>NW_027210683.1:547500-1200922 GCF_029030835.1 Brachyistius frenatus
GTGTGTGTGTGTGTGTGTGTGTGTGTGTGTGTGTGTGTGTGTGTGTGTGTGTGTGTGTGTGTGTGTGTGTGTGTGTGTGTGTGTGTGTGTGTGTGTGTGTTAATAGGGGGGCGGGTATAGCACTTGGTGTGCTCAAACGAGTTTGGAGGTGTGGACCGATCTCGTGTGTGTGTGTGTGTGTGTGTGTGTGTGTGTGTGTGTGTGTGTGTGTGTGTGTGTGTGTGTGTGTGTGTGTGTGTGTGTGTGTGTGTGTGTGTGTGTGTTAAAATGATACCACTTAATCCATTTTTCTGCAGGCAGCTGGGAGTCACATCTGAAGAGAGGAGGACGCGGTGTGAACTGGAGTGTGTGTGTGTGTGTGTGTGTGTGTGTGTGTGTGTGTGTGTGTGTGTGTGTGTGTGTGTGTGTGTGTGTGTGTGTGTGTGTGTGTGTGTGTGTGTGTGTGTAACGGCTGCGATAATTCTGGTGTGTGAATAAAAACGAGCCGACTTCGTCACACTGTTTTTGGAAGTGGCGTGTTGTTCAGACATCTCCGACATTGTCTGCGTGGGTTGCCGTGGTAACGATGTACACGAGAGCCAGAGTGCCGACAGACAGTTTATTCGTGCGACCGTTGTCCCCGTTGTCCTCGTTGTCCCAGTTGTCCTCGTTGTCCTCCGTAGAGACACAAAAGAACCTCCACTATCCACCGCTAGCTCGACAATGGACCGTATATAAAAGTGGACGTAGTCTCCGGGTCTGAAAAGTGAAGCCAATACAGAAGTACGTTAAAGTGTAATACCACTGAAGGGCCACTAGGGGCTGCCTCCAATACACTCCCGTGGTTCTTCTAAAAAATTCCAGCATTCATTAGATATTAGGACTCAAACACTGATGTGTTTGGGGGGGCGGGGGGTGTTTGATTGACAGGCTTGGGGTGCAGTCAGGGTTCTAGTATAGGTGGGCGGAGCATAATGTCCAAATATGGTCACTTCTACCTCCAAAAATTATGGGGACGGTTGAAATGCTGAATTCAAGGCTTCACAAACTGAGGGGGGAAAAAATAATACGATGAAATAAAAACAAAACAGAAAACCCAAACTGACAGGTGACATCACTGATATGATGGAAAAACATAAAAAATGTCATGATGCTGAGAGCCGTTTTTGTAACGAGGAACTAAAGTCGACGGATAAGTGCACTTAAATAAAAAGTGCCTAAAATTCTACTTTGTTTGTTCTGCATTTTGGAAAATACAGAAAAGAAATGTCATTCAAATAAAGGTTATAATCCGATTGAAGCGTCGCCACGTTGTCGCCGACAGCTAACGGCAGCCGTGTTTATAAAGATTTCAAAGCAAAGGACGAAAGCTGGTGGGCCATAAAACCAAGACGGTGCGGCCTCAACTCGGCCCGCGAGCCCCAGATTGGACATCAGTCTCACATCACGGCCTGTTTGTACTGACTGCTGATGAATTGATGATGACTCCAAGAGGAGGAGGAGGAGGAGGAAGAGGAGGGGGGAGGGGGAGTTACAGCTGATAGATTGTAATTGAGGGGAGAGCCTTTCTAGACCTCATTAAACAGAAACGTCTCCCACAGCTGGGAGGGGGGAGGGGAGGGGGGAGGGTAGATCCGGCTTCCTCCGGCACACATGACACACTCCAGTGTACACACACACACACACACACACACACACACACACACACACACACACACACACACACACACACAATTAGAAGAGTGGGTGGTGTTAGTGGAGCTGTTGGTTTACTGCAGGATCGACTTCAGGCTTTAAATCGTCGCCTCAGTCAGTTTTCACTCCGCGTCGTTTTTCCCGGCGTACGACCGACCTGCTGCCGCCGCCAACCAGTCAACAAAGACACACTCATATTCCTGCGGTAGAAGAAGTCGGGGTCGCGCTTGCAATCTGACAGAAAAACGACACCACGGCAAAGTGTGGACGTTCTCTGACCTTCAAATCTGCAGGATTCCATATTTATACGAGAAATAAAAATCCTTCAATGCTGATTTCCTGCTCGTCATTCGCTGCAGTAAAAAACGTCTCCCTCCGTTTAGAGACGTGGACATCGATGCTGCCGGCCCGTATCGACAGTCTCCACCCCCTCACCCCCACCCCCTCACCCCCACCCCAACCCCCTCCATCCTACTTCTGCAGGACAGCCTGAGGGAAGTCCTCATTAACGAGGCCCTCGAGGGGGTTCGCCGGCTCCAAACAAAAGCGGGCTCGTCCTCTAACCGGAGGACGTGACTCGGGACGGCGGAGCTTTGACCCGCCGGAGGACGTCGACCACGAGTCCAATTATTACTCGCCGTTTCATTGATTTATTATCGAATGGCTGAAGGAGGAGAGATCTTCCGTTAGCCTCGTAGCCTCGGTGTGGGCGGGACAGTGTTCCCGTTTGATTGACAGCTCAGCTGGCAGGAGACTCTTTGTTGGCAGGAAACCGTCTGAGGGACTTCCTGCAGATAACCGGGTTTAACTTCATAGTTTTAGCCCCCGAAACATCGGCGCTCTGACGTCGTTGCTTTCTGGAGGAACTTTCCGGGTAAATAAACCTCAACAACACAACGCGTGAATCAATGAGCCCGTCAGAGGATTGTATCACTTGGGAAAAGCCTTCTTTTCAGTGTTTGTGCTAAGCTATGCTAACGGTCTGCTAGCTGTAGGGTGGTGTTGACGTACTAACGATTGTTTCGCTCAATGAAAAACATAAAAAATGTTGGAAGGGGCGAGTTTTCTCACCTTTTTTTGTGTTTGAGGAGAGTGGTTTCTTGTTTTACGTATTTTTTAGGACATTTTATGCTCTTCATTGGTGGATAGTAGTCACATGACAGGAAATGAGCGTAGAGCCGTGCTGCAAAGATCTGGTGAGCTCGTGGTTACAACACGGGAAGTCGTAGTCACCGTATGCTCGGCGTTACAAGCGGTTAAGTCGTAAAAACATCGTCGCTAGGCAACGTGGATGGCGTCTAGAAGCCACAGCAGCTAACAGTTTATCAAGCTAACATGAGGCCGTTGGGAAGATCAATGTTTTCCTCAGACGTTCGGCTATTATCTAAGTTATGAAGACAAACTCTACATGACTAAAACTAAAATATATCAGCTGAACATCCAACCAGACATGAACCTCCACGACCTCTGACCTTTTGTTAAACGTCAGCAAACACGTCACAAACTCGTGAACTCGAGACTGATAGAAAACTTAGAGTTCTAACGTCGTGAATCCCACAGACTGTTTATAAAAGTGTTCGTAGCTTCCGGCTCTGAAAAATTAGGCCGATGCAGAAGTGCATTAAACTGTAATACCACCGAGTGCCACTAGAGGTCGGCTCCTCCCCCAGCTCGTCCAAATATGGTCACTTCCTGCTCCAAACCGCTCCGAACTAGCAAAGATGGTGACGGACAGAATCTGAACTGGAGGATTCATAACGTTCATGAACCAACGATGACATCACTGATGGTTGATGACATCACTGCTGGTTGATGACATCAGTGATGGATGCTGAGTGATTTGAACGCAGCAATTGTAGAAGAGCATTGTGGTTCATTAACTTTTCATCAGCAGGATGGAGCTCAGCTGTATTCACGATGTTCCTCTTCCTGCTTTAGTCAGACCCTCGAAGGTCAGACGCTTCAATAACGAGGTGCAGCGACCCGAGTGAAGCTCATCATGCAGCGAACCGACGTTAGACGGTTCTGTCACTTCGGAGCAGACAGATCAGACCATCCGCCACCAACTCCCACGTGCCCCGTCTCCGAGCGAAGTGACCTCCTTTTTGAGCTGAACTCGTTTCATAGCGCTCGTCACGCCGAGCTGCACGAAACCACGTCGGCCGCTCGCCGGTCCTGCAGCCGCCCCGTGAAGACGCGTCATCGGGCCGAGCTCTAGACGGAAGGAAGCGCAGGACGAGCGTTTTTGCATGGAATGTTTTGAAAGTCCTACTTTTTTTTCACGCCACCATCTGTCTGTCCGCTGGCTTTTCACTGTTTAATCAGAGCAGCGTGAGGCCGGGAGATTTGATCTCCCTGGAGATGAACATCCTCCGAGGCTTCTGGGAAGTGACTGTGTGGCTTTCTAGAGCAGCTCTAAAAACCGAGGCTGTTTTCTTTTTTCTTTTTTCCGAGGCAGCGTCCTTCTTCCTTAAAGGAGTTTCTCTCTCGGTGACTTTCAGGCTTCCTGGTCAAATAAACCGGCGCTCGTTTCGGCAGTTTTAACTTCCGTCCTCAGAGTCCTTCTCCCTGCCAGCTCCGTCCCGTCTGTCCGAGCATTTGAAATTAGTTACAGCGGTAATCCCTTAATCAGAGTCTCGCTGGGATTACCACAGAGGGCAGCCGCGGTTGCTGCCCTGCACCACCACTGGCAATTGTTGAGCCGGCTGCCTTTGACTCCCGCTGCGTCCCGGTCCAGCTCAACAATGAGAGCCTTCTGGTAAACACTCTGAACCGACGCGACCGTTCCCGTCACAAAGCCCGACTCGTTGTTTTGGTGCCTCGAAGCCAAAACAATAAAACAAGAGTCAAGAAAGAGTTTATTTATGAATCAGAATGTTAATAATGGAGGTCAGGTTTCCTTGAAAATGTCTCTCCTGGTACCTCAGTCATTTTTAATATTAATTAAGTAGCTAATGTGGACAAAAGGCTAATATCCATCTGCTCCATTTTAAAAGCCATTTCTTTATTCTGTTATTAACGAATATCTGACACGTTAACAATCCCTTGTGGAAATCGCAATACTTAACGCAAATTCAGGAAATCTCCGGAACTTGCAATTTTGCTAAATTCCAGCAATTTTCTCAAAAAACTGTCGTGAACAGAAGTTCTGCTGAAAGTCTGACAACATAAAGTCAGACTTTTGAAATATAACTGACTTCATGACCAAAAATAAATGTTCATTTCCAATCATTGGGTTCCCCCCTCCCCCACTTTAAAAAGGAAAATAATTCCAACATTAATTAAATATTAGACCCCAAACACAGATATGTTTGTGGACATGTCTGGTTTGATTGACAGGCCTGGGGTGCAGTCAGGTTTCTGCTGTAGGTGGGCGGAGCATAGTGTCCTCAAGTTCGAGATCGAGTAAGATCCACCGCTCGCTCCTCCCCATCTCGTCCAAATATGGTCACGTCTGGCTCCTAAAAACCAAGAAGGCGACGGCTGAAATGCCGAAGTCACTTCAGAACGTTCACGAACTTTTATATCGCGAGGTTCATAACGAACATAAAACGAGAACATTTCTTTAGTTGCAGTTTTTTGTTGTTGAAATTCTTAATGGAATATTATTCAGTATTTCTCGTGTCGTTGTCGCAGAAGTACCCTGAAATATTTAGTTGTAGTTTGGGAGGCCGTGTTATTCCGGAGACACACAGTCCCGATTGGGAGCGTCCTGTTGAACCGGAGCTGTGGGAGGAAGCCGAGCGCCCCGAGGTCAGCATGCAAATGTTGAGAGAGAACATGCAAACTGCACACAGACAACACACACCATCTTTCATTCAGCATGTCTCGCTGTTTAAAGGGACGCTGCGCTGAATTTCACATCAGCCTCGATTAGATTCTGTTCACCGAGCCGTCCGACACAAGAAGACTTTCCAAAACAAGTCCACGACTGCAGCAGCTACTACGAGAAACTGAGAGCTGTGATTTTAACGAGCCATTTATTACTTTATGACACGAATAAAACTACAAACACGCAGCAGCACGTTGTCGTGGAGTTCCCATAAAACTCACAATCGTAAATCTCTTCCTTTTAAAGTAACTTTTTCAGTTTCCAGTTGTAACTCCAGCTGTTTAAAAACTCTCCTCCGTCCTGATGTTAGCGCAGAAGCTCAAGGGGCTGATGGGAAATGGTGCTCGTGAAGACACCATGTGACCTGCAGCTGCATATGAAATAATCATTTCTGGGTTTTTGCTTTTACACCCGATATTAAAATGCATTTTCGTGCCCAAAAATTCTAAAATCTCTTTCTGTCTATTTACTGTTTCCTCATGTTTCATAAACCAAACGACGAACTGATTAATTGAGAAAATTAACATTTTATTGTCTATTTTTTATTGGTTTTCTTTATCATTAATAAAGGGTTTTATTTTTAAATTTACAGCAGGGAAATTTACTGTAACTCTATTTCTGAAAGAGCTCTATATTATTTTACTGGTGCCATGAAAAGAGGAAGCTGCAGACTGTATGAGACTCCAGGATGTGCTGGATTTACTGCTCAGCTGCAGTGTTGTTGCATGTGAAGCTGCACAAATTGCTGCAGTTATATTTAATGCTTTAGTGGAGTATGTGCAGATAAGAAGTGGCAGGTTGACAGCAGCGGCGGCGGAGGCTTTTACTTACAGTCCAGTTTCACAGCTTCACGGTTCGTAACACCGGACTGTTAAGAATGGAGAGCTTCTCCAGCAGCGGCTCACATTGATGTCTCTAAAACAGGCGCCTTAATTAATTTCTGCTCTGGAGAGGCCCCATTTTTGGAAGTGCAATGACCTTCAAAAGTGTTCAGTGTCCTCCTTTTTCCTGTCGCGGCGTTACGGACATTTCAGCAGGAAGCTGTTAGAGTCTGTTGCTGCTGCTTCGGAGCGTCTTTGTTCACAAGGTGCCCATAATTCAAATGATGAGTCATATGTCTGTGGCAGGTGAACTGAATGCAAAGCAGTTGAGCTCACGCTATAGTCCAGAAGAGGGATGTTTTTATCTGAATATGAATGAGCTCCTGTAGAGAGGCGGCACACCGACGTCATTAAATATGGTCTTTATAATTTAACTGCAATTCCACATCGTCATACTTTATTTGCATGTTGACGTATAAGGAACAGAAAAGACATCTGAAAGGAAGGTGGACCGACAAAATCACCTGCATGAACATTATTTAACTGTTGGTTTTGTGTCTTTTTAACGCAGCTGAAAATACAGTTTTGTGAGGAAATCTGTCACACTGCAATCAAAAATAACAGCCAGTCAACCAACCATGTAACCAGTCATCCAACTAACCAAGCAGTCAACCAACCATGTAACCAGTCAACCAACCATGTAACCAGTCATCCAACCAACCAGGCAGTCAACCAACCATGTAACCAGTCATCCAACTAACCAAGCAGTCAACCAACCATGTAACCAGTCAACCAACCATGTAACCAGTCATCCAACCATGTAACCAGTCATCCAACTAACCAAGCAGTCAACCAACCATGTAACCAATCAGCCAACCATGTAACCAGTCATCCAACTAACCAAGCAGTCAACCAACCATGTAACCAGTCATCCAACCATGTAACCAGTCATCCAACTAACCAAGCAGCTCTGTTTGTACTCTTTTAAAGTTCCGCTTACAGACTCTCAACCTCAATACGTTCGTTTTATGAGTGTAACACGTTTGCCAAAAAAGAGACAAAAATACTCAATAAACTCGTGAAGATGACCGATAGCATCACGCTCACAGCTTCAGTTTTATGTCCACATTAAGGTCCACTCAGCCTCTCAAAGGGCGGACCAATCAGAGAACAGTGTCTATGGTCGTCAATGCTGATTGGTCAAAGGCGGCTCCGGTGGTTTCAAAATTAACTCGAAGTCTACGGCCAGCAGGACGCAACGACTGGAAACGATTTCCTCTGGAAAGTCTGGTCACACCAAGCTATAGATATCCAAATTATTTTGGACATGACAACTGTGGAGAGGAAATCTGATATCATAATATCTGTAGCTCGAAGAGGAGTCAGATTTTGAAGTTTTGCCACTTTCACTGCTCTAAAATGTGTAAACCGGCAGATTTCTCACTTCCCTCTCACAGACGTTGTTTATGAGAAACTGGTTGAATTAAAGGAGCTTCCAGAGATAGTTGAGGTGGGGAGATGATGCGGTTCCCACCAGCCCACCGGGGATCCAGCTGGTGGATTACATAACACACCGCCTGAAGGCTGTGAGCGTAGCAGCGCCGCCAATCACGTGTCAGTTCCCCGGTAGAACCGCTCGCCTCGTCTGCCTTCAGCGTGTCACCTTCACTGCTCACCGGCACCGCGGGACGTTCAGGCTCCGGAGGCTCTTTCTAATTTCATGACGGATTAGACGCGCCTCCCTGCAGCCGCCGCCGTGCCCTTCGGTGGTGAGTGGACGCGCTGCGCTGCGCTGCGGCTGCATCGGGGCGGTGACGTGTGCAGTCGCTGCGGCTGCATCGTTTCCGCCTCGTTTGAAGTGTTACATCAGAGACGCTCTGCAAAAAAAAAAAGGTGCCCTCAGGTTAGAAGGTGGAAGTGCTGAGCGGGCGGAAACGCAGCTTTCTGTTGATCTCTGCTGGTCGCGAGCCGCCGGCCAATCAGCGAGCTCCGGGTTCGACTGTTGACCACGACGGTTCTCCGGCCCTCGTTTCATGTTTATGTATAAATGTTCTTAAAGAGCAGCTCTGGTGATAAATCTCTCTGGTGAATGCCGCTCAAACAAAGAGCTCCTTCTGTCAGGTTTATAAAGCAGAGTACCGCGGACGGGTTTTAAAGTTGGACGACGCGTCAACGCTTTCCACAAAAGTAAAACCTACATATGGTGGAAATGGTTGCATCATCCCTTTAAACCCGATGCAGACCTGCCTCCATCCAGATCTCCACCTGCTGCTCCGAGGTTGTTGATGTCATTTCCTGTCACGACGGGAACTAACGGCGTGATGTCACCCGGCGGTTTGGACGTTTCAGACGTCCATATTTGGACGAGCTGGGGAGGAAGGGACCTGAGGACACTACGCCCCGCCCACCTATACAAGAAACCTGACTGCACCCCAGGCCTGTCAATCAAACCAGACCGCTAACACAGCTGTGTTTCTTCTTCTTTAAATGGGTTTTGGTATCAGAGCGGAGGCGTCGGTACGATGCTCAGCCCTCTGTATAGATTCACCACATCTGCCCTGCAGCTGGAAATAAATCACGACGCCACCAAATGCTCGTGAATCCACCGAGTGTCTTCCACAACAAAGGCCAGATTTAATCCCTCATTCTGATTTAATTCGTTGACGTTTGTTAAAAACCGGAGTGCTTCGTTGTTTTCATGAATTCACGGAGCGATTTGTTGAAATGTTTCTGACCTGTTTTTGAAAGATTTACGGGCAGAGATGGATTTAAATGGTATTTGTTGACAATAGGAGGAACGCAGCAGCTTTATCCTTCACATGGTGACAGAAATAGTAATTGCTGTTAAGTCTTCATTACTGTAAAAACGATACCGTGGTCGACGTTTAGATACACGTGTAGGAGGAAAATGGAAAACCAATTAGCATGGCCGGTTTGATCAAAGCAACGACGTGGGTGAAACGTAGTTTTAATAACGCTCGTCTTATTTATAGTAGAATTTTTTTTTATCAACAGGTTTTTTTCATTTCAATGTATTAAAAAATAAATAAACAACCCTGACAGGAGAATAAAAAAACAAAAGGTTTGAGCAGAACCGGCAGCATCAGTGGATTCCTGCGTCTCACTATCACGAGCCAGAAACACTGAAGCGCCACATGGTGTTTGTAGAGCGAGCCGACAAATGAACTCATCAAAGCCATCTGAAGGGAGAAGCGGCCTCCCGGCTCGCTGCGTGTTACGCAATCCTGCTCGGCCCTCCTGAGAGCGCTCTGTTCACATATCAGGACTCTGATTCAACACTTCTTTTGGAAATGTGGATTAAAAACATAAAAACAATCAGCAAAGGGAGGCCGGAGGATTCTCTCTGTGTGCCGTGTTGAAAAAGAAAAAGAGAAGAGGAAGTTCTGCTACGAGGGCCGACGGCCCGAACCAGAACCAGAACCAGAACCAGAACCAGAACCAGAACAGGTCGGCGGAGCCCAGCGGGTTCCCGTGGGTCTCCACTCTCACCTCCGCCCGGCTCGGAGAAGCCTCAATATTTAGAATAATGAAGCGAGAGGTTCTGGCAGCAGGGGACGGCCGACGCCGCCGACTGTCAGTCACTCGCTTCCAACGTTGCCATGGAAACAACCTTGTTGCTCCACTCCGGGGCTAAATCTGTAGAAAAAGAGAAAAAGAAAAGAAAAGGAGGCTTGTAGAGAAAGCGATGGCTGGCGCGCATGAGTCATCTGCTCACACATCCACCCGAACATCCACCCGAACATCCACCCGGAGCGCTTTCTGTTTTTTTATCACGGCGAGCAGCCTGTCAGAGCTCCACACGAGGAAACAGGAAGGCGACGACTGCCGCCACATCCACCCCGACATCCACCCAAACAGCCACCCGAACAGCCACCCGAACATCCACCCGAACAGCCACCCGAACATCCACCCGAACAGTCACCCGAACATCCACCCGGACATCCACTCAAATATCCACCCGAACATCCACCCCGACATCCACCCGAACATCCACCCCGACATCCACCCCGACATCCACCCGAACATCCACCCCGACATCCACCCGAACATCCACCCTGACATCCACCCGAACATCCACCCTGACATCCACCCGGACATCCACCCCGACATCCACCCACACATCCACTTCAATAAGCTTCAATAACAATGGAATTCTGTGATTGGCCTGGTTGTGTGTCACTCAGAAAAGAATCAGCCAATCAGAGGAGAGCATCGACGGGAGGCTGTTATTAGTAGAGCTGCAGAGAGGAAATATATAACTACACTTAGATGATTCTTTGTTTGTTCTTAAAACCACAAAAATATATTTTTATGGAGATCAAGACTCGAAAAGTGTGAAACGTGTGACCTTTAACAAATCTGTTTAATACCACACACACACACACACACACACACACACACACACAACTGTTTTATATATTCAGGTTCAGAAACCAGTTTGTCCTTCAGAAGTCTGGAGGTCACCACTTCAAGGAGTGGACACAATAATGTGAACACCTGTACGAGACAACCCAATCCTTGTGAACGATACACACAGCTTATGTTGTGGTGGATCAGCTGATCTGTGTGTGTGTGTGTGTGTGTGTGTGTGTGTGTGTGTGTGTGTGTGTGTGTGTGTGTGTGTGTGTTCACATATCCACACTGAAACAAAGCAGGTCATTTCCAAAGTAGAGGAGCATCTCTGTGTTCCTGATCTGAAAGCGTCAGAGAGCGTCAGAGCTGCTCGAGCATCGTGCGGTCGGTCGGTCGTGTCGTTGCAGTGCGACGGTGTGAGCTCAGATTAAGCCCCTCCCCTCCCCCTCTCTCCTCCTTCCCCCTCCTTCCCCTTTAATCCTCCTCCGCTCCACATGACCTCACTGTGATGCACGAGTCGCGGGGAGCTGTCATTGGTGCGCCGCGCCTTCTCCTGTGTGACCCGCAGCCAATCGGAGCTCCCCGGCTCAGCATCCACCCCCCAGTGGTGGCGCGAGGGAGGGGGGCGGGGGGCGGTGGGTTTCTATGAATGGAAACATGAAGGAGAGGACGATGAAGATGAGCGTCTCCACCTCCTCGTTCCCTCATCTCCATCTTACTCCATAATTACACATCTGATAATTATTATCGCATGAAGTATAATTCAGTAAACATGCCGTGTCACTTAACTATATATATTTAATGCTCCACATTTAACTGACGTACAGCTGCAATTTACAGGTTCAGATTTCACACAAAAATCTGATTTTAATCAAACCATTTAAAAGATCTGATTTGAGGCTCTTTGAATCAAAAGTGCATCTTTTCAGTGTATTTTCAGGTGGAAAAACTGATTCATCATAAATCTGATTACTGTGATTCTGTCAGGATTTCTTTTTAAACTATTTGTAAAGACGCTAAAGCAGAAATTTACTTGATAACGTGATTTTATTTTGGAGATATTGTAAATAGAAATAATGACAGTAAAGAATATTTGGTTGTTTTACTCCATTAAATATTAACAGTTTTATTTGTTGTATCTAATGATCCCGTTTATCCTCTAGATTTTTACTGAACAGTATAATTTCTACTCAATTCCCTCTCGATCAAAAGGAGGGAATTTATCTACTGACATCATCGCGAGAGGTGGCGTCAGCCCCTAGTGGCCCTCAGTGGTATTGTACTTTAAGGCTTCATTATTCAGACCCAGAAGTTACGTTCTCTTATATATTCAGGAAGACATTAAGTTCATGACAATATTCTGCTCAACATCAAGTGAACAACAATTTACGTAACAGCTTAAGAAACAAGAAGCAATATAAAAAGACACATTAAGAGGATTTTAAAGGATTTAAATAGAAGATATGAATAGAAATATCTCCTCGGACTGTCTCCATGTTTTCTTTCTCTGATGTCGGATGTGTAACATATGAAGAAGTTCATTCTTACCCGTCATGGAGACCTGATGGCTGAGTGGTTGGAGGACAAACAGTCCCTGAGTCGACTCCTCGGCTCTCCGTCCCCACATGTCCTCTTTATGTCCTCTTTATGTCCACTGCATCGACCCAACACGGGCAAAATGTCAAAATAATAACTTAGTTAATAGATTCCTCTGAATGTGTCTCATGGTTTTAGGTGTCAAACATAATAACAGTGAATCTGTGACGTTTTGAAGGTAAATTTGAGCTCATTGTGTCCAAATGTAGTTCAGAATATTTAGTTTGGGTAAAACCCCCCTCTGGTTCTCTGTAGTTCAGGGTGTCGGTTTGAGCAACATTTCTACACCGGTTGAGGATATTTTTTAAGGTAAAAACTCCCTGAAGTTAGTAAGAACTGAAGAAGCCTTTTGGTTGAGAGCTGAAACGTCCGATCAGCTTCGGATTCTCTCCGATTGACCTGCAGGACCGACAAACCTCTCCGACTTAAACTCGTGTAATTAATGTAATTTGTCATCACATTCAGAGATCTGAGCTTTACGAATGAGGACCGGACGTTCGCCTTTGCGGCGCCCACGTTTTCAAGGAGACGTTTGCCCAGGAGGTTACCGTGGTTACTGCTTTATGGGGCCACGGCGCTTCTGCTACTCCGTTCCTCGTGTTTCTAGACCTTGACCCAGTTGGAGAACAAAATCGAGGACCTGACGACAGAGAAGTTTCTACCGGGAGGAGACGAAATATGAGACCGGATGCACATATTTGTGCTGCGGATAGAAAACAAACACCAACAGATGCATTCAAGAGACACTTTCTAACCAGAATAAACTGCTGCCAGCTGTTTGGTCCTTTTTTTCCTCACTCGAGATTTTTCCACCTCTAAATTGACTGAACGGCAGATTTCACAACCAAATGCACTGAAACGAGTCACAAACATACAACGTGGCTCACAGCAAGTCCGGCCGAACCGAGACGTGTTCACCAACGGGCTGAAAGGACGCCATTTGAAACATGTTGAAGTTCACCTGAAGGGAAATGATGTCTTGATGCAAACTTGCTAAAAGAAAGAAGAGATTTGTGAGATTTCCTTTTGGACGAAGGCACAAACATCTTCTCTTACACTCCCAGTCACATGAGAAAGAGCTCAGATATGCGTCTGTTAGCAGAGCTCAGTTCACAGATGAAGGCTGGCGGCTTCACTCTTCTGTGATTAAAGCCATGCCATCTGACATACGAGCCACGGAGGCCCTTTCACTCTCCATTCAGAGGGTTTAATTGTACAATATGTCCCTGTGTTGTACTCAGCCAACACCGGCTCCTTTATTAAAGGAAGATTAAATGAAGAGCAGTGACTGCTGGTCCAACAGAAGGTCCCTCTGAGGGGTTTTATTATCTGTATGTGTGAGAAAGGCTGCATTCATTTAACTTTATTAGGGTTTAGTTTGCTGCTGTTTTTAGTTTTATTCTGAAAACAACGCCTGATGGAAAGTCATTTTTTAGAAACGCCTGAACCACAGACTTTATATAAAAGTGGACGTTGTGTTTGGGTCTGAAAAGGTGTTTTAGGTGAATTTGACTGATTATTGAGGGTTTGAATGGATTAGACCATTTTTAAGATGCAGGGGGAACAGAATAAGAAACGTACAGGATGTATTTGATGTTTTTGGCTCAATGTGGACGTTAGCTGGTCGACCACTGAGCTTCAGACTGAACTGTTATATGAACTACTGGGTGGATTATCGTGACATCTGGTACAGATGTGCATCATTTCCATACGATGGATCCGGATGAGTTTGGAAATCCTCTGACATTTCTGGACCACTTTAACGTTGACATCATTTCTGTCGCTCAGCTCGTGGGTCGATCCAATATTTGGACTCCCGCCTGAAGTTTGTCAGTGTTTGTGTGTAAGCTGACATCAACTTATTTTCACCTTCATTTGCGTGTGACGGAGAACAGCCAGACGCTGGGTTACCATGGTTACCTGCATCTGGAGGGTGGCCTAGTTATCGCGGTGACTCATGTACAGCGAGCCTTCAGTCCTTCAAACGACCCCGTCCTCTTCCTCCTCTTCCTCCTCATCCTCCTCCTCGTCCTCCTCCTCCTCCTCCTCCTCTCTATCCTGTTGGAACCGTAAGAGGAGGCACGCTCACATCTGGCCAGATGTTGAGATGTGCTGCCGAGCGGAGCTGCGTGTCGGATCGTTTTCTCCGGCTGACCTGAGAGCCGGCGGTCCAGTGAAGTCAGACTTCAGTTAAAATGTTCATAAGACAGCAGGCAGCAATCATAAATTATAAATCAAAACATTTCAATCTGCATTCTCTTTCTCTTGAACAACTTTCAGTAAAAGTTTGACAGTAATCAGCAATGAGTTCTGGTTTTTTTTAACTGACTAGTTTTAGGACTGTTTAGCTTTATTGTCCAGTTTAAATAATTTGAATAAACACTTTATAATAAGGGTACATTAATTCACCTCAGTTAAGGCTGTAATAAGTGTTAAGTTAATGCTTAAATGATCATTTTCTTACCGTGTTCATGTTAACTAAAGTATTATAACTCCTTAACCTATAAATGAGGCTGCATGTTAAATAAGTATTATTCAACCATAATTAGCCCAATTAACCATTAATTAATGCTGTTTTTGAACAGGTAACTAGTCATCTGTAAGGTGTTATATTCCAACAGTAAAACAGCTCATTGGCAGACACAGTCTGTTCTAACACCGCTGAGATGAAATCAGCCAGAACTTGTTTTCGTTGCGTTTCTAACAGAAGTGAAACTGCAGGTTTGTTGTTTGATTCTGTTTCCTCCTGAACTCAGATTCTGCCGTCGGTCCGGTAAACCGGACGAGTGATCGACGGCGCCGCCGACCTCCGCAGAGGATTGGCGGAAGATGATTTTTCCTCCCCGACCCGTTGATAACTGTCGTCTCTCCCCGCCACAGTAACTGCCCGTGCTCCCTGGCCGCGGCGCTGGCCCGGGCCACGGCCGACAGCCTCCTGCAGACCGACCTCTCCATCCACCACCTCAATAAGGCCGTGGAAGATGGAGCTGACCCGTTACCACGTGAGTCCCCGGGGAGCCCACGAGACCGCTCGCTCACACAAATTAGGTCTTCATCCCGCACACAGGCATCAAACCACCAGGGCTTCGTCCCACTTCTCCCCCACACAGCAGCATTACGAGGTATCCGGCCGCGAGAGGGCAGAAAGTCGGCTCCGGGCCGGCAGAGTTTACTGTACGGGAGGTCCAGACGCTGATGGTTGGAAAACTGCAGGACATACAGCAGGAAACATGTTAAAGCTGCAGATATTAGTATGTTTTATATGAACAAGCAACGTCCTGCTGCTGGTGTAACGTGTATTAATCCACCGCTGAAAATAGTCCCCAACAAATGCACATTTCTTTTTGTTTAAGCAGCTAGAAACAACAGAAAGTCTTTAATCTGCATAATTGTATTATTTTGCAGAAGTTATTCATTATCGTCAGCATGATGATCTCTTGTAAGTTTCCAGGCTGAATTGTTTTCAGGGTTTTTATTAAATCTTCTGATTAGAAAGCAAAGAATGGTGCTAATTTATGATAATTTATTGGTCGAGCGAACAGACTGATGGTGTGTTTCTTTCCCAGAGATGGATTCGGTGAACCTGGCCCGCCTCGTGTTCAACCACCTCTTCGAGATGTGCTGCCTGTGGATGAAGGAGCTGCCGTTCCGCCGCCGCCCGCAGCCGTACTACGAGACGTCCATCCACGCCATCAAGAACATGAGGCGCAAGATGGAGGACAAGCACGTCATCATCCCCGACTTCAACACGCTGTTCAACTTGCAGGTAGGCGTGACCTCTCACGGCGACGCTAACAGAGGGATCGGCTGGAGTGTTCACAGACCGGATGATCTTTAAGTGCCGTAAACTGCAATACCACCGAGGGCCAGCAGGGGCCGGCTCCAAAACAAACATCAGTCTCCAATAGACTCCCATTCAAAAAG
Source organism: Brachyistius frenatus (assembly GCF_029030835.1). Taxonomy (NCBI): domain Eukaryota; kingdom Metazoa; phylum Chordata; class Actinopteri; family Embiotocidae; genus Brachyistius; species Brachyistius frenatus. The sequence continues at coordinate 563,722 of NW_027210683.1, forward strand.
CATCAACTTCTCTCATGAAATACAAAGTCAGTGAATGTTTTTCACAAGTCAGGTTTCCGCTATCAGTGGGCGGGGCTTAGCGTCCTCGGGTTCCCAATCAGATCAAATCAGACCCACCGCTGGCTCCTCCCCATCTCGCCCAAATATGGTCAATTCTGGCTTCAAAATAAAGAGAACGCTACGAGCACAATGCTACGAGCTACGAGCTGGTTGCCGATTGGCTAATAATGCCAGGTCACTATGAACTGGGTTTAAAAAGCAACAGTAGTCATACTACTCTTTCTCTGAACTTGCTTCTCTTTCTCCACACAAAACTGTCTTATAAAGCCAGAAATGGTGTTTTTTCTATCATTCAACATGTCAGTCTGGACATTAATGCATGAAAGTCCCTGTTGTATACTCAGCAGCTCCTTTCTGCCTCTCAGGATCAGGAGGAACAGGCTTTCTTCGCCGTGTTTGACGGTCACGGCGGCGTGGATGCTGCCATCTACGCCGCCAACCACCTCCATGTGAACCTGGTCCGGCAGGAGTCCTTCAACCAGGACCCCATCGAGGCGCTCTGCAGCGCCTTCAAACTCACTGACGAACGCTTCGTCAAGAAGGCGTCTCGGGAGGTGACCACGTCCTCCGAGGACCAAACCCTTCTATCGCCCTTCTATCGTCCTCCTATCGTCCATCTATCATCCTTCTATCATCCATATATCGTCCTTCTATCGCCCTTCTATCGTCCTCCTATCGTCCATCTATCGTCCTTCTATCGTCCATATATCGTCCATATATCGTCCTTCTATCGTCCATATATCGTCCTTCTATCGCCCTTCTATCGTCCTTCTATCGTCCATCTATCGTCCTTCTATCGCCCATCTATCGCCCTTCTATCGTCCATATATCGTCCTTCTATCGTCCATCTATCGTCCTTCTATCGTCCTTCTATCGCCCATCTATCGCCCTTCTATCGTCCATATATCGTCCTTCTATCGTCCATCTATCGTCCTTCTATCGCCCATCTATCACCCTTCTATCGTCCATATATCGTCCATATATCGTCCTTCTATCGTCCTTCTATCGTCCTTCTATCGCCCATCTATCACCCTTCTATCGTCCATATATCGTCCATATATCGTCCTTCTATCGTCCATCTATCGTCCTTCTATCGCCCATCTATCGCCCTTCTATCGTCAATATATCGTCCTTCTATCGTCCATCTATCGTCCTTCTATCGCCCTTCTATCGTCCTTCTATCGCCCATATATCGTCCTTCTATCGTCCATCTATCGCCCTTCTATCGTCCATATATCGTCCTTCTATCGCCCATCTATCGCCCATCTATCGTCCTTCTATCGTCCATATATCGTCCTTCTATCGTCCATCTATCGTCCTTCTATCGCCCATCTATCGCCCTTCTATCGTCCTTCTATCGCCCATCTATCGTCCATCTATCGCCCTTCTATCGTCCATATATCGTCCTTCTATCGTCCATATATCGTCCTTCTATCGTCCATCTATCGTCCTTCTATCGTCCATATATCGTCCTTCTATCGTCCTTCTATCGTCCATCTATCGTCCTTCTATCGTCCATATATCGTCCTTCTATCGTCCATATATCGTCCTTCTATCGCCCATATATCGTCCTTCTATCGTCCATCTATCGCCCTTCTATCGTCCATATATCGTCCTTCTATCGCCCATCTATCGCCCATCTATCGTCCTTCTATCGTCCATCTATCGTCCTTCTATCGCCCATCTATCGCCCTTCTATCGTCCTTCTATCGCCCATCTATCGTCCATCTATCGCCCTTCTATCGTCCATATATCGTCCTTCTATCGTCCATATATCGTCCTTCTATCGTCCATCTATCGTCCTTCTATCGTCCATATATCGTCCTTCTATCGTCCATCTATCGTCCTTCTATCGTCCATATATCGTCCTTCTATCGTCCATCTATCGCCCATCTATCGTCCATATATCGTCCTTCTATCGTCCATATATCATCCTTCTATCGTCCTTCTATCGTCCATCTATCTATACTTCTACTACTACTACTGATACTTCTACTACTACTACTACTAATACTTCTACTACTGATCCTTCTACTACTACTACTATTGATACTTCTACTACTACTACTGATACTTCTACTACTACTGCTACTGATACACTATAAAAACTGCTAATGCTACTGCTCCTATTATTTCTACGACTAAAAGTATTCTCACCGCTGCTGTTAGAACTTCTGAAACAACGACTGTGACGTAAACGTTTTGTGTAGTTTTTCTCCGTATTTTTACACATTCATGACGATTCTTCGGCTTGTTTTTCAGTAATTTGACGTCTTAATCCAGTAAAAAGGAGGTAAATCCTGCAACATGTGTGTTCACTGTGTGTGTGTGTGTGTTTGGCAGCACCTGCGTTGCGGCACCACCGGCGTGGTGACGTTCCTGCGGGGCCGGATGCTGTATGTGGCCTGGCTCGGAGACTCACAGGTCATCCTGGTCCGGAGAGGACAGGCGGTGGAGCTGATGAAACCACACAAACCAGACAGAGAGGTGAGGACACACACACACACACACACACACACACACACACACACACACACACACACACACACACACACACGCACACACACACACACACACACACACACACACACACACACCGTTAGATTAAAATCAGTGAATACACACCTGACTGGCACGATAAACCAACACTGTGTGCGCAAAGAAGTTTGTAACATAAATAAATCAATGAATGCAAGTTATTGTGTGGATGATGAAACTTTACGTGTCAGTGATTTTATTCCTGAGACTGATTTTAAAAGAAATGCACCTGCATTATGTAAGGCAGTACAGTGCGTCGCTTTAATCTGAAAAAAACCTGAAGTGTAAAAATGTCAGTTTGGCATTTAACGGAAGGGTACGGTGCAAATTGTTATTTTGGCTCTGAGTAGTTGCCAAGCAACAGTAAATTACTGCTTGCAGCCAAAAAATATTGTGGCACATAAACTCCGGTAAAAACGACAAAAAAACATTTTACACTTCTTTTTTTTTTAATGAATGAATGAAACAAATGAGAAATAACACGATAATGAGTGAGGTTCTAGTCTGTTTCTAGTCTTTGTGCTAAGCTAAGCTCAGCAACACAAAAAAAAACCCAAAAAAACAGTCAAAGAACCAAACTCCCTTCAAAAATCCATCAATTTGGCTTCGTTTTCCAAAGTGGTGAATTTACACACTTCATAAGCTGTTGCTGTGTTGTTGTGAATTCTGACTACAAGAACACACATTCTGCATTATTATACAACCGCATATCACCACGGCGCACCATCCTTCATTGTTTTGTCCCGGCATGTTTAGTGTCATTTTGAGTGCACACTTTACATTTTCATGCGTCCGTGTCCCCGTTAACAGAACCAGTATTACTCATTTGAAGTGCCTCTGTTGTGCACATGAGATTATGACCTTCACCGTTTTGTCTGCAGGACGAGAAGCTGAGGATCGAGGCTCTGGGAGGATGTGTGATCTGGTTCGGCACATGGAGGGTTAACGGCAGTCTGTCTGTATCCAGAGCAATAGGTATGGTATCAGTTCAGTCACTCACCACATTAACATGCGTTATTTAATGCGTATTTTGACGTGTTTGCTGCTAAAACTTTAATGAAATTATACATTTCTGAGAAGCTGAGTGAGCCCTCATCCTCCGGCCGTTTTGCTGTCCACGTCGCTGAGTCGACTTGTTTTAAATGACTTGTTCAAATTTTTTTTTTTTACATTTACATATTTACATATACAAGTTTCAGATCATTTCCTCACGGGCCAAATTTTCTGATTTTCATTACTTATCTAAAGTGTGGTTGTTTGACTTCACGTTCCTGCAAATGTTTCACAATAAAAGCCTAGTTAATTAAACGAAAGGATATCTAGCTGTGGAAATGCTAGAGGGCTTTTATTTTGAAATCCTACAGGAGGTGTTGAGTTTGCATTGAGTTGTAATGCAGTAACTCTAACAGGGCAAACGGAAGCGGATCAAAACAACAACTAATACACCTAAAATGTCAAAATGTCATCGCAGCGCTGCATGCAGTCTAACCTGCTGTCTGTGTTGCTAGGCGACTCGGAGCACAAGCCCTACATCTGTGGCGACGCAGACCACGACATCTTCCCACTGGACGGCACAGAAGACTACCTGATCCTGGCCTGCGATGGATTCTGGGACACGGTGAATTCGGACGAGGCGGTGCGGGTGGTGAGCGACCACCTCCAGGAGAACACCGGAGACACCACCATGGTGGCCCACAAGCTGGTGGCCTCGGCTCGAGACGCCGGCTCCAGCGATAACATCACGGTCATAGTGGTGTTCATGCGGGACCCGCGGTGTCCGGCGCCCACCGGCACCGAGGACGAGGAGGAGGGCGGGGCGGAGGCAAAGGTGGAGGGAGAGGAGGCGGCGGAGGTCGAAGAGGAGGAACAGGAGGAGGAGGAAGACGAAGCTGTCAGGATGGAGCGTGACGGCGGCGAGGGGGGCAGCGCTGCAGACATCGGGGGGAAGAACCGCGGAGGATGGCCCCTGCAGCAGTGCTCAGCTCCCGCTGACCTCAGCTACGAAGACCGAACGGACTCGTTGACGGACAGAACCAGCCTCAGCCTGCTCGGGCCGTCGCTGGAGGGCCGCATCTCCCTGACCGGCGGCTCCGGGCAGCTCCGCTTCGACTCCGACCCCGACTTCTTCGCCGCCTCCCACTTCTACCGAGAGGAGCGCCCGCCGAGGCGCAGGTCCGGTCTCCCTTTTCAGGAGGCCGGCACCTCGAGCCTCACGGACCCACTGTGGCCCCAGACGGCCGCGCCGTCAGGCCAGGCGGTGAGGCGGAGCCGCCGGCTGGGTTGCGGTGGTCGCCGGTGGTGTCGGAGGTGGTCGGGCAGGTCCAGGGAGCCGCTGGGTCCGTCCCTGTCCGGCCACCTGGTGCCCGACATGCAGCGCCACTCCGAGCGGAGGTCAGGGGTCGCGCTGCCTCGACTGCCCCATGACGTCTCCATCTGAGGTGGCGACCCAAACCAAACCATCTCCTTCATTTCTCCAGCCCCCCCCCCCCCCCCCATCTCCCTGCCTTCAACAACACGTCTTTCTTTGATAATTGGTAGTCGTGGCTCCTGCGGTCGTCATGTGATTGTTGAATCTGTCGGAGGAGTGGTGCTCTCTGTTCGAAGTGTTTCCAAATGTTAGCCGGCTCGCGATACGTCAGAAACACTCGCATCCTCTCCAGCGTGACCGCCGATCAGCCGACACCAAGCCAGAGACGGAGATTCAGGTTGACAACGTGTGTTCAGACCGAAATGAATCGAGGACACGAGCTGACACAGTTCACGCAGGCAGTACAGATGAAGTTTGAGCTACTTCAATAATGAGGATAACGGAGGGAGTTTAAAGAGTTCCAGGTACAACTTCAAACTCGTTGTTTTCCAGCTTGAGCCTGATTCTGTAGTAGATTATGAGAGCACTTCTTCACTGGAGGGAGAACGACGTTCAATTCAGTCTGAACACACATTCAAGAGCTGAATTCAAATGCTTGGTCGCTTCACACTCTTCACACTGACAAAGAAAAAGTTCCAGTCTGGTACATAAAGGAAGAAATATTTGGATGTCAGCTCTTATTTTACCTAAAGGTATGTAGATACCTGAAGATCGCACCCATGTGTGCGAGGTTGGAAATCAAAGTTGGACAAAGTTTAGCCAGCTGATCGGGAATTTTTTGAAGGTAGCACCAAGATTAGTATTTAACCACAAAGATATTTACTAGATAAACATTTTACAGACAGTTCCTCATGACCATAAACATCATTTTTTCCATTCTGACCTGTACTTTCTATTCACTGCAGATACGTCTGTTAAGGTCCTCAAATATCCACCAAGTTGTAAAGCAACTCGGTCTGAGGTCGTTTAGTTTACGATGAAGGGGAATTTAAATGCTTTGGTACGCAAACAATGACATTTACACAAAAGTACATGAAATGTTTGAGCGTATTGAGCTGTAGAAAGGACGGCTGTACCAGCGAGGAGAGATTCATCATCCGTCCTTCCTCCTGTGTAATATCAGCCAGGTAGAGACGCGGGGGTGACGCCATCTTTTGTCTTCAGACAGCTGTCAACAGTGTCAAGCGGCCAAGCATCAAATTAAGCTCTAACGCCCCCCCCCCTTCCCGCTCCCTCCCACCTCCCTCCCACCGGCGGATGAATAGCGTTTGGTAGCGGCGGCTGGAAACGTACCGTCGCTCCGGGGTTCGTGGAACCGAAGGAACACGCTGTTCTTGCTTCCTGTAGTCGGTGATCCCGTCATTATCCAGACACAGTTTGTCTACAGATAAAAGCACTTAGCACCGGATTATAAAAGATTAGCAGTCACTTACCTGAATAAATGCGTTATGTAGTCCTGTATTCCAGATGTGCATATACTCCTGGGATAATGTTGTTTTAGGGCAGGGGGGGGAAGGAGGGGTGGGGGGTACAAATATATTTTTGTTATAGTTGTTGTGGGGTTACGTAGTTATTTGCAAGTATTCCAAACATATTTAAACATAACCAATGGAACGACGTTGTTTGACAGAACAGGTGCCTTCACGTGTCCCTGGACCGACGTCCTTCACCGTCCTTCACCGTCCTTCACCGACCTTCACCGTCCTTCACCGACCTTCACCGACCTTCATCCATGTGGCGTTCAGGACCACAACACTTTCGGAAATGTGCCTATTCGCCTAATCGCTAAAAGTTACATGAGAAAGCTGACAGCGCTCTCACGTCTGTAATAAATATGCAGCTACGACCAGCAGCTGATTAAATATACGTAACTATTAGCTGCTGCCGTTCACGTCGCTTTAGATGTTTATCTACGAGCATAAAATACTCTGAACGTCCACCTGTTTGGTTTTAACATAAAAATCAGCGACTCTTATTTAAATTTAGAAATGAGGGATTTTGCAGCTGCAGTCGTTCCCAACAACAACCAATCTGTTTTCTAGAGAAACTAAATATTACTTCAGTAAAAACACAAATAGTTTTTTCGTCAGCTGAAGTTAGCATACAGTCACTTTAACAGGTCACCTGCCGTGATACATCAGATCAACGTGTTCAGAGCAGTAAACATATCGTGAGCTAAGGACTCACCTCAGACAGAGTTTTGTCCCTTGTGCTTATTTTGGATCATTTCTTTCAATAAGACGTCTGACGTCGCAACATGGCGGCAGAAACACGTGTGTTAGCTTAGCTCGGCAGAACGAGCGGAAGCAAGGCGAGACGGCTAGCTGGGAAAACGAGCTTTAGCCTCTGTCGTTTAACCGGATGGATGTCGTTAAAAATTCATATTTCAGACCGTTTTTGAGGTTTTTCTTTCATATCAGCCACAGGGCTTACAAACATAAGCTAGCCAGCTACGATAAAATATGCTAGCAACAGCTATCTTGTAGTCAAAAGATCAAAAACTACGAACTCTGTAGAAGCAGGCTAGCTGTAGCTCCCGCCGTCTCCGGTCTCTATGCTAAGCTAGGCTAAGTGGCTGCAGTGCAGTAGCTTCATATTGAAGCAGCGACGTGAGAGTGGCGTCAAATTTAGTGTTTATTTCCCTCAAATAGAACGAAGAGAATCGGCACGTTTTGTTCCTCGGCGTTAGAGATGTTCAAAATAAAGTTACGGCGAACATCCCGGTCGGTCGGCGGCGGCGACGACGTCACGGTAAATCCGCCGAGGCCGGTATAATTGGATCTGTCTCAGCAGAGCCGTCGCTCAGCCGTCCAACGCTTCGTTACGCAATCAGGTCACGGAAATGTTCAACCGTCTTCATAACACCGGACCGTCCTGCAACACCTGGCTGAGACGAAGGGACACGTTCATGTTCGTATTCAGACGTGTGACCATAAACATCTATTATAACCATAAACATCTATTATAACCATAAACATCATTATAACCATAAACATCTATTATAACCATAAACATCTATTATAACCATAAACATCCATTATAACCATAAACATCTATTATAACCATAAACATCTATTATAACCATAAACATCTATTATAACCATAAACATCCATTATAACCATAAACATCCATTATAACCATAAACATCCATTATTCAATGACAAGAATAATCATTATCACTGTTTTCATGAGGTTTATCAGCATCGACCTCCTGGAGACGGTTCAGTCACACGTTACATAGAAAGGTGCGAAGCAGCAGAAAAACAACACGTTAATGTTAACGTTAACATTAACGTTAACGTTAACGTAACGTTGTTCGTCAGAAACGTTTCAAACTGTACGCCCTGAATTTATTTGTATTTCTGGCCAGCTAGTGTCCATTTGTCAAATATCACGACTGGCGTTAACAGATCATATTTGAGCTCGCTAGCTGACTAATTCTGTTTCCTGAGTTTCTATTTTTAAAACTCTGGTACATTTTAAACAAGAACCTCATAAAGGTTCCTGAAGGAACCTCGGTTGGCTACAAACTGATAAACAGACTAAAGCTACGAGTCCCAGACAAAACGTGATCTTCCTTACTAGCTAACGAGAATATGAACTTTTTGCTGATGCAGATTTCAACAAAAGAAAGAATGTGTTGCGTTCAGGGTGAAGCTAACGAGCCCCATATTACATCCAGTAGTGTCTGATAACGGGATCTTAAATGAGACCGTTCTGGAGTCGGACGTCGCCACACAGATTACAATGATTCTCAGATTCATTCTTCACTCCTTGTTTTTACGTCTATTTTTTTATTATGAACCTAAAAGACTTTGAAGCCTTTATACCGACGAGACAAGTACACCGAGTACACCGAGTACACCAAGTACACACACAGAGTACACAGAGTACACCGAGTACACCAAGTACACCGAGTACACAGAGTACACCAAGTACACCGAGTACACCAAGTACACAGAGTACACCAAGTACACCGAGTACACCGAGTACACAGAGTACACCAAGTACACAGAGTACACCAAGTACACAGAGTACACCGAGTACACCAAGTACACAGAGTACACCAAGTACACCAAGTACACAGAGTACAGAGTACACCAAGTACACAGAGTACACCAAGTACACCGAGTACACTGAGTACACCAAGTACACCGCTCGGAAATACAAAACACTGAAAACTTCATCCTGGCTGCGATGAGGATTTGCGACAATTGTTCAAAAAGCTCATTCTTCTGAAAAATGATGATTGAAGATCGTTGAAGATCGTGATGAAGATCGTGATGAAGAACGTGATGAAGACGTCGTCCAGCTCCTCCTCACTAACAAGAAAAACAGAAATCTATCGACGTTCAGAAAAAAAAGTCCCTTTTTCACCGTAATATTCACGTTCTGTTTAAAAGTCGTAGACAAAAACAACCGTTTGAACAAATACATGAACGTGTGAATTAATCGTACGAAGAATAACAAAATGTAAAAAGGCGCCGCGGTGCGTGAAGACCTGAATGAAGAACAACCGATATGTTGTCTGAATGTAACGCTAATCGAGATTAGAACCGGTCAAGAAGAGTGAAATCCGCTGAGTCGTCCAATTATCAGTTGAAACAACCGACTGTAACATCTCAGGAAATGTGCCTCGCCACGCGACAGACGAACTAAATTCTCTCGGCACGATGCTGGTCTGTCACGCCAGCTGGCTAGCTAGACGGGCAAATTGGCCAACGGCAGCGGGCGTCCATATCTACACTGCCATCGCATCGCGCTACGACTTTCTTCACCGTAGATGGCTAACGTGATGGCTAGCTAGCTGCAGCCGTCCCATTCCAACGTAACGTGAACGTGAAAAATCTTCCGCGAGGAAACGCAACAAACAAAATCTCTGAGAAAACAGCCGTGCAGTCGTAAGCCAGTTAGCCACAAACCAAGTCTTTAACTCATTCCTTACACTTGTGTATCGTGTGTTGGGTTGGTAGAAGACCGAAGAGACGATCTCAGCTGTTGTTCACCGAACGCTCCTTCATGGTTCCTGAATCCTTCGAATTCTGCACCTTCATTTTTTTTAGTTTTGCTTGATGCAGTGATTTTTCAAACGTTAGTGATATCCAAGGTTGTTTAAAAGCGTGCCTCGTCCCGGGCCGGTCACTCGGCTGGTGAAACCCAGCATCCCTCTCCCCCCTCCCCCCTCCCCCCCCTTCCCCCCGAATGTGGAACGAGGTGGTGTTTTTTTAATGTTTTTTTGGGAGGAGTGTTTCTCGGGGGCGTCCAGCTGTGAGGAATGTACCGTCGTCTCGAGACGCTCAACTCAACCAGCTGAAGCCGCCGGATCCCTTCGTGGAAGCGCCGCCACAGAGTTTAAAGATTGGCGACAGGACATCCCGGTCATGTCCAATATTCACTACGGCGTTGATGCGTAATCACGAGTACCGACTGTGAGCTGAGCGGCCGCCGGAGGAGTGTAGATAGAATAATCCTGTCTTGTAAAGTCTGTGGTTTTGATCGGTGCTCCACGTACGAGGCCCGACCGCCGGGTCCGACGCCAACACCGGTTAAACCGTCTGAGGCGCGACGCTTCTGACAGGCCGGTTAAATAAAGGTGTCGAACCGGTCCGGCTTTCACCGGAGAGCCGGAGCGTCCCGTCCCGTCCCGTCCCGTCGCGGCCTCGCTGCCGTTTCACCCCGCTTCCCCCCCAACGTTCCCACAATCCGGGGAAAACCTCCAGAAACATGTTAATTATCGGCTTAAAATTCTGTATTGCCAATATGCGATAGCTTTGATTTAAATTTTTTATCAGTATCAGCCTTAAAAACAACACAACTGCCAATCAGATTGTGTCCGTCGTCGGTCGGTTTCTGGTTCCAGCTCTGCAGGTGTCGGTGATTTGCTCGGTGTTGATCAGAGACGAGGATCACCGCGTTTTACATCCGTTCACAAACTCTGGAGAAGCTCGAGCTGCCACTGAGAAACAGGATCTTGTTATAACGACAAGGTTTTCTCCTCAAAATGAGATGCTCGAGTCTTTTATTCATCTTTATAGATCAGTAGGAGGGTTCCTGACATTTAGGTTTCCCCCTCAACTCAACTCAACTCAACTCAACTCAACTCAACTCAACTGCTTCTGTTGCTGTTTTCCGAACACGTGATCTCGTGAATTCTGTTTTCTGTATTGAATTAAATTCTGAAGTAGTTTGACATGATCAATGCTGGAAACACTCGTCCACTTTCAGCGTACCGAGAGTCTGAATTTGACGCTGAAGAAGTTTGAATACCGTTTCCCGACATTGATCGATGTTTTCTTTTCAATCCTTCACAAACCTTGAGCAGAAAAAAACCTGCTCTTATTCAATGATTTATTAATACATTTGAAACAGTTACGCAGGCGCTGACAAACCACGTTTGGATTTGTATCATATCTAGATTGTCTTTAGTTTTGCACGTAAATGATCATAAACGAAGCGACGAATATAAAATTTGATTTACGAACTTTGGCATCCAAGAATTGTCCAGAAATTTCACTGAAAACCACAAATGTGAACCTCATGGTGGCGCTACAAGGAAAGTCAGAGGACCGCTGAAGTTGGTAGGATTCATCCTCAGGGGAACGTGAATATCTGAGCTAAATTTCAAGGCGATCAATCCAATAGTCGTGGAGATATTTTGGTTGTGGCGTCGGCATCTCAGGAGTTTCTCTTACAATTAGACGCTTTGTCGTTTCCCACAAGATCCTGTTTGTTGTTGTTGTTGTTGTTGTTGTTTTGTTGTGAATTCTTCAGGTAGCCGGTGGCAGCTCTGTTCTACCGAAGCATGTCGTGCTCGTAGCCGCTCCTCAGAGCAGCTGTGCAGTAAGTAGTTCTCCATCTCCCGTGATTCACCATCGATTAGTCACAACCGCTGACGTAGTTTTCACAGCGAGGTTTCAGCTCGAGCTCCACGACGAGAATCCGAGTTCACCGAGAAAAAAACCTTCACGGAAAATAAAAAAACAAAGCGTGTGAAGGAAGTGGACGGTGTTACTCCCAAGTTGTCACCTCGTGAGCAATAAGAAGCGTCGTGGTGAATCCTCCAGAAACACACTTCCTCCCTCGCTTGTACGCGCTGCTTGCACTAAAGACTTCCTGAGTCGGATGTTTCCGTCATGATGAGAGCGAGCAGGAGTTGGACTCTGCTCCCGTGATCTGTCCAACTATAGGGCCTCCGTCAATCTGCACTGTGTCCACGTACACAACAAGCTTTTTTCTTTTTCTCTGTAAGCAATAATGACGTTGCATTAAAAGGCTCTCGGCGAGTTTGTCTTCTGCTGAAGATGCAGCGGGAGGTCGTCCCGCCAGCCCGAGGTCCGTTTCCTCGTTGGTCCGTTTCCTCGTTGGTCCGTTTCCTCGTTGGTCCGTTTCCTCGTTGATCGGCCGCCTCGATGGAAAATAAAACCGGAAGCCGAGCTGTTGCTCTTTAAGGCGGAGCTGCGATAAAGGAGGCGGGACGTTTGGGACGTTTGGGACGTATCGGCGTCCCTCGGCGGATCGGACGTCGGCGCGCGTTCGAAAAAGGAGTTGGGACTTCTTGGAGCTCTGCACTCACAAAGGATGATGGGTAATCCCGTCCTCTGAGGCTTGAAGACAAACCCCACGATTGGCTCTTCTTCAACATGCAGATTAGGTAAAGAAAAAAAATGTAAAAGAAAAAAACAAAACAGTAAAACACGTTGAGTACCTGTATTATCTGTGTTCCTGTAGTATATAAATATGTGTATTGTAACTGGTGACAAATTATGTATATAAAGATTAGACCAAGTCTCTGGCTGATGCTTTTTATTTCCTGATCACTTCTGATTGGTTGATATCGATCGGTTCGCTCTCTCACAGAATGGAAAAGTCGTTGGTTTGTGAACGTTGTGAATCCTCCAGTTCAGATTCTGTCCGTCACCGTCTTGTTAGTTCGGAGCGGTTCGGAGCAGGAAGTGACCATATTTGGACGAGCTGGGGGAGGAGCCAGCGGTGGATCTGACCGATCTGATTGGAAACCTGACGGCACTAAGCCCCGCCCACCGATAGCTGTAACCTGACTGCACCACAGGCCTGTCAATCAAACAGACACGCCCCCAAAAACAGGTCTTTTTGAATCTTCTTTTCTAATGAATGAGGGATTATTTTCAGATGGACCTCCAGAAAACTAAGAAGAAGGAGTGACCTTCTACTAGTTTTTAAGATAAACTATTTAAAAAAAACCCTGTTGGATTCACTTTTTAGTTACAAAACAGAAACGACATGATCTTATAGAAAATTATGCATTCATGTAGATTAAACAAACCAACAGGACATAAAGTAGTTTAAAAACCTTAAATAACTACAGCAGTCAAATGAACATTAATTCAACAACAACTTCATATATGACTTTAAAACACTGACATGGAAAGTTTTCTTTAAATTCTTATACTTTAAGTACATTTTGATGGTAATAAAATGAGTAGCGGAGTATTTTTTACTCAGTAAAGGACCTGAATACTTCTTCCATAACATGAATAAACTGTAAATAATCTTAGAAAAATGCAACATCTCGCAGGTTTCAGACGTCTTTGGGTTTCACTGAAGGGAAACGTTTTATGGTTTCATGTAATTAAGTGTTAAAGAAAAGTGTAAATAACATTTATTTTCTGTCCATTTAATCATCTCACGTCTTCAGATTCATCTCAGCAGGGAGTTTCTGAACCTCGGGGCTCGAACAGCCTTCCTGTGCTGACATTCAAAAAGGTGTGTGTGTGTGTGTGTGTGTGTGTGTGTGTGTGTGTGTGTGTGTGTGTGTGTGTGTGTGTGTGTGTGTGTGTAGGTCATTAATGTGACAGTCCCGGGACAACAGGAAGTGTTTTGTCCAGGTTGTTTTGGGATTGAGGAGATGCTGTAACGCTGTCTGCTGTTACATAAAGAGCTTTTACAAAGTGAGCAGTCCTCCACATTCTTCTATAAAAAGACTCCTCGTTTCACCGTCTCCTAATCTGGCTTTATTCTCTCCGCTGCCACCGGTCGGGCTTCGGCTTTAGACCGGCAGAACGTGACGGTTCTTCCTTCGGAGAGGAACCGGAGGAACCAGAGAGGAACCGGAAGAACCAGAGAGGAACTGGAAGAACCAAAGAGGAACTAGAGAGGAACTAGAGGAACCGGGGAGGAACCAGGGAGGAACCGGAGAGGAACCGTCGTCCTCCTGCGTCTCCGCGGTCATTTTGTTCCGTTTACGTTTTTAAATATCTGGTTGTTTTGTGTCTTTTTTTTGTCTCCTTTTGGTTGTTTTGCTTCCGACTCGTCATCGAGTCGTGTCGAGTCAATTTGTGATGTTTTTGCTTTTTAAGTTGTGTTTCTGGTATTTGTGGTCGTTCTGCATCTTCTGTCCGTTGTCTCGAGTCTTTATTTAGTTGTTTAGCCTCTATTTATAATTTAATTCATGTTTAAACTGCCTGGAAGACGACCGACATGAATAAATATAAAACCTGTAATAAAGTAGAATTCTCCTTTAATCTCGGACGACGAACTCTTTTTTTTACTAAAGACGACAGAAGACACGATAATGAGCTCCGCTCGTTCCGGTATCGTAAAACATTTTATTTATTAGACAAAAAGGAAATATACACACCAAACAATGCGCAGTGCATTCTGGGAAACATTCAAAATAAAAGCAGCTTCTGACACAGATAACACAAAAAACCACGATCGGCCGGCCGTTTCTAATAAAGACGTCCTCCGTCCTCTGAAGCCATGCAGGCACATGTACAGCAGATATTTACACTGTAAACTCAAGACTGCAGAGGTGGACTACATGTAGACAGGAAGTGGCTTTCAAAATAAGATATGGCTCAGAGAAGAGGAGACTTCAGAGTCCATCAACAGTCTTAAAGGTGCAGAAAAGTTTGATAGACTGAAGTGTGAATATCACATGTTACATTATTACATCATTTTAATAAACTCTGCATCTTAAAGGGCCAGTTCACCTTTTTAGATTTTAAAAGCTTCAAAATACTAAATTCCACTCAGCTACTGGTGCAATAATGATTTAATTCGTATTTATTCATCAACAAAAAAATTATTGTCAATAATCTTTAACAATTAAAACTTTTCTTTACTGTTTTCTGACAGAAATAAGTACATATTTTTAAGTTTTCTTGATTTTTTTTTTATGACAGTTAATGTGAATGAATTTGTGGGAGAACAAAACGAGGTCTAAACTGACATTATTAACACCAAATCAAGTACTGAGAAAATGATGAGTAGCAGATTAATATTCACCTCCATCGTATCGTACAGAAATCTGTGATTTTGGGTGAACTGACCTTTTAAAAACAACACTTTGCTTCTGCAGCTTTAAATCCACATTTTCACAGCAGGAAATGCTTCTAATAACATGAAAGCTGCTTCACGTCTCTGAAATCAGACGTCTGCGGTGAATGAAGTTCTTTCAGTGTATTTTGAGTTTCCTCCGTCTCGGAGCGCTTCGATGCCGATTCAGACTCCAGGAGAGGATCTGATGTCTGTTTGTTTCCCGTCTTTACTCTGAGCTCAGCGAACAGGCTGCAGGACGGAGCTTCAGCTCCACCAAACAAACGTCGGCTCACTCACTCCTTTGCTTTTATAACGCAGGTGCAGCGGCGGCCATGTTGGAGCCCGCTGCACCTGCAGTCAGCGATGCTCAAACACCTGCTGGACTTTTAGCCCAGAGTTTTAGAATACAGACAGACGGGCTGCTGCAGACAGACGGGCTGCTGCAGACAGACGGGCTGCTGCAGACAGACGGGCTGCTGCAGACAGACGGGCTGCTGCAGACAGACGGGCTGCAGCGTTCATAATAAAGTCTTTAAAGCACCGAACTGTGACGAGCTGCAGGTTATTTACATGTTGACACAGACGGCCCAACAGGCTGCAAACACTTTTAGAGATTCAGTTGTCACACGGTTGTCATGGTTACCTCACCAAACTGAGCAGGAAGTACCTGAAAGCGTGACGACAGAGTCGGACACAAACGGACAAAACGGTGATGTGGGTTCTCTTAAAGGGCCGGTACCGCCGCGCCGACGCCACGTTAACGTCACGTGATCAGCGAGTTGCTCCGAAAAAAACAAGCTGCAGCGTCTTCGCTTCATGCACAACAAGCAGTTTCTACTCTACAGGTGTGCATGTGTGTGTGTGTGTGTGTGTGTGTGTGTGTGTGTGTGTGTGTGTGTGTGTGTGTGTGTGTGTGTGTGTGTGTGTGTGTGTGTGTGTGATACCAGCACGTTTGTGTGTGTGTGTGTGTGTGTGTCGTCCCCGGCCGTTACCGCGGCGCCGTGAGGTCTGAACAGGAAGTCACCTGTCGGCAGGCAGACTCATGTCGTCAGACAGAATCTGCTCTCCTGCAGGGAGGAAGAGGAGAAGAAACACCAGAGTGAAGTCATGTGATCAGTGTGAGGACGAAGAGCAGCTCGCCAAAATAAAAGCTTCTGTGGAGGACGTGACGACACCTGAAGGCTCCTGAATCTCTGAGGAGCTTTTCAGCTCCGTCCTGCTGGTTTTATCACATTTTCAGTTCTCAGGTTAAAAAGCAGAAAATTAATGTTAAAGAAAAAAGAAATATTGGTCAATAAGCAAAACAATAAGACTGCAGCGTTCCTCAAATAAATAAATGAAATAAACATGAATGGGATGTTTGAAGTTTGTACCAAAGTTAATTAAATACATATTTGCTTGTTTTTTATTTTTTCTGGAAGATTTGGTTGAAAAGTTGCGTCACTTTAGGATTTAAGCAGAAATAAAAAAGACACGAAGATTTTACTACAAATGTTATGAAGAAGGTTGAAAACCAGAGACATGATGACTCAGCTGTTCCTCATAGAGAACAAGTCTTTCCGTTTTTTGTTTGTTTTGCTTTTATTCTCATCGTTGTGTCGAATAGTTTGACTCCTCCCCCTCATGTTGTCCTGCTGTCACTGTGTTGAACTAAATAACGCATCATAAAATAAATAAATAAAAAGGATGAGTGAGGATGAGGAGGAGGAGAGGATGAAGGTGGAAACAACCAGGGAGATAAAATGATTCTGTAAAGTCACGTTTCAGGTTTTTAATTTAATTTATGAACGGAAGCTCGACGCTGAAAGTGTGTGTGTGTGTGTGTGTGTGTGTGTGTGTGTGTGTGTGTGTGTGTGTGTGTGTGTGTGTGTGTGTGTGTGTGTGTGTGTGTGTGTGTGTGTGTTGTTGTTTACCTGTGCAGGGAGGTGTGTGGTTGTCATAGCGAGAGTTGTTGCTCTGCAGCGCTTCGTCCTCCGTGTCGCTGTCGCTGCTCGTAGCTGCCACGAGGACGCACGGAGACGGATCTACGGAGAGGACAGACAGACAGACAGACAGACAGGTAGACGGGCGGGCAGACAGACAGACAGACAGACAGGTAGACGGGCGGGCAGACAGACAGACAGACAGACAGACAGACAGACAGGTAGACGGGCGGGCAGACAGACAGACAGACAGACAGACAGACAGGTCCATCAGTTCAGACTGCTTCTTTTACTTTAATCGTCTGCAGACAACAAAGAGTTCAAAGATGTTCAGTTTTCTAGAAATAAATCAGCAGGTGAACCGACCTTCGTTAGACGGGGGCGGGGCAGACGCTCCCTCCAGCAAGGCCTGATGGGAGTTCCCCGAACTCTCAGAGTCGCAGTCCAACATGGCCGCCTTGCAGAAGGAAGGAGCGGAGGAGGAGGAGTTAGGAGACACGGAGGCGTTGGAACGCCTCTCGGCCGCGAGGATCCTTCGCTCCTCGGCGTCCCACCCCGTCCCCCGGACGCCGCACGTCTTCCCGGCCGTCACGTAGCTCGGTCCTCCTCCCAGGGAGAAGATGTCGTCCCGGGACCCCGACGCCACGTACGGCTGCTTGGAGCCGGAGGTCTGCTCCGACGACGGGCCGCCCAGAGACACCAGGGGACCCTGGAGGACGTCGGCCTTCAGCGGTCCTGAGAGACACGAGAGGGAAACATCTGGATTTATTTTCTGATGCCTACAAATAAAAATAAAAAAACTAACTTCACTTTGAGCTCCAAAACGCAGAAAAAGAAATGTAACGTTTGTCCTGAGCTCAACAGAGATCCTGAGTTAAACTTTCAGTTTGACCTCAGAGCAGATCTAGAAAAAGTCTGGCTCCTCCCCCAGCTCGTCCAAATATGGTCACTTCCTGCTCCAAACCGCTCCGAACTAGTAAAGATGGTGACGGACAGAATCTGAACTGGAGGATTCATAACGTTCACAAACCAACGATGACATCACTGATGGTTGATGACGTCACTGATGGTTGATGACATCACTGCTGGTTGATGATGTCACTGCTGGATGCTGCTTGAATTGAACGCAGATGCAACATGACGTGGGACTACACGTCTTTTTCAAAAGGTTTAGTTGATGCAAAATGAGCAAATCAAACAATTAAAAACATTTTTCTCCAACATGAACGCTGCTCTTTGTTTCAGCGTAGAAAAACAAACAAACGTCTGAACCCTTTTTAAAAACATGACTTCTTATAATGTGCTAAACGTGGGGTGAAAATGGAAATCCAAAGAGTTGTAAACAGTCTGAAATCCTGACACACACCAACACAGTGTGAACGTGTGAGGGAGGAGGAGTGGAGTGTTGCAGCAGCCTACAGTTTGTCAGACCGCCGGAGTCAGCAGCTATTTAAAGTGGAGCCGGAGAACAGAGGAGAGTAAAGTAGATGATGTTTGGAAGAGAAGGTTTTCAGCCCTTCCAGTAGATACTCCACTGAAGAGCATTCAGAGATGTTAGTCAGAGCAGTGACCCACATCACAACACTTCCACTCACCGCTCACACTCTCCGACCAAATAAACGTGTAAGCTGCTCTGATCCAGATTTGACTTCAGATTAAGTGTAATATTAAAGATGTCTCTTTTAGAAAGTTCTCCTCAGATCTGCTGCGTTTTAATCCCTCATTTCATCATGTTGGATATTTGCGTGAAATGTTGTCTAATTCACGTATGATTTATTACGTTGCGTTCATACTCATGTTTTGTGAGGTCACAGTGACCTTTGACCTCCAAATTCTATTCAGATCAACCTCCAGTTCAAGTGAACATTTGTGCCAAATTTGAAGACATTTCCTCCAGACGTTCCCTTAAACATCAGCTAACAAGCATGGGTCAATATGAAATGACTGAGTCTGACCTTTGACCTTTGGCCACCAGAATCTAGTCAGTTCATTGTTGAGTCCAAGTGTATCTTTGTGCCAAATTTGCAGAAATTTCCTTCTTACGTTTTAGAGATGTTGTATTTGGGAGAATGGCGAAGCAGCGTGAAGGAAGTGAAGTGAAGCAGCGTGAAGGAAGTGAAGTGAAGCAGCGTGAAGGAAGTGAAGTGAAGCAGCGTGAAGGAAGTGAAGTGAAGCAGCGTGAAGGAAGTGAAGTGAAGCAGCGTGAGGGAAGTGAAGTGAAGCAGCGTGAGGGAAGTGAAGTGAAGCAGCGTGAAGGAAGTGAAGTGAAGCAGCGTGAAGGAAGTGAAGTGAAGCAGCGTGAAGGAAGTGAAGTGAAGCAGCGTGAAGGAAGTGAAGTGAAGCAGCGTGAGGGAAGTGAAGTGAAGCAGCGTGAGGGAAGTGAAGTGAAGCAGCGTGAGGGAAGTGAAGTGAAGCAGCATGACGCTCATCTGTTCATCTTTGAGTCCAAGTCAACGTTTCCTCAACGTGTTCTCGAGAGATCGCATTCACAAGAACGGGACGGACAAACACAACGTAGGCAAGATCATGTTGACCTTCGACCTCTTCAGCAGCGAAAATCAATTCCCTTCATCCTTGAGTTCGAGTGAGTGTTTGTGCCAAATTTGAAGAAGGTTCCTGAGATATTGTGTTCACAGGAATAAGTTGACACGAGGTCGCGGCGACCTTTGACCCCTAAAATCTATTGGGTTCCTCCTTGGTACCAAATGAACGTTTTGGCAAGTTTGAAGACATTTTTTGAGACATTACGAGAACAAATGAAGACAAATGGACAGAAGGAGGCAAAAATAAAAAAATAAAAAACTCCGTAAAAAAAGAGAAAATCTCATCTATGGTCCAAAAACTTCAATTAATTCGGTTTACATTACATTTATCTGACTCTTTTCTCCAAAGCGACTTACAATAAGTTAATTTCAACCATGAGGGTTCAAACCAGAACAACAAGAATCAAGAAAATACAATTTCTTCAAGAAAGCCAAACTACAAAGTTCTATCAGTAAGTTCTATTTTAAGTTCTACTAAAGCGTTTCCTATTCAAGGTTTAAACAGCGACAGGAACAAAAGACACCGACTGACCTTCGTCCTTCGGATGCAGGCCGAGCTCGGCGGCCTCGGCTCCTCGCAGGTCTTTGTCCATGTCCTCTGGACTCCTCCTCTTCATCAGCAGCGAGCCGCTGCTGTCCAGGACGGGAGACAGAGACTTCCTGGCTGCACAAAGCAGAAACAATCCAACATGTCAAAGAAGAAGATCTGCAGACTGGTGCTGGAAGCCTCGTGCACACACACACACACACACACACACACACACACACACACACACACACACACACACACACACACTACACTATATAATAAATGTCCTGAGCTGGTTTCTGTCTGGACATCGTCCCATGATGAGACGTCGTTCGGAGAAGAACCGTGTTGATTCGAGGATTTAAGGAAGTGACTTCTCTAAGCTGTCGCTGTCGGGTTAGTTTGATCTGTGGAAGCAACATCAGTTCAGTTCTGAAGACGGAAATCAAAAAGGACTCGGAACAAAACGAGGCTGCACAGGTCTTAGATTTGAAGGTTAAAGGCTACCAGTCGTGTTTTTTTCTGAAATGTTGGTACATAGATGATGAAAGGAGGAAACTTTCCGTCCGTTCCGACTACATGAAGGAAGCGTCCTCACCGGGCCGGCAGGGTCTGGACCGAGCCGCCGCCCGACCCACCAGATCCAGCTCGCCGGCTTTACGACAAACGGACAAGTCGGAGTCGCCGTGATGAGACGGTAAGTCCTCGGCGCCGAAGGCTCCCGACGGGCCGGGCCTCGGATCTCCGGACCCCCGGGCCTCCAGCACTTGGCTCTTGACGTCAGACATCTTGCTCCGGACCTCGGCCATCTGAGCCTTCAGGCGGATCAGGACCCCCGAGTCCGGGGCCGACCGTCGCACCGCCTGAGGCCGCCGCTCGCGCTCTTTCCTGGAATGGGGATGTGCTGACGAGACGAGGAACAACAAAGAAAAGTGGAATCAAAACCAGACTTACAGTCGTGTGTTTAGCAATGATTTGTGGTTCTGTTCGGTTTGTAGATGACGTGGTTCTGTTCGTAACGTATTTAGCTGCGGAGGGATTTCTTTTATTTTGGCGAGTTCCTGTGTGTGATGTGTTCAGACCTTGGGTGTGCAGCAGAGAGACGGGCGGCCTCGGCTGGAGGCCCCACAGAGACTCCACGCTGCTGCGTTCCTTCAGGTCCAGCAGCTGGATCAGGATGACCGGGTCGATCTCCAGGAGGCTGCTGGCGCTGCCCGGCCCGACGGCACCGCCCGCCGCTCCGCTACCGCCGGAGCTGCGACCTGCAGCGGCGCTGCGGTGCAGTGAACGCATGCTGGAGCTGGATCCTCCTGCAGGTCCGGAACAACACGCTTTAGAATCACACATGAAGACTTCGTCTTTACAGTCGCATCAAATCCAAAGTGAATAAAATGTGTCCATCAGTTCTCTCGGTGTTGTTAGCTGAAGTCACTCCTTCTTATTAGTTTTCTGGAGGTCCATCTGAAAATAATCCGTATCATCACGTTATTATTATCTTGTTCTTATTGTCATGTTATCATTATCATATTATTATTATGTCATCATCATGTCATCATGTCATCATCATGTCATCATGTCATCATGTCATCATGTCATCATGTCATCATCATGTCATCATCATGTCATCATGTTATTATCATGTCATCATGTCATCATGTTATCATCATGTCATCATGTTATCATCATGTCATCATCATGTCATCATCATGTCATCATGTCATCATCATGTCATCATGTTATCATCATGTTATTATCATGTCATCATGTTATTATCATGTCATCATGTTGTTATCATCATGTTATCATCATGTCATCATCATGTCATCATGTCATCATCATGTCATCATGTTATCATCATGTTATTATCATGTCATCATGTTATTATCATGTCATCATGTTGTTATTGTCATGTTATCATTATCATATTATTATTGTCATCATCATGTCATCATGTTATTATCATGTCATCATGTTATTATCATGTCATCATGTTATTATCATGTCATCATGTTATCATCATGTTATTATTATGTCATCATGTTATTATCATGTCATCATCATGTTATCATTATCATATTATTATTATCATCATGTCATCATGTTATTATCATGTTATTATCATGTCATCATGTTATTATCATGTCATCATGTTATTATCATGTCATCATGTTATTATCATGTTGTCATCATGTCATCATGTTATTATCATGTCGTCATCATGTTATTATCATGTCGTCATCATGTTATTATCATGTTGTCATCATGTCATCATGTTATTATCATGTCGTCATCATGTCATCATGTTATTATCTGCTCATGGCTGCAGCTGCTCGGACAGTAAATTCTCTGAAGCAGTGAAACAGTGCAGCAGCTGCTTTGAGCTTCTCTGACTCCTCTGTTGTCAAACAACACTAAAACTCAGCGGCTGCTTCTATTGACCTCCACTGAGGAGAGACGGCGTCTTTATCCGAGCAGATACTTGTAAATATTTGGAGGATTACAGATTCTCCCCTGAGAAGAACTCTTCTGGATATCTTTTTGTTTCTCAACATCTTTAAAAACTGATGAAGTCCATCATTTTCTGATTTTACAGATTAAATTCTTAATGAAGAAATAGTCACCAGATTTAACAGTTTAATTATAATCCAATTGACTCGGATGAAATTCAAATTAAAACATTTTATTGAATATTTACCACAAATTATGAAGTAAATCCAGCAGAACATAATATCCCCCTCTTAATATTCCTCCATCCGACTGCCCCTTTAAAAAAAATTCTATATTCTATGTTGTATTTTATTAATGTGATGTCTTGTGTTTAATTTGATCTGCTCTTATGCATTTTATTTATTTTTGTATTTTACTTTTTAAATGACATTTTAACATGTTTATGTTCCTTTTAATCTGCATGTAAATCTTTGAGTTGCATTTCTTGTATGAAAAGTTCAATAGAAATCAAGTTTAAGATGAATGTTTTAGTGTTTCCACTGAGTTGTACCTGCAGCTCCAGCCAGGTCATCAGGAAGTTCTCCTTCTTCTGTTTCCAGGTTCCCGATGAAGTCCACGTCGTTCTCCCCCGACCTGCGCACACGTTACATGTATGTAGTTTTACCACAGAGATGTCCGTGTTCCTCTCTCACAGCACACGGAGGAAACTTCCTGTTGCAACACCAAGAGCCGGTCAGAGACTCACATGGTCTCCTCGTCGATGTCGTTCTCCTCCGTGTTGCTGGTTGCCGTGGAGCTCCCCGACGTGCTGCTGCCGTCCAGCGGGTTCACCTCCTCCTCCGTCAGACAGTCCACCTCCAGGTCCCCGTCCGACAGCTCCTGGACCCCCCGGGGACAAACGGCATGTCGAGGAACACTCGCAATAATCTACGACTGACAACATCCAACCATGAGACGTGGAGGATGTTCACGGTTCGTTGTTTTTTTACTCTTTTCAAACTGCAGTAGGAACTCTTTAAAAGGACGAAACAACAATCGGCCGAGACGGAGACGTCCCAGGACAGTCCACAGGATGAGGGACAAGAAGCTGATCCAGTCAGTTAAAAACATCACCGCAGCTGGCTGATCCTGTCTCACGGTTTTTAAAATATCTGAGCAACACAACAACATGAATTTGAATTAACTGACTTACAGAAGTGTTTCAGATTCACCAAAAGAAAAACAAAGCGGATCAAAACAAATTTAAATATAACTTCTTATCTACAAGATTTCATCAGTATTTTTCAGTTAACCACAATTATACATGTTGGTTTTTTTTTCAAGTCACTGAAAAGTGAAAAACTTTCAACTTGGGGTAAAACGCTGCGCTCGTCACCACCACTTATTAACCAGCTGTCCAATCACAGTGAAGGAGGGGCGGGACAAAAGCCACAAAGACCTGACGTCATATTCTACACGTTGAACGACACTTTTTTGCACGCAGAGACTCATGCAGTTCAGACGGGGGAGACTTTAACCCACGTTGTTTTCTGAAGCTACAATTAACAGATGTTCCCTGAATGCCTCACATGCAGACGGTGGCTAGAAGGAAGCCGGGAACTCGCAGCTCCTGTGCAGCCGATACAGTTTGAAAAGAGTCAAACGAGGTGTTCTAATATCAGATTTACCAAAGTTGAAACCCAGTTTTTCCCCCCAAACCATCTGCTCCGGTGTCCGGCAGCACGCTCCCTCCTTACGTTGGAGTCGTCGTGCTGCGTCCGCTCCTCTTCCTCGCCCTTCTTCGTGTTGCTCAGAGCGGTCTGGATGTCGTCGTCGCTCTTCACCGAGCGCGGGTCTCTCTCGGAGGTCGTGGTTCCCGTGGAGAGACGCAGGTCGGGCGGCGAGGAGCTGCGCGACGTCTGGCGGCGAAACAGCTCGATGGCCAGACGCTGAAAACAGAAATATGTCTTTATTTGGGGAGAAAAAAAAGTTGTGAAACTTCAATCTGGAGGTGTTTCACTTTGAACCCTTTAACCTGCGGTCATCAACAGATTTAATTTAAATCACGCTGCATCATCGTCTTCCAACTCATCACTGATAATGCTCACATTAAGTTAAGTATTCACTAGATGACATGATGTGCATTCAGTCATATGTATTTACTTTAAAGTGTTTCCATCTTTGGAAACTTTAATCTAAAATAATGACTGATGAACCTGGGAATAAAAGGACTGACCGAGAAGTAAAACCAACTTAAATGTATAAATAAATACACATTTAAATGAATAAAAGTTCAATAAAATACTGGATTTGAGTAAAAACAAATACCGAGTGGTAAATCAACTAAAATATAAAAATAAACAGACAATTAAACCAAAGAAATAAATTAAAAGTTAAATAATATACTAAAACAGAGAATATCAGCTGGTAAAAGTGACTAAAATGCAGAAAAAGACAAAGTGAAGAACTAGAATAAATGTTGTACCTCTTTGAGGTTGTTGATCTGCTGGATGTATCCGCTCTGAGCCGACTCCAGCTGGCTGATGTACCAGTACTGATCCCGGCACTTCTGGAAGAACGTCGGAGAGCGGACCTGGTAGCTGCACAGCACGCCGACCAGAACCACAAACACCCCGTTAGTCTGGAGCATCAAACCGAACCTGTGTGTGTGTGTGTGTGTGTGTGTGTGTGTGTGTGTGTGTGTGTGTGTGTGTGTGTGTGTGTGTGTGTGTGTGTGTGTGTGTGTGTGTGTGTGTGCGCCCACCGGAGCACCAGCGTGTCCGTCTGCATGTTCAGGTAGCCCTCACTGGCCAGCAGGTCCAGCCTGAAGAAGCGGTTGTAGCCCCAACACTCCCCCACCTCGAAGTCGGAGGCGAACTCCCGGATGATGTTCTTGGTCGGGTCGCTGGAGGCCTGATGGACCATCTCCACCCGGTACTCGTACCTGCACGGGTCCAGGATGACGTCAGCACGCGAGGGACGACACACGGCGAGAGAAAGCACGAGGAGCTTCAGGACGACGGCGACTGGTTTGATATTTAACACACTTTTAAATACATGTATGATTAGTCGTGATAAAATGATGAATCTCTGCGATCGGGACATCAGCTACATCAAAACAAGCGCTCCTTATCTCCCTCAACCTATACACACACACACACACACACACACACACACACACACACACACACACACACACACACACACACACAAACACACCGTGATGAAAACCTGTCAGGTTCATTCATGATAATGAATCATGTGAATTCTGTAGGGTTTTTTATATCTGGAGACTTCAGTGTTTTGTAAAGACTCCGTAACTGCATTTCATTTTTCGAATGATCTGAAATTTATACGATTTCCTTGATTAATCTTAATATTTATCCAGAATCGTGGAGTTTTACGACATCAGGTCTGTTTTTAAGCTTAAAAGACGGACTTGTCATTTTAATTCTGTGTCTTTAAAAACTGAATGTGACTTCAGTGTTCCTCTCTGAGACTCTCTGATGTGTTCAGGCTCTTATTTCTGTTAAAAGCAGCCTTGACAGCTGAATGATGACAACTGCATCCTTTATGACTGAATCCCCTCTGTATGCTCATTGTGCCTTCGATTAAACCTTTCACATGATAATTTAACTTCAGGATTCGCCGTGACGGGAAGCTTTTAGAGAGAGTCTGTCAGAGGACGGTAAGACCTGAAGACTTACTGAAAGAGAAGCTTTTAGAGGAATAAAAAAGGGATTTATTAGAGAAAATGAATCTTACTTTGATGTTTCAGGAAGTCCAGCAGACAGTTCAAGGAACACAGACAGATAGTTTCCTCGGACGACGCCGTTCCCATCCTGAGGAGACATTAGAGGAGACATAAGAGGAGACACTATGAAGATGACATCATGTCTGTGTGTCAAAGTGTCGTCAGGGTTTAAAACTGTTTCACACTCACCGGGTAGACTTTCAGCCTCCAGCAGAGGCCAGATATCTGCAGAGGAGGACTGTAGACCGGGTCGGCCCGCTGCCTCAGGGTGCTACACACACACACACACACACACACACACACACACACACACACACACACACACACACACACACACACACACTTATATAAACCTGCTGTGACAACATGAGACTGCTGTGAGTGGATCCAGCCATTTAAACCAGTCTAAAACCAGCCATTTAAACCAGTCTAAAACCAGCCATTTAAACCAGCCTAAAACAGCCATTAAAACCAGCCTTAAAATCAGTCTTGAAAGTCTAAAACCAGTTTAAAAGGAGTCTAAAACCGGTTTAAAAGGAGTCTAAAACCAGTTTAAAAGGAGTCTAAAACCAGTTTAAAAGGAGTCTAAAACCAGTTTAAAAGGAGTCTAAAACCGGTTTAAAAGGAGTCTAAAACCAGTCCAAAACCTGTAGAGAAAGTGGAGAGATTTCCAGCAGACTGAACTAGTGTCTATAAAGCAGCTGTTTACTGAATAAAAACTCCGTGTACGGAGAGAATAATGTACCTGAAGTTGACCAGAACAAAAGTGCTGGAGTCGTAGGCAGGAACCAGCTCACTGAAAGCACACAGAGGACGAGTAACATTAAAATGAGCTGAATAAAGCTGGACACAGGAAATCCAGTCGTGATAAAAATTTAAAAAAAAAACTCTATAAATGAAACAAACATATTGATGGAAAGAATACTGATAATATAATTTATTATTTATGAAAATATGTGTGGATTATACATGATTATTAAACGGGGATTACCTGGTAAAGTCCGGAGGGACCGGTGTGGTGACGAAGGACTGCATGGGTTTCCGGTGGACCTGCTGGAACATGAGCAGGATCTCCGGACTCTTGGAGATCAGTTCGCTCTTACTGCACGAGTGAAGCTATTCAACACACAAAATCAACAATGGAGAAAATCTAATTAATTATGCTGCTTAATAATGAATGAATGAACTAATAGCAGTCCTGTGACTGCAGGTTAATATCCCAGCAGGTACACCTTGATTTACTTCAGTAATACAAGAAGCAGCTGATGTTGGCATCTTGGTTAGAATTTCATGTGTCGGTAGGAGAAATCGGTCGTTCCTTTCAAACAGCTCACTGACTGATATCGAAGGATTTCTGCGTAATTACTGAATGTATTTCATGTATAATACACCTGTTTTCAGAAAGTTAGGTGACGATCCTTTAAAAGTTACAATACGCACCTTTAAAAGTCAGAATATGCACATTTAAAAGTTAGGATACGTAGCTTTAAATCTGGATTTGTAGCTTTAAAAGTTGTGAAATGTACGATCATGTTATCTTTTGACCTGCACACCATCCTCCAGCTGCCCTCTGAAGGCTTCCTGTTGTATTAAAAGTGTGAATATTTGTCTTCTCCTGCTGCTGTAGTTTTTTCTGCCTCGTTCCACTCGGTGCAGAAAAGACATGATTCATCACGCCTCTTGTGAGGAATGCAGTCGTGCAAACACTGACTTGCCTTCTGGCTCGATTCGTCATGCAGCATGAAGTAAACACCAAAGCTCCGGTGATCAATATTTAGTATGTAGCATGCAGAAGGAAGTGTTCATAGTGAACCTTCACCAAGTGCAGCAAATCATCAACATTTTAAGATGCTAACATGTCAGCGCTTCCCTCTAAAACACAGACATGTGGAAGTTAAAAATACAACACGGCTTCAACTGTTAAAGTATGAACTCTGGTAAATATTGCGAGAGTGGGAGGAGATGAAACTCATAATTTAATGTAATAAAACACCACAACACGTGGAACTGTGGCCTCACGGACGGCCGTGGTATCGAGTGTTGCCGTGCAGTACGAGGGCTTTAAACGTTACGCAACAACCAGCAGCAGCAGCTGACTGAACGGAGATAAAAGAACCCACCTGGTGCTCCACCTCCTGCAGGAGAGACTCCAGCAGCTCCGTCTCCTGGGTCAAGGACGTCTTCTGACCTGGTGGAGGAGGAGAAGGAGGAGGAGGAGGAGGAGGAGGAGGAGGAGGAGGAGGAGGGGGTGGGAGAGCGCAGGTTCTATTTTCAGTCTACTCGTGCTGAATGTTGGTGCTGATGGAGGCCGCTAAGTGTGAGTGAGCGGCTGTGCAGGTGGTGTGTGTGTGTGTGTGTGTGTGTGTGTGTGTGTGTGTGTGTGTGTGTGTGTGTGTGTGTGTGTGTGTGTGTGTGTGTGTGTGTGTGTGTGTGTGTGTGTGTGTGTGGGCGCTGAGTGCAGGCTTCCACTCAGTGCAGATAAATATTTGATATGTATATTAGCCGCTGCTATAAAGGGTGCAGCTCTCGCGTCTCAGCGGGGAGCCGGAGTTTTCTGTTCGATGAAGGTCGCGACCTTTCAGACGTGTTTTAGCTCCATTCAGGACGTCTCGAAACGTAAAGAGCTTCTTCCAGACGTGAAAAACTGCCGACTTCTTTATCCTGACTACAAGTTATGTGAACGTCTCTCAATAAGATGTGACTGTTTTATTGTGGAGAGTTCTGCTCTGTGGATGTTTGAACACCAAATATTTAAATTAAAGGTCGCTGCATTTGCATTCATAGTTTTCTGCAGTGAGGAGTGAGATAAATACATATTGTCTTTTACACTTATGGTTTCGAATCATTTTTTTGTCGTCATTGAAATGTTCCAAAAACTGCATGTTTTTATTAAAAGTAAATCTAATTTCTAATCGTCACTTAGATCTTTTTCATTTGTAAGTTACCAAGAAAGAACTAAAGCATGCTGGGAAAGAGTTTCAGCATCTTCTCACTGAGAGCTGTGTGTGTGTGTGTGTGTGTGTGTGTGTGTGTGTGTGTGTGTGTGTGTGTGTGTGTGTGTGTGTGTGTGTGTGTGTGTGTGTGTGTGTGTGTGTGTGTGTGTGTGTGTGTGTGTGTGTGTGTGTCCCACCCATGAGTGTGATCAGTTTGTTCTTCAGCTGGTTGTCCAGACGAGCGATCATCATCTCCACGGCGTTTCGGATCTCTCGGACTCTCTCGTCCTTCGCTCCCCGGACGGCCTCCACGTTCCTCTCCTGAGAGAGAGAGAGACACACACACACACACACACACACACACACACACACACACACACACACACACACACACACACACACACACACACACACACACACACACACACACAATCATTTCAACAGCGAGGTGTGACTGCCCTCCAGTGGTCGATGGCGGTAACACAACTTCTACAAATCTAAAAACTGCCACTAGAACACTTTAACATTTATTTAATATTGATATTCTATAAAAACAAGATATTTTCTATGTTGTGCAGTAAAGAGGTGGTTGAATGATGTTTGATGACCTCTGTGGTTTCTTATTTTCCTGCACTTCAGAGTTTTGCTTTTGAAACCAGCCTTTTAAATGTGTCACAAAAAGTTTGAGAATATGAATCACAGTCAATAACTTTTGCAAAAAGTTTGAAGCCTGTGACCAAAACTGAGAGACAATTTGTTTAAAATCTAAATAATTTTGTCCTCACTCAATTTTTGATTGCAGTGAAAGAAATGAACTCTGCTGCTTTAAAAAGACACAAAACTACCTTCATATTATTACACATCATCCTGTTGCTGAGTTGTTATTATAGAAGAGTTTATGAGCCCTGAAAGCTGCTGAATTCATTCTATTTTCATCGGATAATATCAAACAGCACCTGAAGCTCCACAGCGTAAAAAAAATATGCTTCTTTTTTCTGGTTTTAAATGATATCTGATCACAAATGGAGCGAATTGTGTCGGCGTCAATTATGCTAATGAACAAATCTCCTCTGACAAATTACACCAACTAGATTCATTCAAACCAGCGATTTCCAGCACATTCACACAGTCAGAGGAGCTGAAGGAGGTGAAGCTCCAAAATAAAAAGTCCTCACCACTTCCTGCACCAGACTGATGAGCTCCATGAGGCGGCGCCGCAGCTTGGCCACCTCCTCCTTCACCTTGGTGACATGCTGCTCGTAGATCTCCACCAGAGGCTTGAAGGTGTGGCCGCCGTGCTGCACACCACAAACACACCGTTCTCCGGTTAAAGCCTCTCCGGCCTCCAGAGTCGCCGCTCTCCTCCGTTTTACATCAACAGTTAGTGTGAAGACACACAGAAGACTTTTTTTTTTTTTTTTTTAAACCAATTCCTGGCTTTTTATGGAAAACATAAAAAAAAAACAACAACATAATATACAAGAAAATATTGGACAATCTAATCAGTGGTGAAAATGAAAGAAATTTAAATGTAAAATGTTATTTAATGATCTTTTATTTTGAGGTGTTTTCTGTCGGTTTGATCTTCAGAAGTTCATCACTGCTGTTTGTAACGAGCACATCAGACACGTTTCAGCCTCTGAACCGGTCAACACTTCGTTTCACAGCTGATTTTGAGACTTTATTGATCTTATTGAACACTCGGTGGTTCGGCAGCAGCTGAAAATCTTCAGCTGACATCTTTCAAATCACTTCTTAAAACAGAGATTTGTTTTGTCTCTAAATGTTTTATTCTTCCTGTTGTTGAGGAGGAACTTTATCCCATTTCATTTGTTATTTCTACCTGATTTTATTTGGCTCTGTGATCTTTCAATCCTGGTAAAACAACATAAATCACTTTGTAACTTTACTTTAAAAGTACTTTATAAATAAAGTTTATTTCTATTATAACTCCCAGGACAGCGAAGTGTTTAGTGTTTCTAAGTTGACATTAAACTGGGATGTGAGAGCGAGACGTTACCATGCCTCCCCACAGAGCACACTGGTGGCAGATGCACTTCTTACAGGTCCAACAGAACACGCTCAGCTTCTCGTGGTGGTTCTCACATCTGCAACATCACAGGCAGAGAAAGACTCAGAGGTTCGTCCTGTTTGAACACGACGGAGGAGACGCGGGACGAAAACGCTTCGCCGCAGCCGCGAGAAACCTCACAGCAAAATCACAGGAAGTGACATCATCAGAACAAACTTCCTCCACTCGCAGGACGACATCAGAAACTCACTGCCAGAAAAACGGTTTACGAATATTCATAATATCCACCATTTATGTTTGTTGAGTTTTGTCTCTTTCACTCCTATATATATATATATACATATATATATATATATATATATACACACATATATATATATATATATAAAGTTTGAAATGTCCATTTAGATGATCATTTATACGAATCTAATGTGCTGACGGGATGAAAAACAAACCGCCTTCCTCATATTTATTTCCCCCGTTAGATTTAATTCATGCAGAGAAATCCTGAGAGGAAAGTAAAAGAAACCACTTCATCCATCCCATAATAAACACGCAGGTGGAGCGAGGGGGAGTTTGGTGCTCACTTGTCCTTGTCGTTGTCCTCGTGCTTGGTGAGGCTGCAGAGCTGCAGGGTGTCCAGCTGCTGGGTCACCTCCTCGGCCCAGCGACAGTTCACCAGCTCCCTCAGCTGGAGCGGAGCGCTGGGTAAACAACAACAACAACAACAACAACAAACACTCAATATATGTCAGGACATGACCATCAACACCAACTTTATGGAACTTAACCAAACAGAAACATCTCCAGAAGCATTTTATTCATTATCAAAAGGACTTTTCACACTTCAAATTAACAACATCACTCATAATAAAATTAATAATAATAATAATAATAATGTGATATTTTCTGAGACAATCAGCTGTATTCGTGTTGTGTTAATGACGTGTTTTATTCCATCTCTGTGGTCTCTGTCCTCACTCGAGTGTGATGTGTGTGTGTGTGTGTGTGTGTGTGTGTGTGTGTGTGTGTGTGTGTGTGTGTGTGTGTGTGTGTGTGTGTGTGTTCGTACCGACAGTGAGGACACTGAGCTCTCTGCTCCGTCAGCCATCGCTGCCAAACAACAGGACATCTTAGATACAGAGTTTAAATACAAGCAGAGGAAAACATGCTGCCGAGTTCAGCTGGTTTTCTTGTTTATGTTGTTTATATTCCCTTAAAAGAAAAAAGACTGAACATCTGAACGGATCCTAACGAGAGTCGTAGTAATGAATGAAGACGTTGTCCTGCAGCAGAGATGGTGTTCAGGACTCAGACTCACCCGGATGCAGCTGAAGCAGCAGAGTTTGGAGCAGTGAGGACAGAGACGAGCGTCCCTCAGCTTCTCCATGCAGATGAAGCAGCGAAACACCTCGGCGATGCTCTGGGGTGGAGGGGGGTGGAGGAGGGTGGAGGGGGTGGAGGAGGGTGGAGGAGGATGGGGGAGGGCAGAGGAGGGTAGAGGAGGGTGGAGGAGGATGGGAGAGGGTAGAGGAGGGTAGAGGAGGGTGGAGGAGGATGGAGGAGGGTGGAGGAGGATGGGGGAAGGTAGAGGATGGTGGAGGAGGGGGGATGGTGGAGGAAGATGGAGGAGGATGGGGGAGGGTAGAGGAGGGTGGAGGAGGATGGAGGAGGGTGGAGGATGGTGGAGGAGGGGGGGATGGTGGAGGAGGATGGAGGAGGATGGGGGAGGGTAGAGGAGGGTAGAGGAGGGTGGAGGAGGATGGAGGAGGGTGGAGGATGGTGGAGGAGGGGGGATGGTGGAGGAGGGTGGAGGAGGATGGAGGAGGGTGGAGGATGGTGGAGGAGGGGGGGATGGTGGAGGAGGGTGGAGGAGGATGGGGGAGGGTAGAGGATGGTGGAGGAGGGGGGGGATGGTGGAGGAGGATGGAGGAGGGTGGAGGAGGGTAGAGGAGGGTGGAGGAGGATGGAGGAGGGTGGAGGATGGTGGAGGAGGGGGGGGATGGTGGAGGAGGATGGAGGAGGATGGGGGAGGGTAGAGGAGGGTAGAGGAGGGTGGAGGAGGATGGAGGAGGGGGGGATGGTGGAGGAGGATGGGGGAGGGTAGAGGAGGGTAGAGGAGGGTAGAGGAGGGTAGAGGAGGGTGGAGGAGGATGGGGAGGGTAGAGGAGGGTAGAGGAGGGGGGATGGTGGAGGAGGATGGAGGAGGGTGGAGGAGGGGGGATGGTGGAGGAGGATGGAGGAGGATGGGGGAGGGTAGAGGAGGGTAGAGGAGGGTAGAGGAGGGTGGAGGAGGATGGGAGAGGGTGGAGGAGGGGGGGGATGGTGGAGGAGGATGGAGGAGGATGGGGGAGGGTAGAGGATGGAGGAGGGGGGGGGGCTCCCATTAACTGCAGGACTTATAGAACCACTTTATACGTGCAGGGTATTAAAAGTGTTTAGTAAATTCCATGTGCGCTTCATACCTCGACGCTTTGTTCATCCATGTCGGCCAGTTTGAAGCTTCTGATCTCCGGGACGAATCGAACAAGACGTCTAAAAAGAAGAAAAACTGTTTTTAATTTGGATTTAAGTTCAGTCAATTCAGGATTCACAGGTTGTTGGTTTTGTTTTTTTACAAACATACTTTGATTTTGTCTCTCAGCCATCGTTTCATATCAAAATTCAACATGTGCTGGATTATTGAAACAGAAA
The DNA here is from genome assembly GCF_029030835.1 of Brachyistius frenatus. Classification (NCBI taxonomy): domain Eukaryota; kingdom Metazoa; phylum Chordata; class Actinopteri; family Embiotocidae; genus Brachyistius; species Brachyistius frenatus. The sequence continues at coordinate 597,822 of NW_027210683.1, forward strand.
TAATTGTGGAACGCATCAAAACTAACTGAATAACTCCTTCAGAAAGTTTTGTCTTTATTTATTATTTGCTTGTGTTTTTCCACATTTTTGGAAAAATGTAACACATAGGATGATAATAATGGTCAGAAATGATGTGAAATTGCATATTTGTTATTGATAATAAACGATGAAAAGCCCGAGCAAACACACACTGGAGTCTTCTACAAACTCAGAGAAAACAAACGTCTGAGTTTTAGATCCAGACCAGGTCTCTGGACCAGGTCTCTGGACCAGGTCTCTCTGAACCAGGTCTCTCTGGACCAGGTCTCTCTCTTTCTAAAGTGGCTTCCAGTCAGAGTTGAGTCTTTATCTTAAATGTCTGACAGGAAAACAGACAATCAGTATCTGAGCTGAGAGACCTGGTCCAGAGAGAGACCTGGTCCAGAGACCTGGTCCAGAGACCTGGTCCAGAGAGACCTGGTCCAGAGAGAGACCTGGTCCAGGGACACCTGGTCCAGAGAGACCTGGTCCAGAGAGACCTGGTCCAGAGAAACCTGGTCCAGAGAGACCTGGTCCAGAGAGACCTGGTCCAGAGAGACCTGGTCCAGAGAAACCTGGTCCAGAGACCTGGTCCAGAGAAACCTGGTCCAGGGACACCTGGTCCAGAGAGACCTGGTCCAGAGAGACCACCTGGTCCAGGGACACCTGGTCCAGAGAGACCTGGTCCAGAGGGTCCAGGGACACCTGGTCCAGAGACCTGATCCAGAGACCTGGTCCAGAGAGACCTGGTCCAGAGAGAAACCTGGTCCAGGGACACCTGGTCCAGAGACCTGGTCCAGAGACCTGGTCCAGAGAGACCTGGTCCAGAGAGAAACCTGGTCCAGGGACACCTGGTCCAGAGACCTGGTCCAGAGACCTGGTCCAGAGACCTGGTCCAGAGAGAGACCTGGTCCAGAGAGAGACCTGGTCCAGGGACACCTGGTCCAGAGACCTGGTCCAGAGACCTGATCCAGAGAGACCTGGTCCAGAGAGACCTGGTCCAGAGAGACCTGGTCCAGAGAGACCAGGTCTCTGGATGTGTTTTTGTGGCCATCGTCGTTAGCTTGTCGTCAGCAGGAGGCCCATCATCAGCAGACAGACACACGGCCGGCAGGACAGCAGCTGACGTCAGTCGGAACAACTACTGGGTTTATTAACAAAACATGAGCAGGAAAAGTGGACCAGCCTGAAGACATCAAAGGTCCGATGTCCGAGCAGGACGGAGAGGACAGCTAGCTCCGATAGCAGGGCGGCTCACTCACCTCCGGACACCTGACAAACGGATGAAGACCGATCACGTCATAACGGCTCGTCTCCGCCGGTTCAGCTGCCGTTAATAAAACACCCAGCTCGGTTCCGTTAAAGCGCAACGAGCCCTTCTTCTCCACCGGGTTGAAGAGCGGCTCCTGTTCTCGCCCTGAATACAAAGATGGAGCTGCAGCGGTTGCTCTGAGGCTGTCTCGTCCCCTAGCAATAACCAATCAAATGCCTCCTTCTGCTTCTTCGCTTGAATTTATTGGTACGCGTTTGTCAGGAGGCTTGTGGGGGCTTCACCGCCACCTGTCGGACAGTCTGTGGAATAGCAGGGGAAAGCCAAGGCTGAATAAAATACAATTAAATTAAATACAATTAAATACAATTAAATACAATTAAATTAAATTAAATACAATTAAATTAAATACAATTAAATTAAATTAATATTGTTGATGAATAAAGATAAAGTAAATATAATATGTTTGTTTTTTTTAATTTTACTATTTTCTTCTACTTATTTGGAATTGATTGTAACACGGAATCACATAGTTTCTGTAATTTACCATTTATACTTTTACCTTAAATTATCTCCACTTTAAGAACATGTTTATTTATTGCTTTGGCTTGTCAACAACAAATGAGCACAACTTTGAGGATTTTTGAGGTACATGGAAACTAATTGGATTGACATTTACTTGAAAAAGAATCTCTGTAATTATTTTTCTTGGTGTTTTTTACTTAGGAAATCTTCAAGTAAAGTTGACTCACTGTTAAGAATCATTAAATCAAAACTATTTAAATAGATTTTCACAACAAATTGAATCCGTACACAGAAAATGTACAGACCCTTTCCATGTAATTACAAAACCGCTATAAAATGACTTCATATTTCAGGATTATTCAACCAGGTTTGGTTTTTTTACTTTATTTAAAGAAACATTTAAGTAATATTTAAATAATATTTCATCCACCTCCCACGACTCCACAACACTATTATAATATGGATTTCTTTCATTTATAACATGGGCTACTTTTTACTCAATAAAATTGTCTCAATTTGAGGCATAAAAGATGTTTTTCAAAATGCATGCTGACATGATAATGTAGCTACTGCTTTATGTTCACGCCAGCAAAATAAAAACAGATTAGATATGACAAGTTGTCAAAATTACAGGATAGAATTTAAGTTGAATTTCTAAAATAAGTCATAATTTTGTCTTATATGTCTAATTGTCTCCTAATATTTACACATTTTGACTTTAAGACAACTTGAAATATGAAAATCAGAAAGACCAAGTTTATTAAAATGCACTTCTTCCAAACATCCTGTTGTTATCCAAAGCACCTGAGGAGGACGCCTTTCTGTGTGGACACACACTCACACACACACACTCACACACACACACACACACACACACACACACACACACACACACACACACACACACACAAAAGTGTGCAGTGACCACATTGTTGTTTTATGCAAACAGTCTGGAGCTCCATAGGACGCACAGAGGCGCATGCAAATGAGCCCTCAGTTCCTCTGCCGGGAACGTTTCTCCACTCAGGAAAATGCCGACGAGCCTCCGCGGATTTCTAAACTTTTCACCCCCACACTTGTTTTTCTTTTGAATAGAGCAGAGAGACGGAGGAGCACCTGCAGCAGCACGAACTCAGGTGAGTCCCTCCTCCCAGCACAGGCTCACTAATAACTCCCTGATGTCTTAATTATGTCATGATTTGAGGTTTAATTGCAGTTTCTGGAGGTGGTGACGATGGTGCCGATATCTGCCTCCATTATGAATATTACCAGCAGGAAACAGGCTGCAGCGCGCACAGTTTGTGCGGTCGTGCGCGTGCCGGGGAGGGCGCATTAGAATAAACTCCAGATCGTTTTCCTGGGTGGCCCGAGTGCTGCAGTGTCCCGGTGAAGTTACAATCCTGTAGGAAAATCAGCCATATTTATCGTTACAGATATTAAGATGAGCGCAGACGCGGTGGAGCAGTCGGAGGCTGCAGCGGAGCAGGCAGGTGAGGAGATTTTAACACACCTGAAAACACCTGCAACTCAACGTACAGACTCAGAGCAGCATGATGGGAGTCAGGAGAGCTGCTGTTTATCCGGACAGAGTCTCTTCATGTCTTTAAAGTTGAAAAGTTTGTATTTAATCTGATCTTTTGGGGAAGTTTATGTGCCAACTGTAATGCGAGAAAAAAAATCATAAAAAAGATACTTTTGTATGTGGAAAGTATGTCAGTGTGAAATATCATATTATATAAAACATAAAATATATAATCCTGACTTTTATTTTCTAAATTTGAGTTCACTTGAAGAACTTTTTGGTTCTTTGGTGAAGAAATAGAACAATTTAAACAAATCAAACTGGAAGAAGCAGCATTTTGTCCCTTTGTGTGTGTGTGTGTGTGTGTGTGTGTGTGTGTGTGTGTGTGTGTGTGTGTGTGTGTGTGTGTGTGTGTGTGTGTGGTGGCAGTTGGATGCAGCACCAGGATGCACCTCGGGCTGTTTGCAGCCGAGAGGCCCACAAAATAAAAGCAGGAACCAGAAAATGTGGAACTTTTGATTTGAGACAACAAAGGCTGCAGGAGGGAAGTGAACGCCTCATGGAAGTGAATGTAGAGAGCTGCAGTTTAGGTTGTACATCAAGAAAGTTTACACACATTATAACAAACACAAAAAAGTTCAGACACTTTCATCCTCGCATATAATATATATATATATATATATAAACATTTTACTTTGTCTATGAGGCTTTTATTGTGAAATGTGGAGGAAGAACCTTGTGAGATTTTATTCAAATGAGGACAATGTGATTCGATGGTGAGTTTTTGTGTAGCTTTCTGGACATTGGATTTGTTAAATGGTTTAAAGGGTTAGTTCACCCAAATGTTAAGAAAATAAAAGAAAAAAAGGAATTTTAAACCTGCTGATATTTCTGAGTTTTATGGTTTTCAGATGAGATTTCTGCCTCCACAGTGTAATGAAAGTGAATTTAATGTCATGTTAAAGATTACATGACAGCGTTTTTTATGAGTTTTCATAATTGCAAGCAGAAAAGAAAATTTTAGATTTTCAGTAAAAAGAAAAAAGCTAATTTCACATAATGTTTTGGACTTTAGTTTTTACCATATTTGTGTAAAACTTTCCAAAAGTTCAGAAGAGCCAGAAAAGATAATAAATAAAACATAAAAAGCTTTAAGAATAAATGTGTTAAAGAAGTCCACGGTGGTTTTAGATCTGGGTAAAGTCAAGAAAACTCGGCATGTTTGTCTTTTTAATTAAACTGATCTACGTGTTTTCTTCCTTTTAAACAAAAATACTCACAGTTACAGTTTAATGTCATTTTTTTTTTAAAGCTGTGAGCAACACAAAGAAAATCAGAGAATTCCTCCAAAAATGAAAGTATCTGAATGGAGATATTGATCATTGATCATCTGATTTGATGTGTTTTTGATGTAATTTGGGTGAACTATCTCTTTATCTGAGCAGGTTGTTTTCTACCTTTATGAGACACGAAGGCCTGAATCAACCTTAACTTTTCTCTTCTGCTGCACGTTTTGTCTTCAGGCTGCTCAGGTGTTGTTTTTTTATTCTCTGCTGAAGATCTCCCAAGTTTTGGAAAACTTTTTCATAGTCATAATAATTATTAAAACGTGCACATTTTTAATAGAAAAACTGGCAAACACTGCTGCGGTGTTCATGTTGATGTTCGTGCAGCTGCTCGCTGACTTGAACCTGTCGGATAGAAATCACCTTTACGTTGGAGCTGAAACTAATGTGACAGTGACAGATACTGAAGTGTGTGTCCAGAGATCTGTGTGTGTGTGTGTGTGTGTGTGTGTGTGTGTGTGTGTGTGTGTGTGTGTGTGTGTGTGTGTGTGTGTGTGTGTGTGTGTGTGTGTGTGTGTGTGTGTGTGTGTGTGTGTGTGTGTGTGTGTGTGTGCGTGTGTGTGCGTGGTCGATACTTTTAGGAGACGATGTCGGTTTCTTTCACGTGCAACACATCCATGTTGACTTTTTTCACTTTAACGTACGTTGTACGTTTATTTCAAATATTTTCTCAAAAAACAACAATATTCAGACGGCATCATATTTTTCTCTCTGGATGTTTTCACTGTTGGAAAGTTGATGCATTTGAACCTAATTATTAAAACAGCGATGATTTCTGACAACATTCATTTCACAACATGTTAAGTTTGTCTCGACATTCACATAGTTCAGTTTCTTCGTGTTGTTTCTGTTCTGGAAGCTTCAAGAAGCTTTAAAACTACACAGAATAATATGAAGATGCTGTTTTAAACATTTTTGCATGACTCAAAATATAATAACACATGAAAAAAGTTCCTCTGCAAATTAAAACAATACTCAGAGTCTGAAAATATCATCAACAACCAAAACAAACATGAACATAATTCATGTATCGTACTTTAATACAAATTTACTTGAGTATTTCCATTTTTAAGCTGCTTTAAACTTTCACTCTTTGACATTTTAGAGGTACATAATGTACTTTTTACTCCACTACATTTATTTGACAACTTTAGTTACTTTTCACAATAAAATATTTCATCCCCTTCCTGTCCTGTGAAAACTACGTATATCTCCCAATTCTATGATTTTAAATTTGATATTTTTCTGGCAAACTGAAGTATTAAATAGTTTTTTACCAGCTGAGAAAAAAATCCACTTTTCTCTGAAGTTAAATCAACTGTTCAAAATCCAAATTTATTCCAGAAACATCCATAAAAACACACAAACGGAGTGAGTTTAACAGGATTTAAAAACAAAAGTGACGGTGAAACGAGCCGTGATGCTAAAAGTGAAACTGAAGTTGAAATAATTTAAGGTTTAAATATAGAACATAAAATGTGACGTAGCTGCCCGGTATGTCCTAAAATTAAAGACTCATTAGAGGAATATTAAAAGTCTGTATGGTCTCAGCATCGTGAAGAGTTAAAATAGGACAGATTTTCGAGATATTGAATATTTATTTTATTTTGTAATGTGTCCGTTTGCAGATTCTGGAAAACAAACTAACAAAAATATTCATGCTTGAAAAAGAGTTCTTTTATTTTGAAGGTTAAAGTTTGGTGATATATTCTTTATTAAAAGACAAAAAACGAACAGGGAATTGATCCGACTGTGCAGCTGAAGTCTGACATATTTGATTTATTGTTGTCTAAAAAACATTAAAAACAACACAATAAACACTAGTTTATTTATAACTGATGTAAATATTAATAGTTTGTACTAATCCTCTGACAGATGAACTATTTATTCCTGTTTGCTAAAAAAGGTGAGGTGTGGAAGTCAGAGTGTTTTACAGAATTTTATTGTTAAAACAAGAATATTGAATGATTTCCTGCAGCAGTAATGAACAGTCGTGTGTGCAGCAGTGTGAGAGGGTGTCGTGTGCCGTCAGTCTGCAGGATGATGATGATGATGATGATGATGATGATGATGATGATGATGATGTCACAATCAGCCTGCAGACAAACTGAAGTCAAACAGCCGAAGAGATGACGGGATGATGCCAGTTTAACCTCCTTCAAAAACTATTCAGACGAAACCGACGCATTTCTGTGTGTGTGTGTGTGTGTGTGTGTGTGTGTGTGTGTGTGTGTGTGTGTGTGTGTGTGTGTGTGTGTGTGTGTGTGTGTGTGTGTGTGTGTGTGTGTGTGTGTGTGTGTGTGTGTGTGTGTGTGTGTGTGTGTGTGTGTGTGTGTGTGTGTGTGTGTGTGTGTGTGTGTGTGTGTGTGTGTGTGTGTGTGTGTGTGTGTGTGTGTGTGTGTGTGTGTGTGTGTGTGTGTGTGTGTGTGTGTGTGTGTGTGTGTGTCCCAGGCTTCCTGTGCTCTCAGCTGATTTGCATGTCTTGGTCATTTACATACTGGAAGCTCCACCGTGGAGCTGGCTGTGCTGAGGGGGAGGGGGCATGTGTGGGGGGTCACAGGTGTATTTGCATTGTTCACACACACACACACACACACACACACACACACACACACACACACACACACACACACACACACACACACACACACACACACACACACACACACACACACACACAGTCAAAATGGCCCTATTTGACATTCAAATGATGCGACCTTATCCAGCACACCTTTGTACTCTCCTCCTCCTCCTCCTTCTCCTGCTCCTCCTCCTCCTATTCTTCCTCCTCCTTCTCCTTCTCCTCCTTCTCCTCCTCCTCCTCCTCTCAGCTCTGAATCCTAAAGTGTAAAAAGTAAAAGTCCTCAATTCTGTATTAATTTAGTGTCTATTTAGTGTCCAACAACATGCACCTCAGGTCAGGTTACCTGGCGCCGCGCTAGTGGCAGCCTGCTGCAGCAGCTCCCCCCTGAGAGCCCCCCCTGAGAGCCCCCCCTGAGAGCCCCCCTGCTGTAGTGAAGACATTTCCCCTCGGGGATTAATAAAGTGTATAAAATCAAAAAAATCAAAAAAAATATTTTCTCTGTCAATCACTTGGTTGTGGCCTCAAATTATCTACCAAAATACGACTAAAGTGATGCTTTAAATAGTTTTATTTGTTTACTAATAGTTCTTCAGTTTTCAGTCATTTTCAGATAAGAAGCAGAAAAATTCTCACTTTTGAGAAGTTAAAACTTAAAATTTGTTGACGTTTTTGCAAGCAAAATAATTGTAAACTAATTCTAAATACATGTAAAGTCTTAATTGTTATAATAATTAATCAATGCTGTAAAATAAATATCTACTTTTAGGGTTTATTTATTGGGTAAAGTGGCAGGTTATGCTCACATTTGAATTGTGCTGTGAATCTGTTTTTGTTACTGATGTTTGTGTTTTTTGTTTTCATGTCCGTCTTTTAACTTGTTCGAAATAAATATTGCGACTGTAACATAACATCAACTTGTAGTCGTGTTTAAAACCAAAACAAATCAAAAAGCTGCCAAAAGCAGAAAAACTCGACTTTATTTTCTAATATTCAGTTTTAATTTGAAATAAATGGAAATTCTTCGACTCCATTTGTAAATTCTGTCACTGCAGCAGAAACAAAAAATAAGAAAATAACAACATTGAAATTCTCACATTTACTCTGAATGTCGCCGTGAAGAAGTTTCAATAATCTGAATCTCTTTTCCTTTTTTAACTCGCAGAGCGAAACGGACTTGACTTCAGTCGACATGTAAGTAACTTCGATCGCTTCTTTAATTACGTTCTCGTTAATGAGGTCGTCAGTGTTGGTTTGATTTCCTGCTCAGAAATGTTTGTTTCCAGCACTCAGCGACTTTTTAAAAGGCTCAGGAGTTGCCTAACACATTTTTTGGACACTATTTTTAAAGTTGGATTAATACACATTTGGTGCACCAAAAGCTCATCATCACGGCAGAGCCTGCAATACACCCATCCGTCCACTAGGAGATGTCTTTGACATGCCTAGCATCATCCAGACGTGCGAAAAACATGTATGTAAACAGAAGCAGGTCACGTAAAGGAGGTCTGTTTCATACGGCATCGCTGAACTAACAACGCCAGAAAAGTAGCTGGTGATTCGAGTCGAGGAGGAAAGAAGGATTTAATTATCTGACTGGAATTGTCTGGAAATGGTCAACAGAGACGCTTGAAATGCTTCAGAAAGTCAACGGCAATGAAGCTGTTCTGAGTGACGTTCACGTTTCTAGTGAATTCGTTCAGAGTCAGACCGTCAACACCAACTTCTACCGGGACCTCCGGAGGCGTCCGAGGGTTGTTAGCTGTCTGTTAGCTTCAGTTTAGCTGTTTAAAAAAAAAAAAATCTAAATTAGCTGTTAGCTTTGTTCTGAGTTCTGTTGTGACGTTATGAGGCATCTGAAGGAAAACATTCGCTGCCAACAACATTTTTATAATTGGTTTTCCCGCCTCCTGATTAGTTTCACCTGTCCCTCGTTGTCCTTCCCTCCCTGCTGTTTTTACCCGTCTGTTCCACCCCTCTTCAAAGGTGAACGTCACTCGGAACACGTTGCCCGGCTCATCGCGTCTCTGTTGACCATTTAGAGTTTGACAACAAAATCTGCTGTTTCTCTGTTCCAGTTTCAGGTCCGTGGTGACATCACTAACGTTCACGTCCCAGTAGTCACAAAAACACAATCTTGATTAATTGAAGAAACTTGAAGTATTTCCTCATGAAGGTTGTTGTTTCCTCCTGCTCCAAACTTTTTATTCTGCAACACAACAACATGAACCAACGTCAGAAATCCTGAGAGACAGCTGGACCGACCACGAAGTTCAGGCCGAGTTAAGAGTTTATGAGGAGAAAACCGTCCAGCAGAAACTTTGCGTCAGTATTAACAAGGTCGGCTTTGTATGTTTGTCACTGTTTTGTTTCGTCGCAGGTAAAAATGATGCAGTTAAAACTGCCGCAGACTTTTTTTTAAAAACACCAGCTGACTAATTTGCCTAATCTCCGTGAGGCTTAAGAGGAAACGGCCTTTAGTTCCTTGGAAAGTTCTGGTTGAAACACGTCTAAGGAGTGACCTTCCCTGTCCAGAAAATACAGAAATGAATTCCCTAAAGCAGATGGACACTAGTTTTTACTTAAATGGGTGGAAATAGAGGATTTGTTGGACTCTTTTTAGTTAGTTTATTTTAGATGACCAATTAATTGTTGGTTTTGGGCTTTTTTAAAGTGATTTTTTTTTTTTAATAATATAAATATTTCAGATGATCAAAAGACTTTCTGTATCCTTTGACTGAATTAATGACGAAGCTGGTTTGTAGTCTAAATACCCCGGAGCCATGGGAACACATGTACTGTGACCTCAGACATCCAACCGACTTTCAGACAGCTGACGTCCTCGGGTTGAGCTGCCTGATGTCAACATGACTTCCATCTCTTCGCAAACAAATCTAATAGTTTGCAGCTATTTGGATTCGACTCCAAATAATCGTTTTCGCACCGAGGGAACGTTTGTCTCTCGGTGCTTTCAGGAAGTGCCACGGCTCTCATGGGTTAGCGATGGAGGAGGGGGTGGGGGGGGGGTATTTGCATACTAGCTTGCCCAAAGGGAGCAACAGAGTCTATCAGTCTTTGTTTCATGTTTAGTGACCAAACTGGTCCTGAAGTGACAGATCTGCCGCTGGGCGCAGCACTCATGAAGGCTGACAACGTTCCCCATCATCTGTCCATAAAGACAGTTAACTGTTGTGTTTTTGGTGTTTTAGATAAAGACAGAGGACATCAACAACCCGCCCCTCTCAGCCTCCACGCTGAAGACATGTCACCTGACTCAGAGCTCTCCGGTTCACGGACCTCAGCTGACCGGGGTGAGAACATGGAGCCCGTGCACCGCTTATGATCAGATCTCACCGCCGCGCTCTTTATGTACAACATCACGTACAGAAATAAACGCGTAAACAGGAGGAGAGAAGAGTGGACGCAGCTCCGTCTGTTAGAAAAGTAGTTTTGTAAATGTCTGAACACTCGAGTTTGTAATTCCCAACCTGAACCGTCAGACTCGAGCCGATCACTTCGGCTCAGGCTCAGATTATTGAATTATTCCAGCGGTCTGAGAGCGTCGGGCTCTGCGCTGCGGTCGATCAGTGAACTGTGCGAGGGGGCGGTGCCTCTTACACAGCTGTGGGTCTGATGTGGGTCAGAAATTAAAAAACTAAACCCAGAGGAGGCTTTGGCGGAACCAGCGTCAGGCAGACAGACTGAGCTTTTATTCAGAAAACAGCTGATTTATAGATCCCAGTTCAGTCTGCAGGAAATCTTACTTCTTCCTGAACAGGTTTAAACTGGCTTTAGACTCCTTTTGGACTTGGTTGAAGACTGGCTTTAAGACTGGTTTTGGACTGGTTTTGGACTGGTTTTACACTTGGTTTAGACTGGATATATACTGGTTTTATAGCTGGTTTAAGACCGGTTTCAAGATTGTTGCTGGACTGGTTTTAAGACTGGTTGTAGAACTGGTGTTCAGGACAACTGTATCTGGACAGATGTTAATACCAGATGTGTTGTTCTCCTGACAAGGAGAAGACAAAAGACATTTGATCATTGTGTCATTTTTTTTTTAAACTTTTTTGTCAGCTAAGTGTTTTAATGACAAAACAATTAACGTTGCTGCAGCTTCACATGGTTTTGGGAAATTTAACCTGTCGTAAATCATCATATTTAATAACCTGATTTCATGTCTTTTGTGAAAAATATAGCGGACTAGAATTATAAAGTAGCATAAAATCAAAATATGAATGTACCTCAGTTATTCACCAGTAAAGTGCTTGACAAATGTATTTTGCAGTGAAGCACTGAATCCTTACACATCATTCATTGTATTTTTGTGTTGCAGGATCTGACCTCTCTTCACACCATGCAGCAGCTGGTCCTGATGCCGTCGTCTCACCTGTCCTCTCCGTCCTCCTTCCTGCTCTCCCAAAATCCCTCCAGTCACCAAGGTGGAGTCTCAGAAAGCCTCCACAGATCAGATCCGCAGGCCTGTGATCAATAGATAGAGATGGTTTTAGAAACGGCTTCATTTAAAGGACCAGTGCAACATTTTGGGGCACGAGGAAGTGTACAGCAACTGGTTAGCTTAGCATCAAACCAACCAACTAGCATCTCTAAAAGTCACTAATTACCGTGTCGTATCTTATTTGTAATAAGTGAAGAGTAAAACCAATAGTTTGGGGATTTTACGGGAGGATGTGTGCTGGAGTCAAGGCACGGTTAGCCTAGCTTAGCATCAAGACGGAAAGGCTGGAAAACACCAACAAACTGCAGTTTAAAAATATAACTTCAACTAATCCATCGTACCCATTTTCTTTTTCTTCTTTTTTTTTTCTTCTAAAACAAAACAAGATTTTTTTTTTACATTCAGGGATTATTTCTTTACAAACAACAAACAATACACGAAGACTTCCGGCTCTTATTGATCCAACTCCGTCTGTCTTCCTCTGCAGCTCTTCTGCAGCAGAACCTGCTGTCACTTCCTGGTCAGAGTCAAGCCGGTCTTCTTCAGCACCAGCCGGGACTGGCGCTGACTCCACAGGTAAATCCAATTTATATCAAATATAACGCACCAAAGACGGGAAATAAGAAGACTACAAGTGTAAACAATGCATTTATCAAAACACCACAAAAACCCGCTTCATTCACGCTTCGTATCCGGCGAAGTAAATGTATGCAGCACATTTGGTAGACAAATAAAGGGGTTAAGCTTCAGCTAAATGTAGTTTGGAAATGCACTTGGTTGTGGTTTGGAAACATCACGGTTACAATAGCGGTTTTACAAAGATTGGACGCACTACATGCCCGTCTACCACCCCAACCTCCTCACCCTTAAATCATAACCTTCACGTTTATTACAATATTGTTTCAAATTAAGAAGAAAATGGGAAAAATACCAATTTCAAAAAGTGAGATAATAATTGATTCAGAAGAATCTAAAGTGACATGTACTGTTTAAATCGACAATAATCAATATCTTTACCTTAACAAATGATCACAAAAAAAGGTAGGAAATATGTTTTCAGAACAAAAAACATTCCTAAGAAAGCCACTTCAGGCTCCCAAACACCAGACAGACAAAGTTAGCGACACCGTGGAGCCTTTAGCAGCTAAAGAGCCAAACATGTTCCTCGTGGTGGAGACCAAAACCAGAGCAAAGAGGGAATATTGGAAACGAATGCTGTCACCAAATGGCCCAAAAAAACCAAAAAAAACAACCAAAACAATCATTTGATTCAGGTTCAAGGATACAACAAGAGGAAAGAAGTGTATTGTAGGTGACCAGGAAGGAGCACTAACGACTTGTTAAAGGACTTTAACAACCTGCTTGTTTGTGGTGTAATTCCACCACCTGGAGCTGAAGATGTTCTCTGATCTAGGCCATGAGCCGCTCCGGTCTGGCGGGACCGTCGATGGAGAACCACATGGACATGTCCCACCTGCAGATGCCCAAACACATGTCGATACCGACGCAGGACGAACCCAGCGACCTGGAGGAGCTGGAGCAGTTCGCCAAAGCATTCAAACAGAGACGCATCAAACTGGGCTTCACGCAGGTAAACGAGGAGAAAGAACGCCTTAAAGGCCTTAAAACGGACCTCACGCCCCTGAACACATCACCGTCTCATCGCTTAGTCCGAGTCAACATTTGTGCCAAATTTGAAGAGGGAGGGGCTTATTGAATGTATATTAAATGTGCTGGTGTTGATCACAGGGAGACGTGGGCCTCGCGATGGGAAAACTGTACGGGAACGACTTCAGTCAGACCACCATCTCCAGGTTCGAGGCTTTAAACCTCAGCTTCAAAAACATGTGCAAACTCAAACCTCTGCTGGAGAAGTGGCTGAGCGACGCAGGTACGACACGCCTCATCACTGCTTTCATCACCAGAACCATGGATTGCAAAAACAGAAGCAACATTTTTTAAGAACTTTATGAAAAACATTTTACATAATTAATATTTAAATGCACAAGAATAAGTAGTGATGTTCAATATTATTGAGGAGTGTGTTATGACTCTACATCATCTGGCTTTAAAGTTTGAAACGTGTGGAAAAGGAACCATCTAAATATCTGAAATCAACGAGGCTATCTTTATATAATTAACAGTTTCAATTCAGTTTTTCATGCTACTGAAATATGAATTGTTTTATTTCTATAGATTCTAGTTTTGTTGGAGGTAAAATTGTACTTTTTTATCTTTATTTTGTTTCGCTTGGAAATATGTTGAACAGTATTTTTACTGTAAGAAGAAAAAAGGCCTCCAAACTTTCAGTCTATTTTATTAGAAAACAACAGGAGAAAATGTAAAACCAGATATTGAGGGTTGTTTCAGGGGGGTTATGTTTGGAGGTGACGGGAGGAGGTTCATTACCTGCAGGAACTCAGAGCTTCGTGGTTTAAAGACGAACCAACCTGTCCTGAACATGAACACGGTTTATCCTCTGTTTCCGCACAATTTCCATTTCAGTGGCTAAAATGTCGTCGCGAATGGAAAGTAGTTGGATAGAAACGAGAAGGCGACTGAGTGCCGTGCCGAAAAGAGTGAACAGCTTTTTCACCGCAGAGAAGTCGGCGTCCAGCCGGAGCCTGAATCTCACACCGAGCTGGAAGGCAGATTTTTTGATGCCATTCGTTACACCTGCTGGTTTTCCTGCTACGACATGCTGTGAAAATGTTTGTTAACCAAAATAAAACTGGTTCAGACCTGGATTTGCAAAAGGCAGATTAGTGGGATTGATGGAGATGCAAAAACCTAAAAATAACAACGCTTTCTCAGTGACGTTTAGTGGTTTTGGATCCAAACCAGATCTCAGGGCCGACAAACAAAGGACTTCAACGTCACCACCGGTGTTCAAATCTCAAGTACAAGTGTGCATCAAGTTTCTTCAATGTTCGATTGATTTCATTGGTAAACTTGACTTGACTAAAAACTGGTTTAGCAGGACAACAACTCTGATTTATCAGTTCACACGGAAACAAAAGCACGAAATCTGCTCTGAAAGCCGTTCTCTTGGTTTCACTGATGTTTCAGAAGCAACGCTGAACGTTGTGTCCGTTTTCCCGCCAGAGAACTCGCCGTCCGACTCGATGAGCAACGCTTCGTCGCTGCCGCCGCTGATCGAAGGCTACGGACGCAAACGGAAAAAGAGGACGAGCATCGAAACCAACATCAAGCTGACGCTGGAGAAACGATTCCTCGACGTAAGATCGACTCGAACACGAACACCTGTTTTCATAGTCCGCCGGTAAGGTGCAGGAGAGGAACAGAGTTCTTACTTTTAAATGGGAATATTTGAGGCCGACCACAGAAACTCTAATTCATTGAGGAGATCTGGTATCGAGCAGATAGAAAAGTCAGTGAGGGGCGACCGGTTAGAAAGTCTCTTACAGAGAATCATTTTGGATCTCCACATTAAAAGCCCGGTTTCAATGGAGAACTTGATTTGTCTCCATTTTTGTAACTGTGCCTTTGTGTATTGTATTTCAACAAAACCATCTTTTGACCATCTGTTTTAGATATCCAGATGATACATGAATATTCAGGCAGACTTCCGACGCTAACATCACCAACGTCTTTGGTTTTCAGAACCCGAAGCCCAACTCGGAGGAGATCACCCTGATCTCCGAGCAGCTGTCCATGGAGAAGGAGGTGGTCCGGGTTTGGTTCTGTAACCGCCGTCAGAAGGAGAAACGGATCTACTGCCCGGTGGCCAGTTTACCCATCAAATCCCACAGTTACACCTCCAGAATGGTTAGCTAATAAAATCTATTTTCACAGTCATACATTAAGAAATTATAAAAGTTGTTCTTGATAAAGTTAATACATTTTTAATGTCTTTTCGACCCTGTTTCAGGCCTCAGGTTCCAGATCCTACAGCCCTCTGGCTTCAGGCGGAGGCAAGTCCAGCTCAAGTATCGATAATGTGCCTTTTAATTAAACCTGATTAAATCTTACTGTGACTAAAACTCTGAGTTACTCTGTAACAATATGTATTTTCCCAGATTTTAGCTTTAGAATGTTTTACAACTTAACTTTCACACTAGTCGTTAATACAATAGTGTTTTAGTGGTTTTACCCGAGTACATAATCAATCATGTTTTGACCCGTTTCTTCCAGCTTCATCAAATTCGTCCCCAAACAGCCGTGAAGCTTCTCCCAACCGTCTTTCAGCCGTCTCGGCCGCGCTGACGTCTCAGGTCAACCCGGCTTCCTACAGCACGGCGGGGTGAGAAAACATTCACGTCAACAGTTTTCTCTGCGTGCACGTTAAAGGTGAAATATGTACGTTCTGCACGTAATACCACTTTGTACCTGAGGAGGCGACAGTGAGTCGCTGTAGCTTCCAGTTGCTTTGTTCGTATTTTGCGTTTTTGGAGAGAAAACAGCCACAGCAAAGAAAACGTACAATAAGTTGGACGGTTTTTCAGCGAGCAATCGGTGCAGCAGGTTTTGCTGAATGTGGACAGAACCAGGCTAACAGTTTCCACCTGTGTCCATTGTCTGTGCTAAGCTAAGCTAATTAACTGCATAGTAGCCTCATAATGAAAGACATCAGTCTTCTCCTGCAGCTCGCGGATAGAAAGCCAATAGATTTATTTCTTAAATAATGATTCATCACGCATTATTTAAAGGAAGAGTTTGTCATTTTTACAAAAATGCATTTTCACTTTGTGGCGTAGAGTTTGATTCTCATGTCCGTTAGCTTAGCTTAGCATAAAGATCCACTTCTGAGTTCCTCCAAAACTCTCTAATTAACACGCTCTTTCTTCTGGGTCCAAATCCAAACGGAAAATAAGTGAATTATGTGCAGGATTGTTCCAAAAACAGACTCTCTGTATTGTGTATGTGAGAGGATGACCCGGCGACCCTCCCTTCGTGTTTCAGGTCCTGGTACCGCTCGTGGAACCCGGCCACGTACCATCACTGAAACCTGAACTGGATCGTCACGTGGCTTCAGGAGATTTCTTTGTTTGAGAAGGAAGACGGAGCGACACGACGACCCGGTAACGAGCGGGTCACGACTACAGGCCGAAACCTTTTCACGGACACGGAACGACGAAGCGGCGGCTCGGTGCCGAGGACCGTCCGCGACGCGCCACGAAGCTGTCAATACTTTTTATTCATCGCTCATCGCAGGTCCGACGGCCTCCGGCTGTTTGACTTGCGACTTTTTTAATTCTGCTGCAAACAGAAGGAACACCGGTGGGAAACGTCCCGTCGGCGGAGCCGGCGTCTCACGGCTTTAACCTCCGAGACGAAACAAGAGTTGTTGTTTTTATGTTGCCGAGTTGTTCTTTCACGTCCTTCATCGCTGTTGCTGTTATTTTTATGCTCATATTATAGTTTGTGTTGTGTTCGGGAATCTCTCTTTACGTGCTGCCGGCCTGTTGAAATAAATACGCAGTCAAAACGAAGAGATTTCAGGGGCTTGTTCATGACTGGTGCAAAAAGGTTCCCATAGCAACCAAAGTGAAACATCGTGATTGTGTAACCGCTCACTTATTGGCACCATTATTGATGAGTGTCTTTGATGTTTGGTCATTTTATCTCTCACAACGTGGTTCTTTCGTTGTGCGGTCATTTACGACATCTTTGAGGCGGAGATGTGCAGAAAAAGAAGAAACGAAAGACGTGACGGCTCGTTAGCGAAGCCGCTTCGAGGAAACTGAAACTTGTGAGAAGTTATTTAGTGTCGTTCAAATTTCAGTTCCTCCAGGATTTCGTGTTGCGATAAAAACAATGTTGAATCCTAAAAAAAGCATTGCAAACTATTCATTAGATGTTTAGATAATGATGAGAAGTGCTGAATAAAGGAGGTTAAATTCAGGTGTTGAACTTGAAGCAAACGTGCTCGGCAAAAACCGATTTCATTATTTTGATTAACCGATCTGACGAAAGAATTCAACAAAAACGGTCGTTGTTTCGCACCTACAGACACGAAGAGCAGCAGATATTTAGATTTATGGTTTATAATTCTGTTTCCTGCAATAAAATATCCAATAAAATGTTCCAAAAGATTTTTATCAATCTGCCACGTAAGATATTTTTAGCTGGCTTGTTGAGAATTGTGAGGATGGAAAGAAAAAGACCAAATTAAGATAATCAACAGTATGTACAATTTAATGGTAAAAGAATATTAAAACAAACGAGTGAGAAGATTTGATAAGTCATAAAAAATGTCTGTCTCCATAAAGACGTTTCTGAGTGAGAAGGCTTCAGTGGTCAGCTGGTTGTTTAGAAAGACGTGAGGTCAGTTTCAGCATCGCTTCCTCCGTTTGTTGGTTTTCAGATTTCTTTGAACCTGAAAAAAACATAAAGTTACAGATGTTTTACACACGTGAAGAAATCCAGCTTATGATGTTTGTATTATTGTAATCAGATGTTATTAGAGTGTTTGTTAACCGGCGTTGTCACGGCGATAATCACCCTCTGGCTCGGGGGGGTCGTCCACACCATCCCTGAACCTCCTTGTAAACGAGCCTGGACAAAAACTGAAGCCAAACAAAAGGAAACACGGCGGGAATCAGCACGAATGATGAAACACGAGAGTTGAAAGTGTTGCTGAGAGATTGAGGAAGATGTCGGTGACGAAGGCGAGTTTCTGACCAGGCAGGCTAAGATGTCGGCGGAGATGAGCATGTAGAAGACGTTGGTCCAGCCGGTCGGAGAGATGACGCCGGCGAGCAGCGGACCCAACGCGGCGCCTGCAGAGGAAACCAGGAAACCGCTCGGCTGTTAGCGTCGCACACTTTCACTCCACTTTTAAATGCAGGAAAAGGTTCTCCGAAAAACATTTAACACGTGAAACGTAAAAAAAAAGAATCAAACGCAAAAGAGGTGGTGTTGCAGGAAGAGAGCGGCCGGTTCTTTTATGGGTCGTGGAACCAAAACAAGAAGACGAAAGAGGCTAAAATCCACCGCAGACGTTAGCAGAACGACGTTAAGAGGCGATAATGTTCATTTGTTCAATGAATAATAATTTTATTAACGTAACCGTTCAGACTGTACGTACCTATTGATCCAGTCCCGTCGATGATTGCCGTTACCGTTGACAACGCTCTGGAGTTTCCTCTCAGACTCTCGTGAGTTCCCTGATGCAACAAAAACAATCATCACGTCGCCATGACGGTAGTTTTTTTTTAAGGCTTAAAGGACGGCGGAGGGTTTTCCCATGATGCATCAGGTCTTACCAGGTCAGCAGACACAGCGGTGGTGATGAGAGCGTACGGTCCGTTCACCAGGCCTCCACACACTAACAGCATTCCTGCAGTCAACAAAGTAAAGGCTCAATCCGCTTCTTAGAATCTAAATTGATGTGCTATTAGCTGTGCGCTGATAACAGGCTGGATGGTCCCTCTCCTCTTTAACCCAGAGGATGAGGACATTTCTGATTCATCAGACCACAGGACTGTTTTGTGGATCATGTTTGTATCTGGTTTCTTCTTTGCATGCCAGAGTTTTAACCTGCAGCGATGAACCGTGTTCACAGACGATGTTTTTCAGAAGTGTTCCTGAGCCCATGCAGCGATTTCCACGTTGGAAAACTGTGTCTGTTTTTAATGCAGTGCCGCCTGAGAGCCATCTCCATTTTCTGACATTTTAAAGAGCTGCTCACTTAATCAACTAAATAATCGCTAATGAAAATATTGTTTGAATATCAAAGATTAAAAAATCGTGTCGTAAACTGTCTCCGTTGTCCCGCTCAGACTTTAAATCGGCGTCTACGAAACGCACACGATCTGAGTTCAGATATGACATCGTGTTCAGGTTCAAATCAACGCAGAGAAAAAGTCTCACCGATCGTGGTACCGAGGTTCCGCTGTCCGATGTAGTTGTAGAGGAACAGCTGACGGCAACAAAACAAACAAACAAACAAACAATCAATCATGACATCGTCACTGTTTCCTCACGACTGCGTCTCCAGAGCGACTCCCGGATCTCCGTTATGTTCCTGCTGTCACTCACCATCGGAGCAGCGGCCACCAGCATGACGCCGCACGTCGTCGCCCTCCCGCCGGTGTAGTCGGACACGAGGCCGGCCGCCACGCCTCCTGCGGACGCACACGAGACCGTTCGGTCGCACAACAACTTCCTGTTTTCGTGACGACGGTGAATCGCAGCTCGAGGAGACCCGAACCGTCGGGAGCTGAGGTTGTCCAGAGATCGTTCTCGTGAGGTCATAATGAAGTCTGAAGGAAATGAATCTTACCCAGAATTCCTCCGACGTCGAACAGCGTCGACATGTCGCCTGCTGCTTTCGGATCAAAGTTAGCTAAAAAAAAAAGAACGAAAGACATCAAATTAAGACGTCGTGAACCTCGTTGGACAAGACTCA
Source organism: Brachyistius frenatus (assembly GCF_029030835.1). NCBI lineage: Eukaryota > Metazoa > Chordata > Actinopteri > Embiotocidae > Brachyistius > Brachyistius frenatus. Next base: position 617,917 of record NW_027210683.1, read on the forward strand.
ATAACGTGTGTGTGTGTGTGTGTGTGTGTGTGTGTGTGTGTGTGTGTGTGTGTGTGTGTGTGTGTGTGTGTGTGTGTGTGTGTGTGTGTGTGTGTGTGTGTGTGTGGTGTGTGTGTGTGTGTGTGAATACCGACCGACGTTGGCGATGTAGAGAGGAAGCCAGTAGAGGAACGTGTAGCTGACCAGTTTGGCGAACAGCAGGCAGAGAGAGAACTCCACGACTCCCTGAGACACAAAGATCATCAATCAATCAATCAATCAATCAATCAATCACTCGATCAATCAGCTTTAATTAAAGCAATTAATTAAGAAACAAGTTTAATTTTATGACGCTCTATCTGGCTTCTTAAAGCGGAATTTGAAAATAATGTAGAACTTGATTTTGTGGAGATTAAAAATACTGTTGGTATTTGTTATTATGGAACTTCTCTAAGAGACCAGCAGATGGCGCCACAGGAACCAGTTCAGTTCTGGAATTGTTTTTATTCACATTTCTCACGTCGTCACAACTTTTTTGGAAACAGGGTTTTAAACACGGCTGCAAACTAGAGCATGAAGACGACAGACATCTGCTGCACACGTCACGTTTCAAACCTAGACCCGCCTCACATTTGTGATTTTGTGTGGTTGCTAAGCGACGATGTCCCCCACTCACCGGGATACGTAGCGCTTCACAGAAGCTGATGGCCTCCGTGTGCTCCTCCACCACCTCCACCGCCTCCGAGCAGACGGCGCCGTTCAGGGTTCGGTCACCGCTCGATGAGTTCTGCAGCAGAGGCTCCGTCTCACCGCTCTCCAGCTCACACTGACACACACACACACACACACACACACACACACACACACACACACACACACACACAGAGAGAGTGAGTGGGAGTGGGAGTGTGTGTGTGTGTGTGTGTGTGTGTGTGTGTGTGTGTGTGTGTGTGTGTGTGTGTGTGTGTGTGTGTGTGTGTGTGTGTGTGTGTGTGTGTGATCTGCATAAGCAGATTGACAGGCTGGTTTCTCCCTGTAGGAATTGAAACAGTCGCTCTGATCCCGGCTGCCAGGCGAGGCTTGTTTAATGGCCACAATGTGTTTGTTGTCGCTCTGCCTGTTCGGGCAACTCTAATCTTTAACCTGTCGACTCCCACCAAGCCTCCAGGAGGAGGACGGAGCGACAGAGGTAGAGTTATGAGGAGCAATTGAATTAGCCTTTGACTAACATACTGCACATCTCACAGATTTCAGAGATCCAAACCAACACACTTTACATTCAGTGATTACCAGCGCAGGGAGATTGTATGTCCAGTAATGAGCTAAATAATACACGCAAAAAAGAAACAGGTGCTTGAATTAAAAAAAAAAAAAATGCAACCATATGTTAATATAAACCACCACAACAAAGCTTGAAAATCACAATCATTACTCCACCTCACAGGAGGATATTGGACTATATAAATGATACAATGGATAACATGTAAACAAAATGCTTATCAACTTTGTGATTTCCAGGTTCACAAAAACAGAGATGAAGGGCTTCCTGCATACGCAACCAAAGACAGTTCCAGCATTCTGGTGAGCACCAACATTTTAATATTTTTGCCATTTTTGTATGTATAATTGAAATTAAAAATCTATCATGTGACAAATGTAATTAAATATATCAGTTTAAAAACCACAAAAATGAAATGTGTGTGAGACTCACATGATGCTGAGGAGGAGAACAGTTCACGTCTTCAGGTTCTGAGCAGGAGAGAGGAAACGATGAAACAACACGTCGACCACAACACAGATTAAAGTGTATTTGTGTGTTTCCACTGACTCTCAACCAGGAAGAAGAAGCAGAGGACGCCGGTGGAGGCGATGATGAGTCCCGGCACGATGAAGGACATCCCCCACTCGGAGGACACGAAGACTCCGGCGATGAGGGAGCCCAGGATGTTCCCCACCGAGGTGTGGGAGTTCCAGACGCCCATGATGAAGCCACGCCTGCAGGTCCGAACAGACGAGGTGAGCGGCCAGAATTCAAAACGCCGCGTCATCAATATTCATCTGGAGTCTAAAAACCACGACTGGAAGTTCAGGGGTGACTTTAATTATCCGTCCGAGTTTACTTCCTGTCCAGCAGTGATCATGTCTGTGTTAACAAGATATTTATGGTATGAAGGTATTTCACAGCGATACAAATCATTATCAGCTATAATGACCTTTAAAGGAGTAAAAACACAAGCTTCCTTTCAGTTTTTAGCTTCGGTTCAGCTGGAATTAGATTTTTTATTTGAAGTGTAAAATGTCTCCTTTATGAAAATAGAGGAAATGCATTAATTTAAAAGCAGGATTTTATGATTTTAAGAAAACCTCCCGTTCATTTTGAAGTCATCCTACATTGTTTAGAATTCGTTTGTCTGAGGTGGAGATTCACTTTCATTCGTGTGTTTTTCAGCCCTTTCCTGAGTGTGGAGGAACTGGTTGGACCGCTTCGGTTCATGATGAAGACCTGACATGTTTTAAAGTTCAGTTTCACGTGACAAGTTCCCGTGTGTGAGTCAGCTGGCGACACAAAATAAAAAGGCATCATCAGCAGCCCCCCCCATACTCACTTCCCCTTTCCGAACCAGTTGCCGACACATGCCACGACAGCGGGCCAGCCGGTGGTCTGCATGAGTCCGTTCATGACCTGCAGACAGAAGCAGACGGAGGAGGAATCACCGGAGGAGCATCTCAACGCTCTCCATGAAAACAGCTGTTTCAGAGCCCGGAGGCTCGTGCCAGCCCCGACGTGCTCCTGTCGTCACATGATGCAGCTGAGTCATGTGACGGGTGAATAAAGCCCGATTAAAACACCATGAGACCGAATCAAAGCAGCGAGAGCTCTTTATCCCACAATAAAGACATTTCTGCTGCTATTTCAAAGCCTGTTCTATTATTAAAGATCTGCTGAGTCGGACTCGTGTAATATTTCTAACTGGAGCCGGTTGCGGGAATTTGACTTCAGAGACGAGTCATGTGATTCCGTGAAGCTCATCTGATACAAAACAGCAGTGCAGTTGATCAGAAATGTTAATCTGACTCTCTCGTGAGCTCGTTTGGTGATTGATGGTGGAGAAGTTTAAAACTGAAGTGAAACCAAACTGTTCCCAGAGAGACAAACGGCTCATCTCCTCTCTGACCTTTTTCCCCTTTTTACTCTCCTCATGCAGTTTTATTGTCCGCAGAGTTCCTGATTCTGATTGTAAATGTAAAGTAAAGAGTCACACCACCCAAGAAACAAACATTTAAAAGCTGCTTTCGGTCCCAAAGTAACAGTATCGCAATTTGGCAAATAACTGTAAAAATAAAAGCTCTTTCTTTCTTATATTTCTGTTTGTGACTGGATTCATTAATGAGCAAGTTTACAGAGTTCAGTCCCTCCTGGATTTCACTTTGTTTTTTTGTGATTGTTTCGATCAAAAATGTTTGATTTTGCAGCTTTTCTCAAACATTATGATGAAATTTATGTATTTTTAAGTGCGTTTTTTGAAGTAAAATTGCAGGAATTAGCAAAAATTGCAAGTTCAGAGAAAAATAAATTGCAATATTTTGTACCACCTCCCTGTTATAATCCCTAAAGTAATCCGTGGTGATTTCTTGTGATAATAATCCTGAAATATTTGCCTCGTAAAGTGTTTTTCTTCTTGTGTTGAACTCAGAGAACCGTCACGGAGCTCAAAGTGAAAAGTGACTTTATGCTTTAATACTTTCAGCAGAGATTCTGTTTACGATGTTTTATTAAATGGAAAAATTGCTGGAATTTTGCATTATTTATTATTTATTATTAATTATTGCGACTGCAGGATGGTGATTTCCTGGAGGGACTGATCTAGGTTCTGTGTGGTGCAGGTGATTGAGGTGTTGTGTGCGTTACCTGGATGAAGGCGTAGTACCCCAACGAGTGGATGTTCCAGTAGAAGCCGAGGCCGAACAGACACGTGAACAGGCCGCTCATCAGCATCCCGACGCTCAGGTAGTACCGCAGAGGCAGCCGCTCTCCGAATATCCCGCTGAGAACAACACGAAGCACTTCAGCATCACACACACACACACACACACACACACACACACACACACACACACACACACACACACACACACACACACACACACACACACACACACACACACACACACACACGAACACACACCTGAAGAACATGCCGATGGCGTAGGCGACCAGGAAGGAGTTGTCCAACACGCCGAACAGAGTCTGGTAGTTGTCTTGGTCTGCAGGGAGGACACGGATACGTTTACAGGGTCTGAAAAGTGAAGCCTTAAAGTGTAATTACCACTGAGGACCACCAGGGGCTGTCTCCCATAGACTCCCATTGAAAAAGCATCAAGTTCTCTCTTGAAGTACAAAGTCAGTAAATGTTTTCCACAAGTCATCATGGAGTCATTAGACATTTTGTTGAGCTGTAAGTTTTATATTCCAACTCATGTAAACCCGTATTCATCATGAAATAATAATAATGAACAGCTGAAATCCTCTATCAGCCAAGAACGGGACCACATTTCCCTTTCAAAACTCCAGAAACTGGTCTCCTCACTTCCCGAACGTTTACAGAGTGTTGTAAAAAGAAGAGGTGATGTTAAGTGTAAGTGAGGAAAATGTGACGTGTTGCTGCCATTAAATTCAAAAGAAGCATATATGTGGAGGACTCACCGAAGGGCGCCCAGTCGCACCACGTTTCATTGTTGGTGACGTTGAGGCCGGCAGGTCGGATCACCGTGGAACAGTTTCTGTGCAGCTGACTCTGAGTGTCGGAGGAGAAACACAGAAGGAGGAAGGTGAGATGACTCAAACCGACCGGACCAAGAAATAAGACTCGTGTTCAGAAGCTGCTGAAACTCTCTGTGTTATTATAAAGAAGGAATACAGTTCAATTAACAGACAAAAGTGCCTTATTTCTATTAAATTAAAATAATAACAGGTAAGACCATGTTCACTGGAAAAAATCTGCAGCTGCAAAGGCTCAAGCTAACGTCATTAATACGTTATAATGCAAACAATAAGGGGCTTTCAGTCAATGAAACTTTATCAGTAAAGTCAAATTTTGCACTTTTAATACAAATGTATTGTAACACAAAGAGCTTTATATGGTAAAAACTAAACATCCGTGTGTAAATAATCATCATCATCTTATTTTTTATGTCTTTGTTTTTTGCCTGTGAAGCACTTTGAGCTGCATTTTATATATGTTTTATAAAATGTAGAAATAAATACATTTAAATAAATTCATTAAATTTCAAAGTTCCTTAATAGTTTAAAAAAAACCCAGACAAATAAAGTTTAAGGAAGATGCCATGTAATAAAACAGACTCAACTGTATAAATAAATAGGTCATTAAATAAATTAAATTAAAAGTTGAACAAAATACTAAACTAGAGAAAAAAGAAATACTGAGTAGAAAATCAACTACTTTTTACAAATAAAGACATTTAAATAAAATAATATTCATTAAAAGATAAATAAAATGATAAAATAAAGTAAAGTGAGTATACCAAGGAGTAAAACTTACAAAAATGTGTAAAATCAATTCTTTGTCTGAGTCCACATTTAGTGTTAAAAACATGTGACTGAAACCCTCGTAAAGATAATTATGGACGAGTAGAAACATGTGATTGATGTCACAGATCAACAGGGTCACAGGGCAGCGAGTCTTTTATCCCTTTAAGAAGTATTTAAACTGGATGGAACCAGTCGTTTCTCTCCAGGAGGTTTTCTTTGTGTCCGAGAGGCGACACTCAGGACAGATGGACGTCCTTTCAAAGGTCCGTCCTGTCCAGGTGCTCTCAGGATGGGACGCAATTTACATGAGACTGAAAAGCTGTGATTGATGCTTCATCTGCATCAGAAAGAGTCTGATAAAATCATTTAAGATGATTAAGGGAAGCTCTGAAGCTTTCCTGTTACAAATACCTGCTGACTGATTTGATTTGTTAGAGATAAATAAATGGTTTAGCTGCAGATCATTTTAAACCAACTGGAACTTTACAAACTGTTTTTTTTAATAATACTTAGCTCAAACAACGTAAAACCAACGTGAACACCAGATGTTTCTTAAAAACACTGTAAATACTGCAGATATGAAAGAAATCAAACGGTCTCCAGCAGTCACCTTAACGATGCTGATGGGTTTCCGTGACAGGTGGTAGGCCGTGTAGAAGAGGAAGGTGAGGAAGAGGATGAAGCCACGATACCTGCAAAAAACAACCAAACAGGAAGTCTCTTTCTTTACTACAACGTGAAAACAGGATAAGAAATAAGGACTGCAAAGACACAAATGGAGATCGAATTAATGGCAGTTATGTTGGACGATTTGTACGCTCTTATAAGTTTCCATATTTCATCTTGTAATAAATACTCAAAACGACAGCGAGCTTGAGATACTTTTGATTTCTCACAAGGAAATACATTAATTTCCACCACAAAAACTAACATTAGAAACCTCCTTTTAACCATTTCATGACTGCTCAGATGTAATATGTAATCAAATAAAAGCCCAGGGGTCATTTAACTGGAAGTGCTTTTGGCTGATGATTTTTTTTTCGTGCTTAAATAGGACGCTGAACATAAAGCTCTCAAACATAAAGGATTATTCTGATATTGTAAAGGATGCGAGTCTTTCTTTAAATACTTTCAGATGTTTCAGACTCCACAGCTTCGGCCCTCTTCAGCTCCCCATTATGTTCGTTTTTTTATCACATAACCTCGAAACGTGTCGCAGCCCTGTGAGAAAGAGCTTCAATTAACACGAGCCCTCATTACTCTGATGCTTTTTTTTTTTTTTTAAGTATTTTGCAACGTGCAACACGTTTTACACTCTTACAAAGGAAGAAAAACTGTTCTGCATCTATTTTTTAATAATCACATCATATTTTCAAAGAAATTCAAAGCAAAAATGTTTTGAATTGTTGGCTAAACAAAGGCACAAACTATTATTTTGGTTTTCTAATATTTCACAAACTAAAGAATGAGTCATAAATGGAGAAAAACAGAATCAGATTAATTGGTCATTATAATCAAACTATTTCATAACTTTGTAAATTTGGTAAAAAAATAATTAAGAATTAGTAACAAAAAAAATCATGTTAATTTGAAGGAAAAAAAAGATGAATTCCTAGTTTGGCCTTTTTTAATAAACTGTTGGCGCATCCGGGTCATGATTGCTCTAATTCTTGTTTTTTGCAGATAACTGGTGATCCATAAAGTCATTGATTATCACCACGGTGACTCCCCTCCCCAACCAGCAGTTAAAAGCTGATATTTCTGAAGTAATGTACCCGTATGGACCGGTTCCGTGTGAGACGGTATCGATTCGTTAAAGGTCAAATCAGGATGATCAGAGATGAAGCTCTAAAATGTTGTATTTTGTGAACGGAGTCTGGTGTGGCTCCAGGAGATCAGTTCACGCAAGACAGTCGGCAGTAATGACGTGCTGATAAGAGGTAATCGATCATTACAGATCACTGTGATCACGTGATCGGATCTGTCGGTTCACCGGCACCGATTGAAACTCGCAGCACGCGCGTTTATCGGTGCGATTGAGTCGATCATTCACGACGGATCAATAAGTTGACGCATTCAGAGCAATAACTCACCAGCTGTCCCGAGAAAAAGCGGCGAGCAGCCGCATCCCGGGAGCCAGAGACGACTTCATCCGGGGAGCTGCGGACAAACTCAGCGGACAAACTCAACACTTGTTCCCGGTCATGACTCCGGAGGTCAGCGGGGCGAAAACAAACCGGGCTGCTGTCACCGGCTGGTTAACCGGATAAACACGCTGCTGGTAAACAAACCAAACCGGATCTTTGTGTCGGAAGAGTAAAGCCAGCGGCTGAACGGAGACTAACTGCTGCGGGAGGACAGCGGCTGTTGTTCGGCTGCCTGGTGGGAGCGCCGCTCCGTAAACATCCAGCTGAGCTCCATACTGCGCCGCGACGTTTATATACAGCAGGCGGGAGAACCGGCGAGAACCAGCCCGACCTCCGCGAACCCCGAACCCCCGCGGAGATCCACACAAACAAAAAGAGGCGTCGGCTACGAACCGGACGAGATGACGAACATTCATCAGATTTACTTTTCCACCGGATTTTCCAGCCGGAGCGTCCCGAGTGACGCTTCGGCTCTGACGTCACGGCGAACAGGAAGTACTCGAGTCCGGCGTTACCACGTGTTAGCTCGCAGCCTCCGGTGTACCGCGGAGCTCGGCTCCTCCACCGGGACCTGCTCCGACCTCGCGAGATAAAACTGTGCCGAATAATAAACGCACACTGCGTCTCTGTTCCTGGAGACCCGTGAATCAAACGGTTTCATCACCAAACTACTGTGGGCCGTTTTCTGTGGATTAATCATGTTTTTTAATGAGCTACGCTGAAATGACGACAATCAGTTTTTCAGAATAATGCATGAACCCGTTAATATTGACTAATAAAAAGAGCCTGTATATAAAAGTCATGATCATATAACAATACATTTTATGTAGTCTTTTTTTTTGTCTTTCAGTAAATATCTGCCATCGTTGGCATTAATTTAAATATGAACATAAATATAAAGCCTGTTGGTATAGAACAGGAGAGGGCTTTAAAAACAACAATTGTGAACACTCAGCCAGATTAGATGATTTTAAAATAAACACAGGTGTCATACAGGATATAACTGAAACTAGAATATGTCATGTTTGGAGAACGCCAGCAGGCAACGTCCTCATTCACACTTATCTGTATTAACATCAAAGTCTAAATCAGATTTAATTGAAAAAAAGTGTTTCTTAATTTATTTATTTTTTAAACAGCAGATTATTGTAGATTTCCACACAACAGCAAATCGTTTCCACATGTACTGATTCTCCTGATGTTTTAATCATTAACTGACATCACTAATTAAACGTGGAGTTCGCCAACATACAAATTCCTGAAATCATCCATGAAATAAATGACACGTTATTCCTGTGCATTTGAATAAAAATGCAAATAGATGTATGTAAACAAAGCCAAATAGTCGACGTGATGTATTTAAGGCACGATGGTGCTTGAGCTAAACGCTAAAGAATAAAAGGGGCTCCCAGAATGTCATCATAAAACGGTGCACCAAACCATCTCGCAAATGTTGAGATTTTAGAAGTTTTGCAAAACTTTGGGCCAAAAGGAAAAATCAGGTAAAAAACAAAAGAATGTCGGTCATGTCAGTGTTGTTAAGATATTCCAGTCTGGAAGTTCAAGCTGTTCTGTTTCTAAATGTGGAACTGTCCCTTTAGACCGCAGATCCTCGGCTTCCTTTATTGTAAATCCAAACTCAGCATCGCTGAGTGCAGCGCCCGGGTGTACGCTGTGGACAACAGACACGCGTTAACATCTTTAACGTAGTTCCTCTGGTGTTTATGAGTGTGTGAAGGTCTCCAACCTTTGGGGTTGTTGTGGAAGATGCAGTTGTTGGCGCAGGTGTCGGGGTGGGAGTCCCAGAACGAGGAGGCACAGCAGCAGAGAGGAGGGAGCTCCAGCTTCATCTGAGACAGACGCTTCTTAATCTGAGCTCTCTGAGCCTCCATGAACCTGCAGAGTTTAAATCAGCCTGTTTATCAGCTTTACAAAGGAAATATACTTTTTTTTTTAACAATGTTCAGTAAGTTGGTTTGTTTGAGCCAAATGACCTCAAATAACTCGATTTACCAACTATCAACCATCAGTGATGTCATCAACCATCAGTGATGTCATCAACCATCAGTGATGTCATCATCCATCAGTGATGTCATCGTTGGTTTGTGAACATTATGAAGCCTCCAGTTCAGATTCTGTCCGTCACCATCTTGATAGGCACAAACGTTCTTTTGGATTCAAGGATGAACTGATCAGACTTATAAGGTCAAAGGTCACCGTTACCTTGCGTACCCATTTTCTTGTGGACGTAATGCTGAAACTGAGCTACAGAGGTGCGATAAGCTCACTTCACACACACCTTCACGAGGAGCCACAAAACCACACCACTTTTTTCAGACATCCGATTGACTTTTCTAATTTTCTTCACGAGCTCACCTTGCTGTTACTTTCCCTTTCTCCTGCCTCCTCCTCCTCAGCAGCTGCACAGCTCTCTCCTCGTCCTCCTCCAGCTTCAGCTGCTCCAGAACCAGCAGCTCTCTCTCCTCCAGCTTCCGTCGGGCCTCCTCCAGCTGCCGGTCCATCTGCAGCCGCCTCTCCTCCTCCACACGGACCCGCTCCTTCTCCGCTTTGATCCTTCAGGGACGACAGGATGGATGAACACAGGTGAGGTTTAAAAGAGGCGACAGCGTCAGAGAGAAGCTCAGTATTCAGCCAAACTAAGACAAACCGTCTTAAAGAGGACTGAAAACCGCTGAACAGTGTTTTAAAGACTCAGATTTCTCCTGTTTGACAGATTTAAAGTCGTTCACACCAACAGGAGGAAGTGAGAGGGATAAAAAGCGGCGGTCTCGTCACCTGGCCGTCCTCCTCAGGTGTTTCCTGTGCTGTTTATTCTCCTTCACCTGCTCCCTCTCGGTGTTCATGACCCGCCGGCGGTGAATCAGGAACTGAGACTGACGCTGCAGAGACAGACGTGACATTTGTGACAGTCTGTGGCGGTCTGAGAGGGTTCGGACACGTTTAAAGCTCCATGTTGAACCTCTACCTGTCTTCTCAGGTCGTCCTGGTTGGTGAGGGGCCACAGGACCAGAGAGGCTGTGAGGTTGGACCTGAGTCCAGGATCGGAGGGGGATCCGTCAGCGTCGCAGGACGCTCGTCCACTCAGCTGAAACAGAGACACAGTTACAACCACAGACTGTTTATAAAACTGTTCGTAGCTTCCAGGTCTGAAAAATGGTTCCGATACAGAAGTTTCTTAAGTTGCAATACCAGCGAGTGCCACTAGAGGTCGGCTCCAAAAAGTGTCTGTTGTTATTAGTTATTTCGCTGTTACCACAAAAAAAACTCCTTAAAACTGAAAATTACATTTTAATTTACAAGAAAATCTGCTGCAAAATAAAAAAAAATTGATGCAAAACAATTACAAAAGAACTGAAACATGGACGGTAGATCGATTTATAAAACAACGTGATGCTCTGAGTCACCTTCTGCTGAACGAGAGGACAGTCATGCTGGCATTCATCTTCCTCTTCTACTTCCTCTTCTCCTCCTCCTCCTCCTTCTCCTGCTCCTCCTCCTCCTCTCTGACCACATGATCTCTCTTTTGTTGTTCAGAAGGAAATGTTTCAGTTATAACCTGAATATGCATCGATGCACACATTCACAAAAAAAAAGAAAAGAGGAACAAAGTGTGAGACGGAGACGCTTACGTGTCTGACTGCAGAAACGTTCCATCGGCCTCCCGGAAGATCTGATGTCGCCTCCTCGTGTCGGATCAGCCGGCAGGCGGCTAGTCTGAGTCGGACCTGCGTCATTCCTCCACGAGGCTGGAAAACAATATTCCACATTCATCACGGTCACGTTATTATTTAAAGTCAGACGAGGAAACAATCACATCACTCTGACTGCGCATTAAAGAGACAGAGGTCAGAGGTCAGAGGTCAGGTAGAGACAGACATTGATCCTCCATGTTGATAATAAGACCTCAACAAAGCACAATAAATCTGCACATAAAATCACGTCCGATCTGGGTAAAGACTGGTTATTAAATGTTGTGAACAGGATGTGAACTGAGCAGCTGAACGTGAACTCGTCAGCGCCCCTGGTGGACGGAGATTCTCTACACCTCATTAATTCAACAGCCTGCGTTTCAGGGATTTGCTCCCGTTCCTCCCGTCTCAGTCGAGCTCAAACTATAGAATATTTATTTATGAAGCAGGCTTTGTGAACGGGATTATTCTCCCTGAACTTCCCTTTTATTCCAACTAAGAGGCTTTAAACAAAAATCAGAGTGACTGCCTCGTGGTTTCAGTCCACGTGTTCACATAAATATCTGTTTTATATCATATCCAGACTGTATCAGCATGATTTTGTCTGGACAGTAAAACAACAAGTGTTTCCAATGTGTTTGCAGTCAGATTCCTACAGATCAGTCAGGACACTCGATTTCTATGATGAAGTTTGTCCCAGTTGTAAACATATTACATGTAACAGTAAATACTTTTTAAGGGCAGCTGCAGTCCGTATTAAAAGTAAAAAGAAATAGTGTGTGATCAGGAACACAGGGAGACCTGATCTGCTCGCTTGTAAAAAATTAAAAAAACAGTGACCTGAAAGATGTGACCTGAAAAAAACACATCTGTTGACTGCAGTCTGAAAATACTTTTGCCTGTTTAGTTTACACTGATTTCAGATTTATTTTAAAATAGCTCGCCAACAAAAACATGTGAGGAGCGCTGACGAGTTACAAATAGATTCAGAAAAAGAAACGTACGAAGCTGTTAAAACTGAGAAGAGTTCACCAGTTTTTTCTCGAAGGTGATGACATCAAGCCAGCGAACAGACACGGCGTTACTTTGATCAGACCTTGGTTACTAATAATAACTCCCTCTCACCTCCTCAGAGCTCCTCTCCGCCGCCCTCCGCCGTGCAGCAGCTCCTGCAGACGTCGGCCTCTCATCCGCCGACGCTGGGCGAGTCCAGACCCGGTCGTGGTGATGTGGGGTTCTCTGGTCCGGGGTCACCTGGACCAGAACACACGGCTCCACAATCACAGCAGCAGCAGGACTCAACTCTTCTGTCCAGCAGCGGCTTCACAGTGACGAACTGCTGCCTTTATCTTATCTACCTTATTTACCTTCATCTTATCATTTAAGATGGCGGAAAATAGTGATTTAAAATCTAAATCCTGAATCAATTAAAGTACAACAGAGAGATCAATGTTAGCTGAAGGTAGATACGGTGATAATAACGTCATTTTAAACACCGTCAGTGCTTCACTGTCCGTAGAGACCCGGTACCGTTGGATCCGTGTGCTGCCTCCATCTGAAGACGTGAGGTCGCTGCGCCACACGGTGGCGTACGTCGTCCTGGAACCGACGAAGACTCTCCTCGTCCTCCCTCCTCTTCTCCACCTGCAGCTGCTCGGTCAGTAAAGCGAGAGCCTGAAGAAACACACACACATCAACCACATAAAGTACTTTCTCTCAGGTACTCCATATTATACTTTTTTTCTGCAGTATTTAAGAGTTTATTTTGGCAGATTAATTCATCAGTTCCATTTACAGGAAAGTTACTTGCAAAGAAATACTTTTAAATCGTCATTAATACTGTCGATTAGAAGATTTGTGCGTTCTCTAATATTATAATAATATTACTTGTTTTAAAATACTGCTGTATTTTATTTACAGTGTACGCTTCTTATTTCTTTGCTCATGTTTTGCAGGTTTCCAATTCTATTGTTTTGTCTTTAATTATGAGACTGTCTGGTATTTCTTTATTGGTGGTCAACAATGACGTCCTGATTAATGTTTTTATGAACTTTAATATTGTTTGGGATGCTTGTGAACATGAGGGTGATTTTATAACCTGTCCAGGAACTACAGGTGGACAAAAGCCTCTTAACAGTGAAGTTTTATGAATGTGGATTGTGCCTGAAAAATAAACAAACAAACTAAATAAATAAATATTTGGATATTTTCCTAATTTTTTGAATGATATCCAATGAAATATTTGCGGGTTTTGAACTGTTAGTCAGACAAGAAACTGTTTCGGATATGAATTGATTAAATATGATGAATTAATGGTGAAATATTGCAGATGTTTGTTGTGGTTTGAGGGATCACAGCTTCATATCTGCTGATACATGAAGATCTCAGACTGCGGAAGTTATCCAGAACCGGAGGAACTGAAGTCAAACTAAACACCTGTTTCCGTTAAACACCGTTAAATGATGAACTCACACACGGGTCCTCCGGGAAGTCCTGCCCGCCCTCCACCCAGGCTCCCACCGCCACCACCTCCGGGTTCCTCTCGGCCAGCACCTTGCTGGGTCCCGGGGCTCGGTGCCCCTCTCCCGGGGCTCGGGGCCCCTCTCCCGGAGCTCGGTGGCCCTCTCCCGGGGCTCGGTGGCCCTCTCCCGGGGCTCGGGGCCCCTCTCTCCGGCCGGCTGCAGCTTTGTTCCCGCCGCGCGTCGAAGCTTGAACCCGGCTAGCACTCATCGCTAGCCTCCTTCCCCGACAGGACTACCGTGTTGCTAAGCGACGGCGAGCTAATGCTAACTTTACGGTTCGTAGTCAACTATAGACTGACGGAGCAGTTAGGCTGCGACAGTTTTATACACGATACTCACTTAATGTTTAAAATATAATAATAAAATAATGAAAATAAAACAGAAAAATTACAGTTCGACGGATCTTCCGCTTCGCCAACTTCAACAGGTTTGTTTTGACTTTCGCTCGCTTCGCCTTCTTTCAGCTTCTCAGACAGCTCAGTGGCGCTGCACTGCCCCCCGCTGGCCAGGAGGACACACTGACCCCCTCATTAGGCCCACCCAAGGAAAGGAGGGTAAATCAACCAGGAGATCCATCCATTCATTATAATAATACATGCAATTATGATTATTAAATACATATATTGAATAAATACATTAAAAAAATAATAAAAATTTATGTGTAATGCAACAACAGCAGGAGGAATTATGCTGCAGAGGGACTTTCTTATGCCTGGCCTTCAGTTTGGTTTGTCTGCACTGTAAATAAACTGCAGTGGACTTCTGGTGAATACTACCAAGTTGTGAAGAAAGGCTTTGTTTACTTAATTCCTTTATTTTAAAAAAAGAAAAGAGTATTTTACCACAGGAAAATAAAGTTACACCACACAGCACAGTGTGCAGCATGTTTTTTCAGATGTACAGATTACTCTGAAGGTCGCTGCTTCTGACGGACTTGCGGAGGATGTCTGTGCTCGGAGACGGATCCAGCTGAGGAGAAAGAAGCACGGGGAGGTGAAACACTTCAGGAGCAGTGTGATGGTGATTGATGAAGCCTTTTGTGCACTTTGTAGAGCTGAGATTTATTTAGATCCCGTGAAAGACCTTAAACAGTCTTTTTCTGTGATTGATTGATTTTGTGGCAGCCTTCCTCAAATATTGAGATGTAATTTTCTTTTGCAGTAAAATTGCATTAGTAGCCAAAAAACAAAAAAAAGGTTTTTTCTTTCAACTTCCTGTGATAATAATCCTGCTGCACATCACAGACATATTTGATTTGTAATCTTTTGGATTTTAAAAGGAGACTTTATGTCATAAAACTTTCAGCACAGCTTCTGTTAACGACGTTTTTTGGGCGAAAAATTTACGTTAAAGTGTTTTATCTTCAGAAAAGAGCAACATAAATACAATCTGTCTTCATCCTTATTAAAAGACACTGATAATCTCACCTGCACATAAATATCAGTCACTGAAAACCCAATTTTCTTTCAACTTGACTCTTTGCTCATCATAAAAAATATTAACACCTGTATTAGAAAATATCGCCTAAAACCTTGTGGGAGGAGCTTAACTACAACTCCCAAGGTGCATTTTGTCAGGAAACGTTGAACCACAGAGCTTTAAGCTGTCGGCAGGTAGAAGTTAAAGATGATCCGAAACCAAATCTGCTCTTGAATCATGACATTTTTTTACAATTCTGGCTTCATTTTGGATTCATTCAGCAGCTCTGATTTCTGATTCGGCCTCGTCTCCATGGAAACAGACGTGGTTTGCCTGACCTTTTTTTTTTTTTAAAGGCAGCTCACCTGTATGGACCTGCTGAGCCTGGTTAGCGCCGGCTTGTAGGTCTCCATGGTGACAGAGTCAGGGGCGATGACATCACTGTAACACTGGTAGCTGACGGCGGGGATGCGGTGGACCTGGCAGTGGTTCAGGACTGAGGAAACACCACAGAAGAAGAAGAGTGAAAACTCAGACGTGTGTTTCAGACCGAGCTGCCGTTAAAGTGAATCCGTGTTTGTACCCGCGGCAGGAAGTCCGGTCAGGATGTTGGGCTGCTCCAGCGCCGGGCAGACGGGCCGCTCGCCGAACGCGCCGGTGCGGAGGGAGCGCAGGAAGGGGGCGGAGCTACCGCACAGGTAGTCGGCCGTCTTGTAATCGGCCAGCGCTCCGTCCGACAGCACGGTGACGCTCAGCTGTCGGAGCTGCAGACGGTCGAACACCTGAGACAGACGGAGACACACCTGCAGGTTCAACCGCCGACGTCTGACGCAACAACGCTGGGAAGAAAACAGCTCCTGAGCACATTGGCTGATTCAACGTGTATTAAACACGTCGTCACACCTTCCAGCACCAACCTGATGGATTCATGTTGTTTACAGCAGAAACACATTCATGACTCCAGTCTGCTGCTGTCAACTCTCAACTTCCTGTTCCCACCTGGCGGGAGTTAAATCTGTGGTGTCTTATCCGAAGGTTTAGTCTGGTCACAGGTGCTCTTTTACATTTCAGCTGAACTCACTAACTCACCTTCTCCGTCCACTGGAACAGCTGATCCTCCGCCAGGTAGCTGGTCACGCTGCAGATCAGAACCTGCAGCGGGGAAGAAATGCCACGAACATTTAATGCAACGTTTACGGATGAAAGACCAAAAACATGGAGGTGGAAGTCAAAGACAGGAAGTACAGATGCACAAGTGAAAGATGAATTAAAGGGACTCCAGTTTGCGCAGAGCTGCAGACGGGTGGGCGTGGCCTACAGGTGTCTGGATGCTTCAGGGTCAAAGGTCACTCAGCTTTGAGGAGTCTGCCAGCAACTGAACACATGGAGGGACTAATGCTTATATAAACTCCATAAATTATTCTAATGAATTACTCTGATGACTGGTGCACTAGTTAGACAACAAATGATCATTTATAATACTTATGAATCAGATTCTTATGAAAATAAAAACTGCCATTTTCATTTCATTTCCAAACACGGAAACCTGAAAACATTTTGGCATCTATACTGGAAATTATTGATTGTTAAAACAGTTGCAGATTAATTGTCTTTCCATTAATTAAATGGATTCTTTACACCAGGCATACTTTGACCTTTAACCCCCGTTAAGTCTGAATCATGACATCATCTGTCGGCTTCTCGATTGTCGTTTTGAAGTTCAGTATTTAGCATTTTTGCTATCTTGCTTTTGTTTGGAGCCGGACGTGACCATATTTGGACAAGCTGGGGAGGAGCCAGGAGGATACTATGTCCCGCCCACCTTTAGCAGAAGCCTGGCTGCTCCCAAGGCCTGTCAATCAAACCAGCCCCCCCCCCCCCCCAAACATATCTGTGTTTGAGGCGTAATGTTTAATCAGTGACTTTTCAAAATAAGAGTGTATTATTTGCGGGATATTGATCACAAATAATCTCCAGTTTCTCAGTCACTACTTGTGGAAAACATTTATTGATTTTGTATTTCAGGAGAGAACTTGATTCTTTTCAAATGGGAGTCTATTGGAGCCCCTAGTGGCCCTCAGTGGTATCACACTTTAAGACACTTCTGCATTGGTTTCACTTTACGAACCTTAAAAAAATGCTTTAAAAACAAACTCTCCCACCTTGAAACACAGTTAAATCCCCATTAAAGCTGAAGGCTGCGATAAGTCGGTGATCTCTGAATGAACGGCCGATTGTTTCAGTATCTTTAGTCCACAGCTGCGATCCTTCACCACATTAAATCCCGGCAGCCGTCTGAAGACGGCGGGACCCGGCGATAAATCTGAGACCTCGTCAGCGGCGCCGTCACACGCGGCCGTTCACTCTGTTTATCTTGATTAAATCACGTGCAAACGACGCCCCGGCGGATAGAAAACAACCCGGCGCACGATCAGCTGGTTGTAACTCTGAGCGCTGCGACAGCTCACGCAGATCAGCAGATCATTCGTCCTGCAGTGAAACAGCTTCGGATCGACGCGTTCACGGAGGCGACTTCTTCTACTCTGATGTCACTGGAAGCGTCGGCCTGCCTTTTATTTCTCCACCAATTTATTCAGATTTTTCCTTTAATATTTCTCCTAATTTAATTAAACATCTTAAACCAGCTGACGGGATTTAAAGGCCGGTTTTCTTTAAAAAAAAAAAATAAAATTTAAAGTCACCCAAAATACCAGAAACTGAAAATGTAATTTATCGTTGATTTTTCCGAACGGTCCTTGAACTAATCATGAGCACCGAACGCCTACGAATCTGATTTTTAAACCGTGATGTTTGATAGAAATCCCAGAGAGACGTTTGTAGAGGCCATAAAACATGAAAATACTTTAATATGAGCAGCAGCTGGAGCGCCCACAAGTTCTTCTTCTGTGGTTTCCGACGTTCAAACGCTGCGTTCAGATTGGAACTGGTGAGCTCGTGGTTACGACACGTAACGTCGTGCTCACCGTCTGCTCGGCGTTCAGTCGTAAAAAAAACAAAAACACAGTTGCTAGGCAACGTGGGCGGCGTCTAGAAGCCACAGAGGCTAACAGGAAATACAAAGACAGAGGGGGGAAGATGAGGCCGTTGGGGAGATCAAACATTTTCCTCAGACGTAGATTATTATCTCAGTTATGAAGACAAATTCTACGTGACTAAAGTTACAATACATCAGCTTCACATCCAACCAAAACAGGAACTTCCGCGACCTCTGACCTTTCTGTAAACGTCAGCAAACACGTCGAGGCTTGTAGAACATTTAGAGTTCAGACGACGTGAACGCCACAAGAGGGCGCCGTTCACACGGACTCTTCTCACCTCCACGGTGAACGCGCCTCCATTTGAACGCAGCGTAACTGTGTTCTGCTGGAGTTTCTTCCTACTTGCAGCCGTTTCCATAGAAACCGGCTGAGGAAACACGAGACGCCGACTGATCTCCGAGAGGCCGGCGCTCTCTGTGGCGTTAACGGAGGGACAGACGTCTTTTCTCGGAGCGTCACTCACCGACGGGTCGTCCTTCCTTCTGTAGAAGACGCACGCCGACTCCTCGCCGGCCGCCGCTTGACTCCTCTCGTTCCACGCCGACGCACGGCCGACCGCCTCCCAGGTGTCCGAGCTGAGAACGTACGCCGACAGGAAGCCTGCGAAGACGGACGCTCTCACATGAGACATTCAGAAAACATCTGAAACAGGGAAGTTGATTGAAAATTATTCCATTCAAACAACTATTTTATGAAGTGAAAAGAACTGTCAGCTGCTCGGGGATGAATATTCGTCCCTCCGGTGCTCTTCGGTTTGAGGAGATCTGGTGTCGAGTTTAAATGTTACTTAATGTTTCAATGTTTGTTAAACTATTAAGATTTTGATTCATATCTGCATTTGGTTTTAGTCCGTGACATTATGTTTCCGATCATGTCTTTACCTGCTCCCCATGTGCTACTAGTTCATTGGTCCATACGGGTCATGTGACCACAGCTGATTTGTAGTTGATGAAACCGTTGGTTTCTGGAGTTTTTTACTGTGATTGAACAGTCACGACTGATTAAAGGCTTTTTAATTAATCACCCTCTTGAGTGTCTCAGATTTCTTCAAGTTTTCAACTATTTAATTTTTTTATTTCAGTTTGTTTATTCCAAATAAAAGAATAATTTCAGCCTCTGAACTGTGAGGATCGTTAACTCTTTAGATGTCAGGAAGAAAACAAACCATATGAAGACGTGATTTCAGCTCTTTTCTGACGTTCTGCAGATTAAAGGATTCACCAGATAATTGAGAAGTTCAGCAGCAGATGAACAGATAATGAAAACCAGGATAATGTGAAGTCCTTCTATCATCTCCAGCAGATCCTTAAAGATGAACGTGATCTCACAGGCGGCGTTTTGTCCCACGGCGAGGACGAAGTCCGAACACGGCAGCTTGTTTCCAGACGTCGTCGCCTCGGAGCTCCAGTGAAGATGAACCTCCCTGATGAAGAGCGATAAAACAGCAAAATAACAACAGATCGGTGGTGGAAAGTAACGAAGTATATTTACTCGAGTAATGTACTGTGTGTAGTTTTACTTCAAGCAGGATTTGTACTTGTAGTGGAGTACTTTTACTTAAAAAGAAAAGACTAATAAAAGGATCTGAATGCTTCCTGAACTGTGGTCTAAAGATGCTGCAGATGTTTACATGTGGACTTTTCTGTCTAAACGTTGTTTCATTCTCATTTATTCAAATTACTCAAAAAAGTTCAGGAGAAAAGTGAATTTTCATTTCGTGTGACAGAACTTTTAATTTGATCTTTTCTACTTTAATCATCTTCAGATTTGACTTGTTTTGTTTAATTTGTTAAATAAAACGTGTCAGTGAGGATTTCACCGTGTTTTCAGCTGCAGGAACGTTTTCAAGGTGAAATCTGAAATAAACCTTTAATTTTAGATGTTTTACTTGAAAAAGGGACGAAAACAGTGTTTGTTTATATTTTGGTTGTTAATGTATTTTTGTGTTTGTTTTTGTTATCATTTATCAGTGTTTATTTTGTTTTTAAATTAAATATTTCCACCTTTAACAGTGAAATTCTGCTCGATGCATCAAAAGTTTGGTGTTGTTGAGATTTCACGTTAGCCGTTAGCTGTTAGCCGTTAGCTGTTAGCCGTTAGCTGCAGCGGAAGTTCAGCACGGCGGGATTTATAAAAACAAATATAAGAATCAGATCCACGTAAATTTTCACCTGTGAAATCATGTTTCACCAGTTTTCTTCTCTGGATGTATTTTAACTTATCAAACCTACTTTAATACGTCTACGATTTCTGTCCTCTCACTTCCGGTGTCCTCCATGCTAGCCGGCTAACGGGATTTACCTCTTTTCCTCCAGTTCTCTGCGGATTTCTTCATCTTCGTCGTTTTCATCCAGCTCCTCTTCCTCCTCTTCCTCCACGGCCCGAGAGTACACCGACAACACTTCCCCGAAAAACGTCGCCATCATCCCCCGTGTCTCCACAACAAAGTGAAAGTTTAGCTTAGTGGTTCAGAGCGGCGGCCATGACGTACATCCGCTACTTCCGCCGGCGGCCGCGGCCCTTCAGAATAAAAGATTGTACCAGAATACGTCAGAATAAAAGCGTTAATTTCACACAATTTGAAATATAAGTATCTTATAAACAAGCTCAGCTAAATTAATTTGATTTAAAACAAAACTAAGTCTCAGTTTTTGTGTCTCTTTCTGTTTTTTTCTAAACTGCAGCTCAACAAGATAAAACGATCAAGATAAACTGGAGAATTTTACACTTCAGCTGAGTTTTAAAATACATTTTTACACTGAGGATTGTGGATCCCCCCCCCCCCCCCATTATTTACAGCAATGGGAATCGTTTCAGGGCCCACGTATGAACAGCAACCAATACCTACTTCAGTGCACATATAATAATTGCCTTGCTTTGAAAATAGGTGAAAAGATCCTGTAAACATAATTTTTTTACTACGAGAAAAATCTCCTGCACAGAAACACCTTAAATTAAGCAGCTGAGAAGTGCAGCACCATCACTCCCCACGGTCCTTGTGGGAGGCTCTGATCCCAGGGCTGCACGACTGCCCAACGTACTTCTGACTGAGCAGTTCACTTGAATCAATGAATGATTTAAGGACAGCGTCTCCAGTGAACTCACATGGTGTGTGGTTATACAATTGCATGTTACCTCCTCGGATATGACAAGCAATTAAAGCAGGAGTGCTTTGAGGCTCTATTTTTGGCCCCCTTGTGCCAATCAAAGGTAAAGCTGACATGCCACATGACTCCAGCAGCTTCTTACTGCTGATGCATAATTAACACAAGTGGCAGAAAGCAGGAAACATCAGTTGAAGAGGATGCGGGACGGACCGTCCTCGGCTGGAGATGGAAACAGAAGCCGAGTCATGTTAGGGCAAATTGGCCTCACATCGACTGCAGAGCATCCATCCTCTCTATTGTGTTGTGTAATTCATTTCCCTGTAAGCTGCGCCCTGGGAGATGAGGGACAAACAGAAATGTGATGATATCAGCACGGCCATAAAAATACTTCATTGTCACCAGAAGACGTCCGGTGTTGGAGAGACAAATTGGATTGCGGGGCAAAGCCTGGAGTAGAATAGAGAGTAAGGCCTTATTACCAGTGTGCTGCAATAACGTAGCAGGACGGCCATAAACTAAAAGCAGAGAGGTTTCCTGTCACAAACTGGAGCAACATGCTAGGAGGAAGCTCCAGGCTGCTGTTAATATAATTGATAGTGGAGAGAGGAAGAGGAGGAGGAGGAAGAAGAGGAGGAGGAGGAGGAAGAGGAGGAGGAGGAAGAAGAGGAGGAGGGATGCTGTGCAGCTTAACAAAGTCTGAAGCCTCCGGGGTTGAGACAACAACAGAGGAATGTCAACAGAGAGGGATGTCACAGAATTACTGACAATTAAAAGAGTAGACAGGACAGACGGTCAGAGGACGGAGACAGTCGTTCCGTTTATTTGTCCGTCCTCTACTTCGGTCTGCAGGGACGAGTGCAGACGTTCAGTCAGAAAACCTCCTCCTGTCTCATCTCAACACATCACGTCTGTTAGTGCGATGCACGATGTGAGTAGTTGGAGACATGCATGAGGAACACGGAGCGGGAAGATGGATGGAAACAGAACAATGAGAGATTTATGCTTTTTAATATTTTGAGCACTAAAATACATTTCTCTCGCTCCGTGACACCTTCCAGCTTCTATAAAAAAAATGTAAAAAAAAGATATTTTTTATTGGGTTACACTTCTGTCTTTATTCACGACATTGTGGGAAGTATTTCTCATTATTTCAAGACCAATCAAGAAAATAATCAGTAGATGAATAACAAGATGTTTTTACATTTATGCATGATAACGAGACATTTTACTGACTTTTAATATGCTTTTACTGATTAAACTTGATAAATAACCTTTTCAATGCAGGATTTTTACTTCTAGTGAAGTATTTTTACAGTGTTGTTCGTCCTTTTAGGGAAGTAGAAGGATCTGAAAACTTTCTCCACCTGTGACACACAGGAAGAAACGACATCTTCAATGTTCATGTGCTCATTTGAACGACAAACAGACATTAATGTCATGTTTTTAGAGTTTTTTTAATATAAATATGACCTGAAACGTCATTATATTTTGATGACATAATTATTAGATACATGATGTTTTTGGTTGTATTAATGCAGAAATATAGAAAAGTGCCACAAGATTTCATGCACATTAAGAGACACGTTGAGACTGAGACCAATCAGAGGGAAGAATATCACTGAAAGGCCAAATTAATCAGAGGAAAAGCAGCTCATTAAAAGTGAGGCAGGTAAAAAAAATGACAAAGGAATCAGGCTGTCTGATGTCAGAGATTAATTCTGATAATATTTAATTATTGTAAAGAATAATGAACACCTCAGCCTCCAGGACCCGTTAACACGACTCAATTTAGAAAGTCTCACCTCCAACATACAGATAATTAAACGTGGAGGTGACCTTTTACACGAGAGCTTTGAGTCCTTTCTTTACCGGCGGTCGTCATAAAGCGGTCGCAGGTTTCATCCCGAGCGACACGACTCCATCGGACCACCTCCGAAACACTCAGCCAGCACGTAGGAGTGTTTTTAAAGGGTTCACTCGTGTCTGTGGAGTCGTGGGAGGAAAGCGGAGCGCCGGGAGGGATCCCACGCAGACACGCAGAGAACATGCAAAAAACCCACTCAGACAGGGCCGGTTGCTTAGTAACAGCATTGTTCATCAGCTGTGGGTGTGAACACTTGTGAGAAAGGTGTGGGTTATTCTCATGATGGTTGTGATGATGCTGCTCGCGGTGCCCGGAGGTGGGTGGGAAAGGTGAACCGCCGATGATGTAGCATCCAGCAGCCGGAGAACGGGTTGATGTAACGACGGCGGTGAGCAGGCCGAGCAGGGAGGATGTTTAGAGAAGGTTTCTACCACATACAGGAACCCGCCCACTGGTTTTTAATGGCCTGCTGCTGGGTCGCTCACATTTCGAGCTGTTATATCTCGTTAAAAAATGAGTTTCCCTTCCTTTCACCTGACTGAGCCTCCGGCAAGCTGCTGGAGTGCGTTATGTAACGAAATCAGAAGTGTTTACAGAACGAAAGGTGAAGAGAAAAGCTGGTCATCAGAGGAAGGAGGGCCGAGATGTGCCCGTTAGAAATCTGCTCTGAGGAAAAACATGAACTAATGTTCTGGTAATGATTTTATTCTTCATTAATACATTAAAATGGCTTTAGTAACATTTTTTTTTAAATATTCCCAAATGCTATTCTTCTTTGAGTTGGTGTTTTAAAAGCATTATAAAACGTTTTGGGGATTTTGTAGTGAGAATGTTTTTCTTCTTGCCTCAATCAGACGACATAAATTCAGCACTACTTTTACAAATGAAGCCGTAGCCAACAAATTCCCAGTGTCGGGCCCAAATATGAACGTATGAACTTGTAGTGTGACATCATCGAAGAACAGCCGGAGGTGTTACGTTCTCAGGTTGTTCATTCGTCCGTCCGTACGTCCAGTTCTCATGAAGGAGTTTTCCAGGAACACCTCGATAGAATTCCTTCTAACTTGCCACAAAACGTTCTCTTGGACTCAAAGATGATCTGAGTGGATTTTGGTGGCCGAAGGTCAAAGGAGTATTGTGACCAATACTCCACAGATCATACCCTCATTATGGAAAACTCTCACAAATGTTAGGTGACAGCATTTTACATCCGAAAGGTCAAAGGTCAGATGTGTTGAAGCTGCGCGTGAAGCATCCACCTTCTAGAATCTGGAGCTTCTTTGCAGCAACATCCAGATTTGAAGCATCGTCTGCTGTCAATCAGCCTAATGTGAACACAAGGATTCCTTGTTCACCAGATGTATTATATCAATCTGGACAGACATGGAGGGAAACTGCAAGCTGGATGGTTGACGGTCAACAACTGTTGGGCTATGCAGAAAAACATAGGTTCACATATTGTCAGTTCTATATTAAAACAATTCTCACATGCCCATATGTGTCTTGAAAAGGTGTTAGTCATCATGAAACCTCTCCGTAGCGGCTGTGAGGAGATTCCTCCTTCAGACAAAAAGCTGGCATTGTGCTTCACTACAGATTGTGCAGGTTGTCATCATGTTGTGTCAGTTTCAGACAGATCTTAAATAATATGTATATATTCAGTCTCCTGAGGCTGGTGAGGACCTTTGTTGCATGTTATAACCTTCACTCTGTCCCCACGTCTCCTGGCTCGACTCGTAACAAACCAGGGAGGTCGCAAGTCTTCCTGTGGAATGAAAAAACGTCGAACCCTCATATAATAGATGTACACACTTTGTCACACACTCATTATGAAAAAAGAAAAATCATTTTATGGAAGACATTTCGTCTCTACATGCACAAGAGCCTCATTCATTCTTTCCCGGAGCCATTTGGGTTGTGCACAAAAGCAAAGTTCGCGTGTGCGTGTGTGCGTGTGTGCGTGTGTGTGTGTGTGTGTGTGTGTGTGTGTGTGTGTGTGTGTGTGCGCACGCATGGGTGCATGCATGGTAAACTGGCTTTTGTGCAGTTCATTAGAAATTCTGCTGACAGAGACTTGCAGTGAAAGCAGTTGTGTGTGCGTGGAGGGAATATCAAGAGGACGGCTCCTGCTCAGAGATGGCCTGCAGCTTTAAAGATATCCGCTCCTGCATATGAAGACGTATAACGTCACACACACACACACACACACACACACACACACACACACACACACACACACACGCACGCACGCACGCACACACACACACACACACACACACACACATACGGACCGGACGGCATCGATACATGTTTAGTATTCAGACTCATGAACCTTTCTCATTACAGTTGGTAATCCTGATTAACACAAGCTGCAGAATAATGTGTCTCAATAATAGGCGTCTAAATGAGGTACAGTGTCGAGGAGGAAGAGAAAACCGCAGCTTCAGCCGGCGTTTAGAGTTTTCAAGGATTCGGGGATTAAAAAGACGGCTGCCATTTGCAAAGATAAAACACACATACACACCGATGCTCCACTCAGTCAGGTTATAGAAAATAAAAGAAGAATAAGAGCAATTAAAAACCTGAATCACCTCAATAAATAAATAGATACTTGCAATGTCTACACATATTATTTGAAACATTACGAATGACATGTTTGCTGTTGTTTCCTGAATTTCAGGATAAGCTCCTTTGTTTTATCCTTGTTCAGGACAATCGTGATGTTTTCCACTTCCTGCTCGCTTGAGGTCTCATTTTCATCCGATATTATAAAAAGAAAAAATGTAAAACTGTGATTGATTACAAAAAACACGTAGTGATCCATAAAAACATTTCAAACTGCTGTAATCAACATTGCTGTATTACAAATCAACCAAATGTGAAATGTGAATATTGTCACTGATAGTGTGAAACCAACTGAGAATGAAACAGCTGTGCAGAGTGCTTATCTTTCAGGTCATTGTTTTCATTTTACAAGCCTCAATTTCACTGTTTTAATTCACTCGTTCTGCTTCCACCAACCTCGGTTTTACATTGTTGTGATGTTTTTCTAACTTTAAACCATTGAAGTTGTAGTTTCCTTCCATGTTTGTCACTTCAACTTGGAGTCCAAGTGAATGTTTGTGCCAAATTTGAAGAAATTGTCTAAAGGCTTTTCTGAGATCATGCGTTGAGGAGAATCGGCCAGATAGATGGGAGGGATGGGAGGTCACACTGACCTTGACCTTTGACCTCTTACCCTCAAAAGAGTATTGCTTTCATACTTGAGTCCGACTTAACGTTTGTGCCAAACTTGAAGAAATTCTCTGCAGATGTTTTTGAGATATTGCTTTCACAGGAGTCTGACAGACAGATGGGAGAGACACGAGTCATGAGTGACCTTTGACCTTTAACCCAGAAAATCTAATCAGTTCATTCTTGAGTCCAAGTGAACATTTGAGCCATATTTGATAGAATTCCCTCAAAGCGTTCTTGAGATATCGAGTTCACGAGAACGGGATGGACAGACATACGGACAAACCAGAAAACATGAGCTAACACCTCATGTTGGAATATTATTGCTATCACCGTCACAGAGGAATTACAAAAAAGGTTTCTCGGACCCACAGCAGACAGAGAAAGACAGATACCAGCTGGGAACGTTTAGCTGCAAGCGACCGATATTTCCCTCAATAAGTGGTGGAGACCAAAAACAGAGTTAATATCAGATTTACAAACATCCGAACGAATGCCAACTTTGCTCTTTAACTGCTGGACTCATAAAATGGCCGCTGTTTTAAATCTGCACAAATGAATATTTTTACTCTAACAAACACAACAGAGAGAATGAACTCTGCTCTTCACCTCAGCACAACAGACCGTCCCGGCCCATCGACCGGGTTTTTACGTCCCACAGCGTCTCCGCTGTAGTTCGTTCTCTCATCAGCTTCATTTGCAGCCTCAGCAGGCAGCGAAGAAAAAAGAAAAACACCGTTAAAACCGACTGCTGTTCGGTGCCGGCCAGACAGCACGCCGTGTGCAGAGGTGTGAAATTGGACAAGGTTTAAACCTCTCTCTCTCCGGCTCTCGTCTCATTCTTCACACCAACCGCTTCCTGTGTGGACGACGCCATGACAGCCGAGCGGGGAGGCTGTCTGAGCGCGTGCTCCATTATTTCCATTTGTACCATTCATCTCGTCGGGACTAAAAGACGCCGGGTTGTTGGCCGGAGATTCGGGGAGGCAGCCAGGAGGAGGCCACAGCGTCAAATGTTTCACACCACCTACAAGGGAGCAGGTATAATTTCGCCTTGGATGCGACTGGAGGACACTGATTGATGTGAGGAGGACTCCATCCCCGGGGTTTCCCTCTTTAGTACGGGTCAGTCTGACCCAGACAGACTCTATGAATATTAAAATAAGTGCTTTAATCACTCCCCGTTTAACAGCCCTCGAACATATCCCATACTTTAAACTGTGTATGAAGAGCTGCATGAATCTTTCAGTATGCACTCATCTACAGTGAGTTCATCTTCCGGGACCCTCACTCCCTCCCAGGCCATTCATTTTTCATGCAGCCCGCCGGTGATGGAGCATGTCCGGGAGCGAGGACTGGGAAATTACCGTGAGAATCTCTGTGGTGCCAATACAAAAAAGTACACGTTAAATGTTCCTCCTTGTTTTTATTTGTTGATACCTCTCATCTCTGACTTTGTTTTATTCATCAGAACTGCAGTATATAGCGGAACATCTTTTGCATGTGGAGATACCCGAGATAATAAAGATTTTGAGAAACAAGTCATAGTTTTTGGATACAAGGCTCCCTGATTTTTAATGGCATCAAACACCATCATTCTCTAAAATGACCCGGCAGCTCTGAGCTGATGGTTTGAGACTCCAAGCAGAGTTTCAAAACATGTTAATTGTTGTAAATAGCTATTTTATATCTAAAGTATTAGACGAGCCACAACAGAGAAATAAATCCTCAAAAGTTGGGAAAAAAATAGATTTAAAAGACAAAAGAAAATGTCTTCATAATAACTAATAAAGAAAAATATCTGTTACACGGAAGAAAAAAACCATTTTGTTTGAAACATAAATCCAGAACAGCTCGAAAGGAACACACTGAAAAATGATTGCGGAGCGTCGTGGGCCGAACCAGCCGAAGCTGAAACTCTGAATACGAGCTGGTGCTGGACTTCAGGGACAGAAGACTCCCCAGTTCCCCATCAGAGGAAGAGGACGGCGAGACCGGTTACTTCCTGTTGATGCTCTGATTGTTCAGAATCTGCAGTATCGTGCTGCAGAATAAATACTGCATGTACTTCCTGCCACGTAATGCAGGTTTAATAGAGTGTTTTAAGTATTGTAGGAAGCTAACATTCCTAAAGAAAAGTTGATATCAGGCGTAAAAACAAGCTGGTATTGAACGTGATTCATGGTTTTGCAGGATCTATTAAATATCGACACTCTTTTCACCCTATATAACTATATAACATCAACTGAGACATAACTTGGTAGATCAGCCGTACGACACCATGAAACTTTGGTACGAGTCATAAAACAAAAGGTATATTTAGGCTACTTTTTGCTGGAAATGTCGTATTTGTGTCATTCAGTATATTTTTACGATCCTTTAAAGCAGACCTGGGCATTGTGTGGCCCGCGGGCCACATGTGGCCCTTTGGTTGATTCTGACTGGCCCGTGTGAGGTTGATTGGAAATTACAAAATAAACATATTTTCTCATTTTACCTCTTGCATGGACTAAAGCTGCAGTGCTTTTATTTTGAAGTTTTTTCACAAATATTGTGGGCCTCCACAATATTTTCTGTTTCTCATGTGGCCCCATGGAAAAAAGAATTGCCCACCCCTGCTTTAAAGCCTCAGTAGGTCAAGGTGTGGCCCTGAATAGAAGCGTCTCCTTGCTGGTCTCCTTCACCCACTCTTCTATATTTGGAGACGCGCTGCCTGCAATGTTCTTCCAGTCGGGGAGGAGCTTTTTCTTTTTTTTATAAAGTATTTGTGGGTGTTACAAATATCATCCGAGAATCGCTCGACTGTGACAAATACAGTACGATGCACTCGACCATTATTTTAAAGCCTCGTCTATGGAGCATTTCTTTAATCCTGTAGTTTAATTCACGCCCGTAAACCTGTGAGGATTACACGTTTTCAGATTAATGGAGAAAAGAAACAACTGCCTGCTCAGGATATTTGGGTTTAACACTAAAATCCAAGTTCTGTTCATTAAAGTGTTAAGAAATTGGGATTTAGTGGCTGTAACTGTCTGATATGTCGATAAATGACTTGAAATTAACAACATTTTTTTTAGCCTAAATGAAACCTGTGTGAATTATTTTGAAAGTTGGGCCTTTATAACCTTTAGTCCCCTGACAGATGTTGATTTTCAGGGTATTTGCTGAATGACAGCTGTGATTTAATTACAAATTTAAGCCATATTCAGCTCCATGTCTGTGACAACTGATGTTTACCAAGCTCATATCCCATAATGCCTCTTAACCTACAGTACAAATGTTATGGTTTCAAATCTTTTCTACTATTTTGGTAAAAAAAAAAAGAAGCCTTAAATTAATTCATTTCCAGTCTCCATAATGAGGTTTAAATGCTTCAAATGATGCAGGTTTGCAGCATCTGACTGACCACACCCTCATGAATACCGGTGACCGATCAGGGTTCAATGCTGCAACTCATTTTCCTGTTTTTTGCTCATTATCGGATTCGAGTATGAACTAATACGCGTCATTTATGAATGTGGTCATTAGAGGGACACGTGGGCACTCCAGTGTTGGACTCCATCTGAAGAAGAAGAAGAAGAAAAACAGCCGTGCCAGCTGACTGGCAGACGGGACCTTTAATGCAGCTGCAGCTCTTCATTCTGATGCTGAGTGGAGCAGCGGAGGACCGGAGGACCGGAGGACCGGAGGACCGGAGGAGGGGACACTCTTCAGGGAAAACCAGCTCCAATCTAATCCCAATTTATTTTTTTAAATAAACCCCACTTTGATGCCCACGGAGACATCCCCCCGCCGCCTGTAGGGTTTCAGAGGGAAGGCGGGATTGCGGCAACAGAAGCGTCCTGACTGATCGGAGCTCAGCATCAGCATCACGGTGTATGAAATGCGTCACCGCCATCCAGTTCTCCCATTTCCACATCTCCCCCTCAGCTCTCCGCTCACGCACCGTCTCCCCGCACCGACCGTTTCATCAGGTAAGAATTCCTCCTCTTCCTCCTCTTCCTCTCTTCGTGTTAATCTCCAGGGTTGATGTGTGGAAGTGATGCCTGCAGACATGATCCTCTGCGTAAAGCTTCATTCTGGTCCTAAAACGCTGTTGCGTGAAGGAGGTTTGTGAGGCTCCATCCCGCAGGCCTGCACATGACGGTAGATGATGCATTGTTCCGACTTCACACCATCAACCCGGTTCTCCTAACGGGTCTCCTAACGGTTCTCCTAACGGGTCTCCTAACGGGTCTCCTAACGGGTCTCCTAACGGTTCTCCTAACGGTTCTCCTAACGGGTCTCCTAACGGTTCTCCTAACGGTTCTCCTAACGGTTCTCCTAACGGTTCTCCTAACGGGTCTCCTAACGGGTCTCCTAACGGTTCTCCTAACGGTTCTCCTAACGGGTCTCCTAACGGGTCTCCTAACGGGTCAGGACGTATTCTTTTGTCCAGGGTTGACGTGTTTTATCTGCCACTGTGACTCAGGATGAAATGGTGCGCACCTCTCGTGTTAATTGTTCAGGATTGGGTGTTTTTTATGGATGTAGCCCGGACCAGCTGATGAGGGTCGGTGGGCGGGTTCCTGACGGTTCTGTCCCGGTGGGTCTCATGTGTTTTCTCTCCGGTGCAGGTAACCACATGAGCGGGCCGGTGTCGCCGTGCTGAGCCCGGAGAGCACACAGGGTACCAGGGTCAGAGAGACACGAGTGGCCGGGGACAGGTGGACCGGATGACAGCCAGAACCGCGGAGGCCTCGGGACTGTCGGTGCCGCTGCACCGCTGTCACGGGGGCTTCCAGGCCAACAACGGGACCTGCGCGGAGCAGCTCAGCCTCCTTCCGCCGTTCTCCTCCACCCTCGCGCTCCTCGTGCTGGTGGTCGTGCTCGTGGGGATCGTCGTCGTTTCCCTGGCAACGTTCCACTTCCACAAGAGGAAGCTTCGGAACCGGAAGATCCAGCGCGCGCAGGACGAATACGAGCGCGACAGTCGCAGCCCCGCGCGCGCCGGTGGGAGCGGGGAACCCGCGAGGCCGTGCGTCATCGTGCGGCCGGTGCGATGTGAGGAGAAGCCCTCGTGCCCGGCGGTGGAGGTGGAGGACAAAGAGGCGCAGCACGAGACGGTTCCGCTGGACTGTTAACTCAGCGCTACTTCCGGGACAGAGACTGTGGAATAAACAGGGAAAGCAATAAGGCACAAATAACTCCCACACCCATCTCTGCTGCTTGTAGTCCACGTAGAACCAGTAGAACCAGTAGAACCAGTAGAACCAGTAGGGGATGCAGAATACTCGGCCTCGAGGCGCCACCGGTCCAGAGACACACAGACTAGCTGTGGACACACACCTCCCTAACACTGTATTTAGCCTCCTCCTTTATGGGACTGTGTAAAGTATTTGCCTGCTTTGACATTTGGACCTCTTCCTCTTCCTCTTCCTCATCCTAAAAACCAGGTTTGAACCTCAGAGATGTTTAAACTGTAAACCCTCCCGGGATGTGACGCGGTCCTGTTGAATTATTGAGAGTTGGAGACACAACAGAAGACCGTAAAGTCTGTCTGGTCTTCCTTGGCATGTCCTCTGACACAGACCAGTATGTAGTTAGACTGTGGATGTTGTGGTGCTGTTAGGCAGTGAAAGCTGCATATAGGCTCTAGAAAAACAGCTTATTTGTTTGCGTAGTATTTTTTCCTTGAATTAAGTGACTTAGCATATTTGCATACAGTCCTGTCCTCCAACGTCTGAGAGACATCTGTAGGTAGCTCTAGTCAGCCTGAAGAGATGCAAGACTTTTTTGCTGTAGTTATGCACATAAGATTTTGTTCCTTAAAGTGTCAGATAGTAAGTTTTAGTGCTATAAACAGTACTTTCCTTTTTGAGTAGTATTTATAATATATTCTCTGACATGTAATAAATTGAGAACTCTTCCGACGGAGGCTTTCAGATGAAGCCGGTCTATTTTTTCTTTTTAAACTTTGATCCTTCATATTGTATCATAGTGGGCCTAATAGAAATTCTGTGTCATCTACTAAATGAATTCACTGTAAATGTTATGCCATTATGAGAGCTGGAATGTTTTGCGGTAACGTCATCTTTCTGGAGTTCATATAATCTGCCTTATCAAAGGAAAACATGTAATATTCAAAAAGTTTATAAATAAATATGTAATACATAAATACTTTATGTTGATCCTTTTGAATGTGTCGTGTCCTTGCTACGTGAGCTTCTACGCTGTGTGCTGTAAAAAAACAAAGATCAATATTAACCCAACACAAGTGACATTTGATGACATCATCCGAGCCTCTGGACAAGAACTAATGACCTCCCAACAGTAGGTCGGCAATCTTTATGTGATTTACTGACATGAAGGTTATCCGTAGACGTAGCGCTTGTAAAGTCAACATCTCCCTGAAAAAAACCATCGCGTCTCATCGGAGGTCAGCGGAAGTGAGTCGGTTTGTTGGCCAGGTACCAGGACACCATGTTCCTAATTGTGTCCAGTGGAAATAAAAAAAAATGGCCCCGGGAATATGAAGCAATCTCTGGCGAGACGCCAGCCGTGGAAGATGCACTGACAGACCGCCTTTCTATCTCATCTCATTGGCATAAGTGCAGCAGAACGAAAGCATTTATCTTCGCTGGGAAAATGGAAACAAGTCAATGAAAGGTGAATGATGCACTCTCCATTTAAAACACGTGTTTCACTCAGAACAATTTAAAAGATTAAGAACCAGAACGTCCTACGAGTTTTCAGCATTCAAAATAATAGTTAAATACATAAAAACGAATGATAATTAAAATGATTTCATGTAATAAAGATTCAGGCTTTTCCGTCTTTGGGGATGTATTTGCGTGGAGGCACTTCCTGGCAGCGAGGTGAGATGAGGGATGAACCCGGCCGCCCGCCACCGGCAAATGATGGATGTGACCGACGATGGATGGAGGTCAGCGGTGACCGGCTGGATATTGGCGGGTAGAGACGGATCAAAGGTTCGAGGTCGGTGTTTAGGAGTGGGTGGAGGTAAGTGGTTGGGAAAGATGGTGTTCAATGCCACTCAGAAGACAGGGATGGATGGAGGTCGGGAGTGGGGAATGGAGGCGGGTCAATGAAAAGTCTGTGGCCAAAACTGAACGGAGGTCAACGGCACTCAGACGCTAGGGATGGAAGAAGGTAAGTGGTTGGGAGTAATGGAGGTCAATGGATGTCTGATGCAAAGAGTGTCAGTGGTGGTCAGTCCCCACAGATAAAAGGAGGTCAGTAGCTGGAAATAGGAAGAGTTGGAGAACGAAGGTCAATGGCTAGCAATCAGTAGGAGTCGGTGGTTAAGTATACGAGTAGATTAGTGGTGGCGGGTTGCTGAAAATGGCTAAGAATGAATGCATCAATGGACAGAAGTCAGTGGCTAGGAATGGATAACGGTCAGTGGTTAGGAATTGATGGAGTACTATGGTTAAGGATAAATAAAGGTCAGTGGCTAAAAATGGAAGGAGGTCAGTAGGTTGGAACGGAGGTTTATTGGAGGTGAGTGGCTAGGAATGGATGACGAATGATGACGGTCAGTAGCATGGAAGTGACAGGTCGGTGGCAAGGAACAGATGGAAGTCAGTGGGTTGAAATGGAAAGAAGATTGCTAGTCAGTACTTATGACTGGATAAAGGCCAGTGGTTAGGAATTAATAGAGGGCTAAAATCAGTGGCTTGAAAGGAAATGGAGGTCAGTGGCGGGGAATGGATGGAGGTCAAGAGCTAGGAATGGACAGAAGAAATAGTAGGAGGTAAGCGGTCAGGTATAGTTGAAGATGCAGTTTAGTGGCTAGGAATCAGTTAAGATCAGTAGCTAGGAATAGATGGTGATCAGTGGGTGGAAATTAATGGAAGACAATGGTTCAGAATGGATGGAGGTCAGTGCCTGAACGAGGTGTCAGCAGTCAGTAGTTGGGAATAGATCAGATCAGGGAGTCAGAGGTTGGGAGCTATGGGTAGAGTTCAGTGGATATTAATCAGCTGAGGTCAGGGGATCAGGTATGAATGGAGGTCAAGGGCAAGAAATCAATTAAGGATAGTGGCTGGGAATGGATGGTGGTCAATGACTAACACATGATGGAACGTCAGTAGATGGGATTGAATGTAGTCTGGAGGTCAAAGAGGTCAATGGTTAGGATTAGATGGAGGTCAGAGATCAGTCGCTGGGATTGGTTGGCTGTCAATGGCTAGGAATGACTGGAGGTCAGTGACAAGAACTCAGTGACAGAGACTGGTGTTATCTATTGCCACACATATAGGGCAGCTTTATAAAAGGACAGACAGTTTAGTAATTTAAGTTTGCTCTGGGAATAGCCTAGTTATTGTGTGTAGCCTCATTTAGAATTAATGAGGCCAGCTTTCAGGGTGTTGTTGTCTCAGGAGTTCTGCTCCTCAGTGCTGCAGACTATGGAAGGAGGTCTTCGTTGGACAGCGAGTGGATGAGCTCCTCTGAGGCTGTTTATTATAGCATGATTATGGTTGTGTGTAATGTGGATATTTAAGTAGGACCATATAATTTAATGGGAAAATTTGCTGGTGCTGTGATTTTGTGAGAATTTGAACCCCTGGTTTTGACAAGACAGTGCAGTAAAAGAAAAGTTTTACTTTTATTTATTTAACTGTTGGCCCTTCAGGATTTTTGGGATCTGGTTATAATTGTTAACGTCTTGGAGCATGAATGAGGATCGTGACAGTGAGTCACCTCGAAAACAAAAAAAAACAGAAGGTCGGGAGCTTTTGCTAATTTATTCCGTGAATTTGAGAAAGCAGATTTCACCTATTTTGTGAATTTCTCCTGCGTTTTCAGACACAACACGGAAGTAGTTCCACCGTTTAAAAGAGTTGGTGTCTCCTCTAATAATCAGAAAAAAACATGAACTTTCATGCCTCACATTAAACAGCTCTCTACGACGAGCTGAGTCACAGCGACACGTCCAGCTCAGACAAGCTACTTCCATCTGCTGCAAATTTTCCTGCAAAGATTTGTCTCATAACAAATCTTTGGTGTGAACTGGGCTTCAGTTGCACGAACAGACTCCTTCCTCTTCACTTGGAAATGCTCAGCATTATTGTAAAATATGCAGCAAGCTTTTGTGGGCAATGAAAAGATGCCCAAAGTGGATATGGCCTTTAAATGATGATAACAGGAGCAGGAAGGTAGATGTCTAACCGGAGAATCACACACCCGGGCCTCCTCCAAGCAGCGCAAACAACATTCAGTTTGTTCCTCCATGTTCTGGCAACCAAAGCACAGAATGGGTTTGTGTTTGCACCGAATATAAAACCACCACCGCTGCTTCCAGCCAACCTGCCTGCTGCGGAGCATCAGACTCCAAACGGCTGCACATTAACAGAAGCAGCACGGCTGAAGATGAAGCAGTCCACGGCATCATTGATCGGAAAACAATTTGCATTGTTTATCGTGACGTGGGAACCCACGAGAGTTCAAGTATTTCTGAAGGTGAGCGGATGAATCGACCTGCATTCGGTTACAGCTTCCTCATCTTGATAAGTCTGCGTCCTCGACTTTACGGCGCTCCGATTATTCCTGCAAGCTGCGTTAGCGGACTAGTTCGGGGCTTCGTATCTCGACTCGGAGCGGTGACGAGTGTCGGTCGCTGTCGGGAGGAGACGGTGTCACGGTCCGAGGCGACGGTTGGTCACCGAACAGCGTCTCTTTATATGCTTCGTTACCGCGAGTTCAAGTAGTGACTGCGAGGTTACAACAGGACCAGAACCTCAGGCAGGAACCAGAACCTCAGTCAGGAACCAGAACCTCAGGCAGGAACCGTAACCTCAGGCAGAAACCGTAACCTCAGGCAGGAACCATAACCTCAGGCAGGAACCAGAACCTCAGTCAGGAACCAGAACCTCAGGCAGGAACCGTAACCTCAGGCAGAAACCGTAACCTCAGGCAGGAACCATAACCTCAGGCAGGAACCGTAACCTCAGGCAGGAACCAGAACCTCAGGCAGGAACCAGAACCTCAGGCAGGAACCAGAACCAGAACCTCAAGCAGGAACCATAACCTCAGGCAGAAACCAGAACCTCAGGCAGAAACCAGAACCTCAGTCAGGAACCAGAACCTCAGGCAGGAACCGTAACCTTAGGCAGAAACCGTAACCTCAGGCAGGAACCATAACCTCAGGCAGGAACCGTAACCTCAGGCAGAAACCAGAACCTCAGTCAGGAACCAGAACCTCAGGCAGGAACCGTAACCTCAGGCAGAAACCGTAACCTCAGGCAGGAACCATAACCTCAGGCAGAAACCGTAACCTCAGGCAGGAACCATAACCTCAGGCAGGAACCGTAACCTCAGGCAGAAACCGTAACCTCAGGCAGGAACCAGAACCTCAGGCAGGAACCAGAACCTCAGGCAGGAACCAGAACCAGAACCTCAAGCAGGAACCATAACCTCAGGCAGAAACCAGAACCTCAGGCAGGAACCAGAACCAGAACCTCAAACAGGAACCAGAACCTCAGGCAGAAACCAGAACCTCAGGCAGGAACCAGAACCAGAACCTCAAGCAGCAACCAGAACCTCAGGCAGAAACCAGAACCTCAAGCAGGCACCAGAACCTCAAGCAGGAACCTCCACAGAACCAATAACAAACAAGCTTCTTTTCTAGACCCATTATTATTGATGCAACTTAGTGCAGACAGTCAGAGTGTCTTCCAACAGCTCCCCCGGCCGTCTCGTCATGACGTGTATTGATTGATCACGTGTTCACTGCTTCGGTCTCGGTCCTGAGGGACGGCGGGCAGCGAGTACGAGACCGAACAACCAATAAGCTGTTGACGCCGTCCTCTGAACGTTGCAGCGGTGGAGATTCCTGATGATGTCCCGACGCCTGCTGCAGATTTATGGCTGCATGGCTTTATGTCCTGTGTAAGTAATCCAGTTTTGGGACACTGCATCATTTTTCTGACAGCTGAATTAGGTTTCTGTGGGATTGCTCACCTCAGTTTACAGCATGAAGGGTTTGCAACACCAAATCCTGTTCAAAGGCCAGTTTACATTTTTCTCAGGAAGAAAGTTACGTTTCTGTGTTTTCACGTGTTGAATCGAACAGTGAATTCTGACAAGTAATAATAAATGAATACCATTTAATTGTAGATTTGGTATTCAAAGTATTCTCTCATTGTAGCATTTAAGGGGCCTTAAATGTTCCCGTTATGGCGTCATCGGGCCAAACCTGAAGCCAATTATTCCCAAAGACACGAATGTCTGTGAATTTGCGCCGGGAAAAGTTGCAAATTCGTGTCCGCACGAGTTGAAAATATTTAACTTGAGCGTCCGTACGCACAAAAATTTGCTTCGTGTTTGGTCTAAACGAAACATTAAAATTATATTCTTCAATTTGATTTTGAATGTTTTCATTTTTCTAAAATAAATGATTGGTGATTCATGCATTTCTTTTCTTTTCTCCATCTTTGTGTCTTCACTCTATTCCAAGTACTAATATTTCAGCTGGAGAGAAATTCTGTTTCCTGTTTACTATTTATTTTATTTTGTTGAATTGTCAAAAAAATATATATTTAAAACTATAAAGATTGAAAAAAAGAGGAAAAGTTGGTTGGAAAAATGGTGAATTTGACTGTAGAAGTTGCTGAAACTGAAATAAATGACTTTGATTTGTCGGAGAAATTTTAAGCACACAGTTCAGAGTTTTAAATATAAACTGTATAACTTAGTCAGTAAAAACTACAGGTTTCCAGGGAGAGAAATACATTTATTTTTCTAATTAACATCAGTCACACGTTAGAAAAATACTCTTAATTCACTTCTGACGCATCAGACGTGTTCCAGCCTGAAACACAAACAACCTGTTTAAAAAAAGGAAATGAGAAAAGTCTCTTTACGCCGGCGCTCCTCCTCCTCCTCCTCCTCCTCCTCCTCCCCCTCCTCCTCCCTTCTTCTTCTTCTTCTGGGGTTTCTTCTTCTTGGCCGGCGTGCTGTCCGACGGGCTCTTCCTGCTCTTCTTGGCCGGGTCGGGCTGTGAAGCCGCCGCGCCGCCGGCTGCTCGTTTCTGTTTGGCTCTCTGCTCACGTTTCTTCTTGGCTTCGCTTCCTCTCCCCGCTCCCGCTTTGTCCGCCGAGGTCGACGTGTCCGCCGTCGCCTCATGAACGCCCTTATTGCGGTTTTTACGTTTTTTGGTTTCTGGCAGGAAACCTTTCTTCTTCTTGGCAGCCGGCTCGGCGGCGGCGTCCCTGTCCGGCTTCGTCTTCTCTACTTTGGGTTTCCTGCGAACGTGAACAGACTCAAGGTGAACGCGGCGTCGAGTCCTGCGGTTAAAGTCATCCTGCTGATCTCCAGCATCAGTTTATAAATTAGACACTTGTGTTTCAAAGCCATCAAATCTTCTGCTTGAACGTGTTTGTTTGTTTCCTGGTTGTTTTATTTTGTTTGACAGTAAACTGAACTGTGATTTATGAAATTTAATCTACAAGAATAGAAAAAAGTCACCAAAAATCTCATTAAAGAAACGTCAGAGCAGTTTGTATCCTTCAGTTGGAGTTAATGAGGGAGGAAAATACAAACATTTGAAATATGGCCCAAAATGCAACTCTTTTGTCTTCGTCTGTGGGGAGTCAAATATTTTTAATTCCCAATTTAAGGCGTGAAACCGAGCAGCAACTAACAGTAACGTCACTTCTGTTTTGAAGCCTGGAGTTTGATATTTCAGTCGTCGGCATCTTGTTATTTTGGAGCCAGAAGTGACCATATTTAGACGAGCTGGGGGAGGAGCAAGGACACTATGCCCCGCCCACCTATCGGAATGTAGCTAATGACACAGCATTTACATAACATTTACTGACTTTGTATTTCATGAGTTGAATGGGAGTCTATGGAGCTGTAGTTTTTTTTTGGAGCTGACCTCTAGTGACACTCGGTGGTATTACACTTTAAGGTACAAAAGCTACGTCCACTCTTATAAACAGTCTACGCCTGAAAGCACATGACATTTGACCTCTGCAAGTTTAACTCAAATTTAAAGGAGCAGTTTGTATAATTTAGTGGCATCTAGTGGTGAGGTTGCAAATTACAACCACTAATACATGTTTCAACTCGTGCGGTGAGGAAATCTGACTCGCTGGATGATGGAGACTCGACAACAACTCACGCGAGTCCGAAGTGCTTCATCACGGCCCAGTAGGTGTCCTCCATCTTGCCGGTCTTCTTGAAGGTGATGGTGCCGGTCAGGGACGTCAGGATGTCCTGGAGGGGCTCCAGGTCCACAGACAGGGTCTACACGGGACAGGAAGCCAAGAGTCAAGAGACCGAAACCACGGCAACCGGCTTTCTTTCCCCGCAGGCCCCGCCCACCTACCTGCTGCCGAACGTGCTTCACCAGGAACTGACTGAGCTCCAGCGTCTTCACCAGCTTCTCCTTCGCCACTTTGCTCTCGGCGTCACCGACCTGCCGGACACTCTGAGAAGAGACGACACCGAGGTTCTAAAGTCCGGATCAGCTGGCGATGAGACGGATATGATGACGTTTGACTCGTTAGAAGTCGTCAGTCCGTCCAGGGAAATACAAACGATCACAATAATTCACACAAATTCAAGTCAAAACAAACAAAACTGACTTTATTACCAAAACAATAATCAGTCCAATCAGCAAAGTGCACACGAAAACATTCCCATCATGAGACCACATTTCCCACAAACCCCGTCACCACCTGTCGTTCCGGTTAGCTAGCAGCAGTTTGTTTTGAGGGTGAGAGGAAAGGGGGCGGAGCCTTGCTGGTTGGAAATGAACACTTAGTTTTGGTAATAAAGCAACTTTTATTTTGAAAAGCTTACATTATGCTGTAATACTTTTGTTCTTCTGTTTTTTGGAGAGAAAACCATCGCAGGAATTTAGCAAAATTGCAAACGGACACAAATATTTTGAAGATTGCTTGAATTTGCGTTAATTATTGTGATCGTTGTGAAAAGAAAATCCTGATTTGTTTTCTGTCTTGCTGATGTTTCCACACACACACACACACACACACACACACACACACACACACACACACACACACACACACACACACACACACACACACACACACACGGAGTTTGAGTTGTTTGACGTTCCATCTTGTGTTCGTGTCTGTGAGGAAGACGAGGGGCTGAGAGCGGTCGAGGAAGATTTGCAGCAGCGTGCAGACGTGTGTTCACCCCGAGCTCTCTGGAGGACGGCCGGCTCTCATCATCGTTTATCACCGCGCCAACGCAATCTCATAAACCTCAGAGAATAATGTCATTAAAATGTGAACGAGCCCGAAGCGTGCCGGCGTACGAATGTCTCTGCTTACAGTGAAGACGTGTTGAGCAGCTGATCTACACACAGATGTGACTTTCAATCAGTTCCGCAAGGAGAATCTGTTCACTGAATGTAAAGTGGGGAAATCAGAGCAGGGAAGGCAGTTTGGGTTTCAGGGATGGAGACAAAAGCTTCTTCTGTAATGACGGTACCGACTCGACTTATGTTGGTTCGGTTTTCATATTTTTAGTATCACCTCCATTAATACTAAAAGATCACGTAAAACCCAATCATCAACCATCAGTGATGTCATCAACCATCAGTGATGTCATCGTTGGTTTGTGAACGTTATGAATCCTCCAGTTCAGATTCTGTCCGTCACCATCTTTGCTAGTTCGGAGCGGTTTGGAGCAGGAAGTGACCATATTTGGACGAGCTGGGGGAGGAGCCAGCGGTGGATCTGACCGATCTGATTGGAAACCTGACGATACTACGTCCCGCCCACCGATAGCTGTAACCTGACTGCATCACAGGCCTGTCAATCAAACAGACACGCCCCCAAAAACAGGTCTTCTTGAATCTTCTTTTCTAATGAATGAGGGATTATTTTCAGATGGACCTCCAGAAAACTAAGAAGAAGGAGTGACTTTAGCTAACAACACCGAGATATCTGATGGACACATTTTATTCACTTTGGATTTGATGAGAGAAGTTGAATGGGAGTCTATGGAGCCGGAGGCTTTTTGGAGCCGACCTCTAGTGGCACTCGCTGGTATTGCAGCTTAAGACACTTCTGGATCAGGACCATTTTACAGACCTGAAGCTACGAACTCTTTAATATCCAGTCTGTGGATGTGACAGAGCGGCGTCCACTCACCGCTGCCAGCTGCCCGGCGACCTTCTCACAGAGCTCCGCCCACCGAGCGCCGCTCAGCAGCTGCTGAACATCCCGGTTCTGCATCGCCCGCAACACCAACACACACGCTTGACCCTGAAACACACAAACACGTCAATAAACAGGAAGTCTGATGCACACGAGTTTTTGCACTGTTTAATCCAATTTAAATCAAATCAGATTTATGAATAAAGTACATTTAAACAAAGCAGAGGTTGACTGAAGACCTGCAAAAAAACTGAATTAAAACAGACTTGATCATAAGAAGAAATAAGCAAAACAAAACCTACATAAATAAATAAAAAAGGAAAAGGAAGAAGAAGCCAAAACAAACACGAGAGAATGTAGAAGCTGTAAATAATAATTAAACTCCAGATTACAGCTGTAATCTGATTATTTAAATCATTAAAACGGATGTTCTTAAAAGGCCGGGAGCTGTTTAAACTAAGTGTTCATTGTTCGTAGAGCAGTTTTTTTCTTTGCGTGCTTCACAGCCTATTTTGAATAAACAATACAGACATGACCCCATTTTTCACTTTTATTTGAGACTTAACTCCAGCAGACGGCAGCGAGCCGTGTGTCTGCAATTATTTAATTTACTTTAAAGTAGCCGATGTGCTGAATTAATCTGTAATTAATTAAAAATAACATTAGTTCTAGTTTTTATTTCCTTCTATTTTCTTTTTTTCATGTTCAGGACAAAAAAGGAAATCTTTACCTGCTGGTGTTCTCTGACTCCGGACGTGATGTTCTGCACGGCTGCATCCAACAGGTTCACACACACGACCTGGAAACACACACACACACACACACACACACACACACACACACACACACACACACACACACACACACACACACACACACACACGTTGATCACAGCTGCAGAGGCTGGCCTGCCGTCTCCATGGCGACCTGCAGTGTGCGTGGTCGTACTCACGGGGAATCTGTTGAACAGGTCGGTGAACATCTGAGCGGTCAGCGGACTCTTCCTCCGACTCATGAAGGAGCTCAGAGCCTCTCTGAAGGTGGAGGAGACACGACCGACGTCCACGTTCCCCACGAACTCCACCTGCACCTGAACACATCACACATTCAGCTGTATGAAGGGAAAACATCCAAAAACCAAAACACGTTCAGTTTCATATCCCAGACGTCTCCCGGTGGTTTTTATGGACTCTGTCCCAACTTTTTTTGAGACGCGTGTTCAAAATCAAAATGAGCATTCATCTTTTATAAAACAATAAAATGATTTGACGTCTTTGGTCTTTTTGCAAATTAAATACGAGTTTACGTAATTTGCAGATCATCCCATTCTGTTTTCATTTACATCCCAACTTTTTCAGAAACAGGGCTGTAGAAGTGGGCTGAGTTCTCCGGGACTGGCCCACTTCCTGACCCAGAAAAAAAACAACTGCAGGGACAGACCTGGAAGTTATCTGGTGCAAAGCTGGACACGATAATAGAGACGGAGGTACAACTCAAATCCCTCGTTGATGTTTAACGACCGTAAAACAGAGTGAACGTACGTCATTGGCCGCCGCTCCGTCAGCTGTCGCCTCCTCTCGGGTCTCGGTGGGCGGAGCTCCTCGCAGCACTTTCAGCACATACAGAGACGCACTGCAAAGAACGCAGCGGTCAGCAGGAGTCCCGGAGGTTACAGGTGAGGAAGACTCCCGTTGTCCTACCTGAAGTAGTAGAGGCAGACCGAGGAGTCCGACAGCTTCTGGGTTTTAGTCACCAGTTTGTCCAGCAGGTCGTGCAGCTCCCCCTGTCTGTCACCGGCGGTCCTGCAGTAGTTCTTCGACCTGCACAGCTGGTTTCTGCAGGATAAAAGTGGAACCAGTAAATATTCACACCAACTAAAACATCAGGTGTCAAAGGAGCCTTGTTCTGGACCAGAGGAGCAAAATCTTAAAAGAAACAAAGGAAACCGTGCTTGGTTGAGGCATCACTTATGAAACAGTAGAAGAAGAAAAAATGAGCCGCTGCACAACGTGAGGAGAGTTTTTAACGACAAACACATCAAAAAGTCAACTTGGAAAAAAAGGCTGAAGCGTATTTTCTGGAAGGAAGAATAAGAGTTGATCGCAGCGCAATAATAATAATGATAACCGAGTAATAAATAAAAAAATAGGAAATACAACCAAACAAATTGAAAACACGCAGTCGAGTACGAGGAGACGGGACGTCCCAGCTGGAAGTGTTCCTCACCTGAAGATGTCGGCGGCGCGGCGCAGGAAGTCCTGCTCCTGCTGCTCGCTGCCGGAGCTCATCCCTCGGTCGATCAGGTTGAGCAGCGGCTCCACCAGACCGAGCACCAGAGGGCTGACGGCCTGCCGGGTCACGAACACCTCCACCAGGTCCAGAACCTGAAACACACCGGAGGATGAGGGCTACGTTTGGACTTCGGACGCAGCCGCAGAAGGTCTTTTTTCCCCACGTCTTTTCTTTGACCGAGGACGACGTACTTTGATCTTGAAGTCTCGGACCAGCGCCCTCTCCTTCTGCAGCTTCGTCTTCTCGTCCTTCTTGGCCTGCGTCTTCTTCTTCTGCTCCGAGAACAGCGCCGACAGGCTCTTATCCAGCTCC
Source organism: Brachyistius frenatus (assembly GCF_029030835.1). Lineage (NCBI taxonomy): Eukaryota > Metazoa > Chordata > Actinopteri > Embiotocidae > Brachyistius > Brachyistius frenatus. Next base: position 662,256 of record NW_027210683.1, read on the forward strand.
ATCATGGCGGCGTCGTCCAGATCTTCGTCGCTGCTGGCGTCCTCCTCGGTGGCCTGAACGCAGCAGAGGACTCGTTACGCTCACGTTTATTTCATGAAGAGTATTTTTCTGTCGTTTGTTTGTCGTTAAATATTTGTTGCTCCCAGAGAGATGAAGACGTCCGTCACTCACCAGAGCGTTCTGCTGCTGGAGGACCTTCATCAGCTCCATGCGGAAGTTTTGGTCCACCTCCACCATCTTCTTCTCCTCCTCTTCCTCCTCCTCATCCTCGTCATCGTCTTCTTCCATTTCTTCATCTTCTGCATCGTCATCCTCGTCGTCATCTGATTCGTCGTCCTGACAGACAGAAGTCACATTTTAATGGAGTCCAAAGGAATCTGGATTGATGACAGAAGAAAACCACTGACCTCCATCTCCTCATCCTCATCTTCATCATTTGGTTTCTTCTTCTGTGTTTTGTTTGCGTCGTCCGTGACAACCACGGCACCGTCCTCCTCGTCGTCCTTCTCCGGGTCCAAAACCTGCAGAGTCCAAAAAAATAAACAAATAAAAATCAGCGAATGACGTTTTGTGATAACAACTAAACCATCTCCATGACAACCGGGAAAACTCCCGAAACTAGTAAAGAACCACAAGATGTAGCTAAAAGTCGTCACTTCCACCACGTTTATGAAATAAAACTGAAAACATTTCTGCGATGAATCCCGACGGCGGACGATCGTTGCTTACGTCTAAGATGGCGGTGAGGGCGGCGGCGGTGACGTGCGGGCAGATGGACGAGAACACCGTCTTGCAGACCTGCCGGATGTGTCGGCTCGACTGGGACAGCAGGGACAGCAGGATGTCCACCATCACCTCCACCCACTCAGGCTCCTCCTCCTCCTGCTCCACGGCTGCAGCGGGAAACAGTCAACACGTTCAGGCTCTTTCATGCGGCGCTAGTTTGCTTTGTGGCCACTAGGGGGCGGTGGAGGGAGTCGGACACGTTCAGCAGATACAAAGCAAAATGAAGTCTGATCTTTCACTGTCCTTTTAGCTCCACCACCTCCTGAGGGAAGTATATCTTTAGCTGCTAAATGCTCCACTATGCTAACCAGCTAGCGTCTAACTTGGTCCGTCTGCCGTTTCCTGCTGAGTCGGCGTAAAGAAAACCCTAACCCTAACGTAAAGTGACGTTTTCTTGCTGCAAAAGAGTAAAGTTGAAAGTTGCAAAACCGAAACAATGTGCTGAAAGAAGCTAAAATGCTCTGTAGAGTTAAGGTGAAACTGGCGTCAAAGTTTAAACTCCTCAAAAACTGAAACATTACAGGTACCAGAAGGATCGAAACTCAAGAAGCAACTAGCTTTTTTTCTTCTGAGGTTTCCACTTCAACTATCAGCTGCAAAATATAACGATAAAAGTTTCACAGACTATTTATACCGAAAAATGTCCGAAGCAGCAAGAAAGGTCTGAATAACAGCTGATGTTCGAATCTCTAGTTTAGTCGGGTTACTTCCTGTTTGGGAAACGTCGTCCCGTCTGTAACTGGTGTGAAATAAACTGCTGATGAACTGTTTGAGTAGCAGGCCGCACCTTGTTTCTTCTTCTTCTTCTTGGCCTTCTTCTCCTGAGCTTTGTCCACGCAGCTCTGCAGGTCCTTCATGATGTCCAGCAGCTCTTCAGGAGCCTTCAGGACACAAACATCAACGTGTCGGTAGATGGAAATTAAAAGCGACGGTAAACTTGACGGTACCGGAGGCGCGGTACCTTGAAGAGGTGCATGCCGAGCAGGAGGAAGAGCTGCTGGAAGGCGCCGCTCTCGGCCGTCGAGCCTTTCTTCGTCTTCTTCTTCAGGTTCGCCACCGACTCCAACATGCTGCAAGGAAACGATCCAGCGATTAAAAACCACGTTCCCCTCTTCAGTCGGCCGGCGGAGGGACGGCGGTGTCCTACCTGTCCCAGGCCCGTCTCTGCTCGGCGCTGAACGGCCGGCTGCTCTGGACGCACTTGGGCTGCGTGAGCAGAACCTGCGCGTACTGAACCAGGTGGTAGATCCACATGGTGCCGTCGGCCGTCACGCCTACAACACGCTTGTGGCCGACGGCGGCGCCTTCGGTCGAGTCCTCGGCCGGCAGCAGGTTGTGCATGGACAGGAGGAGTCTGGACGGTGGACGGACAGATATCAGTGATACAGCAAAGGTCAGAGGTCACCTGAACAGCCTGTTTGGTCTTCGGACTAAAGAGGAACCCTCACTAGTCTGTTCACGTCCTTTTCAGAATCCAAATGAACTTTTGGACCAAATTTGAAGAAATTCCCATCAAGACCTTCTTCACCAAAATAGATTCACTTCGTCCTCTGGACCAAGAGAACGTTTGTGCCTAATTTAAAGGAATTCCCTGAAGATATTCTCACCACATTTTGTTTGAGGACAAACAGGCAACTCAACCACATCATATGTTTGCTGCCGTCACAGAGAAGCTGTAATCGCTCACCCAAAGAAGTAATTGACGAGGACTGCTCTGGTTTTCTCGTCCAGCGGGACGGACAGCTTCTCCTTCGTCTCGGCGATGTCGGCCGAGGACTTCTTGGTGCTGAAGAACGCGTGGAAGAAGACGAACCTGGAAAAAGAACCAACACAACATCAGCTGGTGTTTTTCCTCCTCTTCCAACAGAGACGCTGAGGAACCATAAGCGTCTCACCTCGCCACGTCCATGATCAGATCCTCCGTCTTCTTCACCAGGACGTTGTCGATGATGGAGGACAGACGAGAGACGATCCACTTCCTGAGGCGGGAAACGGGACTCTCCTTCCTGCAGAGAGAAAAAAAACAATCGGTTTCAGTAACCGACAAGAAAAACCTTCTGCTGAATAAACGATGAAAATAAATCCGCTCACTGCTCTCCTGCGTCTTTGCCGTCCTTGCTGTCTTTCTGCTTGCGCGTGCTGAAGTCCAGCAGTGCGTCCGTCCGGGGACGCAGGAAGACGTCCTTCAGCCAGTCCACGTAGCGCTGCAGCGCCGCCGGCCGCAGGTGCTGCACCACCTTCCACACCGACGGCACCACCGGGTAGCCCTGGTGGGTCAGGGAGGAGAAGCCCACCATCACCGCCAGCTGTCGGTCCGAGTCCTCGCAGCCCTGCAGGAAGTCCGACACGTAGACCTCCATCTCCGGGGCCAGCTTGAAGCGGTCGGGTCTCTGGGGGAGAGAGAGGACGGAGGCGGGACTTAGATGGTCGCCGCCGGAGGGTGAAATCTGCCGTTTACGGTGGACGAGACACCGACCTGAGCGGAGAGCACGTGCTCCCCGTAGTGCACCATCACCTCCCCGGACAGCACCTCCTTCAGCTGGGCCTCCGACAGCAGAGGCAGGGCGCTGCCCAGCAGACGGAAGCTCAGGAAGCTGAACACGGAGACGGGAAAACACCGGAAGTAGGAAAGTTATTTCTGGTAATAAAGCCAGTTTAGTTTGAAAAGACTTCATCTATAGTTTTACTACTTTCAACAGCTTCTGATGACGACATTTATTTTGTGGAAAAATCACAGGTATCTAAAAAATTGCGATTGCATGATTGCCATGTCCTGGAGGGACCGTTTAGTCCGTCCTTCAAGGATTTTAAAAGCAATTTTCTGTCATGAATGGAATCAGAACATTTTGCGGCAACTATTCCAAAATATTACGATTCAATTTGTGGAGTTTTAAGCGAGTTTTTAAAATTAAATTGCAGAAATGAGCAAAAATCTCAAATTAAAAACTGCAGACTGGAGAAGTTTCTCAGAAGGTTCTCTGCATTCCTTCTCTCGCCACTAGGGGGCAGCACAGCACTGACGTAGCACTGACGTAGCGCTGATACACTGCACGACAGCTGGAGACTGTCCAGGTCTGAATGTTGGGACGGACTCCCGTCCCTGAGGACTCACTGTGTCGGGCCCGGCTGCTCCTTCAACATGCCGTCCACGATGGCTTTGTTCCAGAAGAGCTGGAAGCTGTCCTCCCTCAGAGACAGTTTCAGGAGGTCCAGGACCACCGAGGGGAGGACGCACTCCTTCTTCACCGAGTGGGCCGCCATCTTCAACACCTCCGTCAGCCTGCGGGAGAAAAAAACACGTCCTGATGAGACCTCTGAGGGAGGGAGGACAAGACACCCGGAGGACCGACCTCGTCCCGGAGGACCTCGTCCAGGAGGACTCACTTGGGGATGTTGTCGGCGTTGATGATGGTGGTCGAGCCCAGCAGCTTCTTGAGTTTTTTGGGTTTGAGGGTTTGGGGGAAGCGCTGCAGCGCCACCAGCAGCAGCTGCAGCTGCTCCGGAGTACTGAAGGCCGAGGCCAGGTCGGCCTGCAGCGCCCCCAGCAGGACCTCCTCGAACACCTCCTCCGGGATCTGACGGGAGGAAGACACATGAGCATCACAACAAACAGAGAGAAGGTCGCAGAGGTGCATTATGGGAGGGGTCGTCACCTCAGACAGGATGTCCATCATGGTCTTGGACGGAAGGTCCTTCAGGTGCTGCTTGTGCTGTTTGAGGTTCTGGAGCACCTGAACGCATCCCAGAACCACCAGCGGCTCCTGCAGAGACCAAGACACGGTTACAAAAACAGCTTCGCACACGTTCATGTCCTGGATCGGCGTCGTCACGGTGATCTGGAGGTCTCGCAGCTCTGAAGACATCCTGAAAGGTTCGTTCAACGTCCTCCTGAGTCGTCGTTGTCTTCATTAAAAGACCAAACTAACATCAGCATTAAAATGGATGCTGCTGAACAGACTCCGCCTCTTCGTACTGATTAAAGCTGATGAAGACGGAGACGTCTTACCTTGGAGAGCCGGCCGGACTGATGAAGGGCGAGGACGCCGAACAAGTTTCCAAACATGGCGTTTCTGGCGAGTTTCTAGGAAAAAAAGAGAAAATGTTTAAACATCTCCTACGTGAAGATTTTAGTGCTGAAAGACACCAAAACGCCCCAAAACGGACCTTTTTCACCGTCTGTAAGTTGTGTCTTTGTTTGATTCTGTCGAGGACGCTCTGCAGGGACACGTCGTCGAAGGCGCTCAGGACCTGAGAGAGAAAAACAGTTTAAAATGGAAAACCAAGAACTTATTCAGAGGCAAGTCTTAAATCAAAAAAAGAAAGGTTGTTCTGAAATGTAACATTTCAGGGACAGAGAACCAGCACCTCCTGGTGGACAGACGATGTAAATGCAGAATGTCTTTTCATGGTTTTGTGCTGCCTTGTTTATCAGCTGATGAAGACTATGAATATTTGTCGATGACCTGAACTGTGGTGCCGGTTCGGTGGGTCCAACTGGTCCCGTGGTCCACTCACCTGTCCCAGAGCCAGGCTGAACCCGGGTCTCGCGGTCTCCCGAGAGTGGGCCAGTCCCTCCACCAGTCTTTTAAAGGAGTACTCCAACTCATCTGCCTGCATCATTCACAAATATACAAACTCTGAAGCTTCACTTTACCGGTACAACACAAACATGTGATGTTATTTTGCTTTTATTGTGAAATCTTGAAAAGGTATTTCAAAGTAAAAGAACTTCTTCCACCAAAGCAAAAAACAACAACCAACTAATATGAAACTGACATGATTTCACGAACACGAGGTTATTGACTTCTATTTGTTTGTATTAAATAAACAGGTGAAGCAGGACATTTATGAGTATTTCTGGGTTGTTCTAATCCGGTGAATTCCTATTTTAATCCTATTTGTGCTTTTTTCTCTGCTCCTGTAACGACAGTATTTAAAGCCACGCTGACTTCTCTCCGCCTCACCTGGCTCTTCGGTTTTCAGGTACCGGACCAGGTCCTCCACCGCCTTCAGCCGGACCTCCTGATCCGGTTTGGCCAGGTCCCAGAAGAAGTCGAGGAAGATTCGGTTCTGTTGCAGGATCCCGGCCGGCCGGACCGGCTGGGCTGCTTTCACCGGGAGCTCCACCATCTCTACAGACATCTCCTCTCACAGCTGCAACCGATGTCCATGCCCGACTGCTGCACGAGGAAAACGTGCCGCTGGAAACAGAACAACTTCCGGGTCAACTCAAAACTTCCGGGTTTTTTTATTTCACCAACAAAAACTTTACTGAGAGACTCTGAAAGGACAAGATAATAAAACAAAACGATTCAAAAATAAATCAATAATCTTTATGTTTAGTAGCAGTTTTCTGTTCTGTATTTTACTGTTATTGATTTATGAATATTTGATTTCAATAACAAAGACGTTTTAAACAACTATATAATATATACAAAAAAGAACTGAACTTCTCTAAGAACACAATGAAAAAAAAAATCACTTTTGGACTCTTTTTTGGGGGAGTTTTGTATTGTTGTTGGCCTTTGGTTTAATATTAGTATTACTGCACGTACATACCGGAACCTGTGTGGCTTACCCTTAGAGAGACTCACCGTAGGGGGACTGAGCCCTGTGAACCATGTGACTTACCACGTGTGTTACCTGAGCGGGGCTCGAACCCGTGACGTTATGAGGTCGTTTCCAGCCCGGAGTCGCTGGACTATCTTCATCGCAGGGGTACAAGTCACGGCAGGAGGAAGTCTTTCATGGAGTTAAGGTCAGGGTTAGGGTTAGGGTTAGTCTGGTTAACTCAACAGGTAAAAGATTCGACTTCACCAAGGTTGATATTAATGGTTCAGATCCCACCTGTTGATGGTGATTCAACTTTTAGTGAAATTGAAACGTTTGGAGAAATTGAAAAAGTTTTGCATCCACAACACATTACAGGAAGATATTTAATATCACTGCAGACCTCCTTGAAAACACATATATCTACTGTCCAAAGAATGTCTGCAGCAATTTTGGTCCCATTTGAATGAATATTTGTGGACGGTGGAGGTATAGGTTGCAGTGAGACAAAGATATGTCTCAATGTTGTGTAACTCTTAAGAAGACTGGTGGTGCGGTGATTAACACTGCTGCCTGTTAGCTGGAAGGTTGGGGGTTCAATTCCCTACTTTGTTATGATTTAAAAAAAAATCATACTATCAGCAAAAAGTGACCTAAAAGTATTTTTTGGGTCACTTTTTGAACAACATGCCATAGTATGACTTTTGGGCCACTTTTTGTCCGCCACGCTTACGGACACCGATCGACGAAAACAAATGAACATGTTCGGGGGCACAGACTAAATTTTAAGTCGGTCCGACAAAACATGACAATGAAAATACTAAATCAAACCCGTAAATATTAAAATACACAAAGACACAGTCTAAGAAATGTAAAAAATGCCCAAAAAGGCATATATACACAAATTTATTATGTATAAAAAAAAATATCGTCACATCTGGACTACGGCCTCTAGGTGGCGCTGCTGGTCTGTCTTTTAATCAATTCACCCAAATGATGAAAGTTCGTCACTTAATTCAGTTTGTTTTCTGAAGTTAAAGTTGAATTAAGTTTTATTTGTGATCCCAAATTTGTCCCAAACGTTCACTCGGACTCGACGATGAAATTAATAGATTTTCATCTTTTTAGCTTCAAAATAATTCTGGTTTCTTCATAAGTTGATGAACACTTTGGTTCTTGATGTTATAATTATTGCAGTGGAGGTTTATGTTGCATCGAGGACGTTCAAATAAAGTGCTGCAGTCCTCTTCTGCAGCGCCACCTTCAGGGCACATTTTACACTTTAACTCCTTTTTTTTTTATAAGCAGATATTTTGACTTGTCAAAGCCTGAGAATCTCAGAGCACCGCGGACATCAGCAGGACGATGTGTCGCAACATGTTCTGCTTCCCGTGACGTCGTATGAGGACAAAAAAAAACACACTCAGTGCAGCTGTTTCACATTTTCACCGTCATGTTTCAAAGCTGCCCAGAAAAAAAAAACGTGAACGGGATTCAAACATAAAACACAGCAGAGGTCACACATGAAGACACTTCTGGACATCAAACTCACAGCAGTTTATCTTCCCATAAAAAGATGTTCTTTATTAAAACTGCATGCAGGTTTCCGGTTCCTCCCGCGGTTCCTCCAGTTCCCGCGGTTCCTCCGGTTCCCCCGGTTCCTTCAGTCGAGCGGCCCAGCGAGCACAGTGTCCAGGGCGCTCTGAGCATCTCTGATCTGCTGCTGCAGTCTCTGCTTCATGGCCTCGTTCTGGGCCTTCTTCAGCATGTCCTGCATGTCTCTGATGGCGGCCCGGTATCCCGGCGCGTTGTGGAACGCTCGCACCGCCTTGTCGCCGCTGCACACCAAGAAGCGCCCGTTCATGTCAAATCTGAGGTCGGAGATCTCCTCGCTGTGGACGCCGTGCAGCTCCTCCTCCAGCCGGCCGCTGGCGGCGTCGTACATCGCCACGTTGCAGCCGTCGCTGACCGCCACCACCCGGCCGTCCGGAGACAGCGCCACCCGGCTGCCGTCGGAGGAGGCGCAGGACACCGTGCTCAGCAGGTACGGGTCCTGCTGCTTCTTGTACTCCACGTCGGTGTTCCACAGCTTCCACGTGCCGTCTTTGGAGACGGTCACCATCCTGGGAGGAGACAGGAAGTCGACCACGTGCAGGTGTTAGTCTGTCAAATTAAAACTAGAGAAACTGTGTGAAAGAAATCTGGTCACCAGAAACTGTAACGCTAATGAACATGTTTTATTTTATTCCTCACTAACTCATCGATCGTGCTGACTAAGCAGAGAAGCTGGCGTCACCTGTGGGAGTCGTTGGAGAAGGCGAAGGCGTGGACGCCCGCCTGGTGGCCCTTCAGGTCGAACGCTCGCGTCACCTCTCTGAACTCTCCTCCCTTCCCGAAGCAAACCTCCCACACCTTCACGTCCGGCGTGAAACCGCAGGACGCCACGAACCTGAGAGACGATCACAGCTCCGATTTAAAAAAACACGTTAAATCTTCCGGAGCTCGGTGTGTCGGGAGCGACGGACCGACCTGCCGCACGGGGAGACGGCAGCGTACGAGTTGGTCATCTGGTTGGTGTTGATGGAGGCCAGAACTTCTCCCTTCAGGTCCCAGATGTGGATGCTGGTGTCGACGGAGGCGCTCATGATGAACTTACCTGCAGAGGAAAACAGTGAAAACATCTACAGCCAGTAATAAAAGCGAGAATGACGTTCAGGTGAACGTGCTGCGTACCCGTCTCCGCGATGCCGATGTTCAGGATGGGAGCTTTGTGTTTCTGAGGGAAATCTTCAGGAGCAGCTTTGAAGCTCATCGTGCCGTCGTCCTTCTTCATCATCTTGAAGATTCGAATGGTGTCTCCGTTGGCGACCCAGGTGATGAACGCCCTGCGGGGGTGGGTGGGGTGGGGGGGGGTACTTTAGTACAAAACAACATGAGCATCTTCGGAGGAAAAGCTGGCAGAACAAAACAAACCAGACTAAAAACAAACAGCTGTGACCTCTGGACCGTTAATTGTACAAATCGTTGCCGTTGAGGATTTAATTTGGCTTTTCTGCTCATTTTCTGCCACGATTATTAAAATCAGAGCTTTGTTTCCAGCTGAATCTGGGTTTTGTAGTCCGGCCGGTTAAAGTGAGTTTCGGGGGTTACTGGGTGGAGACCTGGAGTCGGGGCTGAAGCGGACCAGCGTGGCGTGATCCAGCTCCACGTTGGCTCGCAGACACTTGTGTTCCCGCTCCAGGAAGTCTTTGGTGCTCCAGATGCGGACGGTGCGGTCGTCGGCGCAGGACGCCAGGTACTTCCCGTTGCTGCTGAAGTCCAAACACGTCACGTTCCCGCTGTGGCCCTGAGACACGAAGACACGACAACCGACGTCCATCCGTAAAGACGACTCCTAAATACTCAGTGACCGGTTCATAATATTCTGTTCACTACGTTTATAACAGAGACGGAAAATAAAAAAGCTTTTGAGCTGCTTGTACCAACATGAGCTCCTGCAAAGAGCTTTAAGGTGTTTTAAGGTGTCAGTATTTGTTTTAAGGTGTCAGTATTTGTTTTAAGATGTTTTAAAGTGTCAGTATTTGTTTTAAGGTGTTTTAAGGTGTCAGTATTTGTTATAAGGTGTTTTAAAGTGTCAGTATTTGTTTTAAGGTGTCAGTATTTGTTTTAAGGTGTTTTAAGGTGTCAGTATTTGTTATAAGGTGTTTTAAGGTGTCAGTATTTGTTTTAAGGTGTCAGTATTTGTTTTAAGGTGTTTTAAGGTGTCAGTATTTGTTATAAGGTGTTTTAAGGTGTCAGTATTTGTTTTAAGGTGTCAGTATTTGTTTTAAGGTGTTTTAAGGTGTCAGTATTTGTTATAAGGTGTTTTAAGGTGTCAGTATTTGTTTAAGGTGTTTTTTCAGTATTTGTTTTAAGGTGTCAGTATTTGTTTTAAGATGTTTTAAAGTGTCAGTATTTGTTATAAGGTGTTTTAAGGTGTCAGTATTTGTTTTAAGGTGTCAGTATTTGTTATAAGGTGTTTTAAGGTGTCAGTATTTGTTTTAAGATGTTTTAAAGTGTCAGTATTTGTTTTAAGGTGTCAGTATTTGTTTTAAGGTGTTTTAAGGTGTCAGTATTTGTTTTAAGGTGTTTTAAAGTGTCAGTATTTGTTTTAAGGTGTTTTAAAGTGTCAGTATTTGTTTTAAGGTGTTTTAAGGTGTCAGTATTTGTTTTAAGGTGTTTTAAAGTGTTCCAGTTCACCTTCAGAGATGCCGCCAACAGTGAGTGACTGAAACTGTGCTGTGCCGGTTTATCTTTGCGGCTGCGCTGCTTCTCCTGCTTCAGTTTCTTGGACGCGGGACCCTTCGCGGCGCTGCCTTCAGCTGAAACACACACAGGAAGAGTTTCATGAGGCAAAATAAAATGTCAGGGATGCTGCAGTTGTCATTAACTTTTTTTTTTTTTGGTGCCGAAATCAACAGATTTAATTGGAACAACTAGGCCACACTTTGAGAACTGTTTATTAAACTCTTTCCGCAATGCGAAAATAAACCATAAAATGTTTATAAAAATGTAGTTTTTCTTCATGTTAAAAACTCTATACGAGGTTTATAGTCGGGAGTCTTAACCTCGGGAAACAGGAGCTGTTTTTTAGTTGTGCTCCTCTGTAATGTTTTCAGGACTCGACTTTGTTCTGAAGATTTGATTTGGTGCCATAAAAATAAAATGAAACTGAATGTGTATCTAAAGTTGACTTGGTTTAACAGATGGCTGTTTGAACCTGTCATCAATAAAAGGGGAAGAACAAAAAGGGGGCGGTGCCTCCACAGAAAGCAGCGACCTCATTGGTCCGTCAGTACAACACGTTCTGATTGGCTGTCGGGTGACTGAAAAGTTGCTTCAGTTTTAATGTCTGGCTCGTGTGTCCCCGCTGAGTGAACACGTGAATGAGTGAACACGTGAACGAGTGAACACGTGAATGAGTGAACGAGTGAACACGTGAACGAGTGAACACGTGAACGAGTGAACCGTGACAGCTGCGCGGACTCCCGGCAGCCACCGCGTCACGAGCTAACAACAGTTACGTCAGCTAGCGTGGCTCTTACCGGCAAACTCCGCCGCCTGCTCTGCTTCCTCTCGGATTTCTTCTTTCCGTCGTCCCACCGCCAACGCGACCAGAAGAACCAGCGCGCCCAGTAACAGCGTCATGGCGACCAGAGCTGCTGCCTCCATGTTCACAGACTTCTGTTTGTGCCACGTATTTTCGCTGCGCTAACGTCTACTCGGCTAACCCTCACTACCGCGGCACTGCGCATGCGTCCGTCTAATGCTGCGTTTGGGTTCTCTAAATTTAATCGTAAATACAACCACTCTAATGAAACTCTTCCGAGTTGTATTAATTGAAACGCTAAATGAGTTCAAAGTGCCTGACGGATAATAACAAATAGAAATGGAAAAAAAAAGAAATGAAAACTGTCGATGAACCATTGTAATCTACGACTGCCCAGGTGGCGGTGCTTTTCTTTTGTGATTATAAAAGTTAGAAGTTAGAACTACGCTGTTGTTTTTCCATTCTGCCGACATTCAGTGAACGCAGCATAAACTGATATAAGTCTTTAGCGCCCCCTATCGGACGGGAGTGTGTGGCAGTTAAAACTACCACAGGTGGGACACAAATGCAGCACGTTTTGTTGAACTATTAATCTTGAAGTTGTTGCTTTTTATATAATTTTTTTTATGATTTACGCCCAGAAGCATCAAATACCAATTTTTTTCCCATAATGCACCCCTTCCTCATCCCAAACATGCAAGAGCAAAACAAACTTGGATCTGCCTCTTTGTAAATAACACGGACTGCATTCGCTTCCATTTCTTGGTGTTTTCCATTTGTTTTATTGTGGCGGCGTTTTAGTCTTTTAATTCCTGTTTTTGTGAACTCGTTACCGACGTGCAGTCTAAAGACTTCTGTTGCATTTATCGTTAGTATTAATATACAGATATCAGCGTCAGAGCACATGTTGTACGATTGGAAAACTTTTTTTACTGAACATAATGCAGAAAAAGGTGCTTGAGGCTGTTGTTCTATTCGTTTTGGTTTTAATTTAGAGTTTTGTAATTTTATCGTCGTCTCAGAGCCCCGTTATCATTTTGGACAAAACATTTTTCATTAAACTGTAAAACTTCCTGATTTTATTACATGTCTTTCACAACAAAAGTGTTTAAAAAAACAAAACACTTTTCAGTCAATACAGGAAATATTTTTAGCTCCTAATATATCGGTATCAGCCTCAAACTTCCAGTACGAGTCGGGCTTCCACGTGTTCATACCAAAAAAAAAAAAAAAAAAAAAAAGGTTTTATTCATTCAAAATTGACCATCAAAAACTTCTCACTGTTCACAATAAGAGGATTTTTTCCCCCCCGCGGACACACATCGCTTCCATAAACTGACATCAACTTATTTCATGTTCCTCAAATCCCGGTGAGACATCTGAACAAGAGATCCCTGCAGCATCGTGAGATTTTCTGTAACTACGGAGCAGATAAAAGTTTGTTAATGTTGGAGTCGTGTGTTGCCGTGCAGATATTATTCGAGGGTTAAAATGTTAAATGGATGTTTTCAGTAACGAGAGGTAGTCCAACACACACACACACACACACACACACACACACACACACACACACACACACACACACACACACAATTCGGGGCGGAAAAGACGAGATCTCAGGTTGTTTTTTTTTCACAGGCATGAAGAGTTGGCTTTGGTTTGTCAAACATCATTCATCCTCATCACACAGCGACCTGCCAATCATTACATCTACAAACAAAAGGAACGAGGAGAAGAAGAAGAAGGCCGTCCACTGGAGGACTCTGGGAATGCTCACAAAGAAAAACAGGAAGCGGTTGACGTTAAGACATTTGCTAAAGTCCGAGTGCAGAAACATTCTCATTCACTTACAGGGTCAGAGAGCCAATTTAAAAAAATAATTTAAGCTTTACATTTACAGCGCAGCGCCGCAGCCGCGTACCGCCCGCCTCCGTCGCCTGTGACACTCGACCCCATTCACACTCAAGATATTCGCTAACATACAAACCGCCGAGCGTAAAAAAATAAAGGTCTGAGCTCCTTAAGACCGACTGACGGGAGTGTCCATGGAACTGGAACAGGAGGGAAAAAAAACAACTTTGGATATGCTTTTGTTCACGATAAAACTAGTCTCTCTCTTCAAGTATAGCTCGCGGCCTCTCCTTCCTCGCTGCTACGTCACGCAGTCAAACAGCCGGCCTCCAGGCTGACGATGAGAAGGAGGAGGAAGCTGGTAGGGCGGGTGGGGGCGAGGGAGGGGGGTGTTGGGCTTTGAACAGAGCAGTGTTAGCCACATTAGCAGCAGCAGCTGAAGTCCCGTGAAGGCGGCGTGCAGCAGGTTACTTCTTCCTGTTGTGCTGCCGCCGCGCCTGCAGCCTCTGACGAGCTCCGGACGGCTTCGATCCGGCGCCGATGGAGAAGGAAGCAGCCGGAGAGCCTGGAGGGGAAAACCAGGAGGAGGTGTTAGGATGAGAGACTGGATATAAGAGTGGATGTAGCTTCAGGTCTGTAAAATGGTTCTGATCCAGAAGTGTCTTCAGCTGCAATACCAGCGAGTGCCACTAGAGGTCGGCTCCAAAAAGCCTCCGGCTCCATAGACTCCCATTCAACTTCTCTCATCAAATCCAAAGTGAATAAAATGTGTCCATCAGTTATCTCGGTGTTGTTAGCTAAAGTCACTCCTTCTTCTTAGTTTTCTGGAGGTCCATCTGAAAATAATCCCTCATTCATTAGAAAAGAAGATTCAAGAAGACCTGTTTTTGGGGGCGTGTCTGTTTGATTGACAGGCCTGTGGTGCAGTCAGGTTACAGCTATCGGTGGGCGGGACGTCGTATCGTCAGGTTTCCGATCAGAACTGACTGGTATTTGATGTTATCTTGGATTTGTTACAGATTATTATATATTTGTCATTTTTAGGTTTGAGGTTCTTTTATTTTTTCGTTCGGACCGAATCCATATTAGTAAACATACAGATGAACTAAATCGCGTTTCTCAGGTTTGTAATAAAAATCATCTAAAAAAAATTAAATAAAGTTGAACACAATTAAAATATGCAGCTAAAAACATACTGAAGACAGAATTAAAGACAATAACAGAAGATATAAATTGCAGCAGCCAGTGTGTCCTATAATAAATAAATAATTAAGGCAGTGAAAAGGGCTCCATATGTTCAGGCTTCATATTTAAGACCTCAGGATGAGGCGAGTAGTTCTGTTTTTTCTCAACATCGTCACACCTCTATTAATAAAAAAAACGAACCCAGCATCGATGGCGTCCCGAAGGGAGCAGAGTTGAAGCCTTGGACCGGAGCTCCAGGACTTCCGAAGGGAATCGGAGCGGCAGCAGCGCTCTGACCGAAGGAAGGATTCGACGTTCCTGCAGAGAAACACACGACTTCAGTAAAACAAACAAACACCGAAGTCTCCTGGGTCACGTGATCATTCACATCGTTTCAAAACAGTCAAAAAACATCCTCGTCTGCTTTTTTCTGGTCCGTCAGGCTGTTTTGTTTCAGAATAAAAACCAGAAAATATCTCCAGCTGTACGAAGAGTCCAAATGAGAACGATTTCTTCCTGGCTGTCACATCAAAGTCTGAGTAAGACAAACAAACAAATAAAATCTGGTTATTTCTCACCGAACGCCGGTTTGTCTGCAGCCGCGGTGCCGAAGTTGAAGCTTCCCATCTGTGGAGGCGGATTGTTGGCGGCCGGCGTTCCAAACTGGGGAACCGACATCCCGCCGCCGAAGTTAAACCCTCCGGGTGTCGGCTGGGCGGGTCCGGAGGGAGCCGGCGGAGGAGGAGCGCCGCCGCCGAACGAGAAGGTGGCGGAGGAGGCGGAGCTCTGAGTCTGTGACGGCGCACCGAAGCTCGGCGCGGCTGGCGGCGCCGCCGGGGGGGCCGCGGGACCACCGAAGGCAAAACCAGTGGAGCTGGCTCCGAACGCTGGTTTAGCCGGGGTCCCGAAGGTGGTCGCCGTGGTGACGGCAGCAGCCCCGAATGTGTTCGCCGTGGTGACGGCGGCAGCCCCGAATGTGTTCGCCGTGGTGACGGCGGCAGCGCCGAAGGTGAAAGGGGCGGGGTTAGAGGCAGGTGTGGTTGATGCGGCGCCGCCTCCGAACGGGAACGGTTTGGGCGGCGGCGCAGACGAGCCGAAAGTGGACTGAGCTGGTGGAGCTTCGAACGCCGGCTTCCCGAAGGTGAAAGTGTTCTGGGTGGAGGGGGGGGCGGCGGTGGTGGAGGAGGCGGGGTTGGACATGCCAAAGCCTCCAAACGAAGCGGTGGTGGTGTTTTGGGTGGAGGGGGGGGCGGCAGAGGCGGTGGAGGCGGGGTTGGACATGCCAAAGCCTCCAAACGAAGCGGGGGTGGTGCTCTGGGTGGAGGGGGGCGGCGGTGGTGGTGCAGGCGGGGTTGGACATGCCGAAGCCTCCAAAAGAAGCGGGGGTGGTGCTCTGGGTGGAGGGGGGGGCGGCGGTGGGGATGGAGGCGGGGTTGGACATGCCGAAGCCTCCAAAAGAAGCGGGGGTGGTGCTCTGGGTGGAGGGGGGAGCACCAGTGGTGGTGCAGGTGGGGTTGGACATGCCGAAGCCTCCAAACGAAGCGGGGGTGGTGTTCTGGGTGGAGGGGGGGGCGGCAGTGGAGGCAGGGTTGGACATGCCGAAGCCTCCAAATGAAGCGGGGGTGGTGTTCTGGGCGGAGGGGGGGGTGGCGGTGGAGGCAGGGTTGGACATGCCGAAGCCTCCAAACGAAGCGGGGGTGGTGTTCTGGGTGGAGGCCGGCTGTCCGAAGGAAAACACCTTCTGACCGGCAGGCGGAGGGTCCGGCTGGGTGGCGCCGAAGGAGAAGCCGCTCTTACTGGAGGTCGTCGTGGCAACAGCAGGTGCAGCTGGTCCACCTGCTGCGGTGGTGGTGGTGGTGGTGGCGGCGGCTCCAAACTGAAATGTGCCCCCCGTGTTCGGAGGCTGCACCGTGGCGCCGGTGCTCATCGTGGGTGGTGCAGACCAGTTCCCAAACAAAGACGTGACACCGAGCGGCGCTGCAGACTGGGTGGTGCTGACGGAGCCGGTGGAGGCGGTGCTGGTCATACCAGGAAACACAGACGGAGCCGCTGTGGTGCTGCTCGTTAATCCACCAAACACGGAGGACGTAGTGGAGGAGGGGGCGGTGGATGTGTATGACGGAGGCGGGCCGAAGCATCCACCTGTGGGAGCCTCACCAAAGATGGGCTTGAAGTTCTGGACCGAGGTTTTGGTGTCTGAGGAGGATGTGCTGACGGAGAAGATGGGCTTGAAGCACGAAGCCAGCAGAGGGTTGGCGCTGCTGACGGAGCTGCTGTGCGGAGCGGTGACGGGGTTGGAGGCGGGAGCAGCAGAGGTGCTGATCTGCCCGAACGGGCCTCCCCCTGCGGGTGGGGTGCTGCTGGGAGCCTTGGACACCTGAGCCAACACCTGGGTGAAGGCGGAGGGCTGCTGCACCCCCGAGGAGGAGGAGGAGGAGGGGGGCTTGTAGGCCGGAGGGGGCCGCGGGGCATCCAGGGTGGTGGAGGCTTTGAGGATGGAGGTGCTGGGTGGAGCCGGCGTGGTGGAAGCAGACACTGCACAAAAAAAACAACACAAAAATAAAGCACGAAATCTGGTAAAAAAAAATCTGATTAAAAAAACCAAAAATGATATTTACCTAAAATCTTGAGCTCGCTGCTGAGACCTGCAGCCGGACCGGCTGGGGATGATGATGAAGAGGAGCTCACAGCAGGAGTCATCTTCATCTTCAGCGCCTCCAGCAGAGGGTTGGAGGCTGCCGGCGCCGGGCTCGGGTCCAGGTTGATGACCGGGATGACAGAGGTGGAGGCGGTGGGCAGCGGAGCCGCCAGCAGGCTGCTCAGGGTGGTGGTGGTGGTGGAGGAAGAGAAGGTGGAGCCTGTGGAGGAGGAGGAGGTGGGAGGAGGAGACATAGACTTCTCCGGCTCCGTAGCTGAAGAAGAAGAAGAAGAAGAAGAAGAAGAAGAAGAGAAGCAGGTTAGAAACAGGACGGAGGACAGAGGATGGAGGACGGATGTGGAGATGAAATGAGGCTGCTCGGACTCACCTGGCGTCTCCAGGACTTTCTGGATCTTACTGATGGCCGCCTTCTTCTCCTCATCCAGATCCTTCACAGTGATGGTGTAGCCCAGCTCGGGTGGAGGAGGCTGCAAAACCAATGAGAACCCACGAGTCAAACAGAGAAACACACTCCAGAGGGTTCAGAAGGAAGTCTGAAGCTTGTGATGTCAACGCTGCAGTCCTCCTGCTGAACAGCAGGTGTCACTGCAGACATGAAAACATTCTACGCTGATGGAGAAACAGAAGTTAAAAATATAGAAATCCATTCGTAAATGCAATTACAGTTCTTCCTTTATTTCCGCTGTTTTTACAGGCGCCTGGTTGTAATGTGTTCCTCCTGCCAGAAGGTGGCGGTAATGCTCTTAAAAGCTAGTTGAATAGTTTACACCGATTAACTTTTTTTTTTCACACCGATTAACATTTTAACGTATTTCTGCTTGAAATGCCAATCAGCTCTTGAACTTTTTAGATGTTAAGCGCCTCGAGGTAAACAGTTGGTGGCGCTATTTCTCTGCTCGTTTGCCTTTAAATGACGGCAGAAGAAGAAAAAGACAAAGGTCGAGATAAAGATGACATCATTGAGATGGTGGAATAACGAGAAGGAAAACATCAACGGAAATCTGACTTTTTTTTGCAGATTGATCGGAATGATTGTATTGGGCCTATTAGCCCCGCCCACTGGTCTCTGATTGGTCAGGGTTTCCAGACAAGTCAAAAACTGAAGGTTTTAGCGATACGTGGGCGGAGCCAGGTGAGTGATCTCCCAACTGCAGCTCGTCAACGCTGGTTGGGGGAAAAACGGGAAGATCCACGAGCCACAAGTCATCACGGGTGGTGTTAAACATCTGGAAGGAACTCCTCCCGAGAGCGACGCTGTCCTACCAGAGAGATGTGGTCGTCGCGGTGGCTCGACACCAGCTGGATCTTCCGTTTCCTCTTCCCTCCACTGCCGGTGGAGTCGGCCGAGGTCGCGGCCGGGACTTTGGGGGCCGGAGTCAGTTTGGCTGCAACGTCAGCAAAAAACATGTGATTAGACGCGTCTTCGTTGACGTCTCGCCGAGTTGCCGACGAAATCGGACCGACGGTCGCGTTGAAGAAAGATTAATGAGACTCACATGCGACGGGCGTCTTGTCGGAGGCCATCTGCTCCGACCTCACGGAGGAGGCGGAGCTAGGAGACTGACCGTCGTCCTCTCTGCGGGGTCAAAACGCGCGTTAACAGCTGTCACGATTTTTAACGTAGATGTGAAGGAAAGTGTCGGAGACCAACCTGAGTCTCTTGGCGGCTCCCTCGGGGGTCTGGGAGCGAGACGAGCCGGGGCTGGACAGAGGAGAGCTGGGAGCCGACAGCTTCTTCCACTGCGAGGAGAAGACGAGGAGTTAAAAGCGTTGCGACTTGCCGTGTTACATAACCGCAGCGGGGCGAGGCGTCACCTGTCCGAGGCCCAGCGAGGAGCTGTACGAGCTCCGGATGGCGTTCCTCCGGGTGCCCGGCGTCCCTCGGGGGGTGAGGACGCCGCTGCCGGAGCTGATGGAGGAGGTGCGAGACCTCTTCATGATGGTCTCCTCCGTCACGGACGTCATCCCTCTCTTCAGATTCCCCGGCCTACAACAAGAAACGTTTCACCCCCCCTGCTGTTAGACGGCGGTACTACACGTCAAACATCAAGACGGCAACGGAGACGTTCCACTCACTTTGGAACGAGCTGTGACGGAGTGCCGTTGGGCAACAGAGGCTCGAAGGCAGAGTGGGCGCTTCCTCCGCTGTCGTTACGCCTTCGGAAACAAATTAAAAACAATTAAACCGAATTATTTAATCAAAGTCGTGAGAAACAAACTTTTTCAAATGGAGAAAATCTGTCTCCTTTGTGCCGATCAGATAAAATCCAGCCACATTATTATGTTCCCATCAGTTTGAGTTTTATTTACTCGACATTTTTAACTGCTTAAATATCAAACGGAGCAAAAATATTTCCTCTTAAATGGAACAAAATTTGTGAATGTCGCTGAAAGTCCATTTAAACGTGTTTATCCAGAGTGAACTGAGGCTGTCCAACTTTTCCCGCCATAAAAATCCCAGCTGACATTATGTCTTTTTTTTTTTATAAAACTGAGGAAATCTGGAGTTTATGAGTCTCTTAGTAAATAAGAGTATAAATCTGTGGATCCGTCAAGATAAATCTGTTGTTTTGCGGTACCTTCGTTTGCTCCTCTGCTCCGTGGTGAGGCTCCGGTCCTCGTCCTCCACTTCCCTCTTGCGGCTCTCCTTCAGCACCCTGAGGACGCTCTCTCTGGAGCAGGGGTCCGCGGGGGGCCTGGAGAGCCCGGCGCAGCTCAGGTGCTCCATACTGGGGGAGGAGGACAGGAGGGGAGGTCAGACGAGACACACAGCAGAGCAGATTCTCCATCTCCCACCGTCTTAATTAAAAAAGCGTGAGAACGAGCGAGTGAGCGGAGACCTCGGGCTGCCGCGGTCCGGCCGGGCGATCTTCACCGTGACCGGGCTGAAGGCGGCCGGCGAGTTACGAGGGCTGAGGATGTTCTTCTTTCTGAAGCCGTCCCAGCGGACGGGGGGCAGGACGCCCAGCGACGAGGCCCCCGGCTGCTGCAGCGGGTAGTGACGCTGGGGGGTGATGGTGAACCTGCCCACCGTGCCCAGAGGCTCCCTGCAGGGGTGGAGGCAGAGAGAGAGAAGGTGGAGCATGAGGGAGGAGCAGATGGATGTGACCTGATGGGATTCGGGTGTCCAAGTAGGAAAGAGACCGCTGCAGGAATCTCGTGTTTCGGTTCAGATCATCATCAGTTTTATTCTCCTCTAAAAGTGATTGTGAAGCAAAAACTATAAAAAGAACCAACATGATTCCCTCATTACAAAAGGAGCCGAACCGATGCTGATATCAGGGAGCAGAAACACAACTGGATGTTCATGTTCTGGCTGATATTCTCAGGTCAATCAATGAAATCTTACAAAACACTTCTAAAAAGATATTTTAATAAAGTTTCATTATTTACAAGCACATTTCCCCCTCTGGTGCCTCGCATCTGTTTTTTGTTTTTGTTACTTTTGTTGTCTTCCGGGATTTGATTTCATATTTATTTGTATTATTTCTGCAGGATTTCATGAGTATGAACTCCGTAATGTTTTAATCCTGGTAAAAAAAACCAATGAAAAGCACTTTGTAGGTTTATTTTTTAGTTCTGTATAAATAAAGATGATATCTCTATATGAAGAATATAGAAACATATCAGTCCAGCTCGTCATGAGATTTCATGATTTAACTATACTGATATTTGAGCAATAACTTACGGTCCAACCTGGAAGTGAAGGAGGATGTTTGACTGATTTACGGATCTTATAATCAATATGAAGAACTGTGTTAATGATTAAAATCCCGCCAAGACGCTGAACCTCCGAAGAACCGGCTTTCAGCCTGATTTGATGAACATACCCGGCAAATGAGAGCCTCCTGTTCGGAGTAGCGACCGCATGGTTGGGTCTGGAGAGCTTCTCCCTCAGCTGCTCTCGGGGGTTCCTGCCGGCTCTCGGCCTCTCGGCCGCCGGGCTCTCGGGCTTCACGATGTAGCTCCCCATGAGAAAATCCCGCGGGCTGAACAGAAACGAGTCGCTGGCCCCCCTTCGGTAGACCCCGGCGTCCCCGACCCTTTGTCTGAAGTGTCCCTCCGTGTCCCGGAGCTCGGCTCTGCCGCTGCTCCTCGTTCCCCCCCGCGCGGCCGCCGACACGCCGGTCGACACCCAACCGGACAACCAGCGCCGGAGAGCGGCCGGCACGCTCAGTCCACCCCGCGGATTCGGGCCTAACCTGGCGGGAACAGGTTCTCCGCTGTGATAGTAACAGGCGACACAACAAACTGCAAGAATTAAAGTCGCGTAAAAAAAAGTAGGAATATAATAAAAGGCGAGAGTGACGAGGCCTAAAGCAGAGAGAATCACTACATGCTTCTCTCTAGGTGACATGGCGGCAGCGCGCCGCCGGAGGACTCGCATATCCCATCATGCTGCTGTGCCGACATTACTTCTTCGTCTTTGGAATTGATGGCGTTCACATTGGACGTTTACGTGCATCAGCGCCATCTACCGAGCTGGGTGCGAGTGGCGATATCCAAAAACGATCTCCACCACGTTGAATAGGAATATTCAGTAGTAGGAAGTAACAGTACAGATACTAAAATACTTCATCTAAGTATTGGTTTTAATTATATTCAACTAAAACTTGTTTAAGTAGCGCTATAGCGCTAAATTGCATACGTTATACGTTGTTTAACCCAACAAAGACCGAATGGAGTTCACCAGGATATTTTATTTTGTAATATAATTTAAACATGAACATTTATTTTAATGTAACACAGATTAAATGACATGTTTAAAAGATAGAAGCAAACATTAGTACACATACGCGCAAAACAACTGAATTTATGATTGTCCTGAGTCATTTTTATGTATATGATTGTCAATACTATCACAGTTACTTTGTGATATTCATGCGCAAAATGAGGTATGGAAGCAGAGATTTTAATTGACCAGTTTCATGGAGTTCTTGAGTTCCTTATTTATCTATGTTGTGTGTAATTTTCATATAATAAAGACCAGTTTTTATTCTCTAAAACACGACATCGTGTTCCTTTGTTGTGCTTTTGTCTTTGGCGCTGAGTCGAGACATTTGGACTTCAAATGTTTTGTCAAACGCGCTGTAGTTCACTTGAAACGCGCCTTTCTCGAGGGAGATGCACGACTCGAATCGGTGGCCCCACAGGATCTCATCCCCCGTGTAGGACGTCCTCGCCTGGCACGTCATACCTGCGGCGCAACAAAGCAGCAGAGGATCGAGAAAAGTTCACTTTACGGGGAAGAAAATGAACACGAGATAAATATTCAATTCCATTTCTGCCAGTAGATCCACATCAATCCTAAACACCAGACTTTTAAAATATAATTCTAACAAACCTGATGCTTCCACGATGCCCTCCAGGATGACGATGATCTCGAACGTCTCCCTCTCCAGACGCTCGGCGCCCACCTCCCAGAAGGGGCTGCTTTCATGGATGACGTGGGTGATGGTCTGGGGCTCCACCAGCAGCAGCCTGTCTGCCCCGGTGTCGTAGCCCAGATTGATCTCCGACTGCTCCAGCGGGATGAACTCGCCCTCTTTAGTCTGCCGGGACTTAATCAGCTTGGCTCGGATCTTGGCGTCCACCATGTGGCTCGCCCTCAGATCACCGATGCGGAAGAGCATGCACAGCTTCTCGTCCCGTTCGCAGACGACACAGTGCTTGCTGAAGATTAGCGTCTGGGCTCTCTGTTGCGGCCGGGAGATTTTAACAAACATGCATCCCACCATCAGAGCGTCGATGATGGAGCCGAGGATGGACTGGACCATCAGGATCACCGTGCCCTCGGGGCAGTTGGCCGTCACCGTCCTGGAGCCGTACCCGATGGTCCTCTGGCTCTCCAGGGACAGCAGCAGGGCCGAAAGGAAACTGTCAACGTTCTGAAAGCACGGCTGCCACTGGGGGTCGTGAACGTGCGCGATGTCGTCACGCAGCCAGGCGCCGAAGAGGTAGATCCCGCCGAAGGACACCCACGTGAGAATGTAGCACGTGCTGAAGATGAGAAGGAACCAGCGATATTTGAGGTCCACCAGCGTGGTGAAAATATCTGAGAGGAAGCGACTCTTGTCCGCGATAGGTCCCAGGTTGACCCTGCACTTGCCGTCCTTGGTGACGTAACGCTGGTGCAGGTTGCCGGTGGTGACGTGCAACGAGTGCTCGATGCCCAGCAGCTTGCAGCGCTTCTTGTGGCTCTTCGCGCTGCGTAGCTTCTCCGCCGAAGAGGCGGGAACGCTGCCGGTGGAGCCCCTCGACTGCCATCTGGAGCTGAAACGTTTGAGGTGTCTGCTGCGGTGGGAACGCTGACGTTTCGCCGTCTCTTCTGACGGTTCCTCACGAGCTGCTTGGATCGTGTGCTGCTGGGGAAGCTCGGTCAAAGTGAGTGCTTGAGAGGACTGACTGCAGGGACTCGTGGGATGGGAGGGACTTGCCATTTCTTGGGAAGGTGGGAGCGATGCGCGGTACCTGAAGTTGTGGATTAGAGAGGCTCTTCTTGTGATCATCGTGGAGGCAACAGTGGTTTTAGCTGCAAACTGAAACGACAGACAACAATGTACATTAACAAAATGCACAGAAATGACGAGTTCCACTTATCTTCTTCGGCGTGACGTTAAACATTTTTAAGTGTACCTTGTGAGTGTAGGGAGTGCAACGGTTCAATTTTGGCCGAGGTCTCGGCAGGTACGCAGGTAACCTTGAGTACCTGATGAAGCATCTAGTAGCAGAAACACAAAACCAAACCAGCCCAAATATGAACATAGACTGAACTTCACCTCGCCAAAATGGTTAATTCGATCCCAGACGAGTCCCCAATTTTTGCAACCTGGCCCAAGGCTTCGATAAAGGAGAGGAGACCACACGAGATGCCGCTGAAAATACATTTATTTTACCACAGCTTCCTCCCGTTTTCAAACATCCCCAACCTCGGGTACCCGAGGAAACATCTACAAGCATGAAACACAAACCAAAAAAACCTCACTTCACCAAAATGATGAATTTGATCCCGGACGAGCCCCCAATTTTTACAACACAGTTTAAGGCTTAATCAAAGGAGAGAAGCCACACACACACGAGTTGTAGCTAAAGATGAGTTATTTTTGCAGAACTAAAAGGGAAACCAAACACAGTGGAAGCCTAAAGGATAGAGGGGGACTGGCTGGTTTATTCAGTGCAACACTATATTGACTTTACGACTCTTCTGATTCATATTGTGCTGCCCCCTCGAAAAAAACCAAAAAAAACCCTGATGACTCCAGATACATGTGTATAGATCAGCCCGATTCGTCACGGCGCACAATGACATAAGGTTTAAGAATTTGAAGCTTCTCAGTCACTGCATTTTATTACACATGCAGGGATTATTGCTAATCCTCAAAATTAATCTGAGAAGCACCAAGGAGCTCGATGGCTTTGAAAAGATTACGACTGTGTTTTGCCTGAAGGCTTAGAGGAAGTATTGTCAATTCACTCATTCGCCTCTTGAGAACATGTTGAAACCGTGCCATGCTCGCTGCATGCATGACATGCAAAATGTGAACACATTTCTGACCACAAGTATGAGATGTGCGTGTTTGGTACAAATATAACTACTGATCAGATCCAATCTGATGGGCAGGAATTTAAAGAGAGGAAACAGGCAGTCACAACATTAATATCTATTTATTCTATTTCTGAGTGTTGTTGGATGAATGTAAGCATCTACTGCCTGAATTTGGGTGCAGAGGGAGTTATTTATTTTGACTTTGTTAAGTTAGAACCTCAAAATACCTGAAGTTACTGTAATTAAGCGGAATTGTACCAAAAGTGTTCAATCAATTATTCCTTCTTTTCCAGGAAACATGCTGTAAATTAAAATATTTAGAATAGATGAGTACTTTAATCAATAGGACATTTAATCACATACTATTTAAAAAATATAAATGCTATTTTTTAATAATAAAATTCTGTGGTTCCTGCTTTTCTTTCTTACATTACAACAGACTGAATGTTATTGTTTTTAAGTGTTGGTTAGACATCAAATATTTATTTATATATATCACCATGAAACCAAGACCACGGATTACTATTTTCTTATATAATTAATCAATTAGTCAAGAAAATTGTTTTATTTTGAGCCTGATTATTTGTAAATTGCACATCTGGAAAATAAAGTGTTAAGAACATAAATATGATGTACAACAGAGTATCATAATGCTAAAGTTTATAGTGGGAAACTGTAGAAACCAAGATTACTGTAATATTAACAACATAAGAAGATAAGCTGTGACATACCTGTGCTAAACATCCTTGAACAGCTGCTGGCCGACTGCAATTTCCTGGAAGTCGTTGGGTCGATGAAACGAAGGAGGAGACGGTGTCGAGTTCGCTGTCCAGCTGTTTGTTTCCGGCTGCTGCGTCATGAAATACTGACAATCCAGAGCAGCACGTGGCCACACCTCCTCTAATGTACAATAAGTCATCCTGATTTGAATTGCCCTTTTCTTAATATTAAGGCCTTAAGCTCTGTAATGGAAAACCTGCTTAACTTCTCTTGTATTTAATCAGTTCATCCTTCAGTCCGAGTGAACATTCGCGCCATATTTCAAGAAATTCCATCAAAGTGTTCCCAAGAATGGGATGTGTCACAGGTGACCTTGACCTCTGACCTCTGACCACCAAAACACAAGTACAAATAAACGTTTGTGCCAACGGAGCCAAAGGAAAGTGCCTCGAGGAATTCCAGTTCAAAGTCACCTTGACCTTTGACTCCCAACATTGAATGACTTCAACTTCGAGTCAAAGTGAACGTTTGTTTGAAAGAAAAACGCCCTCAATGCATTCTTGACATATTGCATTATATTACATTCAAGGCAAAAAAGTTGTTAAATCTGGTGTCTGGTGAGACATTCAAACTGCTCTACGGACGGACAACCGTTGGAGTTGTGAAGCTCAAAACAATTTATCAGCGTTTTAAAGCTGCGAGGTTTATCTATGATGTAAGCACGTGTCAACGGTGTTTGTGTAATTATTGTCACCGACAGAAACTGGAGCCAAGAAGAAAAAAGTTTGGAATAGGTTCAGAAAAGTAAAATGTTTTGGTTTATTTGGACGAGTAATAAATACATTATGGAAGAGTTCAGTTTTCAGGCTTGTACAGGAAGATTTTTTCATAATAAATGCGAGGTTGAGGTGATCGCGGGGAAGTTAGGGTTCAAATGTATTACAAATAATAATAAATGTAAGATCTTTAATGCATTCGTCACAACTTCATGGTCATTGTTTAAGTGCAAACATGTGTTACTGTAACATGTGAGACGACGTCAGGAACAAAACAATAAACTGAAAGCAGATGAAGTTTGATGAGCGGCGTGCAGCAGCGTTAACCCTGAACGTCAACACATGGCGAGTCAGCGGTTACACAACATCAGCTGTCAAAACCCGCCGAGCTGCACGCCCGAGGCGGCGGGACGCGGAGGGAAAGAAGCCTTCGTGTAATCTCTGCGGGACTAATTGGAGCTTCGACAACAGATTGATTACGATCAGCTTACGACACTGTTCAACCCACAAACATGGAAATGTGCGTATTTCATGTATATAACAGAAAATGGAAATGAGTGAATCGTGTTTTCCTCAAGAGGAAAAAGTGCTTCAGTATCTCCTCGGTGGTCTTTTTTTATTTTTTTATTCCAGGAGGTCTATTTGATTTTGGTCAGAGCCATGGCTCTCCGCTCTGTGTTCTGGAACAAAGCTCGGATCAGATTCTTCACCTCCGAGCTGGAGAACTCCAGCGCCAGCGGACCTTTACCGTCGGCCCACCTGAGGAGAGGAATCACAGCCCAATCAGACGATCACGGACATGACGGCCTCCGTGGCGGCGCTGTTCAGTTTCACAGTTTTATTGACATTGTTTTGAACAAAAATGTTTGATTTTGAAGCTTTTAAAAAAACAACAACTTTGAAGTGACTTTTTTGCAGTAAAGTTTTAGAATTTCTTTTTAACAACTCCTGAGTAATCTGTGCTGACTTCCTGTGATAATAATCCTGCTGCACATCCCAGAAATATTCTACTTATTATGTGTTTTTCTTTCTGTGTTGAACTCAGAGAACCATCACGAGGCCCAAAGTGATCAAATGTGTTTAAAAGCTGCGAATCTTTCCAGAACAAACCGTCTGTGACTGGAATATAGAAACAAAGAAAACATCTGCCTTCAAAATAAGAGCTTCAGATGCTTTTAAATCACATTCATTCAACACTAAAACAAAGTTCAGTCTCTTCCAGCTGGAAGTGGAGAAAACTCATTTAACATGTTCCTCAATCCATCATAAGACCACATTTCCCACAAACCCCATTACTTCCTGTTATTACATTAAGCCAGCAGCAGTTTGTTTTGATGGTGAGAGGAGAAGGGGGCGGAGCCTTGTTACTATAATGTCTAATCATAAACATTTAGGAACATTTACAGAATATCCCAATAAAGGGTTAAATTATTGTCCAGTGAGATGTCCTCAAAAACAGATTTAATAATGAAACGAAACCAATGAAAATAATCGATCTATCATTAAACAAATCACATCATCTTTCTACTGCAGAACAAATAAGATCAAATAAACCTATTAAGGAAATTTCTTTATAACTAATCCACTAATTTACTTCTTTTTTTTAATGTGATATTCATGCCACATTATAGATTGATATTTTATTGTGAAGTTTCCCTCCTACCTGTCGACGATCTCCTGCAGGTTGGCCCGCAGCACGATGACGAGCTCCTTGAAGGTGCTCCACTTCCTCACGTAGAGCGGCACCTCCTCCTGGTACTTCTTATTCCTGTTCTCCTCGGCCAGAGGGATGAAGACGAGCGGGCCTTCCTCGATGACGGTCTGGCACAGAGTGTGGAGGTGCTCCCCGTCCTCAGAGGAAATATCCTGCAGGAGGTTCAGTGACAAATAAAATCTTGTGTACCGAGTATGTAGCAGAGCGTCTTCATGTCTTACCAAAATAAGATTATTTCTATGTTTTATATTAACAAATATTATCAACTTGCATCAAAACTGAAACCAGTTATCAGATTCTACATTTCAAAAGGCTGAATTTGTCATCTGACCCATTATATTAGACTTTCCTTGATGTTTTCTCACCACAACTTTATTACTTAATCTCCATTGTTTGAATTACAGGTTTTATTAATGTGCGTTCAGAGATCAGAGCGTGTTTCTGCTGTAAGTGAACATTTGTGATTTCACCACGGACCTGAAAATGGAGCAGAGACGCATCAGATTTTGGTTCAAACTTTTGGAGAAGTGAAAATCTTGCCGGTTTACAGCAAAGTGTTCCATGTTGAAAGTTTTTCCCCAAAACTTTTGCCCAAAATTTTATGTTTCTCTGCTCCAGTTTCAAGTTTCCACGGTGACATCACAGATGTTCTCGTACCAGCGGTCGCGTTAATGTGGAACTCTGATGATGATGATGATCAAGAGACAACTCTAAATACTTCCTCGTGAAGGTCGTTGCTTCCTGCTGCTCCGTGTGCATCACCGTGCTGCGTTCAGGAACTCTCTCTGAACTTTAATAGACAAAGGACAAACCTCTAGCATCATGATTTTAGCGATGACTTCTGTGATGGCCGTGTTGAGGAGGTTGCCCATGGCTTTACAGTAGATGGTGACCGGGAGGACGTCCTGCCACACGGTGCCGAGCTGCTTCAGCTGATGAATGACCTGCAGATCGAGCAGACACAAAGAAGCAGCTGTGAAGAACGTTTTACAGCCGTCCGTCCAACGTTCACAGCTGGTGTTTTACTGCAACTATGAGACCGTTCATTTCCAGAGTGTCTCCTCCCACCTGTCTCACTGCTTTGCTGGCGGCGGTGTAGTTGTCTTTGTCATCCAGGTTGCAGAAGTTGTGAGCCGTTGAAAGTCTCTCCAACAGCTCGGCTCTCTGGACGTTCATCTGAGCTAAGAAGCACTTGGCACCTACAAGGAGGAGACAGAAAGGGTCACTTCTGCATTGGAACCATTTTTTAGACCTGGAAACTACAAACACTTTTATATCCAGTCTGTGGTTGTAACGGGAAAAGTACCTAACCAGGGGGAGGAGCTTAGAAAAGCTTTCGGAAGTTCCGCACACAAAAAAAGGGAACTCTGTGAAATAGTTCCTCCGGTCTGAAAACGCCTCGTGTGGCCGACAGCGGAAGCACCGCTGGCTTACCGAGCTTCTTGAACCCGGGCACCATGTCCACGAAGGTGGCCACGCCCTCACTGAGCGCCGGCGGCAGGTGGCTCCTGAAATGGTGCCCCAGCGTGAGCAGGTGGTGAGCCAGGTACATGCAGTTATTGTGCTGGATAGCGGCGAGGTGAGGGAACTTGAGGAGGTTCTCCCTGGACGGAGAAGAAGAGAAAACAGGAGTTTAGACCTGCAGGGGACGACGAGTTTGGTTTGTGTCGTGTGATGGAAACACACTTTTCTTACTTGTGGTACGTCGGTACGACATCATAGAAGAGCTGGAAGATATTTCTTACAGTGAAGAAGAGCTGTAACGTGCTGAGAAGAAGAAGAAGAAAAAGACCGATGAGATGATGGTCTGAGACGCCTCGACTTTTCCAGCACAAAAAATCCCCGCCGTTCTCGGAGCATTGAAACGCACCATTGCGTGGAGCTGCCGACAGCCTCGCACAGCGTGTTCAGAGCGAGCTCCATCAGCTGCTGCACCGACTCGCTGATGCGACAGGCCGGCAGGCGGAGGCTCCACGCAGACAGCTGCTTGGCGTTCTCCATCGTCGCCTCGTCCTTCGACGTCTCCTGCTTCACCTTCACCTCCGAGCTCGGAGACGGCAGCTTGGGGAGACGCAGCTTCGAGTCCGGCGTGATCTGACGGAGGCGTTTAAAAAAACAAGGATTAAAGAGGTTTTAAGAGACAAATGTGATGTAAAGTATTTTTCAAGGCTGTTATATTGTTAAAATATTGTTTGATCTTACATACCCGCACCGTGTTGTGCATCTTGGAGGTCATGAGCTTTCTCGCCGCCACGATGACGTCTTTGCACTTCTTGCTGGCGAAGTGACAGTTGACGTCGCGGGCGTACTTCAGCAGGTCGGTGGAGTCGCCCTGCAGATACTCCATCTTCTCCAGAGACTTCTCAAACTCCTCCGTCTCCTTTATCACCTGAAAAAATAAAATACAAAAAATAAACACACATTCATTAACAGACACGGATGTTAAAAAATGAATCTCTGAGGACGGGGAGGCAACAGGTGCGTACGGTGATGTACTTGTCCAGCTGGCTGCTGTTGGCAGGGATGGAGTAGACCAGGCACTCGTGGATGATGCACTGCGACAGCTCCTCCCAGATCAGCTCTCCCAAGACGGCAGACAGCTTTTTATCACCGATGGACACGTCTGGAAAAACAACAAAAAAACAACAGACCAGTGAGCTGACGCTGCAGCTCGGTCGGACAAAGTTTCTACCCATCATGCATTGCTGCGTACCGAGCAGGTGTGAGTGCAGCGTCTGCAGCACCAGCCGCAGTTTGCTGTAGACCTGCGAGGGACTGGAGCGCTCCTCCTCGTGGCTCTCCTCCAGACACTGCAGGGCGAGGACGGTGCCCTCCTCCGGCTGCTGCGTCTCCCTCACCGACAGAGACGCGAACATCACCAGCGGCTTCAGCATGTACTTCAGCAGCACCTGACCTGAAGGATAACACGGGTCACAGATCGTTTTATCCGTGTTTACGGAGCAGAATTTCCACACAAAAACCAAACCTTAAAAGACAGATTCATCAGCTGCTTCCTTACTGAACAGCTTGATCTTGTGCTGCAGTTGTCCCTGGACGGCAAGCGCCTGCAGGACGGCGTGCAGCAGAGCGGGCGGCTTGACTTCGCCGTCCTTCCTGCAGGCGTCGCTCAGGTTCAGCTCCACCTTCAGGAAGGACTTCACACCTGCAGGATCTGAGCGCACACCTCCGACCGTCACTAACAGAGCGAACGCTGCGATTTGAACAAACGAGCCGCTAGAGTGCTCGGGACGTCTGACCTTTGGAGGACGGCAGTCTCCAGATGACGAGGCGCTTCCACTCGCCCTCCAGGTGGTAAATCAGGTTCTCTCGCTGCACCGTCAGCTCGGAGCTCAGAGCGCTGATCAGAGGCAGCTGAGACGTCTTCCAGCCCTTCAGAGAGTCCAAAGTCTTCCTCGCCTGGAATAGAAACACAAAACAGAGAGCGATGAGGTCAGAGAACACGTCGCACTTTACCGTGTTCATGATCAGATTTCTCCCGTCACTTATTTTAACAGCAGGAAGTTTTCCAGTAGTTTGTCCTTATAAATCAGTCGTGCTTCGTGTTTCAACGGTTTTCTGCATGTTTCTGAAGGGCTGAGGTGATGTGGGCCGTTATCTGAATTAAAAACTCTGCATTTTAATGCAATTTTTGACTTTTATCTGCAAAATATTTATTGTATAATTGCACCATCTGCCATAAAAATATGAAAAATAATCCTTAATCAGTAGTAAAATAATGCTCAGTGAAGCTGTAGTGTCTGCGGTTAAAAAAAAAAACACACACTAATATTTTAACAATTCCCTCGTTTATTTATTTAACAGTATTTACTTCAGGTTTGTTTTGTTCTGCTGCCTGTTTACTAAAATCAAACAACAGCTCATTAAAGTGTCTTTTTTTTTTTTTTAAACCTCATGATGACGTAATGGTTTCAGTCAAGTTTAACGTTAATGCAGCAGGTGCGTTGTTGTGGAGGACTCGGTGGAACTAGTACGGTTGTTAAATGTCGTGGAAGAGGAGATTATTAGAGTTGGCGAACGGCCTGCATTTTCTGAGCTAAATTAAAGCTACTTAACCGACTCAGCGCAGCTTTAGACTCTTAATTAATCAAATCTCAACGTCTTGTGTCTGGAAAAACACAAGTGATTAGTTGTTTGTGGGGTTGGATGCGAGTCTCAGTGCCGTTGTTTCGGCTGACAGCCTGTCTGAAGGAGGACGTAGACGAGGTCGGGTGAGGTGACGGCATTTACCTTCACCAGCTGATCGGCTGCGTCCACGTACTTCTTCTCCTGCAGAGCTTTGTTGGACTCCTCCATCGCGTTAGAGAACTGAGTCACACAGAGGAAGACTTTTGTTAATTTACAGCCGACACAAAACCAACTCATTCAACTTATTTTGATTCATCACGAGAGAAAGAAACGGCAATAGAACATTTACAACGGTGCAAAATGTAAATAAAGACAGAATGCGATGGTTTACAAATGATTTAAATTTCACAGCATCACAGCTTTTGGAAAGAAGGTTGTAGGATTTACAGATGAAGAAAAATAACGCTCATTACAGCCGACTTAATAAACTGGGATCTCGTACCTCTTTCAGGTGTCCGAGCATCGACATGATGATGGTATTTTTCTCCAGCTGATGCTTCAGCTTCGTGTTTTCAGCCACAGCCACGTGGATGTTCTGCCGCACCTGAACGCGCACACACACACACACACACACACACACACACACACACACGCACACACACGCACACGCACACACACACACACACCTGTAAATCCACCTGCAGCAGAACTGAGCTCAGACCTGAACTAACTCTCACTTCATGCATTCTCTACCTCACTCTCGATGTAAGTTTTCAGATCATCCATTTCTTTGGAGACGGTGTCCACCTGCTGCATCAGCTCCTCGTATCCTTGCAGGCTCGGCAGGAAGTCAACATACTTCTTGTTTATCATGTCACATACTTCTTCCTGAAGAAGAACACACGAAGAAGACTCAGCTCTGATCATTCACTGAACGCGGCTAAACGTACAGACGCCGACGGTGCAGCAAATCCTTCACAATATTTCTGTTATTCTTTTAATATTATGACACGAACGATCTTTTTGTAATAACGACAGCTACATGCTGCCAACAGGTGACGGCGGCTTCAATCTGATGTAGTTTTGTTACAAAGGATCAGATAAACAACAACAACAACAGTCATGTTAGTGTTTATTAAACTATTTCTAAGGCAAACTGTTTCATTTATATCAACATATTAAAACTAAAACACCTATTTTGTTGGAACTGTTTGTTCTTTAAATGAATTTATTAATTATTCTTGTCAAATCTAATTTAATCTCTGCAGGTGTTATTTATCGATGCCAACCAATATTTAAGGCTTTTCTTGTTTTGCAGCACTAATACTTACAAACTCTTTTAGGCCTTTAAAAACAACTTAAAGGTGTTCTGACAACATTTATTCACAAAGATTGAGTCAGAAAACTTTCTTTGAGCAGCTGATCCTCTCACTTCTGGCCTGTTGGCCTGTTGGCCCTTCATGGAGGACTGAATTTGTTCAGTTTCTCTACAGATGTTCAGCCTCTACCTGTACTCTCTACAGATGTTCAGCCTCTAACTGTACTCTCTACAGATGTTCAGCCTCTGTCTGTACTCTCTACAGATGTTCAGCCTCTATCTGTACTCTCTACAGATGTTCAGCCTCTGTCTGTACTCTCTACAGATGTTCAGCCTCTACCTGTACTCTCTACAGATGTTCAGCCTCTGTCTGTACTCTCTACAGATGTTCAGCCTCTGTCTGTACTCTCTACAGATGTTCAGCCTCTGTATATCGACCTCGTGTCTTCTTTCCCTCCATCAGAGTAAATAAAGGATCCACGTCGCCCAGCTGTCAGCAGCGAGGCTAGCTAACTGTCCTGCTAACCAAAGTGCTGTAAACTTGCTGAAAAGTCTCTTCTGTACCATCTAACGGTCTGGTTACGTGTTTGTCAGCAGCTGAGTGTTACTAGTTAGTGAGAACTAGTGAAGGTTAGTTAACAGTCTGAAGATCAGAGAGGCTAGCAGCTAACGCTAGTTCAAACTTTACCTAGCGTACCGTTCGCTAATGCTAATGCTAGCTCGCGTGTTACCTTCGTATCTTCCACCTTGCGCGACATTTTGCTGATTTTACTGCACAGATCTTCTTTCTCCAGTTTTCCGGAGCTGGCGAGCACTTCGGTGACGAACGACGACATCGCTGCTCGACGTTAGTGGAGTTTAACGGAAACTGAACCTGACAACTTATAACAAACAACAGCGACCCGCCACGCGCCCTGATTGGCTGCGGAATGACGTCACTCACTGGACCCGCCCCCCCCGACTCTTCTTCTTCTGTTGTTTAATGGCGGGCGGCATCTACCGTTTAAGTTGCATTACCGCCAACTACTATGTTGGAGTGTTCCGTTTATTATCCCAGTATTTAAATAAAAAATTAATAAAATAAAATAAAATAAGGTTTTATATTTTCTGTCCACAATGTTAAATAAATTCATTGGATTAACAGCTCACTCCACACTTCTTTAGTTTCTTCGTGAGTTGTTCTCGATGTGTTCTGCATTTACGTCGAAACTTTATGACTTCATGAAATCAAAGGTCGCAAAGTGTGATAAAAGTCTGCTGTACAAAATACAAAATTACTAATATTTATAATTTTTATAATTATCAATTAAGATTACTAAATTCTTTTGTTCAGCCAAGTACATTTCAGACATTGTGTAAGATTCCCAAATAGGTCAGTAGGTGGTTATTATTTATATTATTATTATTATTTATGATCATTCATAATAATAATAAAGGGGAAAGTTAACTTGTTCATACTCCAACACAGTAGGTGGCGGTAATTCACCTTAGCGTTGAATGCTACACACAATTAAAAGAAGAAGAAGA
Source organism: Brachyistius frenatus (assembly GCF_029030835.1). Taxonomy (NCBI): domain Eukaryota; kingdom Metazoa; phylum Chordata; class Actinopteri; family Embiotocidae; genus Brachyistius; species Brachyistius frenatus. The sequence goes on from NW_027210683.1 coordinate 697,063, forward strand.
ACGACTCTAGTCTCTATGGCAACGATAGCTATCTATTCGCTGCGTTTTGCTGTTCTTGTTACAGCTGCTAGAACTTTTTTTATTTCCGTTTCTATTTTTGCTGCTTAGATTAGCAAACGCTATAAAAAGCTAGATAACAATTTACTGACGCGCGAAGCGTAAAAGACGCGAGAAATCAGCTGCGTGCTAACTGTGGCTAACGAACAGAGCTTGAAACGTCACGTCGTGGATGTTTTGGTAAATATTCATGGCGGACTGCTGGAACACGGACACCGGGGAGGCGGTGTATCGGTCGCGGGATGCTGTCAAAAACCTGAGCGTCAGGTGAGTTTATCTAGAAAAGACCTGCGTGTTCCGGTCGTTTTGTTGTTGTTTTGTCCGGTCAGTGTCAGACTCGTTTGTTGACCTCCTCCAGGGTCCGGATAGAGAGGGTGACCTCCACCGCAGTCCTCTCTCAGCACCTCCAGCAGCAATTCCTGTCCCAGCCGAACCGAGGGGACATCGAACTGGACACCCTCCCATCGCAAGGACAGACAGGTGGGGGTCCTTTCAGTGAAAATAACAGTCCTCAGAAAGCATCTCGGGTGGATTTATCCTTTAAAAGCACGTTCTGATAGTATTGATGGTATTTCTGCTCCTCTGTCAGCAGGTGATCACGAGGAGGAGCTGGTGGTGGGCTGGCAGGAGAAACACTTCAGTCAGGTACCGTTTCAAGTGTTTAGTCCCACAGTGACCTTGACCTTTGACCTTTGCACCCCAAAATCGAATCAGTTCATCTTTGGCATCCAGTGAATGTTTTTGGCAAGTTTGACCAAATTAACCCCGTCGGGGCGTTCTTGGCGAAGGAGCTGAAAACATGACGTGCTCCCTGTCTGCGGTTCCAGTACGAGATGGAGCTGTTCCAGAGCGAGGCGGCGTGTCAGACCCCTCTGGACCGGCAGTACCACGCAGAGGTCACGGCCCTCGGCAGAACCAGGGGCCGCCGGAACCGCCGGATCTTCACGTACACCGATCACGACCGCTACACCAACTGTCTCCCTCTCCACCAACTGGCAGGCTATACTTTTACTCCAATACATTTGTTTATAACTTTTAAGATTACAGTTTTTATCCCCTTGCTGTCCAGTAAAAAACACATTTACAAATTTACTGTTACTTTTCATACTTTAGGTACATTTTACTGATAATAGTTACAGATTTTTACTCCCTATGATGGACTCAGAGTATTTCTTCTGTACTTTTACTTCAGTAAAGGACCTGAATACTTCGTCCATAAAAATGCCAGGCAGGTGTTTGAAAAAGGAAAAACTGTTTATAGTCATTATTTTTTTTTATTATTAAGAACCTCTATAAAATGACCAAAACCTTGCTGAATACTTTCTGTCTTTGCTCTTTTAAATCTGTGATAACTGATGATTTTATACTTCCTGCTGTTTCACATGAACACAACAGGAAGCAGCTTTTTTATCAAACCGTGTTTGAAAGTCGCGGGTTTTTTCCGACCCTAAAAGCAGAACTCCGGCGACCTGCTGACCCCGACCGGCTCCGGCCCGACCTTCCTGGCCGAGAGGATGGCCAGCGTGAGACACCGGCGGCAGGACCGACGCACCATGTGGGTGAAAAACCGGCTGCTTCTGTTTTCACCATCCAGCGATCGACCTCGAATCTGTGTTTCCTCTAAAGTCTCGGCTTCACAGGGACAGCAGCGTCCACAAGTCCAAGATCATCAACTGGGAGCCCACAGAGGAGTTTGTGAAGAGCAGCCATGTGGTGAATAACGCCATGCAGACCATGCACATCATGGGGGACCTGGGCCCCAACGGGAGGTGAGACCGAGTCCCTCGTTCAGAGATTTAAATGTCTGAGGAGTTTCCAGGAAGCTGACGGCGTCTCTGCTTCTCTCAGACTGGGTCAGAAGGAGAACGAGTGTCTGCTGGTCACCATCAAAACAGACGGCAACGGGACAGTCGTCATGAAACCGGACTTCAACGCCGGCAAAGAGCCCTACAGGCCAGTTCACGCATGTTTTCTGTTTTTAACGTTTGAAGCCGTGTTATGAATTTTCAGCGACGCCAGCAGCTAAAAGTTTTGCTACTTTGATCCAGATTGAGATAAATCGACAAATATTTGTTGTTTTCACAATAAAAGGAAAAGAAATAGGACTTTACAGAAAGGATAGAAACATAGAACCGGATGAAATCCCGTCTGCAGGATCGTCTCGGGTGGCGAGAAGCGGGAAGTCTGGCGTCTCAGGGTGGAGAACGTGTCCACCGCCATGAAGCCCGAGGAGAAGGACCGCGAGCACAACATGTACAAAGACGTGAGTTCACCGTCGTCACGGCGTCAAGATGTTTCATGTTCAGGTGAAGATGGAGTTCAAATGTCTCTTTTCTCGGTGTCCAGCTGTACATGAGGCACAAGGAGTACCTGAGCAGCCTCGTCGGACAGGACTTTGAGATGGTGAGAGTTTGGTTCATCAGATCTCAAGATAGTTTATTATTGTATATCAGGCTTCTCTCTGCTTTCTCAAGGCCTCAGGTGCATTTGGTGGGCAGTTATTTAAATAAAAACAACACTTTTCATAGTAATTTTGGACTTTTATCATCACAAAATGTATTTAAAAATGCTCTTTCTACCATGAAGATCATAATCATCAAACTTTGGTGAAACTAAGCTCAGAGTAAAGCTGTAGTAGCTGAGTGTTATAATGGTGGAAAAACCCTCATATATGACAACAAGTACACTTACACATCAGTCCCTCCAGGAAATCACCACCTTACAATCACAGGAATTCACGCAAATTCAAGGAATCTTTTCAATATTTTGCAGCAGCTTGCAAATTTTTGAAAAATTCCTACAATTTTTCCATAAAAAAAAACGTCGTGAACAGAAGCTCTGTTGAAAGTATTACGACATAAAGTCGCCTTTCAAAAATAAAACTGACTTTATTACCAAAACTAACTGTTCATTTCCAACCATCAAGGCTCCGCCCCTTCTCCTCCCACCATCAAAACAAACTGCTTTGTGGGAAATGTGGTTTTATGATGGAATGAGGAACATGTTAAATGAGTTTTCTCCACTTCCAGCTGGAAGAGACTGAACCAAGTTTATTTATGGAAATATAATTTGGACTTTATTCTCGACATTTTGACTTTTTCCTCAAGCGTCAATTTTTTTTTTTTAAATCCTCTAAAATCTGCTTCTCTTTTCCTCCTACGAGACATAAATGTATGTTTCTGTGAATGCTGTTACGTGATGTTTAAAATGCAGAATAACATCCGTTAAATGCAGCAAGAAAACTGTCGTTAAACGTTCTGGTGTCTCTACTGCAGCCTCCCATCGGTGTTCTTCGCTACCTGCTGAACGGAGAGATCGGTGAGTTCATCGCTTCGCTTCTTTCATACGGAAACAAACCCTCTGTAGCGTTTAAATCTCCTCCTCCTCCTCCTCCTCCTCTTTCTCCTCCTCCCCTCCTCTTCTGTCCAGTCTCAGCTGAAGGCTTCGAGTACAACGACCTGTACATCCACTTCTTCATGGAGCTGCCCAACAGTGAGTCTCCTGCAGCGCATCAAACTACTTCCTTCAGGTTTACGTGTCGCTGCTTCAGTTCGTGTTGTTCTGTTCGGTCAGATTGGTCCAGTTTGGCGTTCCAGCCGCTGTCGGGCGTCACCCAGACCTGCCGGACCAGAACCTCCGGGAAGGTTTGTATGTAACGGTCCGACTCTTTGACGTCAGAGATGCTGATGTGGGTTAAACCCTGGACTGTCCTCTGCTCTCAGGAGAACGTGGCTCTCTTCAGCTTCCCCTTCACCTTCGAGGCCTTCTACATGAGCGAGAGGGAGAGCGAGGGTCGGTGTCAGCCTCTACGTCCATTTCTTTGAAAGGATCTACCGACTTTACAGGAGCTTTTTTCTTCTTCTGGTTTCAGCCGCGGTTCTTCAGTGGCCGGTTCTGTACTTCAAGGTTCTGTCTCTGGACTACTGGCAGCGCTACCGGACCGAAGGCTACGGATACCTGCTGTTTCCCGCCCTGCCGGGTACCACGTTCATTCATTCAAATCAAGGCGGCAATAGATTCATGTCCTGTTTATCAGGATTCTTTTTTTAATCCTTTCTTTTTTTCTGTTAGATGTCAGAAAAATAGTGAGAAAGTTAAAGACAAACAGAAAATCTTTTAGATTTTGCTTTAAAATTACTGAAATTATTAATTGACTATCAGAGAAGTTTATTATCTGTCAATCAGAAGATATTTTGGGTATTTATAGGAAAATTCTTGGTTTTATTTTGCCTTTATTAAATGTTGTGTGTGTGTGTGTGTGTGTGTGTGTGTGTGTGTGTTCTCCAGGTAAACACACAGTAACGTGTCACACCTGGAGACCCCTCCAGACGGGGACGTTCTCCGCTCTGAGGCGCTTCTTCATCGGAGGCTCTCCGGAGCTCGAGGACCACAGCTACGTCCGAGTGCCGGGAACCTTCAAGGTGCGTCTGACTCTCTGCAGAGGATGAACGGCTCCACATTATTATTATTATTATTATTATTATTATTATTATTATTATTATTATCATTATTACTTTTTATTTTAGCAGGAAACTAATGTAAATAAACAGAAGCTCTTGAATTTTCTTCCAACTGAATCTGCAAAGAAAAAAAGGATGAAAACAATAAAGTCTTCTGAACAAACTGCAGCTGATTATAAATCAAATAACTGTAATTACACAAAGGTTATTATCGTCTCTTTAGATTAGAATAAATTCTGTGCGTGCTGGAAACCTCCATATAAAAAATGTTCAAGCCAATTTTGTAAATCTTTTTTACCCTCAGTAACGTTTCCATTTCGTCTCACGCTAACGGTGATATTGATTCGTGACATTTTATTGTGAGGCGTCCATGTTTTTGCTGCAGGGAGACAGACTGAGTCGCTTCGGCTTCTGCACTGAAACCACAGGAAGTGTGACCTTTAACCTTCACTGCATGCAGCAGGCCAGGTGAGTGCAGGTGTTGGAACTATGAATTGTTGGCATCCAACTTTCTACGAATTATTTCTTTCATCATCATCATGATAACCATAAATACGGTGCGGTCGATTATGTTTCAGGGCCTTCGTCGACGCCACCATGTTGAAGAAGAGGAGGCAAAAGGTTTTCGACCAGCTGGGAGGGTTCAGTCAGCAGGGAGCCGTCTGCACCGTCCTCGGTAGAGTTTGTCTTCATAACTTCGATAACGTCTGAGGAAAATGTTCATCTTCCCAACGGCTTCATCTTTTCCCTTCTGTGACTTTTTATTTCCTGCGTTACGTTCTTTTACGTTAGCGTGCTAATTTGTTAGCCTCTGCGGCTTCTAGACGCCCGTCCATGTCACCGTTGCCTAGCAACACAGTTGTTGCTGTTGTTTTAACGACTTAACCGCTTGACTGCAGAGCAACAGTCAGTTTCAAGATCCACTGAGCTCCAGTTCTGGTAGTTTAAAGATCAGTTTCAGAATAAATGAGTGAAATGAATGAAAGTTGGTTCCAGAATATTTAAGACGTGGAGCCAAAATATGAGCAGAAAAAAAACGAGGTGAACAGTCACACTTTTAAGCCAATAGTCTGTCAGTTTGTTTCAAATTTTTTACCTGTGTTGTTTTCTACTATGTATGTATTTATTTGCATGTTTCCTTCTCCGCCAGAGGCCTTCCAGAGAGCCCGCAGAAAGATGCAAGAGGCCCGAGAAAGTCTTCCGAGAGACCTCATCAACGGCACCTCGCAGCTCCAGAACGAGTCGTCGGCGTAGGTGCGAAACATGAAGACTGTGACAAGCTGTCGGTTTATCACAGCTGCTACAGTGAAGGTTTACAATAGAAGTGATATCACCAGCAGCTGTGGAACCAGGACTGAGAGAAAACCGTGTCTGAATGCTTTACTCTGTTTGTACATCACGCTGGATGTTGTGAGGAGAAAGAATTCTGTTACAATATGAATTTATGTGGTAATTGATAAGAAGGGATGCTTTTGTTTGCGTAAACGGTGTCATTTTTTGAGTTATAGACAGTAAATCTTGTGAAAACATGTAATAGAATGTAAACTACTTTAAAAAATTGAGACTGTATATTTTCCACAGGTTATTTGCTGCAATATGAACATTTTATATGAACTTTTTACCCTTATTTTTTTGTCTATTTTTACGAATATTATTGGTGCTAGTTTCATTCAAAATTTCTTACAAAATTATTCTTGCACTACATATTTTTATATATAAGGTTTGTATAGAGGATCTACTGGATGGATGTATTTGTGGCTCATTATGGGGTTAAATATTTACATCTTGATTTAATTAAGAGAGAAACACTGACGGACATGTTGGATGTTGTTTAAAGTCAAACACGACCTGAATAATCAGCAGGTTTTCATACAGCCGACAATTTCATACTAAAGTAGAACCAACACGACTATCACGACTGTTACATTTCCAAAACAAAATAAATGATGATTTTTTTTTAACTTTTCATATTTGAATTATTTTTGATTCTCCAGTTTCCTGTCAGTCAGAACATCCCAGGTCCCAACCAAGACTCTTCTGTCGTGTTGCATTCAAAACTGTGGGAAACTAGGGTGCCATAACTAATCACGCCCTTACCACGAACTATCTCGGCCACATTCAAGAAACAAAGAGGAGGATTTTTTTTACATTTGCTTTCGAGAAAAAAAGTCCGAATTCTGTTGAAGTAAGAATTTTGAGAATAAAGTTGACATTAGCAGCTGTAATTATCCACTAAGTACACCTTATACTTGTACCTACTGTACATACACAGGATGTTTTTACAGTATAAACGAATATTATTCCACAGAAGTGACATGAACTATATAGTATATTGCACATTAGTGATAAAGAAGATCTACTGTATGAATATATAAAATATGTTATAAAGAGACTGATATACATATATTAAAGACTAAAGAAAATGTATAATCTATAATATTGTATATTTAGTATGCAGTGTACATCTATGTAATACATAAATATAGTAATATAATAATAGATATAGTTTGAAATATTATCTAAATAATGTAAATAAATACATTATACGTATACATAATGCCTTCTTTACTACTCGTACATCCAAACTATATAAAATCTAACAAGACTGTTTTATAAAGTGATGAATTTGTCTGTCAACACATCCCGGTGTGCACAATACTTCCGTAGAATATCGCCTCAAGCGGGAAGTATTCCAGTTTCCGGTGACCGTGAACGCACCGCCCAGTCCCTGATTCTCCATCTTCCTCCACCGACCGGGCGAAGGACCGACCGACCGACCGACCGGGCGAAGGACCGACCGACCGGGCGAAGGACCGACCTGCGTCCCGCACCCTGAGGAACATTGACCCGCTGTCACACACTCCTCCCGGTACGTCAATTATTTCCCACTTCAGATTTCCTGTAACGTTGTTTGTGTCGGTTCGGTGTCGCTCGGTTTCCCGGTAGCCCCCCCCCCACCGCCCCTCCACCCCTCCCCCGGCTTCGTCACCGTAAAGCTCCGGTCAGCAGAAACTGGGCCGCTCGGCACTTTTCTGGCTCCGATTTGTCATGAAGCTGAAATGAGAACACGTCGGTACCGAGTGGGAGCAGGCTGCCGGTGAGAGCAGAACCCTGCGGCCGCTCGAGGCTCGTCGTTAGCGGCGTGTTTCAGCTCCGGTGTCGCCGGAGGTAGCAGTTAGCATGTAGCTAACGATAGCGCAGAGCTGAGGCTCCGGTTGAATGAAGCTAACTGGATGTTGGAGAGGTCAAACGCTTTATTTCACACATCACGACCACTTTAAACTTGAATTTAACAAACGGTGGTTCGGATTCAAATATCAAACAGCAGCTGTAATAAACGCTGAAGCCTTTGAAGTCTCTCTCTCTCTCTCTCTCTCTCTCTCTCTCTCTCTCTCTCTCTCTCTCTCTCTCTCTCTCTCTCTCTCTCTCTCTCTCTCTCTCTCTCTCTCTCTCTCTCTCTCTCTCTCTCTCTCTCTCTCTCTCTCTCTCTCTCTCTCTCTCTCTCTCTCTCTCTCGTTTAAACTGTAACGTTAGCTGACGGCTGAAAGCTCGTAATAACATTCAAACATAATAAATCCGTGAGAGGCAGTTTGACCCCTGAACGCGTCTTCACGGCATCCTACAAACATTACGTCACCCTCCCGGACATTTGAGTGTTTACTTTTGTGTTTGATTTGTTGTGTATTCAAACTGACAGAAATAAAAACAACCTAATGTTGATTTTTCCTGCGTGGACACCTGATCACCTGATCACCACCTGATCACCACCAGATCACCTGATCATCACCAGATCACCTGATCACCACCAGATCACCACCAGATCACCTGATCACCAGATCATCTGATCACCTGATCACCTGATCACCACTAGATCACCTGATCATCACCAGATCACCTGATCACCACCTGATCACCAGATCATCTGATCACCTGATCACCACCAGATCACCTGATCACCACCAGATCACCTGTGATCTTTAACATCCTGCATCTTCTGGGGAGGTTTTATTGTGAAATCCTGCAGCTGAGGAACAATTATAATACTATGATGAACAAAGAGATTCCTCCTCCGCCGGTCCTCCTTTCACCTTCAACATTAATTTAAAACAAGTCAAAATAAATATAAAATCAACATACTTTAAAGAAATATGGAAAATATATGAATAAGAATAGAAATAGTTGAATAAAAATGTAGAGTATTGTGCAAACAGTGTGACTGACATTCATATAAACATGTAAATAGCCTTAACAACAACGTAGTAACGTATAAGTAAGAGTGGTGGATATCAGCAGGAGGACGTGTGTGTGTAGAGTTGCTCTGACATTCAGTCCTGCCACGATAATGTCACACTGATGGTTATTATAATATAATAATACAGATTAATTTGTCGACTACATTATGAATATTATTACTTTAATCAATTTGACTAATTATTGATACTTTTATTTTGAAGGCAGCTGGGGCATCCACATCTATGAGTATGTAGATATAACACGGCCAGGCACCAGGAAGGGTTTATGTTTTGTTTTTTTACCAGAATAAAAGTTGCTGCAGATGCTGTCAGTTTGTTTGTTTGTTATAGAAAAGTCCATCATCACACTGTCAGAGTGAAGCTCGGTTCATCTCTTCATTCAGCTCTGTGCATGATGATTTTAAGCTTGTGTTTATCTGCCATGCTGACAACAGTGGACACCAACAGTATTTACATTTGAATATACAGTCCAGAGCAGCAGTGTCGTCGTCCACTTTTTGCACTTAACTTAAAAGGTTAATAAAAAAATAAAAAACCAGATTCCTTGAAATGTCACCTGGCAGATCAGTGACGGTAAAAACCAACATCACTGATTGGATTATTCTGCGTGTCTCTTTTTGTTCAGGCTTGAAGGACCGCAATCATGACGGACTCCAAATATTTCACGACGAACAAAAAAGGTGAGTAAAGCAGGTGGATGTTGAATTTAATCCTCGGCGAGAAAGAAGAAGCTGTTCGACTCACTTTAAACTTTCACTCCGGTGGTTTTAAAGTTGGAAAAGTCGCCTTGCTGTCACACTAGTGAACCGAAGCCGTGCTCGCTGTGCTTCATCTGTTCCAGGGGAGATCTTCGAACTGAAGGCAGAGCTGAACAATGAGAAGAAGGAGAAGAGGAAAGAGGCCGTGAAGAAGGTCATCGCCGCCATGACCGTCGGCAAGGACGTCAGGTACACGAGGACACGTTTATCGGTTTTATCCACAGACTGTGGTGTGTTCAAGGAACCAAAAAAGAGTCAAATTTCTCAGTTGTTCAATGCCACGTATCTTTTATAAGGAGACAGTGGGAGTATTAAAGTCCCGATCAACCAAAAAAATCAGGTTTTATTCTCTCCTTTACCTTCAGTGTCTTTCACACTGCAGCTCCTGCAGTAGCCGTTGTGTTGTCATGGTGACTGGAGCTGCTTTTGCATCCGCCGTTCTCCACCTGCTCAGGAAGTGATATTGAATAAAAGTCCAGGGAACTTTCAGGGTTGCCTGCTGAGCTGCCAGTTGTGATTGGGTGAAAGGAAATGAGCCGCTGTGGTGAACCGCAAGGAAGTAAAGTCAAGTTTGGGAGTTTGAGGGTCCTCGGCCAAGAAAAGTTTTTCAACTAAAGATATAAAGTTGATCATTTCTGACCGTTATTATGAACATATCTATGTACAATATTCCCTAAAAAATTGGCAAAACAAGAGCAGATGACAAATAAACGACACCCAAACAGCTGAAATCCAGTTTGTTGGGGAACAACTAGAACCATTCGGTCGAGGAAAAGTTCTCCTCTCTGGTTTTATAATCATTTTGCTTCGGTGTTGCCGGATTACGGCATGAAAACCGTGCGGCTGAAAGTTTTGCCTTTTGAAGGTTTTCCAGACCGTCTGAACAACACTTCTCTTGACTCGGTATGTCAGATGAAAGAGAAACTGAGTCCTGCTGCTCTGCTGTCAGCTCTTTGTTCCCAGACGTGGTGAACTGCATGCAGACCGACAACCTGGAGCTGAAGAAGCTGGTCTACCTCTACCTGATGAACTACGCCAAGAGCCAGCCGGACATGGCCATCATGGCCGTGAACAGCTTCGTCAAGGCAAGGAAACGACACTCCGCTACTCTTGATTGAATAATTCCCCAAATCCCGATCGCTCCCCATCGTTCTTTATATCTAAATAAACGGCAGAACTTACCCTTTTTGACGATACCTCTCGTTTCTCTGGACGACTAAGAGCTTTTATTTTGAAATCACAGCTGACTTCCGCATTTTCTCCAACATCGGACGGAGTCATTAATCGGGACAGTTATTTCTCTGTTGGGCACGAAACATATTTCTTTTCAAACTGCTGAGTCATACAGTGTCCCACAAACATGGTGCAGATATTTCTAGATTCTAGACAATCTCCTTTACGCAACTATATAAAGATATCTCTGCTGACAATATTTATTTGTGAGATACATGTAAAGACATAACAGTTTCATAAAACGGAATTATTTTTTTCCTTGATATAAAGGCTAATATAAAACATCTCTCAGTATTATCACATTAAATGATTAAAGAGCTGAATAGTCACGACTGTCCTGAAAAAAACGACATACAGCATGAATGGTTCGCCGCTATAATGACTGAGATATGAGCCTTAAAAGTGAAGGTGGTGAAAGGAGCCTGAATCTGTCCGTCCTCCAGGACTGCGAGGACCCCAACCCTCTGATCCGGGCCCTGGCCGTCCGCACCATGGGCTGCATCCGCGTGGACAAGATCACGGAGTACCTGTGCGAGCCGCTGAGGAAGTGCCTGAAGGACGAGGACCCGTACGTGAGGAAGACGGCGGCGGTTTGCGTCGCCAAGCTTCACGACATCAACGCCCAGATGGTGGAGGACCAGGGCTTCCTGGACTCCTTGAGAGACCTGATCGCCGACTCCAACCCCATGGTGCAGACCCCGGCTTCACTCTATCGCGACCGCTACTCTATAGATCGGCGATGGGTTCGCCTCTAACGGCCGTCTTGTCTTCCAGGTCGTGGCCAACGCCGTCGCCGCCCTGTCGGAGATCAGCGAGTCGCACCCCAACAGCAACCTGCTGGACCTCAACCCCCAGAACATCAACAAGCTGCTGACGGCCCTCAACGAGTGCACGGAGTGGGGCCAGATCTTCATCCTGGACTGCCTCTCCAACTACAACCCCAAGGACGAGCGTGAGGCTCAGAGGTAGCTCCAGATAAAACCCGCTAACAGCTGCTCCACCTTTCTGCTTCCTGTTCTGACACGCCCCCCTTTTTTTCTTCTTTTTTTTCCCCGCCTCCCAGCATCTGTGAGCGCGTCACCCCCCGGCTGTCTCACGCCAACTCGGCGGTGGTGCTCTCCGCCGTTAAGGTGCTGATGAAGTTCCTGGAGCTGCTGCCCAAAGACTCGGACTACTACAACACACTGCTGAAGAAGCTGTCCCCGCCGCTGGTCACCTTGCTCTCCGGCGAGCCGGAGGTCCAGTACGTGGCTCTGAGGAACATCAACCTCATCGTCCAGAAGAGGTGCGTGATCAGAAAGCGAGTTCATACGGCTACTGGCAAAAAAAAATAAAAAAAATAATCTCCTTTTTAAAAGCTCTCACAGCTGAATAACAGTTTAAATGATCTATGAAATATTTAGTTGAGGGAAGTTCTGGGTTTGGGAAAGACTTCTCTGACTGTCAGCACGTTGCAGGCTGGTGTTTTGAGCTCTAATGTGATATTCATTGGGAATAATTTGGCTTCAGCAGACACACAGGTTGATCTTTTCCAGCTGCCAACCTGAGAGCTACAAACAACCTATAATCGGTCTCTCCAGGAAGTCACGCAAATTCAAGGAATCGGCTTGTAATTCAGCAGAATTCCTGCATTTTGTCCACAAAAAAAATCCTCATCAGAAGTTCTGCTGAAAGATTTAAGGCATTAAGTTTCCGTTCAAAATAAAACTGACTTTATGACCAAAACTTAGTGTTCATTTCCAACCAGCAAGGCTCCGCCCCCTTCTCCTCTCACCATCAAAGCAAACTGCTGCTAGCTAACCGCAACAACAGGAAGTGACGGGGTTTGTGGGAAATGTGGTCTCATGATGGAATGAAGAAAATGTTAAATGAGTTTTCTCCACTTCCAGCTGGAAGAGACTGAACTTTATTTCACTGTTGAATGAATGTGATTTAAAAAAAACCATCTATAGCTCTTATTTGAACAGCACATGAATTTTTTTTTTTCTATATTACAAAAAATCTTAACTCTTTTAAAAATTGTGTTATTTTACGTGGAAGAACAAAAATCACAAAGTTCTGCAAATTACAAATTTGGACACATTAAAAAAAAATAATTTAAATAACAATTTTCGTGAAAAGCTGTCAGAAAATCAAACATTTTTGACCGCAAAAATAACAAAAAGCTCCGGGCGACTCTACCTAATACAACACTCAGAAGAACTATCAGTCATTCCATTCAGAAGATGTAATTTTGACAAATGAAGAAAAGATCTGTCAATTCAGGCCAGTAAAGTCTATTTAAAACGCTCATCAGATTGGTCCTCAGTCTAATGTGTGACGTGTCGATGGTTTCAGGCCGGAGATCCTGAAGCAGGAGATCAAAGTGTTCTTCGTCAAGTATAACGACCCCATCTACGTGAAGCTGGAGAAGCTGGACATCATGATCCGCTTGGCCTCTCAGGCCAACATCGCCCAGGTACCGAGTGTTAAACAGCTACAGGGAGACGGAGGGGTTTAAACACTTATCTGTATGCTCTCTAGGTACGTGTGCACAGGAGGTGTTTTAGGGAAATATAGTGACTGAACTTCGGGGCTCAAAACATTTCCGCAATGTGCCTTTTATTTATACACCATAATGGATTCTGCCCACTAGATTCACAGATGAACCTTTTATTGTTTAAATTATGTTGTTTGAAAATGCAGCTAAAATATTTCACTGCTGCAGGTTTTGGCTGAGTTGAAGGAATACGCCACCGAGGTGGACGTGGACTTCGTGCGGAAGGCCGTACGAGCCATCGGACGCTGCGCCATCAAAGTGGAGGTAAGAAACGCCGAAGAGTCGAATTAACTCCAAACAACCTGTGAGCAGAAAATAAATGTTTTCAGGCAGTGGGCAGCAGATTGAGTTTCTGGGTCGAGTCTGACTGTTCAGGTTGTGAATTACAAACTCGAGTGTTCAGACATTTAGGAATTTATATACGTCTTAACAGACGGAGAATTAAAATGATTGAGTGAGCAGAAGTGTCTCAGCGTGTTTGAATACCCGCCGCTTCCTCTGCTCGTACGACGTACGTGTTCGTTTGTATGCAGAGCGGGGAAGTGAGATCTGATCACAAGGACTCACTCGAGATGCATCTAATATTTGTCAGGTCGAGCTTACATTGTAAACAAACTGAAAATGATCAGTTTGGTGCTTCGGTTGTGTTTCCCTCCAGCAATCGGCTGAACGCTGTGTCAGCACTCTGCTGGATCTGATCCAGACTAAGGTCAACTACGTGGTTCAGGAGGCCATCGTGGTCATCAGGGACATCTTCCGCAAGTACCCCAACAAGTAGGTTCCTCTGTGACACCATGAGTCCAGCCAGGACGGTCTCACTGCATTTAATATGACCTGTGTAGTTTAATTGAACTGACTGTTGTCCTTCAGGTACGAGAGCATCATCGCCACGCTGTGTGAGAATCTGGACTCTCTGGACGAGCCGGACGCCCGGGCCGCCATGATCTGGATCGTTGGCGAGTATGCCGAGAGGATCGACAACGCCGACGAGCTGCTGGAGAGTTTCCTGGAGGGCTTCCATGATGAGAGCACGCAGGTGGGTTCACAAGAAGAAGAAGAAATACACACTGCAGGTTGTTAGTGGTGATGAACCGGATCAGCTGGGAAAAGACGGTGACTTGGTTTCTTCAGGAAATCAGTTTTTTATTCAGTCTATGAGTCGGACCAGACAGCAACGATACCAACACATTTTCCAGGAGACTCCACCGAGACTCCACCGCGAGGAAACGCTCTCCGACACTGAGTGTGCATGTTTTTGGTTTACAGGTGCAGCTCACTCTGCTGACGGCCATCGTCAAGCTGTTCCTGAAGAAGCCGTCGGAGACTCAGGAGCTGGTGCAGCAGGTCCTCAGTCTGGCAACTCAGGTGAGTGCCGACTTTTATTCTGAAGGAGCGCAGCCTTACTGTGAAATACATGTAACATCACAGTATTTTTTTCCCAAAACTATTATTTCCAAATGTGTAATTATTGAAGCTGTAAGCATCAGATTCCTTGCTGACCTCCTCTGCTCGCCCCCCGCAGGACTCTGACAACCCCGACCTGCGCGACAGGGGCTACATCTACTGGCGCCTGCTGTCCACCGACCCGGTGACGGCCAAAGAGGTGGTGCTGTCGGAGAAGCCGCTGATCTCGGAGGAGACGGACCTGATCGAGCCCACCCTGCTGGACGAGCTCATCTGCCACATCGGCTCGTTGGCTTCCGTCTACCACAAACCGCCCAGCGCCTTCGTGGAGGGAAGCCACGGGATCCACCGGAAACACCTTCCTGTGCAGCACAGCAGGTCAGACACTCTGGTGACATCACGACAGACACACACCGGACAGGAAATAGTCTGGTTTAAAAAAAGGACAGGAAGTTGCGGATGGGAGGTTTCACTTTGACCGTAAATGTCCTCTGAACTGTGCACGCCGAGTCTTGTGAAATCAGCACGTCTGCTGCGAATAGACATTTAGTAACAGAAAGTTAGAAGTGACAGTTAACTTTTGATTCCTGTTTGTCGTTGAGTCACAGCCGTGCAGCACCAGAACAACATCAAACCCAGCAGGATGGTGCTGCTGGCCTTAAAATGGACTCCTTTTACAGTTCTTTCCTTTCAGATCTTTAATATGAAACCAGTTTTTATATGATATTCCTGCATTTTGCTGCTCCTCTACATCATTTAATAACTCTCTTGTTAAGTCAATAACGTGTGATATATTTTAAATTCATGAAGTTTGATTGTGAGTCTAGATTTTCTGATAATAATGTTTAAATGTCCACTACCAGTATCGATACAGGCGAGAGCCCCGTGAGCGGAGGACCGGCTGCCGCCATGGACCAGCCACACGTGATCCCCAGCCAGGGCGACCTGCTGGGAGACCTGCTGAACCTGGACCTGGGCCCTCCGGTCAACGTGCCCCAGGTCTCCTCCATGCAGATGGGCGCTGTGGACCTGCTGGGAGGAGGCCTGGACAGTTTGGTGAGCTCCAACACACACACGACACACACTTCTTCAACGCTCTGCAGGTTTTAGTCTTTTCATTGGATTTAAATCTTTATATTACATCAGCTGATACTTAAATACCCATAAAGTGTCGCATTCGGTCAGTGCTCTTATGTGAGGCTGTTTCACGGTCATTAATAGAGCTGCACTCATTTTTCTTATCAATTAGTTTGTCAATTATTTCCTCGATTCATTAATTAGCTGTCTGGTATGAAGGTATTTTTGTCTTACTTATGAAAGAAAAGAAAATTAAAAAAAAAAAAACGTTTCAAGAGCAAATTTCTCGCACTGCAGTCAAAAATCAAGTTTGTAACAGAAAATATGTGAACTGAGAATAAAATGTATTTGCTTGCAAAATAATTTTTACAGTATTTTTTTTGTTGTTGTCACAGAATTCAGAATTTTGCTTTGATAATGAAGCCACAAAACCTACCTTCATATCTGGTCCTTAAAATGTCCAAAAATAAGAATAATATATACAATAGCTTTATTTCTATTGAGCTTTTCAAAAACAAGTTACAAAGCACTTTACATACATTTAAAACACACCAGTGTTTCCTGAAGTCAAATCTACAGCCTAAAATGTTTGTCTAGCTTCTATCTATCAACCAAAATAATATCCAGTTTATTATCAAGATAAGGACAAGGGGACAAAAGAAACCAGAAAATATTCACATTTAAGAAGCTAGAATCAGAATTTGGGCATTTTCTTCTTAAAAAAAAGACTCAAAACAATTAATCAAATATTGATGTAGTTGCAGAATAAGTTTCTGACCATTAAAAATTGATGAATCGACTGATAGTTACAGCTCTGTGTTGTCTGTGTGTTTAAAGAGTTATAAAGCAGATTTCTTTCCTGACGAAAGTGGAATACCGTAAAGCTGAAGTGTTGGCTAGCATCTGTTCTCCTTTTTCTGATACAGAAAATTTCTCATTATTTTCAATGTCATTTCTTTCAAGGAAGGTGCATGTGTTCATCTAACTATATAAGTAATTTAAACGGATGATTGCTGTTGTTTTAAATCCATGTTAATGAACATGAACTCTGTTAATTGTTCCTTCACTTCCTCTCCAAGCTGCTGGAATATTTGGATTTCCTCACAATCCTCTGGCTGATTTCAGTTTTAATGTCTAACATGCAGACTTGATATTTTCCCAGAGATTGAGGGCTCGTCTTGATGGGTCGCGGTTGCTAAGAAAGTCTCTGTCTCTGTCTCTGTTTGGTCTGTCTGTGATGTTTGGATGCTGTCTGTGGGGGCCTCTCCTCTCTCCTGTAGCTGGGGGGAGACCTGGGCGGAGGTGTTGGGGGAAGTCCAGCAGTAAGTCAAGCCCTTCTGTTTGGCCGTCTGCCTGTCTGCATGCCGCATGCTTCCTGAATTTAACCCACCAAACACACTCTCCAAAAAACAATAAAAATGTCTTCCAGTTTCCATCAAGTGTTTAAAACCTGGATTCTACACATTCAGCAGACCACACGGATGTTTTGTATGTTTTAGCCCATCAGCTGATTTTATCCATAAATAGATGTTTTACTGACATGTACCATGATAGAGGATACTTTCATATATTATATTATAAATCGATCTGATGCTTCAGGACAAAACATTTGTCCCAACCGTCTGCCGTGCACCATCTTATTAAATGAATAGCAGTGATTTCATTTATGGGCTAAAACTCTCAAAACAACCGTCACGGTCCGTTAAATTAACCTCACATTTGATCGTTTTCTCGGGCTTTGGCTAATCACACTCATACTTTCTTCATAATCACACAAAAAAAGTTGTATTTATTGTTTCTTTCTTTGGCATGAACTGAGACTGATTTTATTAAATTTTTTTGATTTTTTTTTTTTTGTAGGTTTGTAGCATATTTCTCACATCGTCAGAGATCCTTGCTGAAACTGGTTCCGCGTGTTTTGCGTGCGTATTTGTTGTGATTTCTTTAGGTGGGACAGAACTTCATCCCGTCATCTGTCCCCAGCACTTTCGCTCCGTCACCAACTCCTGCACCTCCGGCTAACGTCAGCAGCGGCCTCAACGACTTGTTTGAGCTTTCCACCGGCATGGCCAACACCAACGGAGGCCACGTAGCTACAAAAGCAGTGAGTTCTTCCTAAACCAGGTCGATGCTGAAGTTGCTTTTGTGGAAACACGAGATTACTTACGTGCGCAACTGATTTTCTGGTACTTTTTTTCTTTCCAGGTGTGGCTTCCTGCAGTGAAAGCTAAAGGACTGGAGATCTCTGGAACCTTCTCACGCCGCCAGGGCCACATGTACATGGACATGACCTTCACCAACAAGGCCCTGCAGCACATGACCGACTTCGCCGTCCAGTTCAACAAGAACAGGTCCGTGCGGGGGACTCGGAGAAGTCATCAAGTGTACCTCAGAGGTTTGCAGCTGGATGCCATCATTGTTTTTGTTTATTTGTTTGTTTGTTTGTTCTCCTTATGTGTAGCTTTGGGATGATCCCCACCAGTCCTCTGCCTGTTCACACTCCACTGATGCCCAGTCAGAGCATCGAGGTCTCTTTGCCTATCAACACTATCGGGCCGGTCATGAAGATGGACCCTCTCAATAATCTGCAGGTACGTGTTGTAGCTACACTGCAGCACATTTTAAAAGGCCCGGACCGACATCGTTGTTACGTTAACCAACCGTTAAGCGTCTGTGGCTGATTTTTTTTTTTAATAGAGACACGAGTTATCACGGCTACTGTAAACTAGCAAGTGAAGTTACACTACAAATAGTACAGTATCAAATCCAACTTTTTTTTTTAATAATCTCATAATCCCACAGAAATAATTTTCCTGACATCAAATGCAGAAATATGACACTTAGTAATACAAATGTTGGAACATTGATTGTCACAATATCTCATGCTAAACCCACTTTTTGTTTACTTGTTTACAGGTGGCTGTGAAAAACAACATCGACGTGTTCTACTTCAGCGTTCTCATCCCTCTCAACATATTCTTTGTAGAAGATGGAAAAATGGGTAGGAATAAAATGCTTATTTAATCATAAATCTCATTTAAATATACGTCGGAGTTTGAGACAGAAAGCCCCACTGTTAGATTTCTGAAAATATAATGGTAAAGCCAGTTCAAATCAGGTTTCAGCTCCAACTATGGATGCATGTAATTGACATACGTATTTGAATATAACAAGCAACTTTAAATTTAATGAGCTTACCACATTAGTGATCCCAGGCGAGCCCCCAAAAATGTCAAGGAAAAATGTAATTTACACTTAGTACTCAAAGAGAAGCACAAAACGTTGGGGTACAGAGATTAAACAAACGAACAACTTTAATCTTAAATATGCGCTTCAAGGCTACATGACATGTTATTACTCACTTTCATACGTATCCAAAAGTGTCTTCATCGCTGATGTTGATATTGTCCTCCCTCAGAGCGGCAGGTGTTCCTGGCTACCTGGAAAGACATCCCTAATGAGAATGAGCTGCAGTACCAGATAAAGGAGTGCCACCTAAATGCAGGTAGGACGGTCTGATGATCATTATTTTATTTGTACATTCTCTGCAACCGTTTACTTTTTATTGAATGCCATCAGTGACTTGAAAGTTCCTCTCCGTGCAGATAATTTATGACATTTTTATACCACAAATTTCCATCCTGCAGCGCTCCAGTCAGCCAGTTGTTCCTTTTGATCCCTCGGAGGTCGCCAGGCCTGATGTTGAAATCATGTTAGAGACACAGCTCATCCAAAGACCTCATGCTTCTTTCTGTGTTTTTCTTTCTCCACCTACATGCATATCTTTGGATGCTTCCTTTTTTTTTTTTTTTTTTTTACCTGTAACAGAACAACATCTCCAACTTCTGTCCTTTTAGACGCTGCCTGTAATTATTCCTCTGTTGTTGTGGCAGCAGGATGACGACCATCCCGCCGTGGTCCAGTGATCGTGTTAGAATACCTGGCCAGCTTTACTGAAGTCTGAAATCCCTTTAACCAGTCGTGCTTCCCATTAGCTACATACAGTTAGTGTTAGTACCTGCTTTTGTAGTACCTAGCCTCTCGTGTGTGTGTTTCATGTGGTTTCTCTTTGCTCCGTCGTTAGCTGGCAGCAGCAGGTAGCGAGGTGGACTCATAACCTGCATGTAACCTTGACTCTGCTTTTGCAGACACTGTTTCAGGGAAGCTGCAGAACAACAACATCTACACCATCGCCAAAAGGAACGTGGAGGGCCAGGACATGCTGTACCAGTCCCTCAAGCTGACCAACGGTATCTGGATCCTGGCCGAGCTCCGCATTCAGCCCGGCAACCCCAACTACACGGTACGGTACTCAACGTGGTCTTTAACCGCTCGGGGCGTCCGTTGAGCGTCATGGTGGCCAAAACATTTGATTTTTGATGTTTGGAAAGCGGTAAAAGCAGATAGAAAATAGAAGAAATAAGAATTTAAAGGTCTTAAAATAAGTACTGACTGTCATCTACTTACTTTAGACTTCATTAATCCCACAGTGGGGAAATGTAGTCGTCACAGCAGCATAGATGCACAGTTAGGGAAAAACAAAGGTGCACACAATAAGAAAAAATGACAAATACGTTTATAATAAAATAAAATACATACACAAACTATATGAATGAAAAAATAAATACAGCTTGGGATGAATGGAAAGTGTTAAGTGCTATGAAATTAAATACAGTTACGACCAATAGAAAAAGTTTAAAGAAGATTTTTCCGCTCCCACAGCTGTCGCTGAAGTGTCGGGCCCCCGAAGTGTCCCAGTACGTCTACCAGATGTACGACTCGGTGCTGAAGAACTGACCTGCTCGTCGGCAGCTCACCGCAGTGTTTCATCCTTCTCTGTATCTGCAGCGAACTGCTAAAACAAGAGAATCCAAACAGTCACTGATGGATAATCTGGAGTGTTTTTCTCCTATGTGGGATCAGCAGGGTAAAAAGTTTAAACGTGCTGTTGATGTTTCCTTTATTTTGGCAGTTGAATGCATTATTGAATTAGACTTTTACCTTCTCGTGAAAACGTGTCCACCATTCCATCCTTAACTCCGTGTCTTAATGTTGTGAAGATGTGACCTGAAAAAAATCTCCCAACTCTCCATGAAGCCATTGTTTTTTTTGTTTTTTTTTGTTCTGTGTTTGATTTATTTTGTATAGCAGCTTTGCTTCAATTGCACCTTCACAATAATACCAGTGTTGATTTTTCTTTACCATTAATGTGTGAAGTGTCGAAACCAGAAGCTCTTCCTGTCGTGACCCCAACACAGATTCTTTCACTCGCAATTTACGCAGAATTTAGACACAAAAAAGATAATTTAATTCATTTTTCTTTGTCGAAAATTAAAAAACTTCAAAGTAAACTTTGAAAAAGTTTGAAAAAGAAAATTCAGAAAAGAAATGACAAGTAAGAGCACTAGAAATACTCATTTAACTGCTAAATCCTGGTGTTTCATTGCTGTTTTCAGCTGCCATCTCGTTCCATTTTTAATGGTCAAATTCCAACAGATGAACTGTGTGAAGCAGCTTCAGCGGACATGTTCTGTTGTAAATTTTCCATAATTATGAAGTCTCTTTCAGGAAAATGCATCCAGTTTAGTGCTAGAAGGCAGTCAAGAAGCTTCTGAATCGGCATGAGACAAACGGCACATTTGTGGGTTCAAATTCTCGGCGTTATTTCCAACGATGACTTTTTACAACCAAGACACACAAAACCACAGCAGCTGTTGATTATGTGTTAACACACCAGTGCCACTCCATTTTATTAATATTTGTCAACTTTCTTCACGTGTAATTCCTTTTTCTTTCTTTTTTTTATAACTACAGTTTACTGCAACCACATAGTTGCACAGGGCGTCATGCAGCAATACTGTCATTCCTATTTATTGTGCTTCTACCTCTGCGTGTTTCTTTTTAACCCGCCTCACTGCTGCAGTGGCTTCACTTTCTGTACTGTGCTTTAAATGTGTTTTCACTATTTCTTTTGAATTCCAGTGTTGTTGTTTTCTTTTTACACTCGTGGCAAATCAGCCCCAAAAAACAACTCACAGGACCAAGTGTCACGCAAATTAAATGCCAAGTTTATGTTTTAATACTCGTGTCATTATAACCCTCTGATGTGTACTGTAGATAGAGTGCATCGCCCTGAGGCCCAGAGGTGTAGTGTAGTCTAGTGATGGTGTAGTTTGTGTAGCTAATAAAAATCAAAATGTTTTGCAATTACCCTGGAAATGAAGACGAAGCTTTGCCTCTTGTGTTGGTGACACTATTTTCATACTTGATAACGCAAAAAATACGTTTATGTGCCTGCATGAGCTCGCTGTCGGTTTTATCCTTTCTCACCTCCGCTGTGGATTTGCACCAGTTTAAAGTTTAAAACTCCGCCTCTGCTGTTGATCTCATGTTGTTGTTTTTTTTGCTGCATCATCTCCAGCACTCCCACTAATACAAGTATACTCGAACCTGTTGCCAGCAGTACAGAAGGAATGGCCAGATATGTCACAGCATCTTATGAAATGGTATAATTCTCATGTCATTGCCGTAATCCTGTTGTAAATGATTTGTTATTGTCACAGTACCACATCTTAAGTCAATAAATTGTCAAACTAGTCATGTCTCATTGCGTGTTCAGAAGGCCGACTAAAGAAAAACCTCCAGCAGTGGCAAGAAAAAAACTCCCTTTTAACAGATCAGCTACGCTGATTTAGCTCAACTAACACTAAATCACTAAATCGTCCGTAGTTTCAGGTCTGAAAAACGGTTCTGATGCTTAAGTGTCTTAAGCTGCAATGCCAGCGAGTGCCACTAGAGGTCGGCTCCAAAAAGCCTCCGGCTCCATAGACTCCCATTCAACTTCTGTCATCAAATCCAAAGTGAATAAAATGTGTCCATCAGTTATCTCGGTGTTGTTAGCTAAAGTCACTCCTTCTTATTAGTTTTCTGGAGGTCCATCTGAAAATAATCCCTCATTCATTAGAAAAGAAGATTCAAGAAGACCTGTTTTTGGGGGCGTGTCTGTCTGATTGACAGGCCTGTGGTGCAGTCAGGTTACAGCTATCGGTGGGCGGGACGTAGTATCAATGAGGAGGAGGAATACTGTTTAAAAAAAGTATGGATTGCTAAATGAATGAAATTTGATTTAGAAGCTAGACATCGTACCACAGAAGACTCAATAGAAGGATGTCTTCTTGAAAAAGCAGCTGAGTCCAAACTCGATGAGGCGAACACGAGGAACGCCCGAGCCGTTCTCAATCAACAGGTTTTCCGTCTTGATATTTTTGCGTTTTCTGAAATGTTATTGTGTTTGACTTTTAGGGCCACCGTAGGTTTTGGTGAACTCTTGACTTTATCGATATTGTCTATTATTCAGAAATATTTAAGCAACCATTGAATGGCCACCAGATATTCAAAAGGTCATAAAGGAGACTATTAACAAGTCAAAATTCTATATAAATAATGATTCTGTTCTTCACACTTACAGTCTGAAGAACATAAATGCACAAAGCTGAAGAAATGTGTTTCACAGGTTGCAAAATGTTAATTCAAATATTGGTATTTCTCTCTTCAGCCTTAAAAGTGTTACTGAAAAAGTATTTGTTACCATAGAAGCAAGTCAGTCAGTCAGAAGAAAGAAGCTCCATTCTATCATAATTCAATAAAAATTGTATTTATATTGCATCAAATCACAACACAGGTTATTTCAAGGCATCTAACACCTTAAGTTTTTACAACAGAACTGTACAACATTATTCAGAGGAACCCAACAATTCTCACAAGCCAGGAGGAAAAAACTCCCCTTTAAAAGGGAGAATAACCTCCTACAGAGGGAAGGAAAAACTCCCTTTTAACAGGAAGAAACAGACAGAACCAGGCTCAGAGGTGGGCAGCCATCTGCCTCGACCGGTTGGGGGGAGGGGAGAGCAGAGAGAGAAAAGGACAGCATAGAGATCCAAGACCTGAACTGTCGGTGGGGCGAGGAATCGAAGACCAGAGACACGCAGCTCCACGGACATCTGCAAAAGAAAGAAAGAGCAGAAAACGTGAGCGAGGGGAACCGCATGGAGGCGTCCAGACAGGAGAGACCTGGTCGGGAGATCTGACGGTAACGGAGCAGGAAGAGTTCCAGAGAAGAGGTCCGATCGGCGGTACCGCGGGTGGACTGGAAGCCCAGAGGGTAGATATACTGCTGGAGGTGATTGGTGGGATGAAGTTCAGATGTGCCGGGAGCCGGAGTTGATGGTTCAGCAGCTGTAGTCTGACGAGAAACACCACGAAACCTGCCAACACGGAAAGAAACACAAGCAGGGAGGGCGGAAACAAAACAAGAAAAAAACACAAGGAAACGCAGAGATCCTGCCAAAAAGAGTTTGTTTTAACACTTGTTACGGTTTCAGAAAGGCCCCAGGTGGGTTTAGAACCGAGAACCTTCTTGCTGTGAGGAAACAGCGCTAACCACTGCACCTCTGTGCCGACCGGATTTTTACACAGAACATTTCATTTTAAAATGTATTGACAGTTTGTAGACGATGACAATTTGCCCAACGGTCTTCAAAGGGTTCGCTGACGGAGGTATTATGTCACAAATTTCAAGTAGCAAATATTATGTTTTTTAAAGAAGACCGATACGAGTTTTGTTTTGTTTTTGGGGACAGTTGGTCGTACGTTGTTTTCACCAGACGGACGTTTTTCACGGGACGGACGTTTTTCAACAGACAGACGTTTTTCACCGGATGGACGTTTTTCACCGGATGAACGGTTTTCACGTTACAGACGGTTTTTACGGGACAATTGGTTTTCACCGGATGATCGGTGTTCACCGGACGGATGTTTTTCACGGACTAAAGCGGTCGTCGCAGCGCCGCTCAAACCTCTGAAGACGTGACATTTTTTTTAACACTTCTCACAGTTTGTGTTTATCCTATAAATTGCAGAGTTAAGGTGTGTGTGTGTGTGTGGGGGGGGGGGGGGGGGCAAACCGGAGCTCCCGGAGAAAACCCCCATGGACACAGGGAGAACACAAGAACTCCACACAGACAGGCCCCAGGTGGGTTTAGAACCGAGAACCTTCTTGCTGTGAGGAAACAGCACTAACCACTGCACCTCTGTGCCGACCGGATTTTTACACAGAACATTTCATTTTAAAATGTATTGACAGTTTGTAGACGATGACAATTTGCCCAACGGTCTTCAAAGGGTTCGCTGACAGAGGTTTTATTTCACAAATGTTAAGTAGCAAAAACATTTTTTTTTTTAAATATAAAGACCGTTGGAGCCAAGATACGAGTTGTGTTTTGTTTTTTGGGGACGGTTGGTCGTACGTTGTTTTCACCGGACGGACGTTTTTACAGGACGAACGTTTTTCACGGACTAAAGTAATAAATCTGACAAGAAGGACTAAAGGGGTTGTTGCCTCGCCGCTCAAACCTCTGAAGATGTGAGTTTTTTTAACGATGTGAGCGGCGCTGCTCCAAACCACAAAAAATACCAACGTGGATGAATGGTCACTGGTCAATAAAGCCATGGGTGACACTGTAGCTCCTCCAGGGTGGGACGATCCTTGGGAGATTCGTCCAAACACATCTGCAGGAAATTGATGCATTCTGCAGAGAAAGAAGGAGAAAGATGACAGTTATCCAACAGAATGTGAACCACAACCAACAGATTCCTGTCTGCTGACAGGTTTGTGCATCAAGAGTTGAATTTCATACCTTCAGATAGCATATCGCTGATCTTAATGTGGCCTTTTACAAACTCCTAAAAAAAAAAAAAAAAAAAAAAAAAAAAAAAAAAAAAAAAAAAAAAAAAAAAAAAAAAAAAAAAAACCCCCCCCCCCCCCCCCCCCCCCCCCCCCCCCCCCCCCCCCCCCCCCCCCCCCCCCCCCCCCCCCCCCCCCCCCCCCCCCCCCCCCCCCCCCCCCCCCCCCCCCCCCCCCCCCCCCCCCCCCCCCCCCCCCCCCCCCCCCCCCCCCCCCCCCCCCCCCCCCCCCCCCCCCCCCCCCCCCCCCCCCCCCTGTGTCAAACTCTGTAAATCTGTGCAGTATGTTATACAGGACAACTCCCATCTGCCACACTGTCGTGGGGCCGGCTCTGTGAGAACCATTTTCAATCCACTCTGGTGGGATGTGAGCAGGAGTTCCTACAAACCACAAACACAATAATAATATAGCGAGGAGGAGGAATGGTGTTTAAAAAAATAATGGATTGATGAATGAATGAAATTGGATGTAGAAGCTAGACATCGTACCACAGAAGGCTCGATACAAGGACTTCTTCTTAAAAAAGCAGCTGAGTCCAAAGTCAATGAGGCGAACACGAGGAACGGCCGAGCCGGTTTCAATCAAGATGTTTTGTGTCTTGATGTCCCGATGGAAAATGTTTTTCTCCTCAAGCTGTTTTGCTGCATCAACCAGCTGTCTCAGGATAATCTAAGAGACAAAAGAAGATAAGGAATTGAGAAGAAAAAGGGCGATAAGACATTTTTAATGGTGATGACTCTACGTTAACGACTGTGATTCAAAGTTGACAACAACTGACATCAATCTGGAGAAATGCAATGTTATTATTAAATATATTTGTGACCCAAATCTAGAAAAATAAAAACTTAATTGTACATTTCAAGCCTTATTTGTCCATTTCGTATCACCTCCTCAGCATTGCTCAATTTTAGGTTCAGGAACTTGCCCCCAAAACTACTGAATAAAAGAGGAACCTTTGACAAATGTTAACAGGCTTAAAACTCAAACACATTTCCAAGAATCCAACGGCTACTTACTTTGGCCTCGTCCTCCTCCAGGGAGCCTCCGTTGACCATGACGTAGTCATTGAGGTCCTGGGACGGCATCGGTCTCTCCATGACCACAATCAGCTCCCAGTGCAGATCATACCAGTCCAGCAGGGAGACATTCACTGTCTGCCCCACTGAACCACGTGTTCCTTCTTCCATCTTCAACATACACGCCACTTCTGAGGAAATATTTTTCCCATTCTCGTCCTGATAGATAAAGAGACAAACAGACAGATAATTATGTTCCATCAATAATCCATTCAGGAATTAGTGAATTGATGACAGCAGCAGTAGTTGGTGTTGCTCACTTACCTTTTCTTTGCAGTGGACTTTATCTTTAGGGATGTGTTTGATAGCTACCTACAAGAAACAAACAAGATTTGGGTTAGCACATCTCGACCACTGTACTTGTTTGAGTGTTGATGCGTGAATATGTGTGTAATACTTACTGGTAAATTGTCTTCTCTACGGACGCCAGCAAACACGGCTCCACACCCTCCTTGGCCGAGCTTTTCAAGCTGAACGTATTTGGCCTCGAATTGAGCTGAAAAACAAACGTAAACGTGTGATGAGTTTTAGCACGGAACGCCAGCGATGACATAGTCGTCACCTTAAATGAGCTCTAATTTGAACCCGGCGTCTGTTACACCTAAATAAAGCCAAAACCCGTCATTAAGCACTAAGTTCTTACCTCTGCGCTTAGCTGCTGTGGATTGTTTGGATGTCTGGCCCTCAGAGCTGGTGTTACTCTTGGCAACTCTTGTCCGACGGCGCACGGGTTCTTTGACGACTTTTTTGTTGTTGTTGCCGTCTTCAACTTATGAAAAAAAAAGAAGAAAAACATCAGCTTGTTAACAGTTAAAGGCGCTAACATCAAGAAATAAACCGTCTAACCAAACAGGAACTTTTTTATGTTTACACCTCTATGATATCAGGAAAAGTTCTTTCTAGCTTTCTTTGCAAGCAGCAGAAAGAATTCTCCTACTAACGAGTTGACTAACGAGTTCTCCAAAACAATGACATCATCAAATTTAGTTTTTTGGTGTGTCAATGCTGAGAGCACCAAAAAAGACAAACCATGGCAAATACCATCGCAATGGTGAGCGTAAAAATCTCAAAACCTGGAGAGAAAAATCCCAAACTATCTGCATAAATATATACTACTAGATGAAAGTGAGAAGTTTGTTTTAGTTTGTGTTCATAATTTAGGAGAACTGAAGTCTGTTTGGATTAATATACCAATACCCAGAAAGATTGGCATTATTAAATCTAAATCTGTAAAGTGTGAACTGATTATAAACCTGTGGTTTCACATGATGGTCTTACGTTGGCCATTATCTGAAGAGGATGCAGCCTCCTCATCACTCTGCTGAAGGTCACAGAGTTTCCTCTTCATCCTCAGCCCTGAGGGTCCCTCTCCACAGTCGGTGAGTCTCCTCCTGGCTCTCCTTATGATGCTGGCCTCCTGAGATCTGGGACAGGGTTCAGCCACGTCAGAGACTCTTGACTGTTTCTGAGAGGTCTCAGGGTCAGGACTGGCCTCCCTCTTCGCCGCTGTCGTGTGACAACAAACCGGTTCTTTCTGGCGTCTTTTATTATTTTTGCTGCCATCTACATATGAAAAAAACAAGAAAAACTTTAGCTTGTTGACCGTCTAAGGCTCAAAAATGGAAAATAAGTCGTCCAACTTAAATAACCAAACATTTAATCATTCTGTGCTGAACTTGTTCATGTTTACACCTCTATCATATCAGGAAATGTAACTGTTAGCTTTCTTTGAAAGCAGCAAAGTGAAAACATTCTCCTACTGACAAGTTGACTCATAAATAAACATGATTCTATGTCATATCTATCTATGCAGATAGTTTTATTTTGATCTGTCCAGGTTTTAAGATGTCTATCTCCTCCCCGAAACAATGACAGTTCATAAAATGTAGTTTTTTTGGTGTGTGTCAATGCTGAGAGCACCAAAAAAGACAAACCATCACAATGGTGAGCACAACAATCTCCAAACCTGGAGAGAAAAATCCCAAACTATCTGCATAAATAGATACTATCAAATGAAAGTGAGATATTTACATCATTTAGGAGAACTGAAGTCTGTTTGGATTAATATACCAATACCCAGGAAGATTGGCATTATAAATACAAAACTATTAAATCTAAATCTGTAAAGTGTGAACTGATTATAAACCTGTGGTTTCACATGATGGTCTTACGTTGGCCATTATCTGAAGAGGATGCAGCCTCCTCATCACTCTGCTGAAGGTCACAGAGTTTCCTCTTCATCCTCAGCCCCGAGGGTCCCTCTCCACAGTCGGTGAGTCTCCTCCTGGCTCTCCTTATGATGCTGGCCTCCTGAGATCTGGGACAGGGTTCAGCCACGTCAGAGACTCTTGACTGTTTCTGAGAGGTCTCAGTGTCAGGACTGGCCTCCCTCTTCGCCGCTGTCGTGTGACAACAAGCCGGTTCCATGAGGCCTTCTTTATTCTCTCCATTCACAGATGTATTTTTTAGTGACATGATGCTACTGTATTCTGCAAATGAGAAATCACAGTGGAACATTAATTTGCTGTAAATTGGAAACACTAATTGAATAAAATTGGCTCAAAAGAACAAATCAGAGGTCTGTCTCAGGTTTGAGTTCAATCCCAATATCTGACAACAACGCAGGTTTTTCCTGGAGTCTCCACTTACTGTCGCTAGAAGTGCTGCAAGTTTTAGTCTTCAGTGCCGAGTCGATGTTCACGTCCATGTTCATGGATTAAACGTATGATAACTTTGCAAACAAGTGAATGTCGATCCAACAAGTGTGTATCTGAGTGAGTGAATTCCGAAGGTTCTGACAACAAAACACTGAATATAGTGACATCACTCCCTTTATGACATCACGTTGGAGTGTTCAGAAATATGCAAATTAACCTTCAAAACTAAATTCTGTTTGTCTACATTTGAAAAAGTGGAATATAATCCACTGAAAGTCAAGTCTGTAGAGATTTATTCACTAAAAGCTGTTGATATCAGCTTTATCTCGATCACCTGCTGGTATTATTCTATAAGTCAAACATACAACAAAAATGAACATACACGATAAAATATTATACGTCATGAATTTTTGGCCATGCTATTGTGTGCTACACAAGTTATTGTGAGTCAGACGACCACGTTGAACATTTTATTGTCGATGTTTATATTTTGAACAAAGCAGCTTAAAAATAAAACGTTACTGAAAACAATTTAATGAATTGCCATGAAGTTCGGTGCAGACATTCATGTTCCTCAGAATGAATCCTGGGTTTGGTGACCGCTTGACTTTTTCTGTATTGTCACCAAGAAGGTTCACGTTTTTTATACAGAAATCTTTAAGCAACCTTTGGATGGACCACCAGATATTCATGGTGCCAAGAAGTTGTACCCCTCCGGATTCAGCAACACTTTATAGCACCACCATGAAGTTAACATTTGTTGTTTATATGTGCATGTGGGCCACACAATACACATTCCTGAAAATAGTTTTACATGAGTGTCTCTTGGCAGTAAAAAAGTGCTGCAAAAGGCTGTAAAGAAGACTATGAACAAGTCCAAATTATATATAACCAATGGATCTGTCCAAATAACCACACTTAGTCTTAAGAACGTAAGTGCACATCCACAAGGTTGTAGAAATGTGTTTCACACGTTGCAAAATGTTAATTAAAATATTGGCATTACTCTTTTCAAAGTTTAGTCAAGGTTTCCAATCAGATCAGTTAGATCCACCGCTGGCTCCTCCCCCAGCTCGTCCAAATATGGTCACTTCCTGCTCCAAACCACTCCGAACTAGCAAAGATGGTGACGGACAGAATCTGAACTGGAGGATTCATAACAGCCGTTCACAGTGTAGAATAATGAGAAATAACAGCAGGAGTGCTTGAATTATATCTATAACCAAGTTTATCAGTAATCACTATAAGCTTTATTCGTTCTGAAGACAATCGGTGAGGCTCCGCCCCTTTTTGTCCCAAATGACCAGTTTGCTCGAGCCAAAGAGACACAACGCAAAAGACATGAAGACACAAGGACTACTATAGATACAAATACTACAAAAAAAACAGACTTTTGAGAATTTCTCCTTTTATTAAAGTACAGTATGTATAAAATTCAAACACCATGGCCCCTACTCCAGCATGGCTTTATCTCTGTTTAAACTGAAAGTTCTATTAAATCATCTAGTAGAACTAAAATACTAATTTATATTATTCCACAAAATATTACAAAGTAATTTTTGGGTTTCATTGAACACAACGTAACATATCACACAGTCGCACTTCTGTAACTGACTTACCAGTTTCTTTATCACACAAACATCGCTGTGGTCACTGCCATTAACCAACCAACAACAGTGACGAGTGATAAATACGGACTTCAGAGTCATTTCAAAACACATCTGATGTCACTGCCTCGGTATTCCTCCACAGTCTGTCCCTCTAACTTTAAAAACAACTGATATTTAAGTCATAATTTCCATTGGTGTAAAAACTCAGGAAATGGTTTTGAGCTCTTTCTCTAACATCCGATGCTCGGGGCTCTTCGGAGTCAGGAGCAGAACACGGTAACACAACGTGACCTCCCGCTTGCTGCGTTGTGGAGAGTTTCTGATCTTTCAGGTGAACCAGTGGGAGTTATGGGCGGGGCACCCGGTTGACCGGGTAAGAGAATCGGAGTACTTTGGGGAACTGGAGTAGCATGGCGGGTTGTCGAGTTCAGACGGAGATCCAATGCTGTTACTGGAGGAGTCATCCATGGAGGGATCCTGCAAAACAGGACGACATCAGCCCGAATATATGGCATTAATAGCGTTGCATTTATATTGTTTAGATATAAATACTGCATTACTATCTCTGGGTCTGTTGGTTTGCACAGCTAACTGTGTTAACGATTTAGATTTTCCTCCGGTTTTAAGTCTTGCTACCTGATGTGAGTCACAGGATGTAAACGGATTAGAGTGTTGATGAAAGAGGTACCTTTTGTTGGAGGATGTAAAGTGAAGTTACTGCATTTATCCCGTTATTCTCTGTTATTTTTGGAAGCACATCATCTGTGGCAAAGCACAAAACATCGGACCATCATTCGTACACGGTCTAATTTCTCTATCAGCATTAAATGAAGCCTAAACCAAAACACACTTTACCTGTGTGATTGATTGGTAGGTGACGAGGGTGGTCATAATAACTGGACACAGGCTTTCTTGGTGGATGTCGAGACCTAAGAAGACAAAATGGTATCAGTGCTTTCCAGCTCGGCCTTTTTTTTTTTTTAATCAGTCTTGTCCTATTTGGGGTTTTATTCTTAAAGCCTAATAACAATACTTACTTTTTAGAAGGCGTCCAGCAGGCGCATACGGTCACCAAGGTGATGAGGAGGAAGATGCCTCCAGTGGAAAGGATGATGTAGAGGGAACTTCTTCCTGTTAGGATATGCAGAGTAACAGTAAAGGCACTACACAACAACAATTAAAAAAAAAAGATTTTACACGATACGATTACTGAATATATACTTAGAAAATCGGAGTAAAGTAGTGCCTGTTTGTTGCTTTGGTCTTGACTGAAATATCTCCACAACTATTGGATGGATTGGTGTGAAATTTGGTACAGGTGTCCGGAGGGTGATCTAGTGTTGTTTCTGTGATTCCCTGCTTGTTACACTGGTGCCACTTTGAATTATGCAACTAAGACTCACTGTAAACGGTCAGTCTGATGGGCAGGCTCGTCATGTTGCCCACAGGATTCTCCACCGCGCAGGTGTAGACGTCATCGTCCACCATCAGCACCCGTGAGATGGTCAAGAGCTTCTGGTCAGGTGACAACACGAACCTCGTCACGTTGGTCAGCGGCTTCCCACCTTTGAACCACCGGTATGTCGTTCTGGTTCCGTTGTCGTGGGAACAGTTGAGGATGACGTTCTCGCTGAGCTCCAGTACCGATGACGCCTCCATGTGGATAAAGGGCCGGGATATAGTTTCTGGATGTGGAGACACAAGAGAACAGTAAATATGGTGTATGGGTAAGACCTTACAGACTCGTACAAGAGAACCCGTCCCCCCTACCGTCGACGGTGAGTGTGATGCTGCCCTCTCCTGTGAAGCTGTCGTCTGTGATGGAGATCTCCACTTCGTACGTTCCGTCGTCGGACAGTCGGAGGTTGTGGAGGAGCAGAGTCCCGTTCTCAAACACCAGGATGCGGTCTCGGTACTCCGGCCTCAGGGTCCCGATGATATCCGTTCCAATGGACTGGACGACGGTGACGGACTTTTCCCTCTGCAGCTGCCACTTAATGACCGGCGGGTCGAGGCTGAAGCTGTCGTAGCGGACGGACAGAACGGCCTCGCCGCCTGCTGAACCTCTGATGAGGCTGTTTGGGATGGTCATGTTCACCGCCAGCACTTCACCTGCAGAGACACACGGGACAAAGGTCACGGCATTCAAGTGAGTTTAAAGCTCCTCTTGTGAACAGATTTATGGGAATGCCGATATCTAATGACACATCACTCCGGATAGATCTGTCTGAGGACAGAGCTGTACCTACTAGAGCCTCTGGAACTGATCACGCAGATGAGTCCACACGTTTCTGAATGATCTTCACAAACTACGAGAGGATAAAAACCATATCGACAAACAGAATATGTTCTGCCAGCTTCTTGCTCGCTTTTGTTTCAGAAAATAAATTTTAAATTGTTCATTTATCGTCCATATAGCTCATAGGAAATACACGCATCCATGATACGTGTTCATCTCCACTAGTACTATTAATATCTACATGAAAATCAATGTACAGAAATGTAGATTTAGCTTGAGCTAAGGCTTGCCACGGCTATCCTGTACAAAGTCTTACATGCACTGCAGCCTGCAACTTTTTTCTGAGGGTGTGATCAAAACAATATAATGTACATTTAAAAATGTAAGATTACTGTATGAATGTACAGGATATTCAAAGTCTAAGAGACGACAAAAACAATCTATCAAACAGCCATTGTTATCTGAGATGTTTCTAGTCTTAAATATTTTGTCAACTATTTAATTATGAGTTTGCAGAGCATTATAAATCTGCAGAAACTTGGTTTCTTGCATGTTCGATAAAAAGCCAACAATATTTTAAACTGATTGGTGATTCGATGGTTCTTATTGGACAAATAATGGACAATTCTTTAACATTAAAAAATGATTTATTCTTACAACATCTGCACTTGATAAAAACGTTCTTGTTGCTCTGCAGTGGGAAACTAACTTGGTCGAGTGCCAAGAGGAAAACGACGCTCCACGCCCGTCTGCATCGGCACTGAACACGAGAACTGAATCCTTCAGTATGAATGTTGTCTGCTGTTGCAGCTTCATGAACGACCATCTGCAGCCGTGACGGCACTTAAATGAAGAAGAACTTCGGTATCACTTCTGAACATACGTGACGAAGAGCACCACGCCCCGCCACCGCTGTACACCGCAGCCAGTTTTTCATGGCAGATCCGCATCGCCATGGTAACGGCTGTCGAAGTCTTTGGGATGGGCCGGCGTGAGCCAACAAAAGTGGGGATTGTTTGTTCGAATTTCCTTCTTGGCAGTTCATGAAAAGAGCACTGGGAGCGATCCAGACGCCGTGCTAGCGCTGCAGAAACAGAGCTGCTCAGTGACTCCGCCGACAGCCTCAACAATGGCAGGACGGTGGTGACACGCAGCTGAAGACAGCTGGAGACAGCTGAAGACAGCTGAAGACAGCTGAAGACAGCGGTTCTGGTACAGACCGTAGGCACAGTTACAGTATGACTTTCAAAAGGGGGGGTGGGCCCGAGACTGTGAAAACACCCACACGGTCTAATCCAGTCCAATACAACAAACAACACCCTTTGTGAGAGCTCTAATGTTCCGTTTTCAGAGTTTAGTCACGGCATATCTTCTGAATTCATACTTATTTAGTGACATTCAGGTGGAATAATATCATGCAAAACACTGCACAAATGATCAGAAACCTGCAGTTGTGTCACAGCAGGTCAAAGCTTTTCCACGATCTGCTTTTATTTATGAAGAAGTTATGTAACTTCCTGTTGTTTTGCATTTTCTTCTGACACCAAATCATCTATTATGAAAGCACAGCTGCTTCAGGAGTTGCAAGTTCAACTGAAAATCTTTGTGTCTATTTGCAAAATGATCTAGAAGCGTCCTCTGATTGTTTCAAACCATGCGAGCTATTGAGCAACAGAGAAGCAACAAGCTCGATCAGTATTTACTGATTCCCTCATATGTAAACAAACTAAAGAGCATACAAACAAACATGCAAAAACACATTTGCACCATTTTCAACCATGCATCAGATACAATGCATAAACAACTCTAAGGCAAAACTTCTGGATCTACTTGTGCACCAAATTTTAAAGCAAATTTTGCTCAAAAAGAAAAGAAGTAACATACCTGAGTTGAAGAAGTCAAGACATACGAGCAGTAAAACGTGGTAAAATGTTTTAGCTTGTGAAGCAGCCTCCCTCTCGGCCTTCATCTTGGGTCTCAGGCTTTGTTTTCCTCCCTGACGACCAGCATGATTTGCGTCTCTGGGCAGGACGGAGGACACAGTCATTCATTCAGGCGCTGCTGGGACTGAGTACATGTTGTTCTCAGAAAACACTGCAGCAGCAGGACAAAAGTGTGTGTGTTTGCATGACTTCATGTTTTCTCTGGAACAATTACTTCAATATTTGATATGTTTAACAGAGTCATGAGAAACTTCAGTTTTCATTTTGCTTTTACTTTCGACCTTTAAATGTGACAGGAAATAAACCTGTAAAGTTTACTTGAGGAAAAAAAATATTATCCTCTGGGAACCATGAATGTTCTCTGTAAATACGATGGCAGTTGATCCACGTAGGAACTGACTTAGTGCAGCAGGAACAGTCGGAGACCCACCTAAACGTGGATTTATCATCTGAGGACCATGATTATCGATGACAAATGAAAAACTAGACTTTCATTTTTAAGACTCGTGTCACACTTGAGGTTTGCACAGAGGGAAGATTTGTTCTTCTGGTCAGTGGAGTCACTGAGATTATTTTCAGTCATCCTGTGGGGACCATGAATGTCCACTTTAGTCAGAATTTGGCAACGTATATTATCTTGTTCTGTATTGAACATGCAGATTATCAGCCAACAACCGAAGGTACCGTAAATAGTTACATCTAATTTAAATTACAAACTAAATGTAAAAAGAGATTTATGTGGAATATATTATGAATTGCTTTGCATCTTTTCTCCCTGGACTAAGGTTCAATAGTTCAAAGTTAATAGCTTGCGTCTCAAATGCAGCAGCGTCTCACCCTCCTCCACCTGAAGACACAGGACTTCTTCTAAAAGCACAACAGAGTCTCAGAGTTTGGGATTCACCACTTCCAGCTTCTTTAATGAAGTTTTTGCCGCTGATCCAAATACCACACACCCATAATCCAGAACTGATCTCATCACAGCGATATCAATATTTTTCATTGCAGACCTGCTGGCTCCCCATTCTGACCCTGTTAGACACCTCATCACATTTAAAATATTCATAACTATCCTCTGAATCTGCTCATTCCATGTTAACTTCTCATCGAACCACACACCTAGAAACCTACAAACTTCCACTTGTTCAATCTTTTGTCCGTACATCTTTATCTGAGCATCAACTCCTCTCTTTCTAGTAAACCACATTGTTTTAGTTTTTCCCACAGAAAACTTGAATCCCATGAATAAGACCATCGTTCTACTTCATTCACAGCCTCTTGTACTTTCCCTTTAATATAGTTTATGTTCTTCCCCCTCTTCCACAATGCTCCATCATCAGCAAACAGGGATCGTCCAATATCCCGGTGACCTTGAAGGAACACATCATTTATCATGATGGAGAACAGTATCGGACTGATTACACCACCCTGAGGTGTCCCGTTCTCTACCGGGTATCTTCTCCATAGTGCTGTCCCAATTCTGACTTGAATAAATCTGTCAAGTAAAAAGTCTTTCATCCAATGATATACTCTGCCACCTATTCCCATCATATTTAATCTAATCAACAACCCTCCTTCCAAACCATATCATACGCCTTCTCCACATCAGAAAACACCGCCATCACTGCCTCCTTATTTACCTGGGCTTTTTTGACTTCTGTTTCTAAACAAATAATTGGGTCCATAGTTCCTCTACCTTTCTGAAACCCACTTTGATGAGGTGTTATCATTCCCCTGGTCTCCATATAAAATGTTAATCTGTGCTATCATCCTCTCCATAACCTGACCTACATGAGATGTTAGTGCTATGGGTCTTTAATTTGTTGGGTTTGATGAGTCTTTACCTGGTTTCCTGATTGGGATCATCACAGCTTCTTTCCATGAACTCTTCAGTCTCCCCACTTCCCAAACCTTATTATAAAACAATGACAATGTCGTCATCGCTAACCTACCTCGATGCTTCAGCATTATATTACATATTTCATCCTTCCCTGGCGATGTCAATCCAGCTCTTTCTATTGCTCTTTTCAATTCTTCTGAATTAAATGGTGCATCAAGTGGACTGTTAGTATTGTCTCTTCTTTCAAGAATACAGTTAATTTGTCAGAGTACATTTTACTGAAATTGAAAAGAAAATGTACTCTAGAAAATACAGTATAACATTTGGTCCCAGTCTAAATATCGTCAAATTTACTCTTGCCTCAGAGTTAATAATTCAGAGTATTTTTTACTCTATTCAGTGTTTATATTTAACTCTACATGATCATTTATTCCATGTAGCATAAATTGAAAACAACTCTACTGCCATTTCACTCAATTTAGAGTTATATTTTACTCCATTTAGAGTTTCACTTTGTACATTTCACTCCATATAGAATTAAATTTCACTCTATGGAATTGGATTCAACTCTATATAGAATTGAATTCCATTCAATATATACTTAAATTGTGATTAAAACCTGTGATAACTTACTCTGGAAGGTTATCTTTAAACTCAACAAGTTAAATAAATCAGATATCAGTATTTAACAAAGCACACTTTATTTTGAAAAAAAAAATATAGTAAATGTACAATACATCAAAACTGATATTTTACAGAATACATTAAGAAAATATAATTGGACCTCTGTAAAATGAAAAATAAAATGTTGGCCTTTTCACTCCTGAATACGACATCATAGGAAACAGTATGGCACAATAAACAAACTTGCGTCATCACACCTGTATGACATTTGTATGTCAAAACTCCCTCCAGAGTACAATTCAGGTGTCGACAATCCACCTGGCGTTAATATGTCCATAAAGCGTGGGCGTGGCCACACTGTTTTACTCCAATAGATTTTATTCTGAATATTTGCTCGACTGGCTCCCGGTAGTAATTACGCTCCAAAATGATGAAATATTACTCCTTTGGAGGAAAATAATAGTAACTCTGGAAAAATTACTCCCCTATTTTTCCTGTGTACCAGGATGAGCTGTTCCCTTCCTCTCTTGTTGATTTCCCAGTTCTGCTGCAGTAATTCCGCCAGCTTTCCCTTTCTGCTTTCCGAATGATTCTCTGAACTCTTGCTTGTTTGTATTGTATTAAATTCTGGAAATTGTGATATTTTTTTAATAACTTAAGAGCTTTGTTTCTTTCTTCCACCGCCCTCCCACACTCATCTGTCCACCAGGGGGCAGCCTTTCTTTTCATCCTTCCTTTACTTTTAGCAATTGTTTGATTTGCTGCTTCCAGTATTGTAAATAAATGTTGTATCAATCTCCTCAATATCTTCATTTAAGTCTATTTTTATTTTTCTATTCCTCAAAATCCAGCACAACATAATCGCTGTCTCTCCTCAGCCCATCTCGTTACCTGCAGCCTTCGGGCTCCTTTTAAAGTTCCTCCTTTAAGGTTTGCTTTAATTTCCTCCATCGTGACTCTAACCCCCCAAATCACTCCTTACTCCACCTACTTTCTCTTTGAATGCTGTTTGTGCTCACTACTTTAAACCGCCCTATTTCTTTAATCCTGTCCTTCTCTTTGCTCTTCATTTCAACATAATCAACAAATTTCCGTGCTTCAAAACTTTCGCCATGAGAATATCTCCAATCTGATTTTTTAATACCGGGCTGATGGAGGAAACCTCTCTCTCCTCCAAAGCTCAGGATCATTTTAAACTCCGACCCGTCTGGACCCTCCGGTCCTCCACCACTTTCTCCACTACTCCTGAGTGATTCACTACATTTATTAAACTGGTACTTTACAATAACAAGAAACAATAATGTTTAGTATAAAATAACAAATTATAATTTTTCTTTTCAGTTTATCGAGAAATCAATAATGAGCAGCTGATACAAGTCATGACGTGGTCAAGAAATTGCTAACTGTCACTTTAAGGCTGTTTTATATCGCCACCAACCACCGGTGAGGGAAGATGCTGCGTTGCTTAGCAACGGACTAACAACAGCTGTGCTGGCTGAGGACAGCGTGCTCCCTCTTGGAGGCTTTTTCACGTTCACGTTCATTCTCTCTTGATATTTAGTTTTCTGTCCGACTGAATCTTCGTCGTCGTTGTTCTCGCGATGGCTGAAATCGTGTCGTTGGAGCCGATGGAGCTCTTCAACCTGCTGAACCAGCGGCGCAGCGTGCCGAGGCTGGCGGAGATCAACTACCTGTGTTTGATCGGTGAGAGACGGGAGTCAGGCCGTGACCGAGAAGTCCAGAACCGAGTGGAGTCTCTCGGAGTCCAATTCAAGACGAACTGAGTCTGACTTGTGTCGTACTCTCTTTTTCTAGATGCTCGTGAAGCCCAAGATTACTACGCAAGTCACATCGTGGTAGCCAAAAATGCAAAAAAGGTACTTTTTCACATGTCTGTCTCACTGATGGCTACAAATGGACAGAAGTTTGGCTTTTTGGAGAAATTTAATGCTAAATTTAAAGTTAAATAAATGTATTTAAATCAATTCAAAAAGTAGGTTGTGTGGTTCCCCACTAAAACATGTAATATTCCACATTGTAGATCCTTTTCACACTCTGCTGTCATCCCTGATCAGATACCTGATAAGATGGAAATAAAAATAATTAATGCAAAATTCAAGCAATCTCTGCAATATTTGTGGAAAAATTCCCCCGATTGTTCCGCAAATGTTGAATCAACAGAAGCTGAAGAAAATGTTTACGGCATAAAGTCACCTCTCCAAACAAAACTGGATTTATGAACAAAAATAACTGGTCGTTTAAAATCAACGAAGCTTTTCGACCTCTCATCACTTCAAACTCCGCAAATTACATTGAATTTTTGGAGAAAAGACGCCACAAAACAAAACATTTTGATCGTAACAATTACAAAATACTCGTATTTTTATTTTTTTTAATTTCAAAACCAACCAAAATTCCTCCAGGCGTGTCGGACGTTTCGTGTCCAACCTGTCCAGGTGATTCTTTCTAGGATCCAAATGGACTGTTCATGCTGCCGGAGGCGGTGGAGGTCGACAGCATGCAGCATGTGGTGGTCTACGACGGCAGCACCAGCAGTCCACAGGAACCAGGTACCAAACACGTGTCTTCTTATCTGAAGAATTTGAAGGGGAAAAAAAGTATTTTCCACAATTTCCCTGCACTGGTGTGGCAGATGAAAACTCGGAGTTCCCTGCAGACGATGGATTATATTTCAACCACAAATGTGTCGCCGTGTTTGCAGGCAGAGCCTTGGACTGCGCCCGGACGCTCGCTGAGGTCAGCCGCTTCCCGGTCGGCATCCTGAGAGGAGGCTTTCAGCTGTTCTCAGCTCTGTACCATTTTTTAAGAACCGAGAAGATCCTTTACACCATCGCGGTAAAACAAAACAAACGCACACGCCTGACCTGACGACTCGTTTTTAATCAGCAGGCGGTGCAAAGTCTGGAGAAAGCTGATTGCAATTCAATGAAGCAACGAAATGTGTTCGCAGTCAGTGATTTCTTTTGTGGAGGTGTTTCTGAGCCCACGCAGTGATTTCCAATGCAGGATTAAGGCTGATTTTAACAACAGAGTCTGGAGAAAGTTGAATCCAATTTACCAAACAGGTCAAAAATCAACATTCATCCAGTCATTTTGATTTGAGTGAAGTTTGTTTCCATATTTGTAGTTGAAAACTCTGATTGGTGCAGACGCCCAAACTATGAGTCTACCTGCTCCAAAGTTACAGTGAGTTTGGGTTATTTAAAAATCTTGATGAATCTTTTCCAAATATTTGATATTCTTTAGATAATTAATATTTAAAGAAAGGTCATCTCATTTAATGGATTGCACATTGTGCAGATGGATAATATTGCAGCCACTTCCTGTAAATAAAGTAAAGTTACACAACTCGATTTCAACACAGAATAGCAATAAATCAGGATTTCTCTGGAAATATTATTCTAATATAATTTCCGTCCTGAGGTTTTAGGGACCACAGTTCAGGTTTTCACACATCTTCATCCTCATTTTTTCCTCCAACAGGATTTGATTGCGATTGATGCTTAAACATGTGTTTTAAAGTGTGTGATTCCCTCAGGAGCTGGAGAACCTGAACATGTATCCGGTGGAGGTCATCGCCGGCCTGCTGTACATGGGCGACCAGAACCAAGCCATGGACTCCGATATCCTGCGAGACCTGAAGATCAGAGCCATCGTCAGCCTCTCGCTGAGCGACCCTCTGGAGTACGGACGGACTGGAGGTTTAAAATATCGGAGAAAATTCTGAACGTTGTTTTTAATACATGTTGAATTTCTTTTAACTCTCGATCCATAAGAGGGAACCACAGCGTCCTGAACATCCCCGTGGCCGACTCAGTGGACTCTGATTTATATTCCAGTTTTGAAAAGATTTGTACTTTTATTGGTAAGTTGTAACAAAACTTTAATTAATAAGCGGGTTTAAATTCCTGTTTTTGGAGTTTCATTTATAGAAGTTTTGAGTTTTCAAAAAATCTGTGCATGTTTTTAATTTTGGTTCAGACTGAAGTTAAAGATTTAAACATACAGTAAAATTCACTGTGCTGCTAAAAGGTCAAAGGTCATGATATGGATTTTATCTACAATTGAAATGACTGCACTATCCATCTTCCAGGTTGTTTTTTTTTTGTTTTAAATGATCATAACAGACAAAGAATGTAATTTTTTTTTTAATTTGAGATAAACGTAGTCGATCGGTTCATTCTCCTGTTTTCAGGTTCTCGCATCGAGTTGAACTCTCGTGTCCTGATAGTTTCCAAACAAGGAAGAAGCCGCTGCAGCACCGTGACCATCGCCTTCCTGATGCACCACCTCAAGAACACACTGGAGGCAAGTGGGACTCACATGTGCACAGATTAAAGGTCCAACGTGTGCACAGATTAAAGGTCCAACGTGTGCACAGATTAAAGGTCCTCATTCTGCCAGAAGAGTCTTGAAACGCAGTTTGTTGCATTACTCTGTTGGTCTGACTCCTCCAGGAGGCCTGGAGATCCACCCTCAGATGTAAACCCTCCATGAGGCCCAACACGGGGTTCCTGGAGCAGCTGTCTGACTGGGAGCTTCACACCAAGAGAACCAAACTGACGGACATTTCACAACCTCATTTTTAACAATAAAAAAAGAAACTGTTTCTATGACGATGTGGAGAAAATCTAATGCTTGTGTATATAAGACTTTGTTGGGCTCCTAAATTTAAAACAGTTTTACTTCATAGTTTTGACTTAAAACCATGAAAACTCATCTTTCATTTGAAAAGAACCCCATTTTTTTAATTAGGTGCAAATTAAAGGTTCCACACCAGGCAATAGGATAATTGATTAATTAAAAGAAATTAAAGGATTTGAATGGATAATTAATTAATTTAATGGACTTTTTTTCATGGTTTAAAGGGCTTAAAATGAAGCGAGATACCTTAAATTCACCCTAAACAATGAAAACCACGCATGAATTTACCGGGATTAGAAAATTAAGACAATTTAAGGTGTTAATTAAAGGATCGTTTTCTTTTTTTTTTTTTAATTAAGTGTATTTTTTTCCCTTGAAAAAAATTAACTGCACAATATCCATTAAAAAGACATTACTGATTTAAAAATTCATTAATTTATGCATTAATTATCCCTAAAATGCCATTAAAATAGATTTGTTTTATTAATATTAATGGTAAAAAGATCAATAATCTGTAGGACTGAAAATAAATGAAGGTATCAGGTTTCATTCCAAATGTAAGGGCACCTAAAGAAAGGCCCTCCTGTTATTCTGAACTGTCTATAGGAGCTCTTCTGTTTTCTTAAATCAATAAATAAATCATGTATTCATGATTCAGGCCCCTGTTGGTCATCAGCTGTGTCTCAGTCCTGACATGGCTGTTGAGGAGGTGCCAACATTATTGGAGAGGCCAATAAAGAGAGTCTAACTAAAACAGATATAGCAGGACTGTTACATATAATATGTTGGAAAAATCTATGTACAATAAAATAATACAATAATTGATGCAGTAAACGGGAAAAAACATTATTTTGTGTTTGTTTTTATGGTTTTAAATGACAGATAGGGTTCAATGGAGTTTAATGACAATATTGGCAAAAACGGCAACAACACAAACTTATACATACAAAACATAAACACAACATAACATTACACAATTTATTTGTATAAGATATCATGAAGTTATACGACTTCTCTCGTATTAATTTGCATCAGGCTGCTTTGATTTAGTTGTTTTTTTTTGGTATATTGGAAACAAAACAAAAAATGAATTGATAGATTTTAAAATGTATTGTTAATAGTTTTTTATGCTCCCAAACAGTAAACGCTGATGTTTTGGGGATTTTATTGTGAAGGCGAAGACAGGAAGTCACTCTTCTTTGTTGGTGTCGCTTTGACGCTACCAGTTGAATAACTGTTGCACAGCAGATCTGGACTTTTACTCAAGTCCTGGTGGTTTTATGAACTCGGGGTAGAAACATGTTGTTCAGTCCGACGGGTTTTTCGGAGTGTTTGCGGGAATGGGAGGATTTAGAGGAGGACTACCAACGGATGCAGGTGAGGTCAACCGTTTTAGGAGAGCACCTCCTGAAGTGTGGCCCGAGAGAGGAAACGAGCCGTCTGGGTGGGAGGGCACCGCGAGGTCCGCCCTCAGCAGCCGGGGATGACCGCCTTCAACAGCCGGGGATGACCGCCTTCAACAGCCGACAGTAAAAGTCAAACTAAAAGTAAAAGTAAAAGTAGATCACAGCGTGGACAGCTGTCTTCTGTCCTCACCGGAACCTTTGTTCCACTTGTCCCAACACGACGCTGTTTTGAGGAAGCACCGGAAGGGCTTTGGAGACAGCTGAAAGTCAGTTGACGAGTTTGAGAAGTCTTCAAACCCAAAAACTATAAACTGGAATTAATGTCATGTGGAAGGAAAACATGTTTTTATCAGCTCAACTTGAAAGAAAGTGAAACTCTTCCGTTTGGAAATACTTTTTCTTTTTGAGTATTTATATTTTAAACTTTACATTCCTACATTTATCCACATTTAACTGACAACTGTAGTTACAAGATACTTTTCATGTGTTAATTTAAATTGCAAAATGTTGGCCAAGTTCATAAACTAGTGTTTTAAAGCAGTGGTGACATTTCTCATTTAAATAACTGTTTAAA
Organism: Brachyistius frenatus; assembly: GCF_029030835.1. NCBI lineage: Eukaryota > Metazoa > Chordata > Actinopteri > Embiotocidae > Brachyistius > Brachyistius frenatus. Next base: position 741,220 of record NW_027210683.1, read on the forward strand.
AAAACGGATGTTTATCAATAAACAATCTTTCATATTATAGTTATTATTATCAATTATAAGTGTAGCTCCCTCCACCTCCAGTAGCTGCAGTAATAAAATAACATTCAATAACAGTGTTGATATGATGATGTAATACATAAGAAATATTTTTATTTTTTACTTACTTTAACGAGTGCGTTAGATTTATTTACATAACATATCAAACTCAGCAGCAGTCAACAAAGGTTCTGCGTGTAATTAACCAGGATTAAAACAGTCAGATTAATTTGTACATGAGAGGAAATAATTAGTAAAGGATGATAAATGTCTAAAATATAGAACGAAAACAGCCAAACCTCACAAATATAAACACAATATTAAAATTCAATCTGTGGAGAGCAAGAGACACATTATCATCTAAAATATGATTAAAATTACAGTTTAATCACAAAAGCCCAAAAAAATAAATCCCATATTATTATTATTATTATTATTATTATTGACTTTTATTTTACAACCTGTAAAGATAAATGTTCACCTGCTCGAGCGGAGATTCACTGGCAGCTTTTTCGTGTCCTCCCAGAGTTGCAGGTTCGATCATAATTAAAAATGAAAACCATAATGAAAGTATTTCTCCTCCACAAGGACACTCATCGTCTCTACAAGCAGAAGCTGGAGGAAGTGAGCCGGCTGCAGGAGAGCTGCTCCACGGCCATCGCACGCCAGAGGAGGAAACTGAAGGAGCTCACGGGGTCGCTGGAAGGGCGAGTTTTTATTATTATATTATTATTATTGTTATTATTATTATTATTATTATCATCAGAGCGTTTCTCTTTGTGTTGGTGGGGGTCACATGTTTCTTTATCATCGAAATTCAGAAAAATCTTGTTGGTTATTATGTCGACAAAAAGTTCTGAATATCCGTCTATTTATTTGAGCTTTTAATCTATTTTTTTTTTCTTGCATTGGTCTGAAATAGTTTTTTCTTTTTTTTACTTTGTTTTTAAATTTTCTTTTTGAATTGCTCTTAAAATTTTTGTTTTGGTCTACAACTGTCTGTCCTATTATTCTTATTGTTATTATTACTACTATCTGGCCTGTCAATCATCTGTTAATCCCTTTGAACTGCACCTGACTGTATAAAACGTGCTGTATAAATAAAGTTTGATTCATTTGTTTTGAAAGCTCAGACGTCCGGAGAACCAGATGAGATCTGTAATCGACCCTCTCGGTGTTTTGGAAAACAACATTTAATAAATACCTCTTAATGTTTTTGTTTTGTTTCTTTGATCAGATGCAAAGAAAACCATCCGACACCCAAACTGAGTCTGGAGGACGCGGACGCCATCGCTGACATGGAGGACGCCATCAAAGACAAAACGGATGCTTTCTCAGAGATGGAGGCTTTTCTCCCAAAGAAGAACGGGTAAGGAGGAGTCTGTCGCCGTGGCGATGAATCTCGAGAGAGCTTGATATTAAAAGAGAAAACACGTTGTTGTTGTTGTTGTTGTTGTTGTTTTTAATCTGAGTCTACTTCTTGTCCAGGTTGTACCTCACTCTGGTTTTAGGGAACGTCAACGTGACGCTCCTCGACAAACAGTCAAAGTGAGTCGCAAAAAAACTATTTATGTTTTTAGTTTTTTTACGTGTCGTCGTCACGTTTGAATCGTCTCTCGTTTTTTGTTTTTTCAACGAACAGATTTGCCTACAAAGACGAATACGAGAAGTTCAAACTGATCCTCACCGTCATCCTCTTCGTCTTCTCCTTCACGTGTCGCTTCTTGTTCAGCTACAGGTATAGACACAATATACACAATATACACAATATACACAATATACACAATATACACAATATACACAATATACACAATATACACAATATACACAATATACACAATACAAACAATATACACAATACACACAATAGACACAATACAAACAATATACACAATAGACACAATACAAACAATATAAACAATATACACAATATACACAATACACACAATAGACACAATACAAACAATATACACAATATACACAATATACACAATATACACAATACAAACAATATACACAATATACACAATAGACACAATACAAACAATATACACAATATACACAATATACACAATACAAACAATATACACAATATACACAATACAAACAATAGACACAATATACACAATATACACAATATAAACAATATACACAATATAAACAATATACACAATATACACAATATACACAATACAAACAATATACACAATAGACACAATACAAACAATATAAACAATATACACAATATACACAATACACACAATAGACACAATACAAACAATATACACAATATACACAATATACACAATATACACAATACAAACAATATACACAATATACACAATAGACACAATACAAACAATATACACAATATACACAATATACACAATACAAACAATATACACAATATACACAATACAAACAATAGACACAATATACACAATATACACAATATAAACAATATACACAATATAAACAATATACACAATATACACAATATACACAATACAAACAATATACACAATATACACAATATACACAATATACACAATATACACAATATAAACAATATACACAATACACACAATATACACAATATACACAATATAAACAATATACACAATACACACAATGTACACAATATACACAATACAAACAATAGACACAATATACACAATACAAACAATATACACAATATACACAATATACACAATACACACAATGTACACAATATACACAATACAAACAATAGACACAATATACACAATATAAACAATATACACAATATAAACAATGTACACAATATAAACAATATACACAATATAAACAATGTACACAATATAAACAATGTACACAATATACACAATATAAACAATATAAACAATGTACACAATATACACAATATAAACAATATACACAATATAAACAATATACACAATATAAACAATGTACACAATATACACAATATACACAATATAAACAATGTACACAATATACACAATATAAACAATATACACAATATAAACAATATACACAATCTAAACAATGTACACAATATAAACAATGTACACAATATACACAATATAAACAATGTACACAATATACACAATATAAACAATATACACAATATAAACAATATACACAATCTAAACAATGTACACAATATAAACAATGTACACAATATACACAATATAAACAATATAAACAATGTACACAATATACACAATATACACAATGTACACAATATACACAATATAAACAATATAAACAATATACACAATATAAACAATGTACACAATATACACAATATACACAATATACACAATATACACGTTTAAATATTAGTACGTGTTTACAGCAGCGTGTAAGTCAACATTTCTGTGATTTTTTGTTTCAGAGCTCTCGACGCGCTCTTCAACTTCCTGTTGGTGTGGTACTACTGCACGCTCACCATCCGGGAGAGCATCCTCATCAGCAACGGCTCCAGGTCTCCAGCTTCACTTCCTGCCTTGTTTATTTTATTGTTGCGTGATGTTAATAAATAATTTAGTTGTATTGGAGTCTTCGTTGGGTCGTTGTGATCCAGCGGGATCTTGTTGAACGCAGCGCAGCGATGCACACGGAGCAGGAGGCGGCGACGACCTTCACAAGGACGTATTCAGAGGGACAAAAACTCAAGTTAACCAACAGCTGACAAAGCTAACAACCCTCCGACGCCTCAGAAGGTCCCGGGAGAACTCGGTGTTGACAGTCTGACTGGGGGACGAATTCACGGTTGCACAACGTCAAAGAAATCTGCTGTTTCTCTGCTCCAGTTTCAGGTTTCCGTGGTGACATCACTAATGTTCACGTACCAGCGGTCACGTTAACGTTGATCAAGAGACGACTCTGAATTCTTCCTGATGAAGGTAGTTGATCCTCCGGTTGCATCGCCGCGCTGCGTTCAACAGGAACGTACGACCACGTCGCCGTCCTGTCCGTCCAGCAGGACTCCGTCCTGTCTCGTATCGTTGAATGTCCTCCGTGTCGTTTCAGGATCAGAGGTTGGTGGGTGTTCCATCACTACGTGTCCACCTTCTTGTCGGGAGTCATGCTCACCTGGTGAGGGACGTCTTTCATGGACGTTTTCATCACAGCTGCATGAAATATAATAACAATAAACTTCCTTCAACATGATTTTGCTCTTCATGACGGTTTGTATTGTGTTTGTTCTCAGGCCTGAAGGAGCTCTCTACCAGATGTTCAGGAGCCAGTTTCTGACCTACTGTCTGTATCAAAGTAAGAGATTCAACATCAACCGACATCCTCACGTCATGACAGAAACACTATGAACCGCTCAGGCGGCGACTTTTGACCTTTAACCCTTCGAACGAAGCCTCCTCACGACCTCTCGTCTCAGGACGTGTTGGTATTTTTCCAGACTGAAGACTTTGTGTGTCTGAGTTTTACAGCTTTAACTAGAATTGTGAGTTTCGTGAAGCCTGAAAAAGTCAAGTATCCAGTAAAATGAAATGAAGTGAAAATGAAGCATTAGTTTGTGTAACAGGAATATTTCTAATTTCTTATCCATTTTATCATCTTGTGCTAATTTCCAGGTTGGAAACCACCAAAAATAAAATCATTAAAAGTGTATTTATCTGTATAATCTGAAACCTCAGATGAAGTAAAAGATACTATATGAAGGAAAACACTGGTTTAGTCTGTTATTAAATATAAAAATGAACATACTTTACATATATTATTTCCTGATTGTATAAAATCCTGTCGTAAAAGACGGCAATATTTTAAATTTGGTGTCATATTTCTGGTGTAAACCTGCTTGTTTTTCAGTGTTTTCTGAGGTAAATAACATCCAACATGATCACAGTATATCTGATATCAACTTCTGTCCGGTTTTATCTTCTTTTTTTTGTGTTTGTGTTTCGTTTGCAAAGTAGGCTTCGTGCAGTTCCTGCAGTATTATTACCAGAGCGGCTGTCTGTACCGGCTCCGAGCGCTCGGAGAGAGACACAACATGGACCTCACCGTCGGTGAGTGGAGCCGAGACCGACGTCCGGATGAGTCGCTTCGAGGAGGGAATCAAACTGCACGTTCAGAGCAGGCGATAAATTGATGTTTATTTTGGTCCACGTCAGCGTGAGGACTTCCTCTTGCAGCTCAGCTGAGGTTTGAAATGAAGCGATCTGTTGTAGAAGTTCTCGACAGACTCTCACGTCCTCCTCGGGGGGAATTCGATCGCTCATCAGTTTGGTACGATCACAAGACCTGTCAGATTTATTGCGTCATCGTCTGATTGTGGTTGTTCGAGCTGAGCAGATTCATTTTGAGTCGTTTCTATGGAAACAGCTGCATGAAACAAACCTTCAATATTTATATGATAGTATTTTTAAGTACCTGTGTTCCATACGGGCCTCGTTCACCGGTCGTGTGTCTCTCTTCGTCCTCTCTCCATCCTCTTCTCGTCCCCCTCCTGTCTTCATCCTCTCTTCGTCCTCTCCTCATCCTCTCTTCGTCCTCCCTTCGTCCTCGTCCTCGTCTTCGTCCTCTCCTGCTGTTCAGAGGGTTTCCAGTCCTGGATGTGGAGAGGTCTGACCTTCCTGCTTCCTTTCTTGTTCTTCGGTCATGTGAGTAGCTTGATCTTGATCTTGACACGGACATCTAAGGGTTTTTATTAAATAAAATACATATGAAAACTTATTGTTGTCTATAATAAAGAAACAAATCTGGTTAAAAATCTCAGTTTAACAACACAGAACTAGAGAACAGGAACTTTTCCACAGTCTTCCGTACGTTGTTGACGGTGTAACTCTTCCCTCTCTTCCAGTTCTGGCAGCTCTACAACAGCATCACACTGTTCCAGATGTTCCAGCTGCCGGAGTGTAAAGAGTGGCAGGTTGGTTCATACGCTTAAGTTAAGACATTTTAAACAAATTAAGTCATTGAATTCAACATTTAAATGAATTAATAATAACTCTGCAGATATTTTGGTAAACAGATGTGGTGTATTCAAACTCTGGTGAAAGCCTCTTCTGTGTATGTTCATCTCTTATGTGGTCCAGGTGCTGATGTGCGGCTGCTCGTACCTGGTGCTCTTCATGGGGAACTTCTTCACCACGCTGGGAGTGGTTTACCAGAAATACATGAACAACCAGGACAAGTCCAAAACTGTGTGAGACCGGAACCAAAAAACTGAACAGAAACACACAAAAAAAAACAACCCAAAAAACGGTTTACGGGACAGAAAACGTGCAAAAATACTGCACCTCTGATTTCCTCTATGGAGCAGGATTGTTGCCCAACTGCTGCTTTACGATTTTTAAATCCTTTTTATTTCTTATCTGTGATCGAAGTTGTCGCCTTGATCAATCAACCAGGAGCTCCTTCAGGATGTTTCAGAGCTCTGCTGATGACGTGTTACTGATTCAAATCTTATTTATTTAGTCGGACATGAATCTGTTACTCAGGAGCTCTGCTGAATAAAACACAACATTTCCTCCAGAAATCTGCTTCACAACCAACATTTTAATTACTCCAAAATCACATATACTTATAAAATGTTTCATCCTAACTTGCAGCTGTGGTACATTTTTTTTAAGTCTCATGTTTAAATGTTACAGTTTTTCTGCATTCAAAAGTTGGTGTGAAAAGTTTTGTGCTTTACTACAATACATAGCATGACCACAAGGTGGCGGCATCGAGCTGACAGTGAACACGTGGATCCAGCTGTTTGTGTTTGAGGAGCTTTCATCCATTAAAACTTCAATTTTGGACACTTTTCTTTCATCTTTGTTTTTTCTGTCAGATTTTGGGTTTAATCGCGACTTCAGTTTCCATCTGTTGCTGCGTGATTATTGTTCAGATACCATCGAGGTCACTAACCAGCTTCAGCTTCACAATCAGCGCTGTTGTTTCTGCAAGACTATTATTCAAGCTAAAGTGGAAATGGGGGACCGGAAGAGCCTCTTTGTTTTGTCTCTCTTGTAGCAGATGACGTGAACAGAAAGGCAAATTTTTTGCATTATTTTGTGCAAAAGATGAATTTAAATCCAGAGTATGGAGGACATAATGTTCCTGGTACTGATGCACCCTGAAATATAAATTAAATGGGATGTTTCTGAGCTGATTCATTTAATGAACCTGTGAAACGTTCCTCATCTTTGAGTGTGAAAGTCGTAACTTCCTGGTTTTTGTGAGGAAAGATGAATGAAGACGTTCCAGTGAGCTTTTATGATTTAAACATTTCTCCTGCAGAGCCACAAACACAAGATCAGAGGGAATAATACCTGAAAAATTTAAGATAGAAAGCAGCTTCACTCCCAATTTATTACAGCAGAACCTCCCCCGCCCTTCCCCCTCCCCTCCACCCTCCACCCTCTCCACCGCCCCCACACACGGGTAGAAAAGTGTTGGATGAGTTAGTGCTGGAGGGCCAGAGAGAGCGAGGCTGGGCTGAACTGGGTGGTAGAAGAAGAGGAGGAGGAGGAGGAGAAGGAGGAGGAGGGGGAGGAGGAGGAGGAGGGTGTTCTCCCAGCCTGCACCTCTTTCATCTTTCTCATTAAAGCAGCAGCAGTGGGGGCCGTCAGGAAGGAGCCCTGGGACATGGGGATAGGGGACTGAGCCTGAGCCTTGTATGTGGGGGTGGGGGGGTGGGGGGGTTGGGGGGGAGGAGGAAGAGGAGGGAACAGCCAGAGACCAGCAGACGGGCCGTCATGTCAAACCTTCATGTTAAACTTAACCTGCCAGATGAAGACCTCTTATCTCCGCTCACCTTCCCGGCCGGCCTGGAGCAGCTGCAGGGGGCCGGAGGGGGGTGGAGGTGGTGGTGGTGGTGGTGGTGGTGGTGTGGGGGGGGGTGTCTCTGGTTCAGTAGCTCTGAAACACACAAGCTTTCTCAGTGTGTATGAAGGAGGAGCGCTGATGGGCCTCCATCTGGGACGGGCTGATTACGGAGGAGGTGAATCTGAGCAGCTTCAGTGAAACTGAAACAGTTCCAGTTGTTGTTGTTGATCTTGAACTGCTTTTGTAAATATTATGTCACTTTTAGCTTCTTTTTGTTTTATTTTTGCTTCCTGGCTGCTTCGCATGCTGCAAGTCGCTGTTTCTGGTCAAGAAAATATGTCTGAATTGTTGTTTAAAGTTTCTGCTGCCGCCGAGCGGTCGTAAACAATCGGTCACTGCAGCTGTGACGTAAACAAAATAGAAACCACATTTCAGAAATCTCCAGTTTCCTGCGATGAATCAACACAACTTACAGCACGACCGACAAACTTCAGCACAACTTGTCCTTCCGGGGTCAAAGGTGACCTTCCTACCTGAATACCTGAACTCCAGCAAGTCAGTTCTGCTCCATATTTCCCATCATGCATCTCATTTAAGTGAATGATTGAAGAAGTTGCTCTTGCAGCCTGTAAGACTTCCAAATCTTTCCCGTCCTCATTAGTAAATGAAGTCCCACGACAGCAGCTCCTTCAGCCCCTTGAAATATGAACTGAGACAAATTAAACGTGCATATTTAATGAGACGGGAACACGATTACATCCACGAGTTAAACGAGAGCGATGAGGAAGTGAGGAGAAGTAGGAGCTTCATGGCCTGCAGAGTCAGAGAGAAAAAAGAGAATTCATCTTTACATCAGCGAGCCTCTCTGGGATAAACCGTAGCAGGACCCCCCCCACCACCACCACCACCACCCATCCGCCCGCCCCCCTTTCCCTACTCTGTGCTCCGTTTCCATAGCAACCGCTGGAAGCAGACAGCTAAAGAGGAGGCCAGCTTCGGCGCGCCTTCAACCACCTCTTGAACCATCAAACAGCATTTCAGAGGAGGCGGCGTGCTGCGAGTGTCTCTTTATCAGATCGAAGTCGCAGAGAGAAGTTTATGATTTATTTTTTATATCTTTTTTTTTTATTTATTCTTTGTTTCAATGATTCCGTTTTGTGCACAGAAGTTCATCAGCTATAGAGAGTGGTATAAGAAGTATTCAGATCCTTTACTGGAGGAAAAGTCCTGCATTTAAAACATTACTTAAAAATCTGAAAGAATCTGAGAGGGTTTTAAAATTGTTTATTCAGCTTAAAAATAGGAACATTTTCTCAGCACATAAAGGAACTTTTTATCATTTAGTTTGTCAGAAAGATTGAAATTTAAAATCCTCAGATTTGAAGATACATAATCTGTATTTGATCGATCCGTAGCGCGACATTTGAAGTAACAAGAAAAAGGATGTGATTTGGAACGAGTACGCTTCCTTTTAGTGCTTCTTCTTCTTCTTCTTCTTCATTTTGTGGGCGGAGCATCAGTGCCACCAACTGTCTGAAAAATGGTTCTGATCCAGAAGTGTCTTCAGCTGCAATACCACCGAGTGCCACTAGAGGTCGGCTCCAAAAAGCCTCCAGCTCCATAGACTCCCATTCAACTTCTCTCATCAAATCCAAAGTGAATAAAATGTGTCCATCAGTTCTCTCGGTGTTGTTAGCTAAAGTCACTCCTTCTTCTTAGTTTTCTGGAGGTCCATCTGAAAATAATCCCTCATTCATTAGAAAAGAAGATTCAAGAAGACCTGTTTTTGGGGGCGTGTCTGTTTGATTGACAGGCCTGTGGTGCAGTCAGGTTACAGCTATCGGTGGGTGGGACGTAGTATCGTCAGGTTTCCGATCAGATCGGTCAGATCCACCGCTGGCTCCTCCCCCAGCTCGTCCAAATATGGTCACTTCCTGCTCCAAACCGCTCAGAAAAATAGCAAATATGTTTATTTTCATAAATAAACATGAACAACAACAAAAAATAGAATAAATCTCTGCATTTAACTTGTGACAGTCTGTTTTGAGTTCTGTGCACTAAACGTGTTGTAAAATTAGAACAATGTTTTTCCCATGATTGCGATCACATTTAGGTCTTTACGCACTTTTTACTTCCTCTTTGGTGACATCATCGCAGTTGTCAAAATCAGGTGACATTTCCCAAGTAATAAAAGTAGACAAATGTATTTAAGTCAAACCAATATCCTCCAGTAAATCCATCCAGATTTATGGAGTTCACATTTACGCCCACCATCAGACAGGACTGCCTCCCACCGAGTCCTTGACCCACATATCGGGAATATTTGGCCCTGTGGGGCCGAAGAGGGAACAATGAAGTGGGTCAGTGGGTCCCCTCCTACACACTCTGAGAGCTCTTGTAGGCCAGATGGCCAATTTGATTTGAGCCAGGAGAAAATGAATCAGCCACTCATTTATCGGAGCGTCTGATTGAGGAGAATCACAGAGTAAAACACCCGGCAGGACTCCTGCAGGGAACAGCAGTCAGGATGAACAATTACACACACAGCGGTCCACCGTGAACACCGTGGAGCTCTTTACCTCCAACAAGGCTCTTATAACTTCACCTCACACTCTCAGGAGGAACTGCTTGTTCGGTTGTTGTTCTTCATTCTCAGAATAGAAACAGAATTTAACAAAAGAAATCGAGTTCTTTTCATTTAAAATTAATGTTTACTTGCAGCAAAGCGGCAACCATCAGTGATGTCATTAACCATCAGTGATGTCATCAACCATCAGTGATGTCATCATCCATCAGTGATGTCATCGTTGGTTTGTGAACGTTATGAATCCTCCAGTTCAGATTCTATCCGTCACCATCTTTGCTAGTTCGGAGCGGTTTGGAGCAGGAAGTGACCATATTTGGACGAGCTGGGGGAGGAGCCAGCGGTGGATCTGACCGATCTGATCGGAAACCTGACGATACTACGTCCCGCCCACCGATAGCTGTAACCTGACTGCACCACAGGCCTGTCAATCAAACAGACACGCCCCCAAAAACAGGTCTTCTTGAATCTTCTTTTCTAATGAATGAGGGATTATTTTCAGATGGACCTCCAGAAAACTAAGAAGAAGGAGTGACTTTAGCTAACAACACCGAGATAACTGATGGACACATTTTATTCACTTTGGATTTGATGAGAGGTCACGACATGTTTCAAAGCCTGTGATGTTGATCGATGTGTTGCTTTCCAAGAAGCTTCCCAAAATAAACTGTGAGCAGGTAGTGTGGCTGAAATACACACACACACACACACACACACACACACACGCACACACACACACACACACACACACACACACACACACACACACACACACACACGCACACACACACACACACACACACACACACACACACACACACACACACACACACACACACACACACACACACACACACACACACACACACACGCACACACACACACACACACGCACACACACACACACACACACACACACACACACACACACACACACACACACACACACACACCCTCCTCCCTTTGACAGGTTTAAAATATCCCATCACTGCCTCGATGAAAAGCTTTCCCTCCCCATCGTCCCGTTTCATTGCCTTTGTCTCCATCTTTTTGTTACTTTCTCTGTTTCCATTGTGTCCGATCTCCGGCCGCTGCTGTTTCCTGGTTGCCACGGTAACCGTTTCCCTTTTAAATCCTCGCGTGGCCCCCACGCTGTGCCGGGCTGTAAACAAGCAAACGAAACAAAGCTGCAGCGAGTTTACACACATTAGTAACAAAGGCTGTGAATAAAAGATGCTTCACGTTCTCATACCTGCGTTCTCTGTAAACAGGAGACGTTCCTGCGGTGAACCATCAGCATGAAAGAAAACTACAATTAATTCAAGTTTAAGTTAAATAAACTCTCAGCAGCCTAAACGGTGGCCAAACACACATTAAACACTTCTAAATATTACATCCCAAAATTTATGAAAGCACATTTTTTAATGTAAAATGAATGCTGACAAAACAGAAAGGGTTCATCCTCTGGGGATACAAATGTGGCCCTTAAACTTGTGACCATTTGCCCATTAACACTTAAAATGTCCTGCACAACTGTGTTTCATGCCCTGAGGATGGGTCAAAGGTCACCAGAAACATCAGGTTTTATTCTTTGGGGAAATTTGTTTACAGCAGAAAATGTAACGTCAGTGAAGCCGATATTCGCTGAGTCAGCTGGACCGACAGAAACTAACTCAGCAAGGCAGCGACAGCGTTGTTGAGAATTACGGTTAAATTCAAGCAGCTGAAACTCTGTCAAAGTCAGTGAATGATGCCAGAAGTTAAACTAACTGCAGGAAAGTCTTCAGTTTCCACTTCACATAAATGGAACAAAATCAGGACGTTCCACGTTGCAGATAAATCCTCATTCACTCCCCACAACACTGAAAGGCTGCTGCAGGACGCGTCTCTATAAAACCCACCGTGGACAACATGGCTGACTGTGGTGCGTCGGCAGGGCAACAACACCGAGACGCAACTATAAACCAACAGCACACCAGTTTAACAATGAAGCAGCACTAAATGATGGGATGTAAAAACTGTCAGGAACAAAAACCGAGGGCCTCTTTCAGCTGATCCGATGATATGAACGAGGTTTTCTCTCAGATTAACGTCAAACTCTGACTTTTACTGATATAAAGTTGAATTTAATGACTTGTAATGAAAAACAGTCTCCTTTGTGCTGATCAGACAAAATCCAACCACATTATTTTTGTTTATGAGATAAGTTTGACTCTAGTGTTGTTTTTAATTAGTTTATTTTAGATTATTTTTACTTAAATTTCACTTTGTTTATTTATAATTTTTTACTTTTAAATGTATTTTTTATTTTAAAATTTTGATTGATTAATACATTTTTAGTTTAGTTAAATTTTAATTTATCTATTTCAGATGATTCTAGATTCTGTTTTTCAAATTCTGTATTTTAGTTTTTTACATTTGATTAACTTTTGATTTATTTGGCTTAGTTTATTGAAATGTTCTTTGATTTAATTTGATGTAAATACACGTGGCTGTGAAGGGCTCCGTCGCCCACAATTTAATACATTAATAGTAGTTTTACGAACTTTACATCTGGTTTTCTTTCAAGTCGTTTTTGAGCTGAAGCTCTTGAAATGTTGATTTTCCTGCATTTTTGTCTTTTGTCAAAACAACATGTTGATTATGATTATTGACGAACTGAAGGAGATAAAAAACGAAAAATACTGCATGTAATCGGTTAAAGGGAATGTGTGTTTGTTTGCACTAATAAGAAGAAAACCACAAACACACCTGATCTTAAAACGGCTGTGAATCGTTAACACCTTTGGGAAAACCACCCTTGACTTTTTTATGAGACTGGATAATTTAATGGTTGGAGGTTAATGGTGTTAGCGACTGCACTTGGGGCCGTCAGTCAAGTTGCAGGCGGGGGTTGGAGGTTGTGGGGGGGTGGGGAGGGTGGGGTTCAAGGGGCCCATGTCGAGCCTGCAGCGAGCCTTTCAGTAAACAAGAAACAGAATCTCACATTAAAGGTCTGCTAAAAACAGTTACGGTCTTCACACAGAAGATTCTGGGTTTCAACCCTTTTAATGCGGTTTGGAGGATCTCGCGGCAAAAACTGAAAATCTAACCCAGTAAAATCATCAGATATCTGGATTTATAAACGGATCATTTTTTTTCAGGTCGATTATTTCAGCATCTTTGTCGTCATTTGAGTCATTTTTTTAACCAGATATTTGGAACATGTCTGTAAAAACATCCACTTCAAGGCTGCAGACGACTTTTCTTTTTCTTTTTTAATCAGTGGGCTCAGGATGTTGTTAGCCTAGCTTAGCATAAAGACTGAAAGTAAAGGGAAACAGCTAGCCTGGTTCTGTTCAGTAGGATTTTAAACATCAGCCCGGTGCGGTTTTGTCATCACAGCGAGGTTTCCAGCAGGAAGCTGCAGGGGTTTACTGAGGTTGGATAAACAGTTAAATCACCTCTAACCCTCCCAAACCTCCGACTGTGGTCGAGGGAAGTACAGCTGCACCGGAGACAACGGCGACGTAACGGATTAGAGTCACATGCTGAGCAGGAGAGCTCACGAGCTTCTCCGCTGACTGTGATTACCGTCTTATGGTATAAGTATTGTTATCCTGCTTAGCTGCAGATGCCTCGTCTCCGTGCGTGCACCATCTCTGCATCCGTAATGTTCACATTCAGCAATCACAGACAACAGGAGAGCTCGTTCGTAAACGCCTCTGAAAGATGTCGGAGATAACACAACGGGTGGAAGTGTGACGCAACAAAACTCCACCGAAACACAACAAAATAAAAAACAGAGTTTGAGGAGATAATGGCTGAATATCAGTGAATTTATCTGTCTGAGCAGCGACTTCATTTTACTTTGGTTCCTCTCCGGAAATAATTAAACAGAAAAGTGTTTGAAAAAACGAGAGAATTCTTTTTTTTGGATCAAATTTCTTGAGATCAGATGCAGTGAAAAACATGAAGGCCAAGAAATGAGAGAATAAATCACTGATTTAATTTGAAATCCTTTCATAGAGGTGGAGCAGCAGTGACCTGAATAAAGTTGGCTCATCTTGAAACAGGACGGCCAAAAACCCAGATTTAATTTAATACCAGTTTCTCCCACCGACCTCTAGTGGCACTCGGTGGTATTGCAGCTGAAGGCACTTCAGCATCGGAACCATTTTACAGACCTGAAGATACGAACACTTCTTCCATCCATCCATCCATCATCCATCCATCCATCCATCCATCATCCATCCATCCATCATCCATCATCCATCCATCCATCCATCAATCCATCCATCCATCCATCCATCCATCCATCCATCCATCCATCCATCCATCCATCCATCCATCCATCCATCCATCCATCCATTTAGTTAGTCCACATTTGTCTCCTCATCTTCTTCTCAGAAATAAAACAAATAATCTCACTTCCCAAAATGTTGAACTTTTCCTTTGTTGTAAAACGTGATTGTTAATGCAGGGCTTGATTTCTCTGTATTTTATTTATCTCCCAGTGAGTCTGCAGTCAGACGTGGTTCCAGTGTCTCCGTTATGAGAGTAGAAGAGATGGACTTCTTATTAATGTAATCAGAGAGGTGTTTCTGTCTGCGGGTGATCAAGAGCCGCCCTGACCAATTTATGATTCCCTACATTTGGGAACAATCGGCCACCTGGGTCCCCGAGGCGGCTTCACCCCAACCAACCCTGCATTGTGTCTGCGTGGAGCCCCGCCTCCTCCCATCCCCTGCCCCGCCCCCTCCCCTTTCCCTCTGCGCCCTCAGCGAGACACCGATGTGTCTGAGCCGAGGTGTGCTGCAGTGATTCATTAGTTCATTAAGGCGTCTTGTGGCCATGGCAACAATCTTTGCGAGGGGTCAGCGGTAACATGACGGCCTCCTGCAGGGTGAACGCTGTCACAGGATCTGAGCGATGGCAGGAGGTTCAATCAACCCCCCTCTAACCCCCCTCCAACCCCCCCACCTCCCCCACCTCCCCCACCGCCCCCTGTCCCTGTCCCCCCCAAAAATAACATCCTTTAACTCATTTATACATTCTGCATTACAAAAACAACCACACACACACACACACACACACACACACACACACACACACACACACACACACACACACACACACACACACACACACACACACACACACACACACACACACACACACACACACCTCCCTCTGTAATGTAATCACACACTCTGGGCTGTATGTGGTACAGTTCCAGTAACTCCTCCTCTGACGGAGATGAAGGCTGCAGGCTTTCTTTTAAACTCGGTTTGTTCGATGTCTGCGGAGGATAAACGTCGTACAACGGTTCAGTCGAGTCCAGACGTCTTAAATTCATCACTAAGACGGGCCCAAAATAAATGATAATGTTAGGTGACATGAAATGAAATTCAAAAGTAGAACATTTTACAGAAAATTATCTTTCTGAATGTAAAATAAAATATCCGACTAATTGATGGCAGCAGAGAGAAAACACCGTCATTCTTCGTAGATAATTCGGAGTCCGATGGAGTTACAAATAAGGAAACAAGGAAAACTCATTATGAACTTTATAGCTGCACAAAATTAATGTTTCGTATCATTACAGTTTGGATTTTATAACACTTAATAAGGGAAATAAAGACAAGCTTGTCAGACAAAGAAGGTGCGGCCCAAACTTGGACCACAGGCCACAGATTGGGCCGCTCCAGTCTGGTAGGTTGTGTTAAATGAAGTGAGAAACTGAATGCCTGAATACCTTTTTACTTTTATAAGACTGCACATTTTTCTATTCAGGAAATAAAACCCTTTATATGTAGAAAAGTCAAGATCAAAAAACATGATTTTGGTGATATAAATAGTGACGTCGTCGGCGTAGAGAAGCTTCAATCTTAAAACCAAACAGGAAGACAAAGTGAAAAGGAATCAAATAAATACAAAGACTGACAGTTTTCTTTCTTCTCTAAAACGATAAACATAAACGACGATGCGATCTACCGTCTGATTAAACTCCAGCCAGGCAGCTTTCATCACTCTTCATCTCCACCGTCTCTGAACAAACACTTTATATCTTTATAGAGATAAAACAGATGTCTTTAAAATACACTTCCTGAACACCTTTTTAAAACCTCTAACATGGGAGCGTAACCTTGAAGCCTCCTTGGTATTTGTTCTGTGAATGGCATCCTTTCTGGTCCTCCCCCTTTCCCTCCTTCCCCCCTTCCCCCTCCCTCTCCTCCCGGACAGAGTCTGTTCGAACCAGCGGCCCTTGACTTCGTCTGGCACTCCCGCGGTGAAACACTCGGCCCCCAATCTGTGTGAGAGGAGCAGCCAGTGTGTGGGCTCACCGCAGGTTGCCATGACGATGAACTGCAGATTTTATTTTTACTCTCTTGGACGATTAACCGTCCGTCGGCCTCGTATGTGCCATTATTTTCGGGTTGCCCGTCCCGTTCTTGTGAACGCGATATCTCAAGAACGCCTCGAGGGAATTTCTTCAAATGTGACACAATCGTTAACTCGGCCTCAAGGATTAGAGTTTGGTGGTCAAAGGTCAAAGTTCAAGGTCAGTGTGACCTCATGTCCCTCTCATCCGTCTGCCCCATTCATAACATATTAAAGAACACTTTGAGGGAATTTGTTCAAATTTGGCAAAAACATTCACTTGCTGCCAATGATGAAATGATAAGATTTTGGTACCCAGAGGTCAAAGGTCACTGTCCCATTACATAGGTCCATGGTTGTGAATGCAATATTTCAGGAATATCTATAGGGAATTTCTTCAAATTTATCATGAATTTAGGCTTAACTCAAGGATTAAGTGCTTAGACTTGGGGGTCAAAGGTCACTAGGAGTTCATATTAATTTCCTACTATGAATACTAGGAACATGAGCTGTCAGTGTGTTCCACGTTACTGACCATGAGCTGCCAGTCAAGGCAGCGACACACTGACAAGACGACATTTAAAAAAATGTTTGCCCATAATTTCTGCAAAATAATAAAAAGCGCAGATTAAAGAATCATTCTGACATTTTATTTTAGATTAAGAATGTTAATTTTCTGTGACATATATCACATTTCAATGAAATGTAATTTAACGTAACCTAGACATTTATTTTTGCCCCTCCGCCCTCCATCCAGATTCATTTTTGGCACTTCATTTGAAGACTTTGGGCTCCTCTGCTGTACAGAGTCACAGGAAGACTGGAGCCAAAACCAGCTGACATTGACTGAAGGACATGATGCACAGAAAGACTGACGACCTTCCACACTCACATTCACACACCTTATATGTTCCATGATGCATGAAAGGAAAAGAAAAGAGTCATGAAGGTAAAACATTCATTTTGTTCTTTAATCTTTACCGAAAAAAAACTATATAAATCAAGTTTTTTTTCACACTGCCAGAAATATACAAATCCCCTTTAAAGCAGACCTCCTTAATCAAAGCATAATCAATAAACCCCTCCCACTCCAACCTCCCTCCACTTGACTTCCTATATGGGCGGAGCCTCGTAATCTCTATAGGAAGTCAGTTCACCTGTGGGAAACCCCCCACATCAAAGAAGATGGCCGACGTCATGTGGCTGCTTCTTCCTCCTGAAGTTTGGACCCAAAACAACTTGTAAGTTTACTTTGTTTTGGTATTTCAAGAATGTATTTAACTTGTTGAATCATCATATCGAGATGAGGACTAATTTATTTTCATTCATTCAAATCTGTTTAATACCAGGATGACGCTCAGTGCAGCCAAATGACAGTGATATCTATCGCTTCCTTTAACTCGGCTTCATCAAAAAAACACGATTGTTTATCTGTTGTATTTAAGCTAAAAACCAAACAAGCAGTTGTTGTCTTGCAATTGATAAATATGATGCCGTTTAAGTTAGCGAGTTCATCATAAAAAGTAGAAGTTCATCTTTTATGTTTGTAATGTAAATATAAATATACAGTTTCACACAAACATTACAATAAACAAACATGATAAATTGTTGGAAGAGTTTCAATAAACAATTAACACAATTATAATGCTGATTTCAGGGACTTTTTGGAGGAGAGATTCACTAGTTGGCCAAAATGTATGTTGGTCCTGCAGACTGTCGCTTCAGTAGTGACTGAACAACTGTAACATGTGAATGTCAAACAATCCAGTTCAGTATAAAATGTCTCTTTTGGTTTGATTTAAACAATCTGTGTTTACAACACCCGAAGCCAACTTTCTATTAGATCTGTAAAAAAAAGAAAGAACTGGCGGAGAGGAATCGTCTTCCTCTCCTCGGCTGCATCACCGGGGAAACTCTGGGCTTCAGACGAGGTTTGGGATTTCTCTCCACTTCAAAGACATTTTTTCACACCACTTTCTGACTTTTCTTATATAAAACAGGCTTCATTTCCACAGGCCGGTTATGTTTGTGTGCCCCTCCCATTCAGGAATTAAAGACGCTTATAGAGCCTCACCGTGACTCTGTAAGACGGTTTCTGACTTTACTGTGTCGGGAATATTCTCTTCCATTACCGAGTGTTGAGTCTCAGAAGGAGGTCAGACTCGGGCTTTAAAATACACTCTTTAATTTCTCTGTCAAATTATTTTGACCTGTAGAAAATCCTGTTTGGACACGAGTTTCGTGTCATTTTGGATTTTCCACTGCATGTTTGATTTCAGAAAAAAAAAAAAAAAAAAAAAAAAAGATCACTTGTGCATCATTTAATTTTCTATTAAAGATGCATTTTGCTCCAGAAAAAGAAAAGTTCAAAGAAATGATTGAAATCCCAAAATTGCAGTGACGTTCATGCCCATGATGAGTGGATGTAAACCTCCAACCACAGCTGTATCTTGGGTTTGTTTTGCTCCAGTTTATACCTGCAATTCATATAAGAATGAATACTTATGTTAATAAGGGTGCAACTATTTCTACAAGCATTTTAGCTGCATAAAATGTTAAAACGGTGTAAAAGTAGGTGGAGAAGGAGAAGGAGATGAAACTGATTGAAAAACGGATCAGATGAACTCAGTTGTTTCAAAAGGTAAACGCACTCCAGATCTGAGAGGCTTTTAAGAAGAGACTTGTTTGCTCAAACACATCTAAGATCTCGCTCGACTGAAAACATCTCGTCAAAAGTTGAGTTATGGGAGCACATGGTTTGTGGAGGAGGAGGGGTGGCGGTGGCGGTGGCGGTGGGGGGTTATGTTATCCTGTGCTGGTGAACCTCCTCTTCTCTGGCAGGTGAAGAGAAGCCGTGACTGGTCACACCATCTGTCACGGATGTAGCACATGTCTGTCCACACCCTCCTCCTCCTCCTCCTCCTCCTCTCTGACATGAAGAAAGGAAAACATGAGTGGAGTGATGAGGAACAGAAAATCCTCAATCTAAAGTCTGCAGATTTATCTCTACATGGTAATCTAATATGTTGATATAATAAAGGTGATGGGGTAGAGAAGAGGTGGGTGGGACAACAAAATGTCAAATCAGGTTCACTTGCTGTTTCCTTCTTAATGTCAATACTGTTTTTTTTTTTTTTATGAAAATACACAACTGATTCCTGAACTGTAAACAAACTGGTTCCTCTTTCCAATACAACAGAAGGATTTCCTGAATTTAATGATGTAGTTATTTATGACCAAAACCCAGAATGCCTCCTGAAACCTAACTGTTGTTTCGTGATGACAGCTGCAGCAGTTTGAGTGGGAATTCAACAACACACTATAAACTTTAAAAAGGATATATGCCCGTAAAATAATTATTTTGTTTATTTCATGCTGTTATCAGTGCATGAAGACATTGTTTATTACCACTATTTTTTGGTGCATTAAAAAGCTAAAAAATAATAAAAAAAAAAAAAAGTGGATGAAGAGTAAAGAAAAATGAGGATCCTGAGGTTGAACCAGATGAAAACCACTGAATTAAACCAGATATTTCTGAGACAATAAGTGCATGAGCTGGAAACAGCTGGAATTGTAAGAAAAATGGTTGTTAAAATGGTTTCCAAGGGGGTGCTGGATGATAAAAGTGGTTGCTATGGTCTTTTTCAGTGGCTTGCATATTTACAGTATAACTTGAATGAATCCTAAAATCCCTTTGACTGGATTTAAAGTTTGTTTATGATGCACAGAGACGAGCGAGGGGTGAATCTGGGAAGCAGGAGGACACTAAGCCCCGCCCACCTACAGCAGAAACCTCATTCAAAATAAGTGATAAAAGACTGTTAGAGTGGCACACAGAGACGAAGGTTTAAGGGAAGGACGTGAAAGAGCCGGCGCCACCGTTGAGATATAAAAGAGACACATACTCAGTCCTTTTTCTTTTTTAAAGCTGCCATGGCAATATGATAAATTATTTAAAAAAGAAAATCAAGTATATATTAAAAGGTGAAAAGTTTGATCCCTCAAAGGAGGTCTAAGCTGATCCTCCTCTGGGGTAACTGGGACAGGCGTCAGGCCGAGGTGGAAACTAAGCTTCTGGTATTAACACTAAGAGAAAATGTGTGGGTCGACAGTTGGAAAAAAAAAAAAAAAAAGTCTTTCAGGAGCCGCCTGGTTAAAATCATCTCCTGAGTGAGAGCTAGAAAGGTTTCATGAGAGAGAGGTTGGCTCAGATCCAAACCAAATGTTCCTTGATATGAAGAGCGAGATGGACTTTTACAGATGTGTGCAGCTGCTGCTGTCTCCTTCTTCAGCGTGAAGCTCGTTCTGGGTTTATTTTGAGACCACAAAGGCTGATTGAGAGATATGTGGGCGTTACCCTTTTTATACAATAAAGTGCAGAGAGTTCAGACTTCCTATCGATGAAATAAATCTGGTCTGAAAAGGAAAACCTCATTGCAGCATTAAAAACATCATATTCACCTGTGATGAAAAGCAGAGTGCTTCATTTCAAAGGTTTCACAAGACACAGGTTAGAAACACAGTCTGGATATAAAAGAGTTTGTATCTTCAGGTCTGAAAAATGGTTCCGATGCAGAAGTGTCTTCAGCTGCAATACCAGCGAGTGCCACTAGAGGTCGGCTCCAAAAAGCCTCCGGCTCCATAGACTCCCATTCAACTTCTCTCATCAAATCCAAAGTGAATAAAATGTGTCCATCAGTTATCTCGGTGTTGTTAGCTAAAGTCACTCCTTCTTATTAGTTTTCTGGAGGTCCATCTGAAAATAATCCCTCATTCATTAGAAAAGAAGATTCAAGAAGACCTGTTTTTGGGGGTGTGCCGCAGATGATTTATTTCTGGAAGAGTCACACCTTTCTTTACTTGCTGCTGTCCGTCAGTTCGTGGTGTCACAGTTTGACAACACGAGTACCGTCTGGTAAACCTATATCACGCTAGAGGAGGTGCTCTGTAACCACCAGCTTACCGTGTCCGTGTCTAATGGCCGTGTTGTGTGTCCATAGCTGTACGCTCATGTATGACGGGGGCTGGACAGGTGGACGACTGACTCCAGGAAGTGCCTCCGCTGCAGCTGTCAGACAAGGTGACCCGACAGTAAATGATAACAACAGCAGAGAACCTGCTCACATTACTAGAGGAGGTCCGGTGTGACTTAACCTCTGGTCAATCCTTGCTCTGAACACCATCTTGTGTTATTATTATCTTTGCTGCTTTTCAATAAGAACATTAATTTAGACAGTGGTTTTCAACTGGTGGGTTGCACCCTAGAAGTGGGTCGCAGGGTTATTTTCAGTGGGTTGTGGATGAATAAAAAATGGTTGACTCGCTGGTTTGTAAACGTCCATTTTTGAAGCTGTGACTTCGGAATTTCGGCTGTCGCCATCTTGTTATTTTGGAGTCAGAAGTGACCATATTTGACGAGCTGGGGGAGGAGCGAGGGGAGGACACTATGCCCCGCCCACCTATACAGGAAACCTGACTGTACCACAGACCTGTCAATCAAAAAGACACCCCCCCCCCAAAGAAATATTGCTTTTTTTTTTAACTGGCCCCTAATGGTCCTCGGTGGTATTGCACTTTAAGGCACTTCTGCTATTCGGCCTTATTTTTCAGACCTGGAAGCTACGTCCACTTTTATATACAGTCTGTGGCAAGAAGTTGAACTTTTATTTCTAATGCTGCACTTTTACTTTGAAAAAAAAAAGCTAACGCCTGCACATCAGTAAATGAGATTAGGATTAGATAAATCTGCCTTTTGTATTTCATATTTACTGCAGTTGAATCTTGATTTTCTCTATTTTAAACTTCTTTGAAAAGGATGTATGTCTGTTATTCAAGCATTTGTTGCAGTTGGTGTTTATTTCATGTTTTTTTATCAATCTGTGAAGACCTTGTTTGTTCAAGCACTATATTTTTATGTGATAAATGGCTCAAACATTTCAGAAGGAGAAAAATGGGCATCCTGAAGTTGGACCAGATGAGGACCATTGAATTATACCGTATATTTCTGGTAGAAAATGAGTGGGCGAGCTGGAAACAGCTGGAAGAGTAAGAAAAACAATTATTTAAATGGTTGCTAAGGTGTGCTGAATAATATGAAGTGGTTGCTATGGTGTTTTTACAGTGGCTTGCATATTAACAGTGTAACATAAATGATTGCAAAGAGGAGCTGGAAGATTATTTTTTTTTGGTGAATTTATAGTTTATTTATGATGCAACATTGAAAGCAATCAGGAAAAGTCAATAATTAGCTTGTTGTAGATTGTTGAAGCAGCTCGGTAACCTTCCTGTAATCAGCAAGAAACTAATCAAACAGACGTCTGATGGAATTAAGGAGGAAATGTAAAGTAGTATGTCTCTTTTCAGTAGTTGTAGTTGCTGCAGGTGTGGTAGCTTCTCTTGTTCCAGCAACTCAAAGATAAAAGAGCAGCAGATCTCTTTAACTAGTTTCTGCCTCGGCAGTCGAACAAACAAACAAACAAACAAACACTGAGCTGCTGTTTCTGCAATCACAGTTGAGTGTCGACGCTTTTATCCACAAAGGTGGCGACAACACGAGGACGGGAGCTGCCAGCTCGTCACCAATGTTTGTTTTCAGTCCGACTGTGGAACTGAAAGGTTTGAAGAGCCTGTGTGTCGGTGTTGACGTCTCCTTTCTAACCGTTCACCATTTATTTTCACTAAAAGATGCATCTTAAGTTGTTCCCTAATGGTCCAAAGGAAAACCAACAATTCGTGCTGGGAAGTGAAGTCGATGAGCTCTGCTGTGGTTTGCTGAGGTAGATCTCTGGAGTTACTTATCTTAATGAGTTCACAGCTGAGCTCGGTTAGTTCGATTCCTCTTGTGGAGGTCTAAAGAGATCCTGACCCTCTCGTTTACCATCACCGGCCTGTCAGTCGATAAACCAGTCGTTGGCGTAGACGTATGTCTTCGTTTTCCAGCCTCTTATAGGTCTTATTATTAAAAAATAGAAAACAGCATGTTATAGCTTGTTTAACTTAATTAGTCCAGAGCAGAGACTTTCTACAGTCTCCACTGGTTGGATGGTTGGATGGATGGATGGTTGGTTGGTTGGATGGATGGTTAGTTGGATGGTTGGTTGGTTAGTTGGATGGATGGATGGTTGGATGGATGGATGGTTGGTTGGTTGGATGGATGGTTGGTTGGTTGGATGGTTGGTTGGTTAGTTGGTTGGATGGTTGGATGGATGGTTGGTTGGATGGATGGTTGGATGGTTGGTTGGATGGTTGGTTGGTTAGTTGGATGGATGGTTGGTTGGTTGGATGGATGGATGGATGGATGGTTGGTTGATTGGTTGGTTGGATGGATCGATGGAGGTACATTTAATTATTTCCACGAAAGAAAAAGATCATTTTAAAGCAGGTTAAAATACAATAAGCATAAAAATGCAAAAGCAAAACTGACATATTACAAGAAAATATAAAATAATACCTTCATGGTAGCGTTTATACAAACTAAAATAGAATAGAACAGTCAGCAGGTATAGTGCAAATAAGATGGTGAAATAAGCCAATAAAAATAGGTTAGTCCGCAGCATATAACGTTTTCCAATTATACTCTATTTTATTTATGGATTAAAAACAAAAACATGCTGTAGTTTATCAGTGACCTCTAGTGGTGCTGGTCGGTGTATTCTGTTACCTTTGGACAGAGACATGCACCTAGTTTTCAGACTTTATGCTAAGCTAAGCTAACGGTTGGCATAGATGTGTTTTCTCAGTCTCTTCTGTATTTCTCAAAATATTTCCCAACCCTGTGGTTATTTCCTGAAACCCTGTTTTTGCTAATGGTTTTGTTTTCCTGCAAATCACATGGTTGAAACGATGCAGCAGGAAATTGCTACAGGCCAAAGCGTGTAATAGACACACATGTCCACTACAGCAAAATGTGAGTTACACGTTTAGTTGTATTGGGTGGGCGTGTCTTTTTCACGCTTTGCCTGGTTGTTAAATAAGAGTAGATTGACTCCGTTACTGAAGGACACAAATGGATCTAATTTTTTTTTTAAATATTTTCAAAATAAAACACACCACAGGCTACTGGTTTCATCTTTAAAGTGTTGGATTGTGTCAAATCTTCACCTGAGAAGTAAATAAAGCTGTTAAATAGATGTAATAGAATAGAATAAAGTAGAATATTTCCCTCTGAAATGTGGTGGAGTGAAAGTAAAGTAGCATCAAATGGAAATACTCCAGTAAATTGTACCTACAGTAAATACATGTGCTGAGTTAGCTTTTCTCCCGCTAAATGAACACTTCAGACAGCATGAGTCGCTGTTAGTGTCCCGGCTGATCTGAGTGGAGCCAGCAGGGCCTGGTAGTCCGGGTTCAAACGTGCCGAGCCGTGATAAGACGCCGCCTCGCGACCTTGAGGACTTTCTACAGGAAGAGAAATAGAAACGCGGTGTGAATTCTGCAGCAGAAGAAAACACCGATAAGCTGTTTCTGCCACACACGTACAATAGGAGAGGGACCCCCCCACCCTCCTCCCACCTCCGCCTCTCGCACTTTAATTGAGCGCCCTCCTCCTCCTCCTCTTCTCCTTCCTCCTCCTCCTCAGCCTCCTCCAGGCTTCGCGGAGAACTTCTCGTCGACGCGCCGCCTCGGTTCACTTTATTCCGGACTGGATAGGAGCAGCAGCAGCAGAGACATGGCTCTCCTCCACCGGACTCTGGTACCGCTTCTCCCGGTGTGTCTGCTGATCTGCGGCGGTGAGTCCGTTAAACACGTGTTGGTTGTTTTTGTTTTTTTATATTTAACTGGGAAAGTTTGGTGGAAGGTTTCTCTGTAGTTCACGGCGTGTTTTTGGTCCCGTGTGTTAAATATAATCAACATATTAGTTGTATTTCGCTTCTGCAGTGACTTTGAAAGCAGATTTATGAACTTCGTGTTGCCTTACGGGAATTTCAGTCTCTATTTCCAGCAGTTTAAAACATTTAAAGGTGCAGTTAATTACTGTGTAATTGCTGCTGCTAATTAACCGCCCAGCAGTGTGCCCTGCAAGCTGTCGTGTGATGGAGCTTTTTTAAAACATTTTTTTTTAAAGCTGGTTCTCCTGAAACTCTTCTGTCTGCATAAGTTATTAAAGGTTTAATGCGACTGCTGAGGACATCTGAAGGACCGCAGCGCTTTATGTGGACCGCAGGGCCAAATTTAGAGGAGCCCCATGTTCCCAGGGCACAAAGCGTGCTCATGGTTTTCATCAGTGGAACCAGACAATGATATCAGCGTGATGGAGGAAGGCAGTGTGTGTGTGTGTGTGTGTGTGTGTGTGTGTGTGTGTGTGTGTGTGTGTGTGTGCGTGCGCGTGTGTGTGTGTGTGCGTGCGTGCGTGCGTGTGTGTGTGTGTGTGTGTGCGTGCGTGTGTGTGTGTGTGTGTGTGTGCGTGCGTGCGTGCGTGCGTGTGTGTTTATCTCCTGGTGTCACTGTAACAACCAGTTTACCTTCAGGCTGTGGTGGATATTTTTGCAGAGGTTCATCTCCAGAGCTGTGAGGGTTAGAAGTTGTTTAAAGGTTTGAATCTCCCTGAATAATCCATTTATTGCTTAAACTAGTGAACAATGTGCATCAGAGTTCAGGGTCATGTTTGTTTTGTCAGATTTTTTAGGCCAAAAGTCTTCAATTTACAATAATTTGAAAAGGAGAAAAGCTGCCAATCTTAATATTTACGCTTATTAACCAACTGATTAATCATTTAATCGTCTGTCGTGACCAGATAATGTGAGTAACGGGAACATTAGGTTAACGCTTGAGGCTGCAGATGTGATTGTGGTTAATGAAAGTTGAAATCATCAGTCGAATAAGTGTTTTAGTCTTTTGACAGAAAGTTAATCAACCAGTTTGTCAATCGATTAATCATTGGAGAATTTTTTTAAAGAAAGATTTGTGGATATTTGCTGATTTTTGTTTTGTTTTCATGATAATTGTAAACAGATTTTCTCCCGGTTTTGTTGTGACCGTGGACTCAGGTTGGTGAAATCTTTTATTCCTTTAATTTACGCGACTTGAAAACTTAACGAAAGTTGAAACCAAAAAGCTGGTTGGCAGAAAAATGAATTGTTTGTTATTTTTCCACTTCCAGCTTCTTAAATGTGCCAGTTTGCTACTTTTTTCTTGTGTATCATGTTTAACAATGGTGCCACTTTTCCAAAAAGTCTAGTTTTAATGAATTTGTAGTGACGTGTAACTCATTTGAATTGGACGTCCAAACGAGGCCAAACTGTGCTGAACTTTCAGTAGCTCATTTCAGTGGGAACATTAGATTTATTTAGAAATCAACCCGCATCTCGTTGAGTTTTGGACGGTTGGTCGGACAAACAATGCTTTTTAAAGATATCAGCTTCAGCTGGGGAACTTGTGATGGTCATTTTGTCTGTTTTATGGCATTTTATGGAGAAATAAATGTATTAATTGGGTAAAGAGTCAGCAGATGGTTGTTTGAGAGGTGAGAAATGGACGTGGCCAATGAAGTCCTGACAAGTAGGCTAGTATTTATGCAAGTGCTACCTTTTGTTTTTGACTTATTTCTTCGTTAAACAAAAGTTGATGATATTTCAACGCTACGTGCGCTGAACGCTCTGTTGCGATGCTAAACGCCGTACCGATGACTTCCATCGTCTTTTGAAATGTTTGCTGTGTGGCTGCAGCACAATAAGTCATATGAATGAAAGCCTTCCTCCCACGAGAGGACAACACTCACTCTGCCCCTCTTTTTCCCCTTAAATCCCAGTTATTGTTTTTTACTTCGTCAGCCTGGTCTTAATTGGGTTACCTCTATTTAATCCTCATCGAACCTCCACCTCCTCTGGAGACGCAGCAAAGCTGTCTGTTTTTGGATTATCTCGTTGGCCGCTGATGGAGACCCCCGGCCCACTAAAGAGCTTCCAAACGCGGGCTCTGTCCAAACTGACCCTCCTCCCTAATGGGCCTTGAAGGGCACTTACTTGAATGCAATCTACGGCTAAAAGCATCTTCTGCTTGGATGGAAATGAAACCATCCCACGTATGAGAGAGAAACCCAAACATGCGGCTCGGCTGATGCACGAAACCTCTTATTGATCTGGAAGTCCGGCGCTCATCAGTATGATGGTCATGTTGTGTTACAAGAATGGACGTGCGGTCCGGGCAGAGTGGTGAAGCAGTAAATCTGGTGGTGCAGAGCTTTTACGGTGACATTTACAGAACAGAAAGTAGACGCGGCGGACAGGCTTTTTTTTTTTTTTTTTTTTTTTGGTCCATGCCCTAATGAAATCCTTTAACCCAAACAAAGCTTTTTATCCTTCAGTGCATTAAAAGGATGTGACGGATCCTTTTAGTCAGTTTGTGTGTAAAAAGGACACAGAAAATCACTCGTTATTAAGTCGATGTGAACTTGAATTAACTGCATCTGTTGTGGGAATTAGTGGTGAGCATCCACGGGTGCTTTCACAGCTACCTTAAACGGATGGGTCATGATTTTTCAAATAGTCGTTAAAATATAAGAAATCGATTTGTAAATGTGACTTTTGTTCTTCTTTGTTTCCCTGTTTTTACCGTTGCCTCATTGCAATGTGTTCCTCCCGTCAGAAGGTGGCGATAATGCAGCTAAAAGCTGTTTGAAAGTTGTTATTGAACAAGACCAAAATCCAGTCAGACCAACAGAGGTGGATTTGGTTTGGATAAAACAGAACCGTTGGTTTGTCCGTTCGCGATCTCAAACTTTCCCGACGGTTTGGACTTTTGGAGCGATTAGTAAGTTGTGGCGGCGATCGTGAACAATGAAAAAGACAAATATATCAATCCCAGACTTACTGTCACATGATGGGATTTCATTATGAGCGTCAATCAATAGGTTTACGAGACATCTCTTGTTTACCTTGTAAAGACATCAGGCGTTACAAATCAGCAGTTCCTCACGTTAACGTGACCGATGGTACGAGAACATTTGTGATTTCACTGCGGACCTGAAACTAGAGCAGAGAAGCATCCGATTTTTAGTCCAATTTTTTGGGAACAGAAAGTCTTTAACATTCCCGCTTTACCGCCAAGTGTTCCTGAGCCCATGCAGTGATTTCTACTACAGAATCATGACTGTTTTTCAGATTATTCGGGGTGACATTCATGTTTCAAACGGGGCAGAACGTCACCGTCCAAGACCCAAATGTCGTTTTAGTTTCACACAAGATGCTACGACTGTTTCCAACAAATGTTTTAAGGAAACAATTCAGTTTATTATTATTGTAGATTTATTGATGTTCCAAAATGAGATTGAAAAGGATAAATTATTTCTCATGACTACCAATCTTATAATTGAGATATTCAAATTCTTGACCATAAGGTCACATTGAAATACACGTTGCAGGCTATAAATGGTGCCGTGTACGATATCGCAATACTTTGAGTTGCAGTTGAAGTTGTCTGCAGAGAAATTGTGAACAACTGGTCAAAGTTTTCATCACATTTCCACATTTTTGAGTGAGATTGTTTACATCATAATATTAATGGTTATTGTCTTATCTCGATAAGAGAATGTGGGTTTTGCAGCCTGTAAAGTGGCTGTGAAGTCTCCAGAAATGAGTCATAAAGTATCCCGGTGAGTCAGTCGTCTTTAGTAAATAATGGCTGGTCTCCCTGCCCTCCTCTTCATCGCTCCCTGCCCTCCTCTTCATCGCTCTCCGTGGCTGGATGCCTGGGAATGCCGGCGCTCCGCTGCTCGTCTGCATGCAGCAGGAAGTGTGCAGCTGTTGGCTGCAGTTGTTCGTGTGGGATTAGTGCGTTCGGCTGAGTGATAGCCGAGCTCGACAGCCACATCATCTAATGTATTGGCTCATTGTTCTCATTAAAGAGAGTGTGCTGTTTGATCCCTGTAGTATTATAATAAGGGCTTCGCCGGTGCGGTAAGCATATGTAAGATAATTTGGCTAAGGTGGAGGTCAGTGTGCTGAACAATCAAACGTCATCCACCTTATTGCATCGACTCTTTTCTTTACTTTAGCTCAATATTCAAACCTGTGAGCTTCTTTTCTGCAAACAGAGGACGGCAGCGGACGTACGGACCATTCAACTTTTAAAATACTTCATGAAGTTTAAAGAAAAAGGCGGTTTATTGAAAATGTTAATGCTTCAAGTCTGAAGTTTTGACTTTGTCCACAGTTAAAAAGGCTGTTGGCTTCATCTAAGCTCAACCAAGGGATTCATTTGGCCTGAACATAATGAAAGAGTTCCTCTGACTGTAGTTAACAGCAGAAGATAATGTAGGAAAACCAATGGGGCGGTGTTCAGATCTGTGCAGCGGGAACGAAAACATAATGCATTTTTAATATATGCAGGGTTGATTACTTTTTGTTCCAGTGAGAACATTCAGTGTTCAAGACCTCCAGGATTTCACTGAGTTTTGTTTTGGAAAGACGACTTGAGCAGAGTTTCGGTTGACGATGTTTTATTGCAGGAATTTTGCTAAATTACAAACAATCGCAAACATTGTGGAGATTGCTTGAATTTGCGTTTATTGTCACGCCCATCTACTCTAACTCTACATGTCTAAAATTACAAAATATTAGCTTCACATCCACCCAAACAGGAACCTCCACGACCTCTGACCTTTCTGTTAACGTCAGCAAACACGTCACAAACTCGTGAACTCGAGGCTGATGGAACATTACGAGTTCTGACTTCATGAATCCCACAAGAGGGCGCCGTTCATATGGACTCTTCTCAAGTACACGATCAATATGACAAACATAATTTATTTGCTTCTGTTGACGATGTTTTCTTTGGAGAAAAATTGCAAATATTTTGCAAAATTGCGTGATGTTATTGTGATCTTTCCTACATTTTTGCTTTTAATACCTTTTTACTGAATGTTGAGTATTTTCTAATTATTGAGGTCTTTAGTTCGTCTCCCAGCAGCACGTGACGCTTATAAAATATGCAAAGCTTTCGCATAAATTTACTAAACATACTGACAGCGCAGGTCCAAGTTTAAGGGATGTTTTACAATCTGCAAAATGCCTCTTCAAGTATCAACATGTTTCAGTCTTGAGGTCCACTATCATGCAGATAACTGCTGCCATGATGCATCACAACGGGGCTAAAACACAACACAGCACTGCATCCTTTAGAGAAGTCTTACTGTACTGCATGAAAATAATCAATCCTGTGCGAGCAGCGCAGCCAAATCCAATATTTGTGATTCAGAGGAGCTTTAAAAAAACAAGCCTTTAAGCACTCTCTCCCTGCACGACCAGGAAAAAAAAAACTTGAACCCTGCAGCACTTTTTACCAGAATACATGTAAAAATAAAGAAGTTGGTGTGTTGCTGGAGACGCTGTTTACGTTGCTGACCCGGCGGGCGACCAGAGTTTAGCCCTCTGGCTCGACTCCACGACGGATTCTTGACCTCCTGGATGCAGGCGGATGCTCGTCGCTCTCATTAATGGTTTCCACCGGTCCTCCTCCTGATTGAGTTTCCTTAAACGGCTCCTCCGACAGGTCGTCCCGTCTCGGGGGGGAGGATCGTTTGCCGTATGGATTTTTCACCGCGCTGAATGATGTGCTCTGAATAACACGGCAGTCGGGGATGTTTCAGGGAAGCTCTGCAGCTCCGGAGAGGGAGTCGATACGGGAGAAACTCCCTCCCAGCAGGCCAGGGATCAAACTACAGAGGCAGCTGTTGGATGTAAAATCCCACTCAGACATCAAGCATCCACTACACATGAAGACAAGGCCCCTGAAAACCCTTCAATTCAGGCTTAAAGCTCTGATGTCAGCTCTGCTCCCGCCAGCCAAACAGCCACGGCTTTGATTCCCTAAAACACGTCTCCGATCTTCGGAGCATGCCGAGAAGCTTTTAAAAGCACAAACTGGAATAACAAACACCAAAAAGTGGTCAAACAAAATGCTGGTTTTTTACAGTTTGGGTCAGTTTGAAGCAGCATGCAGAAAGATTTAGCAGATTTATGGAGGTAAGACGCCACAAAATCCAACAATCCCAAAAAACTCTAATGTGTTCTGTTATTTATTGAAGCATTAGATTATTAGTACATTAGTGAGTTTACAGGTGTCCAAATGATTGTTCACAGGCTGAGTGTATTTATATTCAGGCCTGAAAATTATGTCGAATAAATACACCACAGTTAGATGCATGCATGATGGTGTACATGCATGCAGAATAAAACATCCCTGTTCTTTGTTTTAAAAGAAGACATTGGTGTGAAGTCTGGGGCAGATTTGGCCATTTGTCTCCAAACTGTGCCCATGCGAATTCGGCCATCTGTACATGACGTCCCCTCATATTTAGAAAGCCCATCTGTGGGACACATGGCACTCTCTCGGGCCTCCATCCAAGTGCTGGCAGCGGTCCCATTGGTGCCACAGGGACAGATAAAAAAACCTCCAGTATCGCCTTCGTCGAGGAGCTTTTCCTTCCTTCCTTTTTTTTTTTTTTTTTTCTTTCCCCACTTTGGTCTGCAAACAGAGATTAAACCAGCAGCTGCACACACCTGACGCCCAGTCCAGGCTCATTCTGCCGGGGGGGCTCACGTTACCGGGAAACCAGACACCACAATGGTCTTTGACTCCTTCCCGCCTTTTTCCTGAGCCGTGTCCTCCCCCCCACACCCACACCGTCTCCTCATGCACCTCTCTCATGCCCCCGACTTTGCAGGTTTTTTTTTAAAGTCTTTTGGAGAGCAGTGGACGGAGCCTGGGAATATTTACTTTGAGCTTGTTGTTTTCAACAGGAGGATTAACTTTCCTGTTGGAGCGTCTGGTGCGTCGTCCTTTCATCCGAGAGTTAGAGTACAAATAACATTTAAAAATGTAGTAACGTATAGTACAACCCCCATGGGATGCCTCAACCACAAACAGTTTCCTCGTGATGAGAATATGAACTTCCAAAGTGTCCAAACTGCAACAACTCCCAACTATTGATTTCAGACTAGTTCATTATTTGGCTCGAAGAGTGTTTTTTCTTTTCTCTACTTGGCATCAGTCAAGAGTGTAGTGTACATTCAATGAAGAGAAATATTGGAAAATAGAAGCGAATACAAATAGAAAATTTGATGAAGATTTCCATTACACTGTTATCGTCAAAATAACCCAAAGTTTGCAAATATTAACTCTTTCTGAACATGAGAAAACTTAACGTTACTAAAATGGCATCAACCGTATGTTGTAATGCTGCCGGACGGCACCGGAACGACACTGTGCTGTTGTTGTTGTTGTTGTTGTTGTCGTCTTTGTTTTGTTTGTTTTAAGTTTTCTTGATCGGGTTGAAAATCATTCCCATTTTTAAGTGCTTGAAGATCAAATTATCTCTAAATTTCTGAAAGAGACATTTAAAGTATATCAATTGATTGACAATGTCAACTCCAAGACTAGTTTTGATCCGCTTCCCTTTAGCAGTGTGTTTACCTGTACATGTAATTACAGGTACACTGTTTCTAAATGACTTGTCTTGTATTTTTACTGCAATTTCTTATTAATTATTGGCCAATATGTATATTCAGTTATTTTTATAAGATGATAGCAACCAGCCGGTTTAGCTCTAATGTTTAAAAGCACCATGGCAGGTCCAAATGGAGCTGGATTATGCAGGAATTTAACCAGTTTTTAGACTTTTTAAAAGTGTAATTATATTCAACCGAGCATCTTCATGTTACTCGTGTAGTTCTAGCTGAAGTAGCTGAATACAATAAGATCGAATAACTCTGGAAACTCAGCATCTTCAGGGTGAAGTCAGCCATTAATCAGGAAGGTTGTTGATTGTAATTTTCTACAAAAGAGCCCATAATACATCTTTATTCCTGCCGGAGGGTGGAGGCCACAGATTCCCTTCTTCCCTCCGGAGGCGGGTTTGAAACGTGACCACGCGACTACATCACCGGTTGGAGGTTTCTCTCGTATCTTCAAGTCTGTCGTCCTGTAACGGAGACGAGATCTGTTTCCTCCTGGAACAATGCAGATGCCACCGATCGTCTTCAGTATTTGCTCAGAGCTCCCCCCCCCCTCACACCCCGTCATTGTCCCGAGGAATGCCGAGTCCTCTGATTTCCTTTTGTTGTTTGGGTCCGTGTCAAACTGCCGAACCATCCGATGTGTCACCGTCACCTGGTGAACGCCTGGAGAGGCTGCAGGAATATATTTAGTGCGGCGTTCGGCTCGTCTCCAGGATCGAGTTGTAAAGAGATAACACGAGCGCATATGACGGAAGTAACAGAATCGTAAGCACCACATTTAGCACCGCGGCTACGCTAACGGGGGAAAGTGATTCATTGACAGCCAACAGAAACAGAAGACACTTTTTTTTTTTTTAGGGCTTTGAAGATGTTTTCGTAAATGGACTCTTTTGTTTATTTTTCCACAAATATGGATGCACAAATTACATTGACTTGCAATTTTACCACAAAACACTCCACAAATTACACAATTTAAATTACATATTACTTTTTATCAGGTAGTTGGTAAAAACAAAACAATTTAAATATTTGCTAATTACTAAAATGTTTCCCCAAAAACTCAAATTACTTCAGTTTTTGAGAAAAGTTGCCACAAAATCAAACATGTTTGATTGCAACTATCACACAAAAGTGAGCAAAATCCTGGAGGATTATTATCACAGGAAGTCAGCACACAGAGTTCTTACAAAATTTGCAATTTTTGTTATTTCCAGCAAATTTCCAGCAAAAAAAAAAAATCACTACATTTTTGAGAGGAGATGCCGTAAAATCAAATATTTTTGATTGCAGCAATCACAAACAAAATGCGTGAAATCCTGGTACGACTGTTTAAAGGGGCGGTACGGTATTTTTCCTGTCAAATACATTTCCTGTCACATTATTAGCTAAAATCTTGTGTCTCGCTTTGTTATGTCCCTCCGGATTGAAGCGATGAAGCCGGTGACGTCTGGCGTCGTGCCAGTCAGCTGCCTGTCACTCAAACCTGCATTCACATCTGCTGGATTATAATGAAATCGGTTTCGAATCCAGACCGACTTTGATGGTGGAAGGACGTGTCTGTGTTGGGCGTGTGCATGTGTCGTTGAATATTCATGACGACCTCGGGGCTAACCAGGCAGCCTTTCATGGTGCTTGCCTCTTGCTAATGGGCTGTGCCAGGCCGGGGATATGGCATGCATCTGGCACTGTTTTTCTTCCTCTTGTGCCATAAACCATTGAAAAGATGTTATTTTCAGGGTTTTCTTGGTGAATTTTTAGCGTGAAATCTGCACGGTAGTCTCGGGTTCCTTTAGAAACACCCTGAACTCATGTAAATTGTTGAATGAAGACGAGGAGGGATGTCTGTGTTGGTAGTCCCTGAGCAGGAGCAGCATTGTGCCGGTTGTGTCTGAATGTCCTCGCGGCCCCCGAGGCTCCGTGATCAGTGCAGCGGTGGAGGGCCACATTTCATGCTTCGAGTGGGACTCTCCCCTTCAGCTGATTCATAGCGCAGCCTAATTATTTTTGTGTGTCTTTTCGGCGGTGCAGTTAGTGGTTGCAGGGCGTTTGTTTGGCAGATTCCCCGGAGGGCCGATTTGTCTTTGTTTAAAACGTCCCTCGGGAGCAGCAAGAGAGGCGGAAAACGAGCCGGTTGAAGAAAACCAACAGCAACTGTTGATCGGACAGCGGAATTTATCCGGCTGGTTAG
The DNA here is from genome assembly GCF_029030835.1 of Brachyistius frenatus. Classification (NCBI taxonomy): domain Eukaryota; kingdom Metazoa; phylum Chordata; class Actinopteri; family Embiotocidae; genus Brachyistius; species Brachyistius frenatus. The sequence goes on from NW_027210683.1 coordinate 776,624, forward strand.
TTTCTCTGTATCACCACCAATAATTCAGGATTTTCAGTGCCAATTCATCTTGATGTTGTAGTCTGCCATGTGAAACGTCTAAATGGTGAAAAATATCATCTGAAACCCAAAGATATTCAGTTAATTACCAAAGAAGTCTAAGAAAAGAGGCCGGAAGCTGATAATACTGTCAGTTTCTTATTAAAAAGATTAATCTTAGGTTTTTGCTAATTAAGTTTGAACTAATTGCTCAAACATTTAAGGTGGCTTAAAAGGGTTTAAATATGTGGGACATGCTCTTATTCCAGCTGGGTATCATTAAAGGTTGATTCTACATTCCACTTTTTTCTACTTGTAGTCTTAAGTGGACTATTTTTTTTACAAGCTATGAACAAAGGTGTATTGATTGATTCACCAAAACTCAAAGTCTTGTTTTGATCCGCTCCCGTTTGCCCTGTTAAAGTTACTCCAGAACTTCAAGACGACGCTCTTTTTCTCCTCGTAAAGAAAGAAAATGTCTTTGTTCTCGTGAGCCGCCCCAATTTGTCCAAATAAAAAGTTGCGTTACACTTTTAATACAAACTGAACACTTCCTGTATCTGTTTCAGGCTTTTATTGTGAAACATTTGGAGGAAAGACTGAAATCTGACAATCCCACTTTAGATGAGTAATCCAGAACAAATGTTGAAAATAACTTTACTCACCAACAAACAACTACCTGCTGCTAGTTAGTGTTGGCGATCTTTGTTGTTGGCGTGCTACCTCGTAGCTAGCATTTTTTAACGCTTTTAACTCGACTACGAAGGACGACGAGGACGGAAAGATTCTGCACATTTTGGACTCGGTTAACACGATGCAGAACAAAACAAAGAAAATATGTAAATACTCTGAAGGGAAACACATAATCACGTCCCAGATAAAGGTGACAGCTGAAAGAGTCCCCGTCTTGAGGACGTTTCAGATGCTGCAGTGTTTGATAATTCTTCTCCATCTGCTAAAAAACGACTTAATTTAAACACTGCTGCAAGGCAATGCAAATTAAACTAATTAATGATTTCCTGAAGTAATAAGATGTAAAACAATCCTGTAGTTTAATTTATTTGAGCAAAATGCTTCACGAGGAGCTCATGAGATGTTCTCTGACAGGTGGATGTATTTCAGACAGTAAAGACTTGTGAAAACTGTCAAATCAAACTACTGAAATTATGATTTTCTGTTTAATCTGCAGCTGCCGTGGAAATAATTAAAAATAATTCTGCATTAAGGACAAAGTTTGTGCTCAAATGTATTTAAAAAAAAGGATTGTCAGTACTATTGACCAACCTAAATTAATGCCATTGACACATGTTGTGTACTGAAATTCAGTTTAGCTGTTTGTTTGTTTTTTATAGCAAAATTAGCTGTTTGATAGCATTGTTAACAGGTTTTTAACTTGAGTTTAGCTATGTTTGAGTGAAATTAGCTGTTTGTTAATGTCAATTCGTCTGAACATCCAGCCCTGGCGACTACTGTGCTTATTATCATCACCGTTCTCATTCACATGAATACAGACCTGATATTTTTTGAATCTGTGTGCGTTTCGTCACACCGCGTTCAGCTGCCAGGAGTCGGAGGGTTTAGATATGTGGGAGGAATTTCTTTACACGGATGGCTGTGAAGTGAGACGAGCTGAATGTGAATTGTAAAAGATCAAACAAACGTTGTCCCGTTCTGACTCTGAAGTCCCGTACAGGGTACAGACAGAATAACGTAATCATGGTGAAGGGTCACGGACGTGGAGCGAGATAACGGGCTTTGTTCACCAGATCAAGATCAGACACTGAAGTGAGGTGACGTCCAGACAGGGTTTTATTGAGGAGTTGACTTTTAGGGCAATTTTGGTGTCTGCCAGCGTCTTCGTGATGAAAGCTGTCATGTGATCTACCTCCGCAGCTCCAGTTCAGGGAGAGGAATCTTCCCCGGAGGGCTTCTGCTACATTTTTTCAGAATAAAAGAAAAAAATAGAGTCGTCGAGGCTCCGAGCGAACGCCGTCTGGTCCTCTGTGAAGGCTGAATTACCGACTGTGATTGATGCCGGATCATAAAGATAAAGTTGTTGGCAAGCACCTTCCTGGTTGATAACGACATGCAGACTTGTATTTCCACTATTTTCATCATAAATACGAAGCCCACGGTGACGAAGCGACCCGGACCGACAGTTTAACAACAAAATATGAAGCTGCAACGAGACGATGCTTCTGTGGAAATATTTAGTGTCTGGAAAACGCTCAACTTCATTAAAAAACTTGAATCCCGACCAAATGAAGACATCGTGTGTTACCCTGAGGGATTATCTCGTCCCGCGGCAGCCAGCGTTTCCCTCCAAACAAATTAAAATGGATGTTGATGCGAACAAAATAACCAACAGTTTTTGTGCAAAAGGTTTTTATTGCAGCTCCGGATTTAGATGTTTTTCTCTCTTTTGATCCACGAAAAGTAAAAAAAAAAACATCATTTTGGACATTTTACTTTTGTGTCACTTTTTTGGGGGGGAGGGGGGGTGTTGTGCAGTAAATGCATACGAGAACGACAGAGTGCATTTGGTCTGCAGGTCGGCTCGCGTGACCTTTGACCCTAACAGTTTCCGTGTAAGTGTTGTTTATCCGTCTGAATGCACTTCTCGGCTGCAACGGGAGACCGAACCTCTCGTCCTCCCTCGAGGTGGGAGACGAGAACACAAATCTGATCTTAGCCGCCGTCTCCCTGCAGGTCCACAGACAGCCGAGTCATTGGAGGTGGTTCGGGCATCTGCTGGCGGGCTGAGGGAGGCTGCGTGAGGTTGCCGGGGCAACAGACGGCCGGGCCTCGTTGTGAAAGTGACCCTGACCTTGATAGGTGGCTGAGAGTGGATGTAATGCCACAACGCTGGTGCAGAACATTTCTAACTGTTTTAAAACTATAATTTGAATGCATGCAGCTTAAAGTACATTTTAAAGTTTGGTTGTTCATATTTTTAAATTAGCGGTCCGCTTTAAATGTCTTTGTTCATTCTTTAAGACGGCAGGGTTTTATTTATGTCAGACTTCTCTAACATGCAGTCATATTGATGCAACATCCAGACTCCCTTTAATAAATGATGTCTCCTTCAGTGTTGCACGCTCATCTGCTGCGTGAAGATCGTTACGGACGTCAGCTGGCCTCAAACATTAAAAAAACACGTACATGTGACTAGATTTGTGGAAACGACGTCCAAAAATCCTCCTCGTCAGTTTAACGTGCAGCAAACGGGCTGGAGAAAAACCTCTGACTCTGCAAAGCCCCCTGCAGGGCCGGAGGACTCATGACGCCGTGGGCTTCCTCCACCTCCAGCTAGCTTGGCATCTGCTGCCCAGCAGAGACCGGCAACACGGATATATATCGACAGGCCTGGAAGAAAAAACCAAAGCACACGGGGGCTCGTTAAAGGGTACACAACAACCGGCCAATCACAGCAGAGGAGGAGGCTGCAGACGGTTACAAATACACAGATCATGTAGAGTTGTGGTCTTCATCTTACTGCCTTAAACTACCAGTCTGCACATGCTCAGATGGTGCAAGTGAATTTTACAGACTTTGAGGCGACATTGAACTGGTTTCCATCTCAAAGTCCAATTTGGAGCTGAAGAAGAAGGTTTTAAATTACAAGATGTGGCCTCCTTCATAAATCCTACAGATTAGTTGTAAAGCAGAAGGCCTGAACTTCTCAGGAATTGTGAACTCAAAGGTTCAAGCTGGTTTTATATTTATATTTCTTGGTAACTACTATGAAAAGACTTCCTTCGCTTCTGTGTCTCCAAACCTGTTAGTTCTGCTGAAAAGTCCGTTTCTTTTCATTTAAAGGCTCAGTAGCGTCTTAAAACTGATTTTCAGTAAATATTAATCAAACAGGAGTACTTGGATTTGCAGATTAATAAATATTTGATGCTTTAATGAGGATTTCTGCAGTGTTTGCAGGACAGACTCAAAATAAACCCGTGCATGTTGATGAACTGCACTGATTCGGTTTATTGATGTGTTTTTAATAGTTTTTTTGACAGTAGTGGAGGAAATAATATTTGTTGATACGGTCCGTTTATTGTTTTTTTTTTTTCTCTTTTAATAGGATTAACTAATAGTACGAAAAATAAATATTCCTTTTTTGTGTCTTTTTCTGTTTTAGATTTAGTTTTTAACTGCTGTAGTTCAGTTTTGTAATTGCATAAAGTTAGAGGACTTGTGAGAGAAAATCAAAGCAGCTTCAGAAGAACTTTCGATGTGACTTTTAGTTGCTTGTGTAGGTCAAAGCTCTGCATCACGAAGCCTCCCTGAAACTCCACAGCCTCAGTTCACATTGTAGAGTTTTTATAGAAATGTAAAAGTCTAAGTTTAGAGGACATCATTGAGTTTTTCAGCCACAGAAGACAGCGTCCGGAACCGTTTCCACAGGTTCACTTCTGCTCTCCACGGTGAGTCTGCAGAGCCTCATGTGTAAAATCAGCGGAGTGCTCCTTTAATAAGAGCCGGTCACGCTGCCCGTCGTGATGCATGCACCCTCACCTGTAAAAAAACAAGCTTAAATCAACTTTAACCTACTTTATAACTTTTTCAACTTCACGGAATAAAGTTAATTTTTCAACTTTATTCAGCGCTGATTCAGCATTTTCACACTTTTTACTGCCTCCATGTTCTCTTGTGTTTTCACATGTTGGCGTTTATCATGGCGCTGTGAACTCGATCTGCCACAAGCGTTCGCTGCAGGCGTTTGATCGACGCTTCGGGGCTGAATCCGTCCGAACAACCTGAAATATCGCGGTGAAAACATGCTGAGCACAAAGCAAGTCTGTCTTTGGTGTGAAAGAATATTTATAATTTGGTCAAAATGTTTTGCACATGAACTCAGAAACTGTCAGCGAACGTCACGTCAGAACAGGAAGTTTGTCAACTTGAGTTTAGCTGTTTTTTTAGTGAACTGATCTGTTTGTTATCGTTGTCAGCTGGTTGTCAGACTGTCAACACGGAGTTCCTCCTGCTCATCACGGCTGCGTTCAACAGGAACACTATCAACGTTTAAAGGCCTACAAACTGAACAAATTGGTGTCCTACCGTTGAAGCATCACGACGGGGGTCTGATGTTCTCCATCTTTGCTCTCACGGTGTTATTTTTAGTGCATTTGCCGGCTCAGCTCCCGTTCAGCAGACCATCGCTCTGTTTGGCTCTAAATGAACCGGCAGGACTTCCTTCGTTGAGCGGCAGCGTTTCCACCTCTTCATCACAGACGGGAAAAACATTCACGTTTGTCTTTTAGAAATCCCCTCAAACTGAGAGGACTCGTCCCGCTGTGGGATCCGAGTGTCACATCAGAGAGACGGTTTGGGAAAGTGTCCTCATTGAATCACTTCAATTCAATTAGAAAAGGCTCCAACACACAATGAGCATTTTGATGCAGAGAAAACAGCTCTTTGATTGGATTGAGCCGATCCGACACGAGGAGCAAACATCAAAAGCTTGTTTACCAATATATATATATATTTTTTATATTTTTTATTTTTTTTTATGTCATCAGACTTAATAACTCTCCATGTGTAGCGACTCGCCGTGAAGCGGTCGTGTGACGGCGGCCGGGAGCTGCCGGGTAATCGTCCAGGTCGTCTCGGCTCGCAGATCAAGGCCGCGGGTCTGGATCTTTTGAACTTGACATTTCAAAAGGGAGAGGATAAAGAGATGCTTAAATATCAAATCCTCCCTCAGCCCTGTTATTGGATGCTGTTAAAAGATCAACCGCCTAATCAAAGAGGAGTGTTCAGAGCGAGGGATTGTCCCGGTGTGCATCCGTCTGTGGAAGTTGATTTATTCATGTTTCAGCATAAAACTGGGTTATCTCACTTCTTCTTTTTTGTGTGTGACTTTTTTACAGCTAGTTTACTTTAAAATCTGTGGGAAGAGTCACATTTCCTCCAAAAGGGGGCGTGGCCATGTTGCAGGCTGAAGTTATGTGTGTGTGTATATAATATGGCTATAGATAGAGCAGGTTGATTGACAGTCTGTTTGCATTTTTTTGGAGGTCAGTTAAGAGTGAATGATAATTTTGTTGACCAGTTAACTGATAAACTGATAAAATACCAAAATGTCCCACTTTTGTGACAGCACTTGAACGTGGCATGAGCTGAAAGCGGGTGAGAGGAAGTTTTTTTTTTCTTTTCTTTTTTATAGCTGCACAGGTGTGTGAGAAGGAGATCAACAGGCATTTCATTGTGTGTGGTCCTGTGATAATACTCTACTAAGTTAAACCCCCCCCCATCCATCCATCCTTACACACACACACACACACACACACACACACACACACACACACACACACACACACACACACACACCCTATTTGCCCTTCTTCCCATCTTCCACACTCCTTCCCACAAATCACTTGACAAATGGGCTGCCCACAGGTGTTGTTGGTTCCCCTCCTCCTCCTCCGGCATGGGAATGGGGTGGGAAGGAGGGGGGTGGGGGAGGTGGTGGAGGGGGGTGCGACTCCTATTATCCACAGCTGCTCGTGTCGTGACGTGAACCCCACCTCCTCCTCCTCCTCCTCCGCGGCCCAGTGGGACACAGTACCACCCGACTGTGAATCCAGTCATAACCTCGTCCTCAAGGTTTTTCACCCCCGTGAATAAAACAAGTGGCTGATATTGTCTGCTGAAGTCCTGAGAAACTGGAGTCTGCCTGTCTGGAGATCAAGATAAAGTCGGCGCTCTCGTATCAAACAATGCAGCTGGTTATGAGTTCTGAACACACGTGTCATTGTGTTTGACATTGTCTCTGACCGACTGCTTTCTGAGTCCGGAGAAAGGAGAACGTGTTTTTTTATTATTGTTTTTTTCCGTGAGGTGTTTTGACGTGAAATACAGGCCGAGTTTGTTGTGAAAACAGCCGAGTTTCAGATCTGTGGAGGTGAAGATGCTCTGAAACCTTTTGACTTCCACCGACTGTTTGCATGAACACAAAAAAAATGAATCGGCAGCTCTGAGCAGGCGGGAGATAAACTTTAAATCTGTGGAGGTGTCTGAATGCCTCTGCCCTAAAGCCCTCATGCTTTGTTTACCCCCCGCCCCCCACACCCTTCACCCCCACACCTCCCCCCAACTCTGCTTGCACTCTCCGTAACCTGCAGTATAATTGTCCTTCAGCCGGCCGTAGAACATCTACAAAGCTCCCTAAACAAATGATTTACTGATTAACTTGACAAAACACAGGGACATCTAATCTGAGCCCCAAATCTCTTCTTGTCTTCTTTGTTTCTTGCGATCCTGGTTTAGCAGCTAAAGAGCTGGTAGATGTTCTCGATAAGATTCCAGTGGAGGAATATATTCAAGCCCTCATATCGCTGCTTTTTCATCTTTCCCGCATGTCTGTTCGACAACTAGAGATGAATAAAGCATTCGAGACGGATCTCTGAAGTAACGCATGGTTGAATTACCAAAATCTTTGCATTCGTACCTGTAAATTGCTTTAAAAAGTTGACACTGGAAAATGACGTCATTAACTTTAGCAGTTTTAAGCTATTAACCTGCTGCTGATGTTTATTTAAGCAACCAAACTGTTTTTTGGCTTTTCTGGTTTTTTAAATCTAAAGCTCGTCAATGAAGCAGTCGTTCCAGGAAATCACAATTATTATTGCAAATTTAGGCAATTTCTGCAAAAAAATATGTTTTCTTCAAAAAAAAAAGGTCGTCAACAGAAGCTCTGTTGAAAGTTATCAAAACAAAACTGACTTTATTACCAAAAATAAGTGTTCATCTCCAACCAGCAAGGCTCCGCCCCCTTCTCCTCTCACCATCAAAACAAACTGCTGCTGGCTTAATGTAATAACAGGAAGTAATGGGGTTTGTGGGAAATGTGGTCTTATGATGGATTGAGGAACATGTTCAATGAGTTTTCTCCACTTCCAGCTGGAAGAGACTGAACTTTGTTTTAGTGTTGAATGAATGTGATTTAAAAGCATCTGAAGCTCTTATTTTGAAGGCAGATGTTTTCTTTGTTTCTATATTCCAGTCACAGACGGTTTGTTCTGGAAAGATTCGCAGCTTTTAGACACATTTGATCACTTTGGGCCTCGTGATGGTTCTCTGAGTTCAACACAGAAAGAAAAACACATAATAAGTAGAATATTTCTGGGATGTGCAGCAGGATTATTATCACAGGAAATCAGCACAGATTACTCTTTAGCAGTCAATTGCAATTTTTTGCAATTTTACCACAAAAATTTCAGAACTCCAAAAAAGTTTTTGGTGAAAATCTGCTGCAAAATTTTAATCACAACAATTACAAATAAACTCATTGTTTTAAAGGTTTTTATTGGAAGCCCAGTTAAGCCCAGTTAACTGGGCTTCCAGTGGGTGCAATGTAATAATTGGGTGCAATGTAATAAATACTAGAACACAATGTGCCCATGATCAAAAATTTGCTTTCATTTAAGAGGACCAACAAAAGCCTGCAGCTGCCGGTGAAGGGTTAACTCTGATTTCTGGGATGGCCATGTGTGAAAACGCTTTTTGGAAAAGAAACCCAGCTTCCTGTTAAACTCATCACAGCCAGATCTTATGATAAGTTAAAGTAAAAAAACAAATGAGGTTTCAGATTTAGTGTCCTTTATCCAAAAGTGTCTGAACTCTGCTGAATCTTTCTCACTCGTCTGTATCTGATCCAGGTTTCTGTTGCTCTTCTTTCGGGGTCGGGACCTTTGTAGTCGACCCAGCATCACGGCAAAGCGTGAAATAGACACGCCGGTCCACCGCAGCAAAAAATGTGAAATCGCCACACCTTGGTCCGTTAAGGCGTGGCAGTTACACATTTTGAAAGCGTGAAACTTACATGTACGTAAAATTCATGTGACCAAGGTCCCGCAACAAATACAAAAATTTTTTGGCTTGTTGGCATTAGTCACAGACTGCCAATGATGGGGTTTGAATCCAGGACTTGGTTTTTTTTCCCCAAACCCCAACAATGTGATCAAAATGTTCCTGTAAATCACACGGCTCTATGAATGCAGTCGGTTTCATTTTCGTCCACTACAGGAAAATGTGTAACTGTCACGCCTAGACAGGCCAAAGCGTGGCTATTTCACATTTTTTGCTGTCGTGGACCGGGCGTGTCTATTTGACGTTTTGCCGGGTTGTCCGGGTTACCAGACCTCCTGTTTTCACACCTGTCTTGTTCTCTGTGGTTATTAGATGTGCCTTTTTAAGGGCGTCTGTAATTCATCTGAACTGAAACTACTGTAGCGCTGCTTTTTAATCATGTGGTGTGTGTTGGTTGGAGGACCGGCCGGGAGTAGCCTTTCCTCCTCATTAACACAGCAGTGCACCTGTGATCACTCTCATATTCTCTTTGAGAGCATTACGGTTCTCAGCGGGGGATTTGTGTGCGGTGGTGGTGGAGGGTGGAGGGGGGGTGGAGGGGTTCAGCATTTTGATCCCGGTGAATTGGGTGTGGCACGCTCGGCCCGACAGCTCGCCTCATGTCTGCTCGACGGGATAAAAGGAGAGCGAACGCACAAACGGGCCTTTGTTGTCGGACGCGCTGCGAAACACAAAAACCGACACAGATGTTAGAAAACAATGCAGAAACAAAAGTTCAAAGAAATATGAACGGTTCAGGAGCGTGGAAATGTGAGCGCGTGTCGCTCGTAATCAGCGTTACGGCTAATTGTGTCAAACTTTTTATGTAAAAACCTCGCCGACTCATCAAGTACGAAGCATCCGAAAAAAACCATCCCAGTAAGTAGATTCAGCCTGTTTGCATAAGTGATTTTGTGGTCGGGTTTCAAAGACCGAAGGAATTAAATCACTTCCCTGATGCGTCCCACTGCTGCAGTCAGAATTTAAATGCAGCTGTTTGGATTTGTTTTAAACCAACGGCCCTTTTTTTTTTTTTTTTTTTTTAAACCGAGTTGAGCAAAAGAGAGAAACTTGGGCGATTAGAGTCGTTTGAAGTGAAGCAGCTTCTTAAAGCGAAGAAGTATGAAGCTAAGAGATGAGACGGGTTCCCTCAGCAGATAGACGTCGGTTCAGTGACCCAGAACATCCCGGTCGGCAGTCGTAGGTTTCAATCTCAATGACATTTGAAATGTCGGCATCGAGCTACGAATACAGGAAGTTGCAGGAATATAAAATCTCGACTCCTTGAACATGCTTCAGTTTTCAGAAGCGGATCGTGCCGGTGAAACTGTGTCGTCCTCGGAGGGATTTCAGGACCTCGAATGTCTATAAATCAACTTTCCTTTCCCCGCGTCGCAGCTTCACCTCTTTGTTTTGGTAGTTTAAACTTTGCTGTGAGGAAACGCTGACTGACCGCGTTTTAAGGTGACACCGTTTCTGTTTTTCTGACAAATGGAAGTGGACCTTATTTCCCCAACACGTTCTGCGGTTCTGATGAAAATTGCTTCCTGATGTGGGGAGTTCCCACAGTGGAGAAAAATATTCTATCAAATGGGTTTAACCCTTTTAGCACTAGAACTGGCCAGCAGGGTTTGAAAGCACCTTTATTTACATTTTTTTTTAAATCGCCAAAATGACACGATTAATCTTCAGATCTTAAAATGTCTGAAGGTCCTTGAACTAATTGTGCACCGAAAAAAATAACAAATGAGTTTAAAACTGAAATTTCATTGACACTCTTTTTTTTGTATTATCTCCATATCATTTAAAATGTGTCCAAAAATAAAGTTTTAATGTTTAAAAAATTAAAAAAAAAAAAAGCCAAAACTTCTCAACGACACCGAAGAACTGAGACCACAAACTGGATATAAAAGTGGACACAGTCTGACAAGTAAAGCCAGGAAGTGTGATGCCATGGAGGGCCACTAGGGGCTTCCACCAACAAAAGCTCCGGCTCCATAGACTCCCATTTAAAAAATCTAAATAAAATTATGTCCTAAAATAAAAAGCCAATAAATTATTTCCACGAGTTATCTCGGTGTTGTTAGCTAAAGTAACTTTGTTTTGTTCGTTTTCTGGAGGTCCATCTGAAAATGGATGTAACATGGATGAACATGTCATAACACTGATTCTCTGCCTACTTCCTGTCTGTTCATTCGCCACCAACGAGTTTGGAGGAGCTCTCGGCTCCTGGAGGCTCGAAGTAACTCGATCCCCGTTTCTGCTGGCCGGCTGACGGAGAGCTGATTTAGTTGGCACCTAGTTTATAGCGTTCAAGGCTGCTCAGCGCTGTGATGATGACCACAGAGGGCCGGGATAAGGAGGCCTTTTGTTGGAGAGAGTCGGCGTGCTGTCGTCACAGGTCTGATTGGAGAAAGAGGGGGAGGAGGGGAAAGGGAGGAGGGGGGGAGATGAAAAGGTCTCCTATTTATAGTGTTAAAATGACAGAAGCCTCGTACCCTAATGTCTCGTCTTTCACTCGCTTTAATACGAGACGAAGAAATCGTTTCCAGCTTCTGTCTGCTTCCAAATGTCACCGAATGTTTCATCAATCAGTAAAAAAAAAAGGCCTCCGAAGTCGGTGTGATGAATGTTCGCTCCATTTCACTCGATCGAGCGTCCTCCGTTGATATTTATGTTGGAAATGGAAAGCAAACAGAGTTACAGGCGGTGTTTCTGGACCGTTGACCTGCGTTTGCTGTCCGTCCCGGCCCACTTTAACCCCCCGGTGCTCACATGGATCCGTAGATGATGATGAATCCAGCTGTTACGGTTCCAGCAGTTTCTGGAAAGAGGAACGAAGATGTAATAAATGAATGTTATATTTCCATGTTTTTGAGATGGAGTTTTTAAGAAACTGTTACCTGGGGGCTCATTTTCCTAATTTGTTTTTGTTCTGCTGATAGCTGAAGGAACCTCCCCTCCCCCCTCCATCCCCTCACCACCCCCACCCCCCGTGATGTAGATACAGTATTTAGTCTATTGACCTTTAATTATCCATCCTGTGGCTGCGGAGCGACCTGCGTGCCGGCAGCCCGGCAGCCTGGCGGGGTGGTGGTGGTGGTGGTGGTGGTGGGGGGGGGGGGGGGGTCTATCGATGGGTAGTGGATGCGGGGGAACAAGCCGCACTCGCTGCCGAACATCAGATACGAGCATAAATAAAACATCCGTGTTGCTCCTTTAATGAAGTCTCGCCCACCGGGGGGGTGAGGATGAAAAATTCATGCAGCTGCTGAAGAAAGTTGCTCACCAGCGGGAATGATTAAAGATTCTTTCAAAATGAGAGAAAGAGGCAAAACTCGACTCTCACGGAAGACGTTTGTGTGTTTTTGGAGATCTTTGTGTTTGAACAATCAGACAGGATTTCCATTTTCTTTCATTTATTACATTAATTCAGTGTCTTTCACGTGTTGCTCGACCCGGTCGGTCCTGCAGGACGTTTCTGTGACGTCATCTTCAGTCCACTCGGACGCAATTAACGTCCTTCAGTAGCACCTGTGATCAGATCATGTGATCAGATCATGTGATCACGTAAGACTTATAAATTTAACCCAGAATCATTTTCACCCGTCCGGCTCCATCCAAGTCGAAGCGTCCTGTTCCCAGAAGCAGAACGTATCTCTGTTTTCAGGATACAGGAACAGGCTCGTGCTGAATTGGTGTAAAAAACATGAAATAAATTCAACGCTGATTGAACTGCAGAGCGAGTGCACGATGCCCAGTCCTGTCAATCAAAGAGTGTCATCTTCCTGCTCGTCCATCCGTCCTGAGCTGAGAGACCACGGAGGCCCGTCGGAGGTCTCGACCCGCTCGGCTGCATGAAAAGACGGATCACGGACGCACAAAGACGAGCCTTTGAGGAGATTTGCAGCACTCCCTTATCTCTCCCGTGTGAAAGAATAAAAAAAACTTGGACCTTTCACGGTCGCCGGGGGAAACGGGCCGCTGGGAGATTTGTGCCAGGTGCTGCTTCTGAAAGCCACCCGAGGAGGAGGACGAGGAGGACGAGGAGCTCTCGTCTTGGTCTTTGATGTGGGGCAGAGCGCCGTGTCCCCAGGTGTTCAACACCACACCAGTATTGAGAAGTCCTCCTCGCTGTCATCCACACTTACACGCCGGCTTTTTACACCCTCGGCTCTCGGAGGACGCTCGCTGTCCGCCCAACTTCCATTCAGAGTGTCTCCTCTCACACGCTTCCCCCCGAAGACGCTTTAAATCGCTCTGAAAATACATACGTGGAGTTCGACTGCGCGACATAACAGATGCAGAAAATTCACTTTCTTATCTTCAAACCCAGACTGCCGTTTTTTTTTTGTATCACATCAAATTAAAAATGTTTCCCAATCTTGAACTAGAACATTTTTATTGTCCCCAGAAACCTTGGGTCTCATTTCATGGCTCAGCGGGCATGTGAGGGATTAGAGAGGGTAAACGAGGCCGGTGCGTTGTGTCAGAGGTGATTTGGACTCTTATCGCTGGCAGAACTGCAGATCGAGCGGCGGCCTAAGCTGACAGCCTTAATGGGACGGAGGCCGGCGGCGGTGACGACGTTAGTTAGCATCTGAGGGTATTGTCTGCGTGTTAAGACGCATAATGAGTGACTGTAAACGGAGGCTGGGCTGGAAGTGGCCCCCTCATTGTGTCTGTTATTGTCCGATTTGTATTTTTACAAGTCTGGAAGGACGGAAAACATAATTGTCATCTCTTTATTCTTTTTTTATTCGGTCTTTATCCTTTCTGTAAATGTTTTGGAGGCTTTTAAACCACATCATAACTGTGCAAATGATCCTGATTTCATGGCTTTTTTTATCCAGTTGGAACAATAAACGTTTGTGCACAATTTGGTGCCGATTGAACTTGGAGACGTTGAGATGTGTCACGAGATAAATAAAAACTTTTATCCTCTAAATATGCAGAAGGAAAACTCAGAAAAAGCAGGCTTCATTTTCTTGGATGTCTGCAAACCTTCGCTGGGAAACCTTCCAATGGTGGACAAAGTTAGTGGACTGACCATCAGTCGAGCCGCGGTCGCTTTCCAAAAATTTATATCAGGGCAATTTAAATGATAAATTAGCCAGCGGAGTATTTTTTTAGGCAACGTTTTGTACAATGTGTCCAGAAAACGGCCTTAAACACTGAGAGGTTTGGAATTAACTGAACAAAGGGGTAAAAAATAACTATTAATCAATGTAAAGTATCAAAAACATTTTAGTATTGGAACCAAAGTGGATTATATTGGCGCCGTTAGTGAGGGAAAATGTCAAAACCCTGTTTCTGGATCACAAGGGAGAGATGGAAAAAAAAGGGCATTCAAACACCAGATTTAAGGGAGCAACACTCGCTGTTGTCAGCTGAAGCAATAAATTGGTCCGTTCCGGCAGCATTAACAGAAAAACCAACGTTTTTTTCTAAAGTTTGCTTGCTGTTGGGTGTCTACATGGACCAGCATGCATTGCACACGAGCTTCGGACACCGAACCTGCGAAGCCTTCGGATCCCTTTGCCGAGTCCTTTCCTCTTGTTGCACCCAGAAAATAAAACCCAAGAAGGTGCAGCTTCCTAAAAAGTAACGAATGGTGGTTTTTTTTTTTACTTCATTATCTGTGAATAACTCACATCTGCTGGTGTTTTGTAAACGGACCCGCCCGCAGCAGAGCAGGACGTCTGCTATTTAAAGTGTAACTTGTTGTAACTGGTCTCCGTCTGTCCGTCCCTGTGGACAGACCATCATCTGGGCTCCGATCCTGTCAACACATCCAAATATTCCAGAGTGTGGGTGTTTTTTTTTAGTTTTTTCCCTGAATGAATTAGCTCTGTATCATCCAGACAGCAGACAGACAGTTGCAGTCACACCCGCAGGCGGCGGCAGCAGTTTTTTGGGTTGTCAGGGTCTACAGATCACGGGTCATTGTGCTGCGTAAAGTCACAACAGGAGCAGATAAGACCAGTCCCAGGTTGGCTTTAGGAGCCAAATCCCCGCCAACCCCCCCAGCGCTAATCGGATTAGCTGAAAAGTTAGCAGCGCAGCCCCCAAAGAGACACAGCATTTTTCTGTGCTGACTTCTGTGACATATTTTGCCCTCCGATAATCTGCTTCTTGTCTCAGAGACGTCTCGCGTCGTCTTCGTCACAGTAAACAAGAAGTTCAGGACGCAATGAACTGTTCTTAACCTCTGCTTCGGATGGAACGTCCTGTGGTTGTCCTCCATGTGTGTGTGTGTGTGTGTGTGTGTGTGTGTGTGTGTGTGTGTGTGTGTGGTGGAGGGGTGTGTGTGTGTGGGGGGGGTCTGTTCCACCCAGGTGGGGGAACAATGGCGTGCCCGTTGTCTTGAAGGAATGGTTGGCTGAGCAGAGGCAGAGGAGGGAGGGACGGGGAGAAAAAAAATGAGTTGTGAAAATGATTGGATGAGGAGGAGGAGGAAGAGGGGGAGGAGGAGGGGGGAGACAGGGTGGTGATGGGGGCAGGAGGGGGTAGCCGGTTGAATGGGGGCATCAGGGTGGCTACTGGACTCTTAAAGCTCTTTTCATGCTTCGTCTGCTTCAACCAACGCTGAAAACACGTCCGAGGACACCGAGGTCTCGTCCTGGATGATTGTTTTTATTTTATTTTGGAAAAACCACCAGGCTAAAACTAAAACTGGGAATTCCCTCCCCCCCCCCCCCCGCCCCCGCCCCCTGTGAATGCAATACAATCAGGGGAAACATTATATGAATAGTTCTGCATCAACACAATAAATAAAACTGAATTTAGTTTTCTGTCGTGTTCAGGGGTGGAAAATAATTATAAACCTGAAATATTGTACTTTTTACCTCCATAACTGTTACCAAAATTATTTTTAGATGACCTTTTAGTGATTGAAACGATCCTTTTTTTGGCATTAACTTGTAGCTTGTAAAGAAATCCTATAAATAATAAGAAGTATATTATTTTAGTCTTAAACAAGCGAGCTGTCGAAGGTCCTGCATCAAAGGACTTTGACCTTTTTTTGAGGAAGGACTCATTTATACGGATGGACGGCATCAATGCCGGGTATCGGACAAAAATGTTCGGTCCCGATGCCTTGACTTTGAAACTTCGATACCAATTTCAGAAAATCCATGTTAAGAAAAATTAAAACACATTTTGGGACAAATCTTTTGTTTCCATGCAGTTTAGAGGGGGAGAGTGTAACCCGGCTTGATGTCGCCTAAACGTCTCACACGGGAAGATTATCGCTCGGTGCTGCAATTTACCGATGTCCAGTAAACGCCTCATGCTATCGGTGGATGGCCGACCACACACAGAGAAGCCTCCCGTTAATGCAAACAGATATGAGGCCAAAAGATTGAAATAAGGCATTTTATTGTCAGATTTAAGTTACGTGATTTTGTCGATGGATGAAATTTACTCCGGCACAAACCGAGCAAAAGTTAAGAGTTTTAAAATATAAAAAGTGTTGGTGCTATAAAGGTATTGAGGTTCGGTACCCGGCCCAAACTGTGACAGATGACTTTTATACTGTCGTTTCAAAAGTCCTGCCAGGAAAAGAAGCTGTAAATCCAGTGGTCACCTGACAGTGTAAAATGAAGAGGGGGTGGTTTCCTTTACCGTCTCTCATAATGACTCCAAACCAGATTAAACAGAGAAAATAGACTTTTTTTTGGTGCCATCCGTGTTTTCCTTTGTCACTGTGGGAGCGGGCGCCTCTGGAACAGCAGCCAACTCCAACATGGCTGGAAAAGCTCTTGGCTCCCCGAATCAGACGCCCAGTGTCAAACTGGCGGGCCTTCCCTGGTCTGCGTTCCCCCGGTGATGCCTAGGGAACCGCTCCGCCGGCCAAGATGTGGTTTTGTGGTTACAGTCGGCCAAGACAGACGGGAGATGAAAATTATGCCATGTGGACAAGAAACCTTTTCTTCTTTGTTCTTGCTAACATGGCAGTCTGGCAGCCGGTCGGCCCCGGGGAGACGGTCGTTCGTCCAACAAACACAACGCATTTAGAAGTGGCTCGAGGTTGAAGGTCAAAATTAGAATAAGGTGTACGTAATAAGCTGTAGTGAAATGGTGAATACTCTTTTATGGCTCCTGAATAATGTGGGACCACCGCTGCACGAAGCTGGCAGCTGATTTATGTGCATGTGTTTGTGTTTTCTCAGCGTGGGCCAAGGTGCAGCTGACGATGCATGATAGTGTGGAGGTGTACCGGGGCGACTCGGCCGAGATCCCCTGCCAGTACAGCTTCACCGATGCCGACAACGAGCCCAGCTTTGTCATGATCCAGTGGTTTGTGGTGAGTAGCGCCGGGCGAACAACGAAAGCTGACACCGTCTGTCTGGAGCTGTCCGACTCAAACGGCCCTTTGGAGGCGTTTGAGTCGGACAGCTCCGGACGCCGTCAGGGAACCCCGAGCTCAGTTTGTAGTTGCAGCATCAGTTTTTTTTATGTTTTCTGTATCATCGTCTACAGAAGAAAAGAATGAAGAACTAAGTTGAGCTGCAATATTCTGGATAAAAACGAATCTGACGGTGCCTGATACAGAACCGGTTCAGCCTACATCCACCTCAGGAGATGTTCAAATTTAACACATTTATTAATGACCTCAACTGAAATAACAGGAGCTGCATTACCGTGTAAAATGCATCCAGCCCTTATCAGCCGGTAATGACTCTTCAAATCAGAGTTTGACAGCTATCAGGAATTTCCTCGTAGCGGTGCGCGCTGCTGCAAGCTGCATGCAGTTCTCAACGGGCGGGCAGCAGATATCGGCACCGCGGTGATGTTATTGGTTGACGGAGTAGGAGCGCTTGTTCTGATGAAGCTGACGTCCCGAGTGAAAGAATCATTATTTTTATGTACCTGTGAAATAGGTTGAAGTGTGTCCCGACTGTGTGTCCTCCTGCAGAAAGCCGTCGGTGACAACGCGCGGACGCGGATCTTCTACGGCGACGGCACTCAGCAGATGGTTGACAACAACACAGAATACAGCGGCCGCATCGACGTGACTTCGGACCAGCAGGGAACTCGACTCGTGATCGAGGACGTCCAGCTGTCTGACGAGAGGGAGTTCTTCTGCCAGGTCAACGGGCTGGCCGCCGGAAACGCCGACGGCAAGACGCACCTCCGAGTGTTCGGTAAGAAAACCCGCAAATCAGACATAAAGAAAGATTTAAAGGCTCATGAAAACCACGTTTCAGTTTTTTTTATGAAAGACTAAAGTTATATTTTGCTGATTCAGCTCCTCCAGAGGCTCCGGTGATCGAAGGTGTGCTCACCGGCATATCTGTGACCAACGAGGCGCCGTCTAAGGTGGGTCCAATGAGATGGACGGATACGGTAATCTCAAGGGTTACCGTGTCCAGCAGACATATCGACGCTGCAACGGTGACCTTTAAAGCCAATCACGTTTGTGTGTCTGTGACTCTCCGTGCCAGGTTGCATCTTGCGAGGCTCGAAACGGCTTCCCGAAACCCAACATCACCTGGTACAGGAACGGCACGCCGCTGCTGTCTGCAGCCGGACGTAAGTGTCTTGAAAGGTCTGCCGGGGGTCTCCCCGGTGCTTCTTCAAAACAATTTTGCCCCGTTCGATTTTCAAATTACAGCCGTTTGCTCGGCTGAAGGGACGTCGGCGCTGCATCACAATGAATTTGCTAAATATTTCAAAAACCACCCGCACGAGCCGAACTTGTTTTTTAGTGCTAGCTAGCAGACGGTAGCACGCTAACATTATGTCCCCCGTCCAGATGTGAACGTGTTGATGCTGGTCACCCGGCCGTCCAGCGGCTTCTACTCCGTCCAGAGCACGCTGGAGCACAAGGTGGCGAAGGAGGACAAGGACGCCCACTTCTCCTGCGAGGTCAGCTTCTTCGTCCCGGGAGCCATCAGGACCATCGAGTCGCACAGCGTCAACGTCACGCTTCACTGTGAGTCCACGCCGACGCTCGCGTCCTTCGTTCCTGGCGTCCCTGTTCAGGACGTTCTGTCGTCTGATCCCGCAAAAAACCTGCTCATACACACTGAAGTTTGAGAATTAAGCCTGAAATGAGCTGATTTGCAGACTTTTGTTCCTGAACTTGTCCGCTCAGCAAATCCCTCTTCTTCCTGCACAAGAAATGCAAATTAAATGTGAAAAATAATTACAAATATTTCTAAGCCGTCTGCTTTAATCCTTATGAGCAGCATTACAGTTTCTCTCTCCACCGTGGCAGATTATACTTTATCATTAAGTGTTTTATTTTTTATTTTTTTACCATAAACAACATATTAATGCATCTAATTCGCAGCATTATTGTAATATTTATTAACAAACCTGCAGCTTGTTTGTCTCAGTATTCGATTTGAGTGTTTTTTTTATTTGATCTCATTTTCCGTCTCCTTCCATCTGTTGTTTTATATGTTCTGCTGTTAATGAGATTCTATTTTTCTGTGTATGTATCATAACACAAGTGTAGGCTGTGGATTTTCTTTCAGCTGTGTTTTTCAGCCGGCTGTAACAGATGTTAGTGTTTGAACCTGCTCACAGTCAGCTGAATATTGATAAGACGCCCACGTCGGGGACAGCCACCGCCTCCGTGGCAGCGCCGGAGATATCTGGTTAACGTCGATGTAAAACACGGCGTTGGTTTGAGGGTCAGAGGTCACATTTGGAGGCCAGAACGAGCAGTGCCTGTTTCCTCATGTCTAGTCATTTAAGATGCATCTACACGGCTCTAACCTACTTAAAAACATCTGTAATTTCAACATTTATATGTAATTTAAATGTTTCGTTTTCCACTGCAGATAGTTCCCCCTCAAGGCGACCGCGTTGCCATAGCGACAATGCATTTTAAAAAAAAGTCAACTTTCACTTCTACAATAGAACGTTTCACAGACAGAATTTGTTAATAAAGTCTGTTTGGGCTTCCTGTCAGGAACTCCTCAACGCTTCCTCGTCTTCAAGTGGGCGGGGCTTGCAGGAATTACATTTCGGTGTGAGTTCGACATCAAAATCGGCTTCATTAAACACCCACTGGGTGCAAAAAACTTCAGAAAGTTTGAAGAAACATTGATCGACCTGCAGCAAACTTCTGTGGAAGCTCGAGATCCGCAGAGTTTTAGTTTCAGTTCAGCTCGCTGGGAACCGCGACGGAGGTGATACTTAAACTTTACGACCGGGAACCATCTGTGGACGTTGGAGAACCAAAACAAAGCGAGTCCTGTCAGTGGAGGAGCTTTAAAGGGCCACTCCACCAGTTTTACACATGAAGTTCAGTTCCTCTTGAAGAGGAGCACTTAGCATAAAAAAAAGGAGTATTAAACTGATTTTAAACTCTCAGATAAAAATCTCCCTGATGATGCTTTTTCAGCTTTAACTAAAATATAAATATCAACACAAATATAAATTCAGTTCCCACAGTCATCATAATTTGAGCAGCCACATCATCTGGTCTTTTCTTTGTTGTTTGGGACACTGTAGCCAAACACAGTCTGTGCTGTCAGCGTAATGGAAACGCTGTTGTAAAGTGACTTCTAACAGCTCGCTGAATAAGCCTGCTTAATTTGATTTTCTGTGTGTGTGTGTGTGTGTGTGTGTGTGTGCGTGTGTCTGCAGACCCCACCACCATGGTGGAGCTGTGGAAGGAGTCGCCTCAGGGCCTGGTCAAAGAGGGGGATGCTGTGGAGCTGCGTTGCCAGGGCGATGGCAACCCCCCGTCACCCTTCATTTTCAACAGAGAACAAGTAAGAATGGACGAACTATTCTCACCCTTGAAAGTCTCCCGACGGAGAGAAAAGGGGTGACACGCGGGAGACACGCCGGGAATGTTTTTGATATGCAGAGCTGGCCGGGCCCCCGTGCAGCCGCCGGGACGCTGTCAGTCGTGACCCCGCAGGTCCAGAGACCGGAGGCCTCCAGCACCGCTCATTCCCACGTCAGGACACACACTCATTGTGTGTGTGTGTGTGTGTGTGTGTGTGTGTGTGTGTGTGTGTGTGTGTGTGTGTGTGTGTGTGTGTGTGTGTGTGTGTGTGTGTGTGTGGGCACAATGAAAAGAAAAGTCAGCTGACTAAGCGGGAAGGCAGGGGACATTTTGTCAGTGACTCTATCGAGACATTCTCAGAGCAGTTTTTGCTGTGAAAACGAGTCGAGAGATTTAATTCATTAAATTTTAATCCAAGATGAGGTTGGATCAATAAGATGAGAGACGGAGAGCAGCTGTAACGAGCAGCTAACAAACAGATAATTACCTAAAAGGCACTCAAGTTAACGAGCAGCTATCGTACCGGACAACTGGAGACACAAAACAACCTTCAAAACAGACTCAACATGTCACACGATTCGACTCTGAGGCTCATTAAACGTCACAAAACACAGTTTTAGGATGAAGTCACTTTGAAAACACATCCGATACAAGAAATAAAGAAGTTGTCGGACTAAAACTAACAGATTTGTTTCAGGAGCCGGACGTGGAGCTGCAGAGCAGCGGAGACGTCTTGGTTCTGTCTCCGGTGTCCCGTAAAGACAGCGGCGTCTACCGATGTCTACCGCTGGACGCCGCCGAGGTCCAAGGAGAGGTGCAGCTCACCGTCCACTGTGAGGACCAGAACACATCAACACACTTTCACGTCATTGTTCCATCAAACCTTAAGAAGAAGGTTTTGTTTTTATTTGCTGTTGATGAAAACAACGCTGATAAATTCAGCTCGATGTTATTGAGCTTTTTTTCCTGTTCAGTCACCAAACATGTTTGACTTCCTGTTTCCTGTTTCCTATTTCCTGCTTCCTGTCTCTCGTCTGGTTGCTGTTCAGACTTGGATCCAGCTGTCGTGGTTCCCAAAGACTCGGAGGTGATGCTCAAAGGAGAAGATCTGACGGCGACCTGCAACGCTCTGTCGTCCCTGAAGACCTCGACCGTCTGGTTCAAGGTACGCTCGGAAAACACGGCGTCGTGCTTCTGACTGCATCGTTCAAAATCACCCAAACGATACAGCAAAGAAGATTTGTAGAGAACGAGGATGCTCGTATCGGTTTAATCACGTCAACAATCACTTCAGTCAACATGTGATTTCTTTTTTTCCCTGTTGCTGCTAATGAGGACAAACATGCAAGAAAATCAAGCGCTTCGGCTCAAAAACGACAACTAGAAAGAAAAGTCAGATGTAAAGTTTATAAAACTACTATTGATGTGTTCAAGTGTGGGCCGATTTAAATAAGAAATGTAATTAAAATAAACTAAAACTAATGAATCTGAATTTTAAAATAATTGAAATTAGAAAATAAAGCCAACAAAATCTTAAATAAGGTGCAAATCATCTAAAATATGAATTAAAATAAGCTAAAACATAAAAAAATTGAATTAGAAAATGTTTTAAAACTAAAACAAATAAATAAAAATTTGAAAATATAATTTAAATAAAAGATGTAGTCCAAATAATCTCAAATAAATCATTTGAAAATAAGTGTAAAGTAAAAATAATTTCACATGAATAAATTACACTGTTTTCGTGCACGTCCGCTTCATATCTGGGGAGTTTGTTGCGATGACCTCGCTCTTTTTCTTCCGTGCGTGTTTTTCAGGACGGGAAGCAGGTGGGTCGAGGGAACACGTTGCACCTGCAGGACGCCACCTACGATACGAGCGGCGAGTACATCTGTGAGGTGACTGTTCCCTCCCTGCCGTCCCTTCACACCAGCGGCTCCGTTCACATCATCGTCCAAGGTCAGTCATGACTTACATCACTTCAGCTGCAGGGTAAAAAAAAAAGGCTTCCAGATGATGTTGTGCTTTTATGTCGTCTAAAATGAGATTAGACTCGATGATAAAGTTAGTTTCACCTGTTTTTTTATACTTTATTTATTTATTTAAAAATAAAGGAAAAACAAGCAAAATTCAGGGGAAAGAAGTTCTTTTGCTCAGCTGAGGTGGAAAAGTTTGATTTGAAAACATGTTTTCTTTTCTAGTTGTTTTCCAGATCAGTTTTTATGCATTTGACATTTTTAAACTCTCAAACTTGTAGATATTTTAGTTGTTAATAGTTTACATGTGCTAATTGTCGGACTTGCGCTCGTGTTTTCGCAGCAGGTCTTTTATTTTCTCGATCATGAGCGGCCTCTTTTATTTCTACTTCCTCCAAATTGATGGAACTGAGAGTTCTCGTTTAATCCGGTTAGAATAAGCGTCGGTCATGTGATGGATCGTCTCCGGGGAAATAAGACAAACTTTGTGTTGGAGTTGTGAGAGTGTGGCCTCACAGGAAAACAGGAACATTGTGCCCTTTCAGGCCACCAAAGGACTTTTATTGTGAAACCTCGGGGCAGGAAGTGCAACAAAAAAGTAATACTGAGTAGAATTAATGGGAGAAAAAACGATAGAAGACTAATGAACTGTGTGTGTGTGTGTGTGTGTGTGTGTGTGTGTGTGTGTGTGTGTGTGTGTGTGTGTGTGTGTGTGTGTGTGTGTGTGTGTGTGTGTGTGTGTGTGTGTGTGTGTGTGTGTGCGCGCGCCTCCAGGTGGTCCCCAGTTGGTGGGCGTGGATCAGGAGGTGCAGCTGGAGGAGGCGTCCGGCCGCATGGTGAACCTGAGCTGTGAGGCTCAGGGTCATCCTCTGCCCAGCATCTCCTGGAACATCATCGGCAGCCAGGTACCTGATTCACTTCAAACACTTCACACTGACAGCGGAAACAGATATTTGGTTTCATTATAAATGTTATTGAAGGCTGTTTTTCTGCTGTACGAAGGAGCATCAATAAGTTCAGGCTTCAGAGTTGATCAACATCAGTTCCTCATGTTAACGTGACCGCTGGTACGTTTGTGGTTTCACCGTGAAACCTGAAACTGGAGCAGAGAAACATCCGATTTTTAGTCAAAAGTCTTCAACACACCCACTTACAGCCAAGTGTTCCTGAGCCCATGCAGTGATTTCTACTACAGAATCAGGTTGTTGTTTTTCCTGCTTCCTCCTGCTCCGTGAGCATCACTGTGCTGCGTTCAACAGGAACGATCTGTGAACTCTGATTAAACATCATATACGTGTATTTACATAATGAAACATTAAAGTGAAGGTCACTCAAGTTTTTAAAAACAAATTCTACTTTTGCGTCCTGGCAGTTTTCGACTTCGTCAAATTGACAAAATAATAATTCTGACATTTTGCTCAGTTTGATTTAATGTGAAACTGATTTGTTTTACAAAGTTTAAAAACATGAAAGGAAAGTGATTCAAGCTTCGGTCTCTTTAGTTTGCTACGTTCTGCAGGAGCTGATGGACATATTATGATTGTGTGATTTTAGCAGGTTCCTCGTGTGATTTTTGCCACCGCTGCGCTTTTATTTTGAAAAGCCGCTGGTGTGTAAAATGTCGTCGCTGAAGTGTGTTTTGTTTTGGTGTGTTTGTGCAGAACTGGCAGGAGGTGGTGAACAAGGCCAACGAGCACATGGCTCACAGCGTGGTGTCGGTCAAAGTCACGTCGGACGTCAGCGCTCTGTGCAACGCGTCCAACGACATGGGCACCGAGGTCAAAGCCTTCAGCATCAAAGCCAGTAAGACCTCCGTCGGTTTTCACTCCACCAACATTTGCTTTCTACGCTTATTTGGAGAAATTCCTTTGTTATGTTAAAGTGTCGTTCCACTTCTTCTTCTTTCATGTTGGAGCTCATTTAATCTCGTTTTTTCTTTTTTCTCCGGTGTGACGGAAAGCGCCTCGAGTCGTGGACCGTTTTTTTCCTTTTGCTTAATTAAAGGGAGCCGTAGCGCTACGAAGGCAGAAGAAGACGCTCTGTTCTCTCAGTAATGGAGCTTCCAACTTATTTTGCTTTTTGAAGCCTAAATTAATGACCATGGAGCTCCGGCTCCTCACGCTGAACACCCAAATACATTTTCATTTATTACAGAAATCTGCTGCCTTGATGTTGGTTTTAGAAAAGGAAAGTTGACTTCACGTCCAGGGCAGCTCTCTGACGGTTTCTTTGTTCTGTTTTCTTTTTCAACATGAATAATAATGATATTGACTTCAGTGATTTCAGATTTTGGGCAAAAAAATCTGAATAACAGTAATTATTTGTCATTTCCTGCGGAAAATAATGTTTATAAAAGTCAAATTTCAGCAAATAGGAATTAAACGAGATACTCGGCTGATTTTTCAGAGACTTTATAAAACATGCAGCAGATTTTTCTAATTAAGAGCGACATAGATTTTTCTTTTCAGGCCTCTCATCCCTTTATATTATTCTTGAATTATTACTGAAGGTTTCAGCTGTGAAATCAATCGTAGGTTAGAGGTGGACGGAGAGTTGCAGCGGGACGAGGCGGTATGAAAATTGATGGTTTTCATACAATGAACGTACTTATTTCTGGTATTTGAAAAAGAAAATGCAACGAACGGAGACGCCCGCCTGCACAATGAACTCTCTTCCTGGTTGCCTGTCAGACGGTGCCGTGGGCACCGAACACACAGCGAACATAATGAAACGGGTCATATCATCGTCTCTACCTCAGAAACACTGATTACAAACATCGTGGAAACACTTTGGACATCTTAAATGAACGTGGGTTTGTCCTCGAAGACGGAGATCCGGTTACAATCTGCAGATCAAAGTTTCACAAAGTCCGAACAACTTTAATGCCCAAAAAATTTAACGTGTGATTGTTTAAATGCACTATTGAAATCATTTTCCACATCCCGGCTCGGACATCGGCTGTCTGAACATTAAACCGAGATGGTTCTCGGACCGTTGAAACCTTCGCTGGGCGATAAGGTGCCAAAACAAGATGATATTTTAGAGTTTGTTTCTGACATGATGGTATTGTTGAAGTCAATGAAAAAAGTACATTTTTGTGCAACCAAAATATGAGTTTTTAAAAAAAAAATTATCTCGCTGATCTTGTGACTCCTTTTTAGTTTATCGGTAAGAAACAAAAGGTTCCTGCTGTTGGAAATGTTGGAGAAAAGTCAAAATCCGAAATTCCTGAAGGGACCGAATAAGGTCAAATAAAACCTGAGAGAGAGAGAGAGAGAGAGTGTGTGTGTGTGTGTGTGTGTGTGTGTGTGTGTGTGTGTGTGTGTGTGTGTGTGTGTGTGTGTGTGTGTGTGTGTGTGTGTGTGTGTGTGTGTGTGTGTGTGTGTGTGTGTGTCCCCGCCCTAAGTGTTGTTCTACTTGTCCACAGTTCCCCGGGTCACCACCACCACCCCCTTCTCTCCCGGTAAGACCTCCGTCCTCCCGTCCATCTCTCATTCACCGTCTTCCACCTCAAAAAGGTCTCGTGTCCTCTGTCCTCTGTCCTCCGTGTCCTGACTCCGGTTCTGTGTGGGACAGTGAAGGGTTTGGAGGAGTGCGTGCATTATTGATGCTTCTGGTGCAGGGACTCTTGTCTTTTGGTTCGCTGGCAGATCTTGTGGACGGCCTGCGGGCGTATTTAAATATTCTGTTTGATAAAAAAAATCCCAACAGCAGCAGATTTGAGCTCAACAGCAGATCTAACGACGCTCCGACCGGACGCCGCGCAGCCGGAAAAATATTTGTTTATCCCGCAATTACAGAAATAAAAATGTCCGAAAACAAACAGCGTCTCACTTTACCAGACTGTCCTCCTGTTTTATGGACGGTTTTTACACGGCAGGATAATTTGCAGGTAATTACGGAGAAGGGGAATTATTCTGAGCAGTCACTTCGTACCATTAAACCTTCACGGGCCTTCAGGGGAAACGCAGCCTCCCGTTAAAACCACCGGGAGAGGACACGGTGTGAAGTCCGTCCACCACGGAAGATGATTATTTACTGAGGTTGTTGCAGGAGTTTATCACACAGGACTGAACACACACTGAACACCGAGTGCAAGATTTCAAAATGAGTTACATCACCGAGTCTCTGCGGCAGTAAATGACGACACGTCTTTTCTGACTGGTTCTCACTCTTTTATGGATTTCAAAACACAAATCTGGAGATTTTACTGCAGGAAAAATTAATCTAATCCAACAGAACGTCTCTTGTAGGATAAAAGACGAAACTAATATGTTAAATTTATGATTTTAAATAATTAATATGATGAGTTCCATTTTATTCTCTTCTGGTCTTTTGTTGTGTTTTCTTGCTTCTTGATTTACTTGCATGTTTCCTGTCTTTGAGTTTGATAAATGTTATTTTATTTATTTTTTTCTGTCCTTTTCCGGCTGTATCATCATCAGAAACATGACAGGTGAATCTCTTCCTGTGTTTAAAGATGCAAAGACTGAACTGGCAAACTGAAAACCAGGAGGATGCACCACTGCACAAAAAAACTGCACCAGAAAAACATGAGTTATTGGTGAATGATTATTATTAATGTTAAAAGGTTAGTTGAAAGAAATATGCCATTTCCAGGACAGTCCAACAGGAATATTATAAAGGGCTTGAAATGATGGATACAGTCAGTAAATCAATCGTTTTAATAGAAGTTTGTGTTGTTTCCCGTCACATTGCAGCTTCTTTACATTCCGGATGAATAATTGAAGTCTTTTAAATGAAGTGAGTTATCGGAGCTGCAGGTCACAGATGCTGAACAAAGTAAATGACATTTTTCTAACAGTTCTGCTGCACAGTCATCATTAAACGACAGAGAAACATCACGGACATAATTTCACGCCCCGCTTCTTATTTCTTCTGCATTAAGAAGAGAAATTAGTTAAATGAACCACTTAGTGGTTTAAATACTGCAGGTCGGTGGGACACGTGTTTCCCTATCTGTATTATTAAATTTCATTTTTAACTTCAGTTTTTTCGAGTTGCACTTCCACAAGTTTAATCCAATGAAGAAGAGATTCAGATTTGAAGTCTTTAGTAGAAAAACACTGGATTCAACACTTCAGACTTAAAAAAAAAAACTCCCTATGTTTTTATTGTCAGACCTGTCGAAGCTCCTCCAGCGATCACAGATGTGTTTCACCTGTTTCAGCTGTTTTCATTGCAGCGTCTCATGATCTGCTGCTTTTTGTGCATTCAGTCAGATGTGATGTGTTTTGTGATGCGGTTGAATGATTTCAGTCGTTTCTAAGCCGCCGCTTTTCTCTCGCTGTTGCCTTCGTTCCTTTCTGGCTGTGTAAATGTGACTTTTGTTGTGGCTGCAGCTCTGAAATGTTTTTTCAGATCAACTCTTAACACGTTGTTGGTCTCTCTGTGTTTGCGTAGCCGAGGGCAGCGGCGTGATCATCGTGGTGATCATACTGTGTCTGCTGCTGCTCGCCTTCCTCGGCAGCGTCATCTACTTCCTGCACAAGAAGGGAAAGATCCCGTGTGGACGCTCGGGCAAGCAGGAGATGTGAGTTCAGCTTGTGATCAACCTGTTCGAAGGAGCTCATGAAAACATCAAACATTTTCTCTTGCCAGTAGGCGGCGCTATGGCTATGATTGAACATTGGCACGTATATGTCTTCAGGGCAGGACTTTTATCATACATGTAAAGTTTGGTGAATTTTACACAACGTACATTAAAGTTGCAACTTTTAGTTTCATGGCGAAACTTACAAAATGGCCGCCACGCCACGGACACACCGTTCACTGCAAATGAATTCTTTTAACAACTTGTCATCCCGAAGGTCTTAAGAATGGACACACCAAATTTCAGGTCAGTCCAATAAATTCTGTGGGAGAAGCTTGACGTGCAAATGGGCAAAAATTTACAAAAATGTCTGGCGCCAATCCACTTTTTTTGTACATGATTTACATGCCTACCAAATGAGTTACATGTAGGTGAAAGTTTGCTGCGATGGGCTGCAGTTTAGGGGGTGCTAGCGAGCCATTTAGCTACGCCCACTCCTGAAAACCCACATTAGATGTACATTTTCACCAGATCTCACACGTGCCGAGTTTCATGAGTTTCAAGCACCTGTAAGCCCTAAAAAAAATTATTTAGAAGAAAAAAGAATAGTTCTTTGCTTGACGATGGGGCCTTCGAACCGTTCGGTTCTGGTACCAAACAAACATTTAAACTTTAACGCCAGACGAACCGACTGCTCTCTCCGTCTGCAGCACCAAAGAGAAGACCACCAAAGATGACATCGTCGTGGAGATGAAGACCACCCCAAAGAATGAGGAAGCCGTCCTCCTAAAAGCCGTCAACGGAGAGAAAAAAGGGCCCAGTGAGCAGGTAACTGGACCCATCGACGCCCCCTACAGGCTGCAGCGTGGAGTTTGTTCTGCATGTTAGGAAACAGTTGGTTCATCGTCCTCCTCCTACATGTGATGTATTTATGGGATGAGACTCGGTCGGCGCGTCAATTATTTAACGGTTGTAAATAAACCAGCTCGTAGCAAAAACAAATTGTGACGATGTGAAGACGCGATCGGTGTTTGTGACTTCCTGTTCAACTAACCTGCAGGTTTATTTCCAACCGGCTTGTGTTTCTTCTTCTTACTGCGTTTCTTCATGTTTATCTTAATGAAAGAATTAATGGACAAAAACGACAATTTTTTTTTTTGCTTCATTTTATTCGAGCGTGGATTAAAAAGTGACGTCACTCAAACAGACACGCCCCCGAAAAACACGTTTTTTTTTTTTAACCTTATTGTCGAATTAATGACGGGATTAAAAAAAACAAAAAACTAAGAAGAGGAAGGAAGATAACGACACCGTCATGACTTTTTGTATTTCAGGAGAGAACTTGATGCTTTTTCAAAAGGAGACTAGTTGTTTTTTTAGGCAGCCCCTGGTGGCTCTCAGTGGTATTGCAGTTTGTGGCACTTTGACCTGATTCTGTTGGTGTATGTGAAGCTGACTCCATCGTCTCTCCCTCCAGTAAAGCGTCCGGCGGCTCGGCGGTGACGTCGTGCACCATCGGTCGGGGCGTCCCGCTGACCTGAGACCTGCAGGGTAACACCACCACCGCTCAGCCTGGACATTCCTCCCATCATGCTTTGTTCTCAGCAGTATTCAGTAGACACACACACACACACACACACACACACATGTATGTACAGATGTGTATTTTCTTTCGAATGAATGTCCTCCACATTCATTTTTGTTTCTTCAACTCTCGGCTGTCGTTCAGTGTGCGTACGATGTTTTTGTTTTCATTTTATGAAAATGTATATATTATATATATTTTGTTATTTAAGATATTTTGGCACTCAGATTTTCTTTTGATGGCGGCGTCGGGGTCGTGTGCATGTTGATCTCGGGTCGCGATGTCTGACACGGTTTGTCGGTGTGTTCGCTCCAGTTTCACGTCGATATCTGCAGAAACCGAAGGTGAAAATTAGCGAAAAAAGAAAATGAAAGAAAAGCGGACGGATGTGTTGTTTGTTCGTTACGATGACGATGACGACGCCCGTCGCACGCTGGCGGCCTTCATCTGCAAACTGCTGTCGAGCCCTCGTGCTGATTGTATATACATGTAGTGTACAGACCTGCTAGTGGTGGCCTTGGACTTACTGAAGGTGAAAGGTCAAAGGTTAGTGATCTGCTGTGCCTGTTGTTTGAGAATGCATCATACACTGAATTAGTTTTTTGTTATTTGGTTGGTTTGCTCTGTTTTCTTTGTTTCCACTGAGAGCTCGGTCGCCTGAAGAAGCCGCTCTGCGTTTCTGCATGTTTTTACGTGTTTTCATCAGATGTTCTCCGAAGAGTTCGTTCTTTTTTTTAAACTTCTTTACGTACGGTTTGAACTTCAAGAGTAGGAGTGATCGTTGATGTGCATTCATTTAATTATCATTCACTGTGATGGATCATCAAACTCAATCAGGGAAATTAAAACGTCCGTCTTCAGCTTCGGTCACAAAACTGAGCTTTAGTTTTTTTTTTTGGGGACAATCAGAAATGATCTTTGATGAATCCCGGAGGTGGTTTAATAAAACTTTACTCTCCTTCTTCAGATATTTAAGACTTTTCTAAAAAAAAAAAAAAACCTCCACAAACTAAACAGCTCATTACTGAGTCAAAGTGGACATTTGTAAAGAAATGTAAAGAAATTCCCTGAAGGCATTCTTGGAAAATTAATGTGAGGTGATGTTGACCTTTGACCTTTAAACACCAAAATCTTATCAGGTCATCGTTGGTACTAAGTCAATGGTTTTGCCAAATTTGATCCAATTCCCTGAAGGTGTTCTTGATATGTTGCGTTCTGAGGATCATCAGCTGAATTATCACTCGCATCTTTTTATTTTTTCTTATTTTTTACAAAACTTCTTAGAAAATGGGTTTAAGAGTCTTTTATATTGCCCAGTTGATTTGGTTTTTTTTTAAACCAGGTGGGTCAAAGAGGATTATTGGTGTTTTTATATGACTTTTGGGGTTTTCAAACTTAGTTAAAATAAATGAGGCCCAAACTTCTGAAACATGCTGAGAAACAAAATTCTGAGTGAATCAGCTGAAACGTGCAGAAACGGCAGCTCGCTGCTTCACGGTCCGACGTTGTGAATATGACTCGATGTGTATTTTATTGTGAAAAGCCGGTTCCTGAGAGCCCTACGTTGCCACGGTGACTCGTAGCTTTAACGAAGTAGCGACGCGTTTTTCTGTTTCCTCTCTTTTTTAGTTTTTTTTTTTTTTTCGAGGTGTCCGATGGTAAAACTAAAATCCAGGTCGAGTTCGTCGTCGTCGTCGTCAGAAGCCACGACAGCCTCCGAGCAGCGAACGCTCAACTCTTTGTTCCACTTTAAATCGGACTCTCTTTGTTCTGGAGTTTTTTTCACCGGTGAGAAAAAAAAACTTGTTTTTTCTAAATGTGTGTAAATGAAGTTCTGTACATGTGATTCTTTGATGCTTGCGGGTTTTTTTTAAATATTTTTTTTGCAAGAAAATAATGCCAAATAAAAGGTTTCCTTTAAAGAAGAGTGTTTTCTTTGTGTGAGGTGTGAGACTGAGGTGTGTGTGTCTTTGTGTGTGTGTGCGAGTGTGTGCGTGTGAGTGTGAGTGTGTGAGTGTGTGTGAGTGTGTGTGTGTGTGTGCGGTCCCACAGTGAGAGGACAGGAAGCAGAGCGGCCTCCAAACCGCTGTCAGCACCGAGCTGGAAGTGACTCCGACGGTAGCTTCGGGTTTCCAGCTGCAGGCGGGACAGAAAACGTGGCGCACATCTGCAAAGAATTCTGACTCCTCCTGACTCTTGACTCCTCCCGACTCCTCCCGGCTCCTCTTGGCTCCTCCTGACTCGTTCTGGCAGATCGGCCGTTCGTTCAGTGAAACCTCCTGAAGTCCAGGAGGTGACAACGTAGTAATCTTGAGATTAAATGGATCAGTGGGAAGAAATCGGACGCTCTCATTCGACCACTTGGGGGCGCCAAAGCTCAAACTTTTGTAAAGTATTTGTCTTAAATTAAAGCTTAATGAGTTTAACAAACACAAAATCTTCTGCTTTTCTCACTAAAGGTCAACCTGATGTGGACGGTAAAATTACTGCATCTTATTTTTATTTAACCAGAAAAAATCCCATTGATATTAAAAATCTATTTTCCTGTACAAAGTCAAGCAGCAGCACCAATTAATAAATATCTAAAACATGTAAAATATTAAATATCATGAATAAATCGGTGTTTGTATTCGTTGTGGACAAACGACATATCAAATGTTAAAGAAAATACAGTTTAATTAAAAATCTTAATGGCTTAGGCATGAAAAAATTGCAACACAATGAATGCTTGAGGATATTAAAAAGACAATAAATAAAATATCTACACAGGCAATAACAAAAGCGATTAAGACGACTTTTTTTTAGTACACAAGTTCCTGTCGAGAAGGCGAGTTAACATGAGAACACCGCACGCATCATTAATCAGCAGGTCCGAACCGACAGCCGAGACTCTGGCAGTGATTCGGCACGACGACGAGGACCGGGACCTCCTGCAGGTCCTCGCGGTCCAGGAGTTAGTCTCCGCCCCCTCACGTTAGAGCGTTCAAAACACCGAGATCAAGCAAACAGAAAGACACATTCTCCGTCTCTGCTCTAGGGGGCGCCGCGACGAGCAGCACGCCGCTTACTAATGCTTTTGGTTTTTGGGGCGATTTAAAGCTGCGAGACAGAAAAAGTGAGCAACAACCTCCGGCTGATCCGATTTACTGCACCGGGGAACAACGTGGAGGGAAATACATCAAATTAAAATCAGACTTAGCAGCACGTTTCATTCACTAAATAAATTATAATTTAGCATTTCATGATTAACGGATACTTTTTAAAGATAAAACTGCAGGATGAGGTCTCGATTTTTTTTTTTTTGTCTTTTGTGACTGCGATGAACTGCGGGGACAAAAACACGTCCAAAACAATTCAGCTGTTACATAGTTTTTCCACCAGAGGGGGCTGAAGGTCATTATTAATTGTAAAAAGTCCCACTTGGGATATTAGATCGCATCTCTTCAATAAAGAAATTAGTTTCATGAAAACTAATTTCTCCTGATAAACGTAATGAATGAACCCACGTTGGGAACCGACTCACTCGTCACTGAACGTAAATATCAGATAAAAAAGAGAATCAGCTGTTAGTTCCAGTTCTTCAGGCGGTAAATATAGGATTAGTTTTGGTTTGCTGACGGCTGCAGGTTGTGATTGACAGGAGGCACATTATTCACACGTTACTGCAGAAATCAGAAGCGAGCGGTTTATTCTGGAGATGTACCCTTCGACCTGCCGTCTTTAATACGAAGGTGGACGAGACGAGTTTATAATCGATATAAACGTCCCTCCAGGCGTGTTCGTGTCGGGAATTCTGGTTTCTCTGGACTCGGACCGGATCGTTTTCCTGCTTCGACGCCTCAATGATCTTTTAATCTCTGTGTGGATGTGAAGCTTTTCACCACGATGAGTAACTGAGCACGAGGAAGCTTCATTAATACGAACCCTGATCGTCACTTTACTTCAAATCAACACAACTGAAAACCCTGAAACGTGGATTTAAATGATAAATTGATGATCAAAGTAGCTGCAGATGAATTTTTCGGCTTTCAAATCCGAGACTGTAAGAAACACAGAGTCTGAAGTTAGAGGGAGTGAATGAGCTCAGAGAAACAACGCAAAACATGAATGAAATAAGATGGCTGTGTTTAAATCTGAAGCGGGAAACAAAATAAAACGAATCCATAAAGTCCGATCAACAGGAAACGGGGAGCGTTTGTTACGGAGTACCTGAGTCCACGTGACGACACGCCACCTTCAGCTCACGTTAAAAGTCCTTTACGAAGAAACTACCGAGAGAACAGAGAAGTTTCCGACTAAATAAACCTTCAGTGTCCGATTAAAGTCAGACAGAGCCGTTGTTAGTACGACACACAGCACGGCACGTTATGAGAGCACGCAAACATTAAACTTGTTACTTCTTCACGGAGCTGAGCGAAGACGACGGGAGTCGAGACCGAGCGACGACGCGAAGCCCGACGTCACTTTACTGCAACTGAACGTTCACATTCATCGGCATGAGCGCACTTTTTAAAATCACTAACGTCCCACCGAACTCGCTACATATTATTCGTACGCCACGATTTGCAAAGAAGCCCGTAAAGCACCAGACTGAACAGCGGCGGCGGGCCCGAGGCGGTCCGCGGGGCCCCGTTGCCGAGCAACAACGGTGTAGCTTCAACACTTAGCTTAATGAGGGAGGTTAGTCGGGCTGAGTTGGACCTCAGCGAAGCACGGCAGGGCCGGAGCTCGGCTACAGAGAGCTCACGGTGAAAGGCCTCCATTCTCCGTGCGTGCTGCGTTCAGGTCGTATCGGACTTACCGAGCTGCTGAGCCCGAGCCTCTCGATTTCCAAATGCTGTTTTTGGAGTAAATGAGAGATTTTGAAGCTTCAGAATCAAACTGACTTCGGACGCTCGGATACGACTTGAACGCAGCGTCGGCCTTTCGGCAAGTCTTCGTGGCCCTGCGGGAGAAAGTGCTCGGTAAATGCTTTCCATGGTAATGGCACAGAGTGGAGACAGAGACGAGGACAGAGGACACAGGGACACCGGAGTGACTATGTGGCGATGTGCGCCGCCGAGGGGACGGTCACGAACTCCCGCAGGATGTTCTTGGCCGTCTCCAGGTTGTTCTGGGCGATCATCAGGGCTTTCTGGATGTCCTGGATGGAGTAGCCCTGGGACATCAGGCATTCGATCTCCCCGTTCAGGGCCGAGCTCCCGGGGCCCGCCGCTGCTGCTGCTGGAGGAGGAGGAAGAGGATGAGGAGGAAGAGGATGAGGAGGAGGAGGAAGAGCGGGGGACGAGGCCGAGGAGGACGAGGGCCCGGGGAGGTCCGGCAACGGAGCGGGAAACTCTCGGTTGGCCGGTCGAGGCCGTCGGTCGGAGTTGGCCCGACGTGGGAGGGGCTTGGGGGGGCGTTCGGGGTCGACGCCTGCGGCAAACATACCTGGAGA
Source organism: Brachyistius frenatus (assembly GCF_029030835.1). NCBI lineage: Eukaryota > Metazoa > Chordata > Actinopteri > Embiotocidae > Brachyistius > Brachyistius frenatus. The sequence goes on from NW_027210683.1 coordinate 811,802, forward strand.
CACAGGTGAGGAGACACGGTTACTCCCCAAACCAGCTGAGTCAGCTCCTTTTACGTGAACAATAACACTCGCAGCTGAGCTTTATTCTTATTTATTCTTTGTTATTTCTTTATGTCTCAACTCACGAGGTCCACAGTTCACTTTTAATAAGTTTATAATAATAATTAAAGTGACTCTGATGAAGACTTGTCGTGTGTTCATGGAGATTTTGTGGCTTCTTCTAATTAATAAATGCTTTTATTTTGTAAATTCAGCAGGTGGAGACATTCAGCGACTTCCTGCAGGTATGTGATATGTTGTAAATTAGTTACTTTAATTTGATTTCCTGTCACTTTAAAGGCTCTCTGCTGAACAGTTATTTCATATTTTAAATGTACAACATGATCACAACATGTTAGTCGTTCCAGTTGTTTTTTTTCCAATGTTAAAAACAAAGTCCAACCTGAAGGTTATAGACAGTAGATGTACTTCCACCTGCCCTCCAGCAGAGGGCAGTCTATCTCAGTCTGAATGACGGAGATTAATGGATCATAAATGGACGTTAATTAATTAATTTTCCAGTTTCAGTGATTCGTTAAAACAGTTTTTAAAACTCGATGAAAGAACATTTGTAGTTGATTAAAATGTAGAAGACTTTTCACCATTCGTGAATAAATCTTTATTTTTTTCCACCCGACAGACTGAAAGTTTGTTTACAAACATTCGGAGACACAACAAGTAAACAACATCCTCGTTGTATTAAAACTCACTGGCTTCTACAGCTCCGTCCACACTCAGAGGGCCGAAAGCTGCCGAGGGGCCGCTGATGTCGGACAGCGTCCTCCTGGTGGGGGCGACCGGCCGTGGACAGTCGTACTCGTAGACGTCCTCCTCACAGACGTCCTCCTTCTGGTCCACAGGAACCACTGCTGCATGCTGAGGTTGTTCTGAAACACACAAAACTCACATCAATACACACACACACACACACACACACACACACACACACACACACACACACACACACTCACACTCACACGGCCCACCAGGTGAACACACACCTGGATGCAGGATGTTTTCTACTGACTTTGTATTTATTTGTTTTCATTCCAGTGATTTAAAAATGTTTTTACTCCGATCAGCTGATTTCTGTCTTACTAACGTTGTGATTTGTTTAAACTTTTATTTTGTCATTTTTGACAATTTTAACCTGAAAAGTGCGAAATAAATAAAATTGATCATTATTATTATTTATTTCTACCCTGTTGAAAATTCAAGTACTACACGAGGTACGAACATGTAAGAGTACGAAGTGAAGTATGTGATTTGGAACAATGACATCATTAGAACTACTTCCTCACGCTTAGCCCCGCCCACTTGTCTCTGATTGGTGCAACCTTCAGCTTGTCTGAGGGAGCTATTACTGCAACAGGGTGTCTAAACTATCATCGCGTTGAAATCTCTGCAGGTGAAACTGTGCGATCGTTACCCGGGTCGGAGGTGTGCGCGGCCTCGGAGGAACCCGCCTGGTTCTGGATGTTACACATGGACTCGTAGACCTGCGGGTCGTCCACGTCGGCCACCACCTCGCTGCTGGGACACGCGGAGACACGGAAAGTTAAATTAAAGTTATCATAAAAAGGTAAAAACTCTTGCTGTTTTTAGTTGCTGTAGTAAAACTACTTCATCTTTTTAGTCAGCAGCTTTCCAGCTCTGCTTCCTAAAATCTACCACTGATGAATTTCTCCTCATTTCTTTCTTTGATGAATACAAATTTATGAATTTCTCTTTGTGCGTTTTCCACTGCGTCATCACTTCATCAAAGAGACGAGCGGTCTTCATCTCCAGCTTCATTTCCTTTAAATCATTCAAGGTGAAAAAAACAGCAAATACTTGAAGCGGAGGGACGTCTGAGGCGGCGGCGCCCCCTGCTGGACATACAAATACAGCTGCAGCTGACCAGGACAGGGCGTGGATGTGTTCCTCCTTCACCCCCGTGTACCTGAGGTCGTTGTGGTTGTTGGTCTGGGGCGGCGGCGGCGGGACCAGGGCGCCCGTGATGACCCAGGGGGCGCCGGAGGCCGGGAGGGAGGTGGGACTCATGTACTCGTTCTCCTCGCAGTCAGACGACGGTTTGTCCCCGTTGGACCCCGTGGACACCGGCAGAGACCTGAAACATCACAGAGCAGGTTGTTTAAAAATAAATCTGGGACATACCTGTTGTTACTTCCTGTCACCCCCCTCCCCGCCCCCCCCAGCAGCAGGTCCGTACCTCCCAGACAGGCAGTACACGGCGTTGGTGGCCACCTGCGGTTTGCCTCCCTCCGCTCCGGTCCCGTTGCTCTGAGGGGGGGTGGGCGTGGTGGGCGGGACCTTGGTGGCGGGACGCGGGACCATGTAGTTGGAGGCCCAGGCCGGCTGGTCCGGGGTGGAGGGGAGGGGCCTCCTCTGGAGTCTGGAGTCCTGGCTGACCAAGGAGGGGCGCTCTGGAGGGGGAGGAGGGGGCAGCTCTCTCAGGGCGGGGGGCAGAGGTAGAGGCTTGTCTCTGTGAGTGGCTGCGATCTGCAGGGAGGACGGGAGGGCGGAGTCACGCTGTGCTCAAATGGTAGTCGTGGTTACAACGTGGGAAGTCGTGCGCACCGTGTGCTCGGCGTCATAAAAACGCTGTTGCTAGGCAACATGGAGGGCGTCTAGGAGCCACAGAGAACTTAGAAAACTTAGCTTAGCTTTCTTGCCAGAAAAAAAAAAAAAAAAAAAATCACAGCTCAGGTATTTTGTGCTTTAAGCATCAATTTTACCGTCCAGTAAAAAGTGGTGAATTTTCCCTTTAAGTCTCATTTAACTAGCAGAGACGCCTTCCTTTCTCCTTTCTCCTTTCTCCTTTCTCCTTTCTCCTTCCTCACCTTGGCGGCGGCCGACTGACTCAGCGGGCTGTGGGAGGATCTCTGCTGCAGGAGGTCCAGTCGTGGAGGAACCGGAGGCAGCTGAGACACGGGAGACGGAGGTCGCTCCACCTGAACACACACACACACACACACACACACACACACACACACACACACACACACACACACACACACACACACACACACACACGGTTCATCTGGTGCCGTCAGCTGTGAGGAAGACGATGCTCCTTGCGTCCTCGTTGGCGTGTGATCGTCTCACCTTGGCGCAGGCCAGCCTGCTCATGACCAGGTGCTGGTCCTCCAGACGGTCGTCCTCCTCCTCCTCGTTGCTGGCCGCCTCCGCTCTGCTGGACCCCTGGAAACCGGCGAAGGAAGCCCCGCTGGCCTTCGGGTGGAAGGGGTCCACCACGATGGGCTCGGTGCCTTTGATCTCGCAGCGGCAGAACGGGCAGCCCTGACCCTCCGACTCCTGGTGGAGACAAGGCGGAGGAGGTTCGGGGGTGTGCGACCTTCAGAGCGGGAACGAGGAGACGGACGGACTTCCTGTCGACTCACCTGCCAGGCCGTCAGACAGGAAGTACACATCAGGTGCCGGCACGGCTCGATCTTCACGTCCTTGTCGTTCTCGGCGCAGATCTTACAGAGCTGGAAGGTGGAGCCCATCTCACAGTACAGCTCGTACTGCTCCTGCAGGGACGAAGGAGGAGGAGGAAGAGCAGCATCATCATCATCATCAGTAAGACTCTATTTGTGCATCGACGTCTCCTGCGTCCTCTGTGCTGGAACCTGATGAGGAAGACGAGGGAGAGGAGGAAGAACGGACCTGAGTGACTTTGATGTGGTCCTGTGGAGACGGTTCACACAGCCCGGTGAGGTCCGGGTTCTGCGCTCGGCCGTCGGGGAAAAGATAGCTGGAGAAAAAAACGCACACGTAAACACACACACGGGTCGGTACTAATATTCACAACGACTTCTAACTCAGATTTTGTGTGTAGAATTAATATTCTTGAGCTGAACGTAAGAAATAACCCGTGAGTCCTCTCCATCCTCCAAACACCAGCTGACTTTTTCTTTATCAATAGCCTTTTTTTTTGTGTTTGCATGTTTAGATTATGATTTATGAAGCATGATAATCCGCTCCGGAGCCGAACTGATTGAATTTCTGCTTGTAAAGACCACAAGTTACGACAAAAGTGACTTTTTCATTCGTATCAGAGAGCAGTCGGCTCTTAATCACTGCGTATAATCGTCAAAAAGTGCGTCAGACTTCAGCTGCGACTCTGATCTTGATTATAAGATTATGTGTTTTATCACATAAAGATTGAACCCTCTGAACCCCAAAAACGACACGTATAAAAGGAAAATCAGCAAAATGACTCCATTTATCAGCCAGAAACTACAAAAACAGAAATCATCAGCAGGTTTTCAGATTTCTGACGGTCCTTGAAGTAATCATCTGCATCAAATACTTGATAGTTTATGGAAATCACTTCATTCTACACGTGTCATTTAAAACGTGGGAGGTCTTAAAGCTCCCGACACACTCAGACTCTGAAGTGTGTGAGTTCAAATATCTGACAGACATTCCTGAGGAGCTTTCCCATAATTCATAGCGAAAATGGTGAAAACGTGGTTTTCCTGCACTTAAAACACAACGTGAACAAACTCAGTGTGTCGAGAGGAAAGTTTATCTGCGAGCAACAGAATCACTGCTGTGTGTTCATTAGTATTTAAAGTCAAACGTCTTCATTAGATTTATTCATTATAAATTGAATAATTTGCCACGTTGACTGGCGATCTCTGTTTTTCAATGGCTGTGTCCCATTTTTTCCTCTATAAACCCTGAAACCCTGCAGCTGACTGGCAGCTGACTGGCAGCTGACCCGAGTTAAGTCCGGTGAGGGTTTAGTCACAGAGATTGGGACCGGGCCAACGGTCGCGTGACGGAAACCCGGCGACCTTTGGCCCGAGCTGCTGGAGCTCAGAGGAGACGGGACGGAGAGCACCGAGAGGCTTTCACACGTCTCCGCCTGCGGCCGTGATGCTGCGGTTTCCACGGAAACACGGGACACCGCCCGATCGGGCCACAGAGGGTTAAATAACCTCTGATTTTGTATTTTGTTTTTACTTGAAATAAGACACGCGGCTCCCGGCAGGCAAAACACAAAGTGACGTTGTGTTGCGGTGCGACTCACAATCCCTCCCTGTACCCGTCGATGAGCGCCTGGAAGAGCGGCTTGTTGTGGGGGATGGTCTGCAGGATGTTCCCGTCCGCCGTCACGTAGCCGATGGCCCACTGGCCCAGACGGGTGCAGCTCAGCCTGAAGATGTAGCTGACGGAGAGACGACGGGTGAACAACACAACGACGCCCTCGGGTTCATCCCCACACTTTAAAACCAGGAAACGTGTTGACGGTGATTTATCTCCTGCTGGTCGCTCTCCGTCGACTCACCTGCCCGGTTTGTGGATGAACCTGTGCAGCCGAGCTTTGACCTCGTCGTAGGTGAGGAAGGCCATGTAGCCGGGGTGGGTGACCGCCAGGCTGTTCCAGTTCCTCAGAAGAGACGACCATGGCTGCAAAACACACACACACACACACACACACGTTACAAATATAAACTACAGCTACAACTAATTTAATGAAAAACGAAAACTTGGTTAAGAAAGTAAAACGTGTTGATTTTTGAGCTTTGAAGGAACCTGGATGAGTTTTTGATAAGAAGCCCCTCCAGGAGATTTCAGATTAATTCACACAAATTCAAGCAAACAAAGGGATTTTTTTTTTTTTTTTTAATTACTCCAATTTTTCCGCTAAAATTGTCATCAGCAGAATCTGTGCTGAAACTATAAACAGCATCTGAAGCTCTTATTTTGACAGCTGATGAAGTCGTTGTTTCTATATTAGTCACAGACGGTCTGTTCTGGAAACATACATAACTTTTATCGTTTTATTTGTAGCTTTTATCACCGTAGTTTTGCAAGTTCAATAAATAAATTAAAAAAAGATCAGAACTAAAATAATAACTTTTTTAAAACTCCACAAATCACGTTGTAATTTTTGAGAAAATCTGCTGCAAAATCAAACATTTTAGATCAAAACAATCAAAAAACAACTGGAGGGACACGAAACTATTTACACACTGAACCTCGGTCGTCTCCCAGAATGCTTTGCGGCGACGAGCCTCACCTGGAAGAGCCGGGTGAAGATGTCGAACTCGAACACGGAGATGTAGTCGTTGCAGGTTAGGTCGATGGTGGACTTGAGGGCCATGGCCTCCAGACCTGAGCTGATGGGGTGGAACTCGTGGAGGGCCTGACGGAAGGTCCTCCAGGGCACGATGGTCCTGAGAGGGAGGGGGCGTGGCCAGAGAGAGGGGGCGGGGCCAGGCCGAGGCAAAACCAGTTTTAAATCATGAATCTAAACCTTGACAAACAACGAACTTCATAAACTCTTCTGAAATCGATCTGTCGGCTCGTGATGAAGCGGAAACTCACTTGTCCCCGAACGACCTCCTCCAGAACTCGGCGGCGTCGGCTTTGGTGATCCTGAAGTTGTCGCCCTGAAACAGGCCGTTGGGGAAGATGGCTTTGAGCTCGGCGAGCATGTGACTGAAGATCAGAGACAGCTTGGTGAGGTTTCTCCTGAGAGAGACAGAAGAGTCACATCAGACTCACGTTTAATTAGATTGTTCTGGAGGTTTTACAGTTTCGAAAGACGACATTCAGAGTTTGAAATCATCTTTTTTTATTCACGTCTGGAGGCTTTAAATTGTAATAAAATTGCAAACAACTTTTTTGTACGACTTATAATACGGGACTGAAAAGGATGTGATTCAAACCTGGAACTTCTTTCTAGCTTTTTAATATCTTATGGAAAATTAGTTTATATTTTATGATTTTTTTTTTACAGGAAACGTGCTGCAACATCACAAGTCTGACGGTCGTTAAGGTTATAAAAAAAACAACCTCTTTCTACACATTTTATGCATCTTCACACACAAAGTGCTTCCAGTGTTTGGTCATTCTTCTACACTTTGTTATTTACTGTTAAAGTGAAATATGGAAACGCCGTCTGAACAATTACAGACCGTCTAGATCGTAAAGTGTTTATTTAAAGCGCAAACGATCAGCTGATCTACAGGAAGTAACTGCTGAATAATCATTTCAGTCACTTTTTATTTGCTGACCCTCTTAAACACACTTCCTGGTTCTCTCGCTGTGACGTCGCTGTAAACTGAAACTTTGTGTGGTTAGAAAAAGATGCTGCTTTGCATTTTACAATGTTGTTGTGCCATTCAGTTAGAAAAAGTTTAAATGGGGTCATTTAGAAATCATTTATTTGGGTTTTCTTTTATAATAGTTATTTATATGGATTAAATTCCAAGAGCAGTTCCATTAAACTGTAAAATAACTGCTTCCCTATCCTATATTTATATTTGAGTGTAAATATATTTCTATTTTATCTTCATTCTATTGTAATTAATGCACCTTATCTTATTTTTCTGTATGTTTATCTTCCATGTAAAGTGGCTGGAACAATTTAATTTCCCTTTAAGATGAATAAAGTCTCATCTTATCTCTCTTTTCAGATATATATATCAATAACTGCCTTTTTTTTTATTATTATTTCCTGACATCGGCATTGACGTGCTCTAGTTCAACTGTCAATCAACTCCCTGACCTTTAACCCTCCCACAACGTAACAACCAATCACAGGCAGAGCATCCCTCCCGATGATCCGATCTAGCGCCAGCCGTATGAAGCTGTCGCTCCGGAACAACGCTGCGTCCCACGCTGGTTTACGAAATAATCTGGTGAACATCCCGACCTTGTTATTAAAATTATTCACAACAATAAGAGTGGCATGAAACTGAGGCGTGATATGCAGCTCATAGTGTTTATAAAAAGGTCACGAGGACAGAATGTCTTTCCAAAGACGTCTCCATCGTGTCCTCAGACTGTCAATGTTTAACTTAAGGACACCTTTCCCTCGTAAAACCGGTGTCTGATTAATCTACAAGTTGTTGATGCGGAACATCTACGAGGAAACGCTTGATAAAAGTCCTGATGCGTCGCAGGAAGGGTGAACTTTCGCTGAGTAGTCAGTTTCTGAGAAACACAGGAAGTGGACATGATTGCGACAGTTTTAATCGTCCCTTTAGATTTCAGTCAAATGAGACCGCTGTGTTTTCTTGACACTTGTTTTTAACTGTTTTGTAGAAATAAGAAAATAACTCGGTGTGAAAATCTCACTTTCACCAGGTTCAGTTACGGTTGTGTTTTTACACTTCAGCCGTTAAGTGAAAAAAAAGCTGCCACCTCATGACCTATAAAGAACTGAAAAACAGGAAACAGACACACTTCTGTCGCGCCGATATATAAACCAATTAAATAAATGTCTAAATTGTGGCTGCAGAGCGACATCATGTCAACAATAACCGCAAGTAGATCTTATTTTTTAATTTCTGCAAGTGAGCACTGATGCAACCAAACACACACCCTGACCACAACCAGCTGACCGACGTTACGGCTGCAGATTCAAGAAATATTAGATTCTGATGAGTGGAAACTTTAAACAAACTAAGTTCCCTAATTTTCCCCGTTGTGAGAAACCCTGTTGCTTCTTCTTTAAAACGAGTTTTAAATCGCGTGGGCACTTCTGTAGAAGAATGAGTGTTTAAATGAAGCCTTCAGGTTCATTCTGCAGCAGCTCTGCAGGTATATTGAGGTTAAAGTGTTATTTTACTGACAGGAAGTGGAGCCTTGCGTCTGGACCACGGGCCGGTCTCGGTCCTACCTGGGCTGCGAGTTCTCCTCGTACATCCTCTCCTTGGCCTCCTTGAACAGGCTCATGGTCTGCTTGGTCTTGTTGGTCAGGTTGTCCACGACGACGCGGAAGTACTCGTTCTCCCCGAGGATCTCCATCTTGCCCTCGTAGCGGGACAGGATGGTGCGCAGGTGCTGGTAGGTGTCCGGCAGCAGGTCCAGGATGTACGGCGGGCTGTTCTTCAGCGCCACCTTGGGGTTCTGGCACAGACGCACCACCTGAGGGATGGAGGGGGAGGGGGGGACACTCAGAGACTCTTTGGACACGCTAAAGAAGACTTATGGAGGCTGACTGACAAAAAAAATAAAAACCCTGAGATGTGGTGGATTCAAAGTTGGACTTCCAACTCGTGTTTGTCAACATGAACGTCCACAACAGATGTTTGTTTACAGCAGCGACGTTCCTGCATCTCCCACAACTTCACCGATTCATTTTGCCAGCGTGACTTATCGTGGTAATAACCCGCAATAATCCCCGCGGGCCTCGGTTCTGGTGGAGTGTTGGTGGAGTCGGTGGAGTGTTGGTGGAGTGTTGGTGGAGTCGGTGGAGCGTCGGTGGAGTCGGTGGAGCGTCGGTGGAGTGTCGGTGGAGCGTCGGTGAAGTGTCGGTGGAGTCGGTGAAGTGTCGGTGGAGTCGGTGGAGTGTCGGTGGAGTCGGTGGAGTCGGTGAAGCGTCGGTGGAGTCGGTGGAGTGTCGGTGGAGTCGGTGAAGTGTCGGTGGAGTCGGTGAAGCGTCGGTGGAGTCGGTGGAGTGTCGGTGGAGTCGGTGAAGTGTCGGTGGAGTCGGTGGAGTCGGTGAAGCGTCGGTGGAGTCGGTGGAGTGTCGGTGGAGTCGGTGAAGTGTCGGTGGAGTCGGTGAAGTGTCGGTGGAGTCGGTGAAGCGTCGGTGGAGTCGGTGGAGTGTCGGTGGAGTCGGTGAAGTGTCGGTGGAGTCGGTGGAGTCGGTGGAGTAGTTGAAGTCATACATGTGCGTCTGAATCCTGCCGGCGGGGAGACGAGTCAAAACACGCAAAGTGCTTTAAAGTTCCGCAAAAACGTGGCGTCTTCACACCTGCTTCGTTCAGGTGAGGTTATATTCACACCGGTCGGCAAAACGCAGGCGGAGCGTCGTCGTTGTGCGTCAGGCAAAAAAATAAAAACCTAAATAAAACCTTCAATAATAATGAATTGTATTACTTTGATCTCCCGTCACAGACGGATCCTCCTGTTATCGCCCGAACAGGAGGAGTGATGGACAGTTTGACAGCCTGGAGGATGAGCCAGCGCCCTGAGACACACGCGCGCGCGCGCACGCGCACACTGCAGGTGCAGGCAGGCTGCGCAGACTCTGTTTGCACGGCGCGCTGCACGTCGTGTCCAGGCTCTTATCTGATGCTGCAGACATGTCTCTTGTCTCTCCATCGCTCGCGCTGCTTTCCTGTCTTCGGTTAAAGCTGACTGCAACAGATAAACTGGAGATGGACATGTAGGGTGTCCTCACAGGGACACCGAGATCAGGGACACTGAGATCAGGGACACTGTTGCACGACAGGTTGTTTTTGTTTTAAAGGGGTTCAGACGTAATAAATATCTCCAGCCGGTCACGTGTCTGCAGGAACTCTTTTCATCACCGACTTCACGCTGAGCCCAGAAGAGGAAGTGACCTCGACGTGTTCAGCTCTCGCTTGTTTCGTTGTTCTTGTTTGTCTCTCCGTGAACACAGCGCGCTTCCTACCTTATCCATGAGTTTCCAGCACTTCTCCACCATTTTCTTGTCGACCACCGCGGGCTGCTGCGGCTGCGGAGGCTGCTGGTGCGGCTGGAAGGCGTCCTTCATCAGGCCGATGAGACCGGCGCCCCTCCTCGGATTTCCGGCCATTAACGCGGTCGGTGACCGGGGGTTAGCCCCGGGGCTGCTGGGGGGAGGGAGGGAGGGAGGGGGGTCGACAACCGGGGTTTATTTCTTCACACGTTTTCTCAACCAAACCGCTGGTTTCTCTCGTATTCGTTGTTCTTCCCGTTTTCAGCAGCTGTCGCCGGTTCGTAACGTGTCATGGAGCGACGCAGCTAACTAGCAAGCTACATGAGAGGAGGAGGAGGAGGAGGAGGAGAAGGAGAAGAAGGAGAAGCTCTCGGTGGATAAACGACACCGGAACATACTCGGAGCGTCCGTCCGTCTGCTGCCGGAGAGAGAGCGGTGTCCTCCCGCCGACGGCAGCTGTAGTCCGCCCGGTGGAGTCCACCCGGCTGGTAATGAACTCGGCTGTAAGAAGTGTCATGGAGCGACCAACGAACAGGTTGTGCAGCGAAGCTTCCAGCCAGCGGCCACAAGGACGTCCGGTCGGGACTTTCAAAATAAAAGCGGACGTGCGAAAACTGCGAGGAGGCAAAATAAGAGTCATTTAATGGAAGTGGTCGGACTGAAATATGAAAATGGTCCACAAAGCACAAAAAAAAACACTTTAACAAAGCGTCGTCGTGTTTTTCTCTATTTATTTATTTTGCCCCGAAAGTGCTTTAAAATACAACCCCATGTTCAACAAAGTAAAATGTAAATAAAAACACAACGCGATGATTTGCAGATTCATATAAACCCATATTTCCTTTAAAAATAGACCAAAGACAACATAACAAGTGTGAAAACTGAGAAGTTATGTGCATATTAAGAATTTTATGCAATTTATACATTTGATATGTTGCCTTTGGTCTATTTTCAATTAAATATGAGTTTATGTGAATTACAAATCATCGCATTGTATTTATATTTACATTTTACACAGGTGTCAACTTTTAAAAAAAAAAAATGGGGTTGCACAATTAAAGAAAACAATTAGGATTATAAGGAGTGACAAACTGAAAACCAACAAAGAACAACAAAAACGTTTAAAAAATAAATAAAAAAAATAAAAACTGTGGAGACCCCCTGCAAAAAAATGAAAATGATTTGAAAAAAAAATATTGTTAAAAGTTAAGTCTTTAGTTTTGATGTCAAAAACGCCCAGAAAAATGTTGAAGAAAAAAGAAAGTTGAAAGCAGCTTATAATGAAATAAGTCTTCAACTTTGATATTCAGAGAAAAAATTAAGTTAAAAAGCAGAATTTTACTTTAATGTAGCTTAATTGCACATAATAGATTTTATGTCAGTTTATGAAGTACTAACAAATGAACTCCTCACTACAAAAAGGTCTCTATTGTTTTATAACTTGCTGTTTTTACGTATTAATTATTCAGTAATCTCTCCAATAATCCTTATTTTTCTCCCCAGCATAAAAAATGTGAACGTAAACAGTGTTTCAGAGCGTCCTGTCCTCCCCACCAGGAACACTTCTCTGGTAAATAAACACTGAAGAGAGTTAGTTCATCCTTAATCGAATATTTTACGTTGCTCAGTGAACTGTTGACTTTCAATCTGCCCAGAGGTGTAAATACGGTTGTTTCTGAACAGAGCAGTGACATTTATGGAAAGCAACTGGCAAACATTAAAAAACAAAGAGATGTAAGATGTTTTTCTGTTTTATTAAAAGATGTAAAAGCAGAAGAAAGGCAGCTGAGGTTTCTTGTCCTCTTTGAGGAACCAGACAAATTCGTTTTCAGACCACTGAGCATTTAATAATTAAACAAAACCAGTGAAGACATTCAAGGCCAGTCGTCACGCAGCATTGTTTCAGTCGACATGTTTTGATTCACTTTTGTTGCATGTTTTATAGCAACAAATAATAAGTGTAGGGGGCGTCAAATGCATTTTAATGTTCTTACCAACAATAATGTTGATGTTTGTGAAGAACAGCAGATTTCAAACTCTGAAAAAAAAACCTGTTAATCACTAAATTTATATGATTTAATTAGATATAAATTTGTGTTTAAATTGCAATAATGACATCACCAAAGTTTTATTCTCCACAAAGCGGTAGAGGATCAAGAGTCTCGATAAAACAAACATCAAACTTTTAGTGCTCTGGATGCGAAAACTCATTCGTATGGCGCCATCTACAGGTTGTATCAGGAATGACACAGGAAACAAATGCAATTTTAGGTACTGTTTACATTTTTCCAGCAATTATCCCATCTTTTAAATTATTGTGATGATAAATATCTGGTATCTGAGAGAAATGCTGTGATCGTCAGACGCACCAGATGAAAAACTAATTGAAGATATTTGAGAGAGAGATGTTTAAGACTTTCTTTTCCATCATCATCATGATCAAAACACCAAAATATATTTTGGAAAAATGGATTTAATTCATCCAAAGAGTTGGAAAAATAAAAAAGAAAGAGTACTGATGCTGTTCTGGAAGCAATTTGAAGATTTGTTAAACAATATTTTCCCCAAATTAACTGCACTTCATTTCAGATCATATGGTCGTCTGCAGTTCCACAAATCTTTGACGAATCCGTGCATTCGAGCGTCAGGATCATTGCTGAGTATCTGGGAAGGTGCCACAGTTCCAGCCTGCAAACCTTCATCCTCTGAGGGACACATCTTCACAGGTCGAGATGTGTCGGATGGATCCAGAGTCTAGATCATATTGGAGTTCCCTGGAAGCTCCGAGCGATGTCCAGCAGCGTCGCTCCCACCGCCGCCCGCTGCCCGCCCGGCAGGAACTCCGCCGACAGCTCTCTGTAGGTGCTGCAGACTCGGCGCTCCTGAACGTCCTCCCTGCGGACGGCGTGTTTCCATCTGTGCCGAGCGTCGCCGCGCAACACGACCAGACTCCTGCGAGGAAGCCGCACGGCGACGCGGACCTCCTCTTCCTCCCCCTCCTCCTCCGCCGCCAGCCCGAGCTCCGGCAGACCTCGTTCCAGAGACATGGTGAGCGTGGTGTCGGACAGCATGTTGACGGTGACCAGCCGCTCCCCCCACAGCCACGAGTCGTCCAGGTGAGGGTCGATGGCCGAGCCTCGTTCCGGGTGGTAGTCCAGGTTGCATTGCTCCACCGGCCGGAAGTCCGACAGCTCCGGCTCTCGCTGCATCCGGACCACCAGCTTTCTGCTCGAAGGAGGAAGTCCGTTGAATTCACACACACGAACTTTCTTTTTCTTGAAGTTCACCTTCGGGCCAAAGTCCTGCAACAACAAGAGAGGACACTTTAGGTTATTTCATCAGAATATAATAACAAAACAAAAAGTGGTGGGTGAATTTGTTGGTACTCTTCCACGAAATATTCCATATTTAATTAAAATGGAACTTTGCTCTCGATTTGTGATTCAACAGAATATTTGAAATAATAAAACAGGTGAAAATGACAAAATTGACAAAATTACAAGATTGAACACACGTGCGCTAATAATCAAGGAAATAAAATGGTTGAAATATCTCTACAATCCTGTTATTTTCTCAGTATTTTCTTGGGGTACCAACAGTTCTGTTAAAATAATCTTCGTAGAAGAAGCGATGATTTATCACTTTTTCACGCTTTCTTTGCTTTACGTTGAGAAATATTCAAAGCTGCAGGTAAACACGAGGAAACTGCTTTTAAATTCGTCACTTTTCAGGAGAAATAAAGCAATTGTTCTCACTCGTCTGTTGACCTCACCGGCAAAGTATTTGACGTCTTCATACGCCACAATCTGGAAATGAAAACATCAGGTTTAATTTAATCATGTTTAACATCACCTGTTTCCGTCGGCCAGACTGCGACTGGTTCCAGGCGTCCTGATCCATCGACCTGATCAGCTCCTGCTCCTCCTCCTCTGATATGAAGTTCTCCCACAGGAAGACGCCGGGAAACGGGAAGGACGGAGCCTCAGCACCTCCACCGCAGGCGAGCCCCGTCTCAGGGTTGTAGGAGAAACGATGCACGAGCTTCATCAAACAAACAAATAAATACATATATATATTAATCAAGTTATTATAGTCTGTACATTTAAAATAAATGATATCCTATGTTTGTTTTAGTGAGTAACGCTAGCAGTCCGCGTAGTAGTAACCGTTGTTGACAAAGTGTGTGCTGTCACGGCTTCCGTAGCTCGTTGTACGTAGCGCTAACATTAGTCTTTTACCTGATTAAAAACATGTAAAACACTCCGTTTTCAGTTTTATTTGAGTACCTTTGATTCAGTCGCCTCCAGCTGGACTTTGTCCTTCAACTTTTCACATACGAGACACCGCCGGATGCCTTTACAAGCACACGGAGTCCCACCGCCGCTGTTAGCAGGAGCCATCGTCCCGCATCTTCTTCCTGGGTCGGAAAAATGAACACGTGATATCCACTAAAATACGTCACTACCGCCACCTGGCGGTGCCTGCGTGCTTATTCAGTTCTGGAGGACACGACAAGCTTTTTTTGTTTTGTTTTGTATGAACATTCAGGAAATAATTCAAGTAGAGATAACGAGAGGGTAAAAAATAAATACAAGAGAAGGTATTCAATGAGAAAAGACACGTTATATGATCAAATATGATGGCTAACATTATAAAACAAAAGGAAAAATGTGGTTTGGAGGGTTTAAAATATATACTGCTGTCTGTTTACCTAATTTCAAGGCATTTTTATACTATTTTGCTCAAAAATCTACAGTAAAACGTTTTCAAACGATGTAAATATTGCAGAAATCGTTGAATATTTATAATGTTGGTATATAATTTAGCTACATTGCAATCACATTTTTTATAATACTATATTTAAAATTCGATATTACTCTTTTTTTAAATGGCAAACCACTTTTTCTTCCACACTGGAGGAGGGGGGAGGGGGGAGGGGAGGGGGGGGGGGGGCTACCTTTTGCCTGTCAGGCGAAACTCGGGGTAAAAACTTCCTGGCTTTAACCACGCCCACCGGAAGTACGCCGTTTCCCCGGGAAAGCTCAGTTTCTACCTCCAGAGTCCACCGGCGTGTTGGTGAGTTGTTTTATCCACAAATACCAACAACTTTATAATCCTGATGTCTGGTTATAAAAGATAAACGAGCGGAAGGTTCACTAAAACGAAATAATGATTGATTTATTGTCTTTAAAGTTCAGTTAAAGTTCAAAGATACGCCAGGAGGGTTTCCAACGTGGTCTTCAAACTTTTGTTGTTTCTCAGAAAGCTTTTCACGGTGATTCATCCAAGTAATATCTTTTTACTGAACAAATATATCCTGCTGTGACCTTATAAACATGTTTATAAGGTTTCTAAAAGGCATAATGCTGTAAAAAACCAATAATTATGACTAAAACGTGAGTGTTGTTGTTTGGGTATTTTCTCTTTTCTCAGGCGACTCACTTCCTGTTTTGGAGGAAAATACATTTAAATTATTAAACAGATGTATTAAACCCTGAATTAAATGATCCCAGAAAGGGCAGAGATTCTTTAAAACACAGTTTCTGATCTTTTGAAACCTTTTTTCTGTTTGACTTTTCCATGTCCTCGTTAGTCACTAATGATAACAAATTGAGGTCCATGTTGAAAACGAGTTGTTGAAATCTTGAGTTGTTTCTCTGGTGTCTTCTTTTCTGAACTGTGGTTCATCCTGCAGATCAGCGATGGAGAAAATAACAGAGAAACTTCTCCTGGAGAAAGGCTCTCCAAAAACCAACAAGCTGGAGCAACTCAAGACACTGAAGTGAGCACGTTTTAACACTCTTTGCATGTTAGTTACACCAAAGCAGGAAGAAGTACCTGATTAAACGTGTTGTGGATAAAAAACAAACATACAATTTATGCTTTTTTGTGGTATTTTTTTGCATGTGTGGCTGAGGAACCCCAGTTTTGAAGTAAATGGTGCTGATACATAAAGACTAGAAAATAACCCCTTAAATAGCCACATACGTGATTTCCTGCCACGTGGAAACTGACTCGGCTCTCTGCTCTCCAGTTTGTCTAAGTTGGGGCTGAAGCTGCAGGACTTGCCGGCGAGGCTGCTGTCCCGTCTGCGGTCCCTGGAGCGCTGGGATCTCTCCGGGAACCTACTGCAGGAGCTTCCCAGGAACCTGGAGCTGCCGGCGCTCCGTCACCTCGACCTCAGCGACAACCAGATGGAGGACGTCACCACGCTGGAGTCTCTGGGCGGCCTGGAGGAGCTGAAGATGGACGACAACCTTTACATCACCGTGAGGACACGACTGTGTTTGCTGCCAAAATATCTTTCCGTGTTTGTCCTTTCGCACTCGATTGTTAATGTTGATTATCTTCTTCAGGTGAGTGACAACTACAAGCTGATGGTGTTGTTGCCCAATCTGAGGATTTACAACGGTAAAGACGTCAGCACCACCGCCAACCACCTGCGCTACGTCTACAGCGACAACCTGAGGACGAGGGTCGGAAACCTGATGTTTATTTTAACGTACTTCACGGCGTTAAAACTGCAGTGTCTCTATTTTTAAAGTATTAAACTTTATACTGATCGAAAATAAATGTTTGTTTCAGGTCGTTGCACTTTGGGAGAAGAGTTTCTGCCTCCCTGATCCCGTCACGGCAGAGAAAATGGTTGCCTTGGAGACCAACTTTGTCATGACCGCCCGGCAACAAGTTAAGTTTGGACCCAGTTCTGTCAGCGACTTCACCAAATGGAAGGTAAGTTCAGGATGTTGCAAACTCTCTGGGCCCTGGTTTGTGTCCTGTTTTTATTTATTTTATTATTTTTGAATCACTTTGTCTCTTCTGGTTCTCAGGTGGAGATTATAGCGAAGGAGTATCTGCGCTCGCTGACACAACCAAAGGAAGACTCGGATGACAAAGAGGCTGCTGAGGCCAAAGAGAACCATGTACGATTTTAGATGCAATACTATAAAATACTATTTTCTGAGCCACTCAAATTTATTTCACATAAAAAATTGTGCAGTATTACGCAACCCACTAATGCACAGTTAAAAAATGTATTAAAAAAAATGCAACAAAAGGTTAAAACCCAATGGAAAAAAAGGGAGGCAGACTTATCTTGAATTAAAGAAAAGTCTAACTTTTAAATAAATCAGACTGATCTTGAATTAAAGTCAGGTTTATCTAATCCTAACTAAAATGCTCGAATGATTAGTTTTGGCCATTGCTTTTATGGCTGGCATTAAACTGCTTCATGGAGAATGAATGCCTTTCAGAATAAAAGCACAACATGAGACATTCTATGTACGTAAAAATAAAAGTTAGACTTTTTTCCCCTGAATATTGTGATTCTCTTTATACAGTGTCTTAAGATGCAGTGGACATCAGCAGCTTCCTTCACACTCTCTCTGCTTTGGTTCAGGATTGATCAGCTGGTTTTGATCCATCACTCTTACTACTGGATGTTTAATATGATTTTCCATATTTTTGTCACTCAGGGTGTGACGACGCCGTCAAAAAGGAAACAGACGGACACGGTGATGGACGCCGGCACCAGACTGACGCCTCGTAAAAAGCAGCGCGTCGACCTCCCGTCTCCGGCTGAAGAAAGTCCTCGCAAATCTAGCCTCCGTCTCTCCCGACTCCAGAGTCTGACCCCGACCGACGCGGTCAGCACGAGCCCCCGCAAGACCGGCCAGCCGCCCTCGACCCCCACCAGAGGACGGACGAGACCGGAGACGCCCAGGAGAAGCTCCAAAGAGGAACTGAAGAAAGACGTCAGCAGAAGAGATCTGAAGGCATCACAGCTGCAGAGAGACGCCGACATGCTGCTCACAGCGAAGACCTGCAGCAACACACAGGTACCGGAAATACAGCTACTGATACAGGTCTAGGAAGTGAGCTGCAATACTGCCGAGTGCCACTAGAGGTCGGCTCCAAAAAGCCTCCGGCTCCATAGACTCCCATTCAACTTCTCTCATCAAATCCAAAGTGAATAAAATGTGTCCATCAGTTATCTCGGTGTTGTTAGCTAAAGTCACTCCTTCTTATTAGTTTTCTGGAGGTCCATCTGAAAATAATCCCTCATTCATTAGAAAAGAAGATTCAAGAAAGACCTGTTTTTGGGGGCGTGTCTAAATCCTACAAACTGCCCCTTTAAATTTGTCCTAATAGTTTGGTTTATCACCAAAATACCTGCAAAACTAATGAGGTCTGCAGCTGCAAATCTAGAGACATTACACCTACTACCACCTACAGAGCTGTTTCTTTTTCCTGTATCTGTATCTGTGCAGCAACATGGTGTCATTAACATCTCCACCTTCTTCCACCTTCCTCCTCATCCTCCTCATGTCTCCTCCGTCCTGCAGCCGGCGTCCCTGAAGCCGCTCCACGTCCTGCAGTGCCACAGCAAACAGGACAGCTCGGAGGACTTCTCCACCCAGCTGTGGGCCTGCGCCTTCCAGCCGCTGCCCGACTCCTTCGGTAGGAAGTACAGAAATAATATATTTATAAACCCAACTTTTATCATAATTGACCGTAACCGATTTTGTTTCCCGTGTCAGCAGCCAGCAGTGGAGGAAGCCGGTTGGTGGCGACCTGCGGAGGAGACTCCCTCTGTGTGATCGACTGTGAGACCGGGATGGTGATGAAGAAGTACAAAGTTCCCGGAGAGGTCTGATCAGTCTTGGACTTATTTAACGTCTCTTTTTCGAGCTCCAGGTGTCTGATGTTGTTTGTGTCCCGGTCCCGTCAGGAGTTCTTCTCCCTGGCCTGGTCCACGGTGCTGATGTCCCGGGCCAGGAAGGCGTCGGTGCAGCACTGCAGCATCCTGGCGGCCGGCGGGAAGAGAGGTCTGGTGAAGCTGATCCATCCCAGGAACAACATGGCCTACGGCGAGTTCAGAGCCAGCAGGAAGTCGCTGTCCGTCCTCCGGTTCAACCACCAGCAGGGAAACTTCCTCTTCAGTGAGTCATCGGTTCCATCGGCCTCCGACGATGTCGCTCGGTTCGACTTTACCTCAGTTAACCTAAAATGTTTCACCGCCTTCTGTCTTCCAGCCGGATCGTACGACAACAAGGTGTCGCTGTGGGACGTCGGCGGCGTGGACAGCCAGTACAACTTCAAAGTGGTGTGAGTAGTTCTGCCTTTTATTCACAACTACAAATCAAAGTTTACAACACATTTTTAAAGATGAAACAACATTTTGCGTTTTTAATGTCGCCTCGTTAAGTTTAAATTTTCTAATATAGGACCAATAGCTTTTTATTTTCTCGTGACATGGTACGATATCTCAAGAACGCCTCGCGGGAATTGGGTCAAAATTGGCAAAACCATTCACTTGATATCAAGGACGGACTGACTACATTTTGCGGGAGGGTCAAAGGTCACCGTGACCCCAATTCGACCAATTATCGTGAACATGATATCTCAGGAACACCGAGATGACCTGATTAGAGTTTGGTGGTCAAAGGTCAAAGTTCAAGTTTGTCTGTACGTCCTGTTCTTGTGAAATCGATTGATCAAGAACCCCTCGAGGGAATTTGTTCAAATTTGTCAAAACCATTCACTTTGGCTCAGCAATGATGTGTTTAGATTTTGGAGGTCAAAGGTCACTGTGAGTTCAATATCTATATGTCCCTCCAGTCAGCTGCTGGTGTTGGACATCAGCGCCACCCCTCTGCACCTGTGCTTGCCCCCGACGTCTCCCGGCACTCACCTGCTGACGGCCTGCGAGGACGGCCTGCACTGCTACAACACGCAGCTCGGGACCAACAGCGCCGCCAAGAGGTAAAGGACGGCGTCCACAGTATGTGTGTGTGTGTGTGTGTGTGTGTGTGTGTGTGTGTGTGTGTGTGTGTGTGTGTGTGTGTGTGTGCGTGCGTGCACCCGTAGAGAGTTTGTACAATGACAACAAAAAATAATGTGCTGTGTCTGGATTTATTGTGTCCGTATGCAGGATTATTGGCTCTTTCTTTTTTTAATATAAATTTGTCTTTTTCTCTTTTTATTTGAGGGAAGAAGAGACAACAATGTTTGATTCAGATTGTTTTTTATAGACACATTTTCTTTTGTTTTACGTTAAAAATTTGAGATTTAGTCTTTAAATTTCAGTATTTAATTTTGCATATGAGTTCCGGTAATCTTTATAATGTCTGTAAAAATGTCCTTTTTTTTGTGAAGTTTTAGGTCGTATTTTTGCAGAAATATCCGATTTTTAGCCAGCAGCAGCATAAAGTGTTATTTTCTCTCTCCGTAGGTCAAAAGAAATGGAGATAACTTTCCCCGCATATCAGAAGGAGGACAAAGACCACGACTACCACACCGTGGACGGCCTGAGCTTTCTTAACGATGACGTCGTGGGTAAGTGAGGCTCCTCCCCCTCTGAGCTGGAAACGCAGAGTCACACTGAATATAATTAGATGTCTACAGTCAGTCCATCAGTTTGGTTCAGACTCGATCTGAAGTTGGTGTGAAAGTGACTTTCGTGGGTCACAAGATGGCGCTGTTGTTAATGACTCAACGCTGCGTGAAGCACATAAATACAAAACTACAAGCTGTTACCAGCTTAAAGGTCTAATTAGTGAGATTCAGGACTGTTTTATTTAAATAAAATGCAAAATATTTTTAAGATCCTGAATTCTCTCCTTTCTTTCTGTTTCCTTCTTAACTTTGATTCCCACTTCCTCCTCTTTCCCTCCACGTCAGCCTCTAAGAACTACCTGCACGGCTCCATCTACCTGTGGAGCTGGAGCCAGACCAGAGCCCAGCGGCCCAACAAGAAGAGCCGGGCGGTGAGCGCCGTGGTTCTGGCCGAGCTGCAGTGGGCCAACACCGAGGTTCCCTACCTTGCCCTCAACACCTGTCCCGGTGAGTCCACGTCGTCGGACCGGGATCATTTATCCTGGAATATCAGGGAATTTTGTTTGCAAATTTGCCTTTTCTTGTAGCTGCTTAGCTGTTCCTAATATTCTGCACCTCCCATTTAAATGAATTGTGTTGGCAAAATATTGAGAACTCCAAAACCATAATCACGACAAAGTAAAGAAAAAGATGTTTTTGCAAAATGTATTGATTCACATGTAACTCAGTACTGTGTCTATCTGTCTGTCTGTGTGTGTGTGTGTGTGTGTGTGTGTGTGTGTGTGTGTGTGTGTGTGTGTGTGTGTGTGTGTGTGTGTGTGTGTGTGTGTCTCAGGCCAGGCCTACATAGTGTGTGGTGATGACAGCGGCAGGCTGTGGACGTACCACGTCCCCGACCTCCATGGAAACCGTCTGCAGAGCGGGAAGCTTGTCCTCCCCACCGAGGTGAACGTCATGTCTCTTTGCTGAAATCCTGCAGCACATCATTTAAAGTATCGATATATTTATACTTTTTTATGATAATATTACATCCGTCCAGCTGATTGCGGCGATCAGGGAGCAAAGATCAACACCCAAACTCTGCTCTCTGAACATCTCTGACACCAACTATTCAATCAGAGTAATCAACTCAAATGAAGTCAATCTTCACAATATCAGCTGCAGCTTGAAATCCCGTTAAACTCCTCCAACTGCTTCAAAACGGAAATAAAAAAATAACAAAAACGGTCAAATATTCCTGCGATGTGCATCCAGATTATTATCACAGGAAGTCGGCACTTACTAATCTTTAGGAGGAAGTTGTTTAAAATTTTTTTTTTTTTAAAAAAAATTAAAACTTTTTCTTCTCGACTTGAATTGTTTTGGTACTAATTCCATAAATTTCCTCATTTAAAACAGAAAATTACATCTTACTTTTTGGGAAAAGCTACAAAATGAGACATTTTTGATGCAAAACTCTAAATAAACTGCGTGAAGTTGGTGTTCAGTGTTTCTGTCCTCCACAGTCGTACCGGTTCTCCTCACGTCTCCCGCCCGTTGTTCCTTTAGGTGTTGGAGTGGCCGACCCCGCTGAGGAGCGGCGGCCCCCTGCGGGGCCCCTCCATCAACAGCGTGGCCATGGACCCGGAGCTTCACTACCTGGTGGCCCTCAGCGACAAGAACATGGTGATCGTGTGGAGGAGGGAGGAGTCCACCTGAGGGAAGTTAAATCTCCCGTTTGAGGAGGAAAGTGTATCAAATGTTGGTATTTATTTTTTAAGTAACTAAGATGTTTTGTGAAAACGGCAACATGTTGGAAAAAGAGACTTTTATGACATCGCCGGGTTATCAGCTCAAACAACAGCTCGACGGTGGAAAAAAAACAATGACAATATTCTTTTTTTTAAATTATTTTCTTTATTTACATGAAAGTTTAAATACGTGTAGTTTTATTTAAATTCTGTAGTTTGCAGAGTTTTTGTTGCTGCGTGAACTGAACCACAGAAAGGTGAAGTCAGACATTCGTTGTTGCCGTGTGACAGAATTATCTACTGATTTCCCGTTTGAAGATATTTAAACCTGCAGTGCAGAAAACATTCATCCGACCGGTCCGGGAACGTCTCACCAGACACCACAGAGAAACGCAGAGATTTATCTGGCGGTGAAAGGGTTAATGAGCTTCATGTGAACTCATTTGATTTGACCTTGGCAGTAAAGGACGTTCAATTAAATTTAAAATGTTTTAGTCTACAAAATTACAAAAATGCAGTTGCAGGCGTTTTCACGTCGGATCTTGTGTTCAGTGAGTTTCTTTGATAGTTTTAGTCGTTCTCGTCAGTTTTAAATCAGCTTCTGCTGAGCTGCAGTTAAAAAGCTGCTGATTCTTCATATATTTCCATCCAACAAAAACAAATCATTTACTTGTTGTTCAAAGAGCCAATCAGCTGCATGAGAAACATCCCAAAAACACATTTAATGCAGTTTTAATCAGAGTTAAATGAGTCACTGACCTTCAGTTGAAATATATTTCATTTATATTTGCATTACTTCTTTTGTCAGATGTTCATAATTTGGGGTACCAATGGTATTTTGGACCTTTAAAGAGTGCTGACGCAGCAGAAAAGAGATTCAGCCTGTTGCGTAACTGCAGGACAAAGTGTGTTAGTTTCTTCCTGATGACTCGCACATCTGAACAGTAAACATGTTGTTTACCTCCTAC
Source organism: Brachyistius frenatus (assembly GCF_029030835.1). Taxonomy (NCBI): domain Eukaryota; kingdom Metazoa; phylum Chordata; class Actinopteri; family Embiotocidae; genus Brachyistius; species Brachyistius frenatus. Next base: position 835,294 of record NW_027210683.1, read on the forward strand.
AGTAGTACAATACTGTATCAGTGTGTTTCCATGTCTTTGTGAAGCTGCAAGTGACTTTAATTAATTAAAAAGATGTTTTTAAATCATTTGTGTTGTGGGATTTAAAAAAAAAAAATAGAAAAACAATAAAGATTTTAGGAGTTTATTTTTCTAGTTTTACCACATTACAAGGACAAATTCAGCCCGGAGACAGACTGAAGTGTTTGTGTTTTAACCTCGAAGCTGCCAGGACGTCTCGTTTGTCCTGAACAAAATCACAGCTCAGAATGAATTCCTCTGAAAGCTGCTTAATTTGACCAACATTGCATCTCCTTAAATGTAAGACAGAAGGTTATGTTCCCCCAGAATAACATCATAGTGCTTTATTCTGCTTTATTTATTACTCTTTACAATCACATTCAGACAGAAGAGTTTTTTCTGTCACTTTCTGTCATAATTATCGTCCAAAATCGAATTATTGTGCTTTTTTAATCCCACGTCAGGTGCATCAAAGTAAGACGACCATCTGCTGCCGTACTCTGAGTAAAGATACCTCTGTAGGTAATTTAAATAATTCAAGGTATTTATTTTTAATGCCAAAAAGAAAAAAGGTAAATGAGCTGTCTCTGTCTGAAGATATCCACTTTTTAAGTCAGACACTTAATTAAAGGCAGTTTGTGACTCACCTGCTGTTCAAGGTGAGTTCTCCTGGTTTAGTTTTGGATTACATACTTCACAAGATAGATAAAATAATGGTTATAGTGATTATTAAAACTACACTAAAAATTTTTAGTGTGAAATTAAATTTATTTTGAATAATAATAAACTTTATTTGTCACCTTTCATACAAGAAATGCAGCTCAAAGTGTTTTAAAGCAACAAAACGACATGCAGTGTTTCACATAAAAACAAATATGAAGGAACATAAAAACTTCATAAAACATAAAAAAGCTTTAAAGTTAATGAAGCCTTCAGAAATGTTTGTATTTCTGGATAAATATGACCCCAAACTTCATCAGATTTTTCCTAAGAACAGTTAAAGAAAACCCAACTTAGAAAATACTACTAGAATATTCTACTTTTATTTTATTTATTTATTTATTGAAAAATGTATTGTTTTCTTGATTAGTCACAAAAACCCCAACATTTTAAGTGGAGGGAGGACGGAGGGGGGGCAGGGGGGTACCGCCTCTCCCCGGCCCGGGGGAGGGGGGGGGGTTGATGCTGCCTCGCTCCGCCCCTGGCCCCCCCCGCTGATTGGCTAGGCTGCCTCCTGCTCGCTCCCCCGCCTGGCCAATGGTGGCCCCCCTCTCCCGCCTGGATTCATATCTGTGCCTTTGTGCGCCACAACGACCCCGATGGCCTCGTAGCAGCCGCACAACCCGGGTGTTACTGCGGGAGCACGGCCGCCCTGTTCACACTCACAGCTCGTCTCCGAAAACAAACAAACACAAAATGCGTCCGGGACTGGCGGGTATCGCGGCGGAGATGCTGAGCGGCGCCGCCGGCAGGGCCAGGCCGGGGCCGGGGAGCCTCCTGCCGGCCGCCGCCGCCGCCAACGCAGCGCGGAGCCCCCGGTTCCGCTCCACGTCGTCGATGCAGGGGTTTTCGGAGATGGCCAGGGAGAGGTCGAAGACTGTCACGTCTTTTTACAACCAGTCCGCCATCGATGTGTCCGCGGAGAAGGTAGGAAACCGACTTTGTCCTTTTTCCGGTTCTTTGTGAACAAGTTGTGGTTCTAACGGGGACAACGAGGCTGGAGCTAGCTGGTAGCTGACAGCCGAGCTAACCGTTAGCATGGGCTGTGCCGCGTTCAGGGACGACGGAAAAGGCCGTTTATCCCCAAACCTCCTGGTCCGGTCGGTCCGTCCGCGTTTACATCAATAAATGCAGCTTTTGAACTGAACCGACAGCTTCTCCTTATTTTTTTCCAACATGAAGAAAAAATGTCGCCAGCAAACGACGTGTCCGCGTTTAAAGGTCGAAATTATATCCCAGAAAACGGAAGCTGGGGCGAAAAGCTGCTTTTATATATGTATATTTTTGGTGATTTTTATAGTTAAAGATGGCGACTACATGGAAAAGTTATAAAACTAATCTTAAATAACGTGAAATTTCCAAAACCAGTTAGGTGAGCTCCTATTTGAACATCAGCCGCTGAACACCTGAACGCAGCTGCAGAGATTTTTTTTTTCAGGCAAATTAAAACATGTGATGTTGGACGTAAAAAGAGAAGTTGTCCTCGCTGAGCTGTAATTTGAGCTCCACTATAAAACGTGTGAATATTGACCCAGAGAGAGCTGATGGTGTTCATTTACACAGATGAGTTCACCCAGTTAATGGGAAGTCGGGTGTTTTTTATTTCTATTTTTTGGGCACAACTTTTCAGCTTTTTCACACAATATAAGAAAACAACAATGAAAATATTTCTTCACAGGAAAATAACTACACGGTGAATTCAATACTTTAACATCCCACTGCTACCCAACGCTGACGGGGATTTATTGTGTCACAGATGGACCAAAATTAAACGACATATACGGGCAGGTGGTGCTTCAGAGTTGGTGAAGTCCTAAAATTAGATGAAAAGAAACCCAATCAAACAAATGAGACCAAAATTATTAATTCTTTGTTGTTTATTTATTGATGAAAATGATCCAATATTGCATATCTGTTAGTGGTAAAAGTCTGTAAAACCTCCAGGATTATCAGTTATGAAGGTGAAACTACATTTTCAAGACATATTTAACAGTTATTTTAATCAGTTAATGCAGTTATATTATACAAGTTTTTTTTTTTATGCACCTTAAACTTGAGCAGAGAAACGTCAGATTAAAAACTTTTTGGGGAACCGAAAGAAGTTCGACACAAAATTTGTTGTCAAACTCTGGAAAGAGTCCAAATGTTGTTGTAGAAACCAATACTGATTTAAATTATAATATCTGAAAATGATTCATAGGCTACCATTAGTTATTTAATGTGATATATTCATACACATCCCTCAGATTATAAAGAGTTTTGACATTGTGTGAATTAAATAGGACATTTTACAGCTAAAGAAATGACAACTCTGATTCTGAATGACTTTAAACATCTTTGATATTTTTGTCAGGCAGTTTTTTGTTATTTGTTCGCAGACATATGCAATAAACTCTTGACATGTATAAACACTGGTATGAAAAAAAGACCATGTTTGACAGCTGTTTAGTTTTTGTAATGACCAGCATGACTTGCGGTTGTGAGTGTGTTCCTGATTTCCCGTCAATGTGTCACCAGGCCTCCGTGCGGCTGACCTTAGCTACCCTGCTGTATTCTGGGAAGTCTCCCGAGGGACACCACATCCTGGTAAATATTCCAGCCGCTCCGGCGGTTCGGAGTGTGATTAACGAGAAGCCGACCGGTCGGTGTGACTCTGAGCCGTTCTCTGTTTATGACCTCAGAGCAGCGCCAAGTACCTCCACAAGGAGCTGCCGGTACGGATCGCCCACCGCATCAAAGGCTTCCGCAGTTTGCCCTTCATCATCGGCTGCAACCCGACCATCCTGCAAGTGGTAAGAACGCGACGCGCCGCTCGGACACGGTGCGGTTGACAGATTCAAGAACGGATTTGTTCTGACTGCAGGTGAATCGTATCAGATTTGCCAACTTATCTTGCGTGGGTTGCCGTGGCAACGACGTCAGCTTGATGACGCAGCTTTCCAATGTGGAGGCAAAATGCCAACAGACAAGTTTATTTGTGCCTCTGTCCCACAGACTGTTTATAAAAGAGTTCGTAGCTTCAGGTCTGTAAAATGGTTCTGATCCAGAAGTGTCTTCAGCTGCAATACCAGCGAGTGCCACTAGAGGTCGGCTCCAAAAAGCCTCCGGCTCCATAGACTCCCATTCAACTTGTCTCATCAAATCCAAAGTGAATAAAATGTGTCCATCAGTTATCTCGGTGTTGTTAGCTAAAGTCACTCCTTCTTCTTAGTTTTCTGGAGGTCCATCTGAAAATAATCCCTCATTCTTTAGAACTTCCTGCTCCAAACCGCTCCGAACTATCAAAGATGGCGACGGACAGAATCTGAACTGAGCCAGCAGAACGTCTGGACTGAGACGCATCTCTAGAAACCTTCGACCGCCCCCAGACGTGGTTTGCAAATGTTTTAATGTTGTTTACTGTCCTGACTTTCAAAAATCATCCAGATACAATCTGGATATGACAAAAAAGAACTAATCTGTCCTGCAGTCTGAACAAAGCTAACTACACCTGTGCACAGGAGAGTCTGTCTTCATCCGGACATTGGTCTCCGCTGCCTCCTCTAACATTCCCACTGGGGGAGGGATGCTTGTGTTTCAGCAGGTTGTGCTCTTGGTTGAAATGCTGCAACGATCCAAAGTGCAGACCTTGTATGGTAACTTGATGCCTTTCTATAAATGCAGTCATTCACTATTTACACAAAGAGAGGTGTGTGTGAATAGTGTGGACTAGATTACAGGAAGTTGATATGAGCAGCCTGTGCTTCGCTTATACCAGCAGTCGTCCCTGCAGACGCACTGGTGTGTCATTCAGTATAACATAAACCGTATTTAGTATTTGCGTTGGCTTGACATTGCAGTTAATTGGTAAAGAAAGCCTATAAAAAGTCATTTTAACCCTCTGAACATCCACAACCCACCAGCTGCTTCCAAAGACATGTTTTCGTCCTGAAAATCACCAAAATGACACCATTTAATTCAAATTTCCGACTGTCCTTGAACTCATCGTGTGCACTGAGCATGTAAAATTGCCAAAGTTTGAGCTATAAATAGATATATTTCATGGAAAGAAACAAGTACACAGAGAAACCTTGAAGGACTCGGCTGAGACCGACAGTCATGTGGACCCGAGAGCTTTCTACAGGCGGGAAGTGTGGGAACATTTCAACATGTGCAGTAGCTGGAAACAAACTGCTCAGGACTCAGAGGGGTGAAATGGTTTGCAGAAAGCACAATCTGGAATATATTAATGCAAAAAACCCTGATTTTATTCACAGTGAACCTCCCTGATATGAATAGATTTGCGCTAATCTGACACATGGAAGTGATTTGAATGTGTTGTGAATTTCAGTAGAAAGTGTCCCAAGTAATGTGTGTGGTTCAGCAGCCGCTGGAGGCACGTTGTTGTTGTTGTCGTCAAGTTTTCCAAATACTAGTTTGGACAAACAAAATTCCTGCATTCAGATGCGAGGGAAGATCAAGTTTCAGCTGCTCTGAAACCGAGCGTCGTCTCCATTAGATGATATCAGAGCGCGCTTGTGTCCCCTTTTTATTTTTTTTGCTCTGTTCCCTCTCGGCCTGTTTTCGCCTGCAACAGCTTCTATAAGCGCTCCGCGGCCTCGGCGTGTCTCGATGAACCTTCACCCACATTCTTTCCTTTCTGGTGTCGGCGTGTTTCTCCGCGCCGGGTTGCATAAAGCGGGACCTCCTTTTGTGTGCCACCACTTTGTAATGTAGGTCAGCTTGGATTTACTCGCACTGTCGGCTCCTGGATCAAAAACAAAGTACTGGTTGGTGTCCGGTTGGTCCACATCCAGATTATGAAACACGCGCTGATGTAGTCCAGACATTTTAAACTGAGTTTAACAGGGAAAAACAAAACTTCTCCTGCTGGAAAAGTTGCTCAACTCTGCTGGTAACGCAGATGACTCGTCCCGCTGAAGTTCCCTGAAGTGTTGCACATGTGCAGTGGTGTCGAGGGGCCCGGTGATTAGGGGCCCGGTGACCAGGGGCCCGGTGACCAGGGGCCCGGTGACCAGGGGCCCGGTGATCAGGGGCCCGGTGATCAGGGCTGGTTGGATGGTCGATCACAGAGAATCAGTCTAACTCTGACCTGCACCTCTCCTCTGTTTTCTTACAGCATGAACTGTACATCAGAGCCTACCACATAGTCAGTGACTTTCCGCAAGTGAGTGACACAAGCACACACACATAAAATGGAAGTACACACACACACACACACACACACACACACACACACACACACACACATGTCAGATGTTCTTAATTTCTCAGAAAGCTACTTCGTAAACAGGAAGTGCGATCATTTACTGTGAAGACTTTTGAAAGCAGCTCCAGGATTGGTTGATCTGACTTAACCTAAATAAACTAATAACTAGGTTTTCTTAAATTTGAATCATTTGAACTCTAATGTTTAATTTTATTGTCAGTTGATCTGAGAGGAAGCGCTCCCTCCTCTCTCACTTCACCAATAACAACACAGTGTTTACAGAAGAATCACATGGAAGAGCTACTGCGGGTGAAATCTTGCTTTTAATGTGCAGACACTCGTTATATATCACCTCGTTCCCATGTTCCACTGACAGACCTGCCGAACATGTTTTCTCTCCTGCTCCGTTTAGATGGAGCCTCTCACTTGTGCTGAAATTCATTTCTGAAATGTTTTCCGCCGGCTAAAACAAAAGAAGCATCAGATTCAGTAGAAACAACCGTCTAACTGTGTCCCTGCAGATCTTCTCTGCTCGGAGCTTTCTTACCCTTTATAAATCACAGGTATGGGTTAATGTAAGGTGACCGTGACCTTGACCTTTGACCCTTTTAAACACCAAGATCCGGTCATCGCTGGTACCAAGTAAATGTTTTTGCCAAATCTGAACAAAGTCTCTCAAGGCCTTCTGGATATATTGTGTTCACCAGAACCAGATGGATGAAGGAGAACGTGAGGTCACAGTGACCTTGAACTTTGACCTTTGACCACCAAACTCTAAACAGTTCATCCTTGAGGCCGAGTGAACAATTGTGCCGCATTTGAAGAAATTCCATCCAGACGTTCCCGAGATATCATGTGAATGTGTCGAATTGGGGGTGACGGTGACCTTGATCTTTGACCTTTGACCCACAAAATGAAATCAGTTACTCCTTGGTATCAAATGAATGTTTTTTTTTTGCCAAATTTGACCCAATTCCCTCAAAGTGTTCCTGAGATATTCAAGGGAATGAGAACAAAATCCCTCCAACCTGAAACAAACAGCCAGAGTGGAGCATTAATTAATACTTCTAACACGAATCCTTTGAGCCTCGGATAATTAAAAAATAAATCTATTAAATCACACACTAAATTATAACGTCTAAAAATGTCCACGGTGTTAATTTGTTGATACAGCACGGCCGTGTCCTTTATCAGCCTCTCAGTCACCTGTAAGTCTTTTTTGAATCCTCTAATCTGCTGAACAAATAAAGGATTTGTAACATAAATATTATTATTTCCTGTCTACGATGAGACTGAATTAAAGCAGCAACGGATCAGAAGACCGGGAGACGCCTTAGAGAGTTTGTCAGAGTTGGATGAGTTATAAGTGATGTGTGCCTCTCTGTCGGCAGATCAAAGATCAGGACGTGGAGGCTCGGTTCTGTAAGCTGGTGCAGCAGCTGCTGGACGACCACAAAGACGTGGTCACCATGTTGGCTCAGGGCTTCAGGGAGTGTCGCCGACACATCCAGGTACCGGCGGAGCGGATCGTCCACCTGTCACTACAGGACGGATCATTAAAGTCCCTTCAGTTGTTGAAGAGATTATTTTAAAGGTTTAAATTCAGACTTTAAAAGCAGTGATTGTAGTTAATATTTCAGGTTTTTTTTAGCACATCAGTCTCGTTACCCGTCGGATGTGGTTGGTTTCACCAGATGGTTTTTGTACCAATGTTGTAGTATTTTAATTGAGTTTTTGTGTGTGAATCGTCAGGCAGTTTGTTCTTGCCGTTACAGGATGAGATGATCATCCGCAGCTTCCTGGATACGACGCTGTGCTCTCGTCTGGGAATCCGTATGCTGGCCACGCACCACCTCGCCCTCAACGAAGAGAACGTACGTCTCGCTGTTTCTCTGATTACGATCGACCCTGTAAACCTGCCGTTAATATCCGGTCTGATCCCTCACGGGGAGTTTGGTTCACAACCGGTCAGCTAAAATTACAGGTGGGAACGCACCCAGAATGCATTGCGACCACATTTGGAAGTGGTTTGGGACGTATATGAATGTCCTGTGTGATTGTGGCAAGCGTAGCTGAACTGTGAAGGAAGTATAGCTCTAAAAACCGGTCTAAATCCGGTAGTTAAACCGGTCTAAATCCGGTAGTTAAACCGGTCTAAATCCGGTAGTTAAACCGGTCTACATCCGGTAGTTAAACCGGTCTACATCCGGTAGGTAAACCGGTCTACATCTAGTCTTAAATCCAGTATTTAAACTGGTCTCAATCCGGTCTGTAAACCGGTCTAAATCCGGTAGTTAAACCGGTCTACATCCGGTAGTTAAACCGGTCTACATCTAGTCTTAAATCCAGTATTTAAACTGGTCTCAATCCGGTCTGTAAACCGGTCTAAATCCAGGTTTAAAACCTGTCTGTGTAATAGCCCCGCCACCTTGCACAGTTCATGGATCCACCGCAGCGCAGAACCCGACCCTCTCCAAGCCGCTGGAATAATTCAATAATCTGAGCGTGGAGTCTGACGGTTCAGGTTGGGAATTACAAACTAAAGTGTTCAGACATTGTTCGTACCACATTTGCCTTCCAACATTAAGTCGGCGTAACCTTCCAGTCTGACCAAAACCATCTACTTTGTGACTTTCTCACCTTGTTTATGGATTCTTTTAAAAACATCTTGGAAAAACAGGACGCATATATACAATTGTAATTTGAAGAAAGGCGCAGTAATGTCCTAAAACAGCTGGTGACAGCAGTTCTTAGTAAATGTTTCCCAGCCAGCAGGAAATGGAGGGTGGGGTGAAGAGTCTTTTGGTAAATTTGAGGAAGTAATGTATTCATGAATTACACGGAAGGATTTACAGCATACAGTGAAGCCACAATTAAAATTACTGATCGAATATGATTCATTAAAAAGGTTTAATAAAAATAAAGAATTCTTTGATTTAAGTAAAAAAAAAACTAACCGAAACGTGTCTGTTGTTGTTTCAGCCTGACTTTGTTGGGATCATATGCAGACGTCTCTCTCCCAAAAAGATCATTGAGAAGTGGGTGGACTTTGCCAGGTGAGCGACTGACTGCCGCCGTTTTGTTTGCTCATCACCTTTCGATGACTTCCTGCCTCCGTATGAGCGCCGTGTTGACTGAGGCGGAGTCAGAGGTCAGCTGATAAACCTTCAGGAGCTGTGAACCAGATACGAGCTCGTTCTTGTTTGCCTTTCCTAATCTTTTAAAAGAAAGTTGCCCCTGTGAGCGGACGAGTGATGAGTCAGCAGGGAAGTCGTGTCCGGTTTTAAATCAACATGTACAACAGAATATTTAATATTTAAAGCTTCGTCCTCACATGTAAGATGTACATTTGTTTAATTTGACAAATATTTTGTGTCTGATAAGGATTTTTCACACAAAAACAATATTAATTTATCTTGTAAAAATACTTTAAATTGAATTCCAGAATTTATGAATATGCAAATATATTGAATTTGTATAATTTAGTTGTTGGACACAATCTGTTTCAAAATTCACTGTAAAGTTTGTTTTCAGTATCTTTCAGCTCTGGAGGTTTTTAAATATCGTAGGCCCGCCCCTTTAAATTAAGATTTTAAATGAGCACAAAGAAACTTTCCTTTTTTTCAGGAGATAATTGCAAAAAAAAAAAAAAAGACTTTTTAGAGCTTTAAACTGAACTGCAGGAACAAGAAAAGAAAGAATTTTGTTAAACAGCGTTGGACAAAAGAAATGTAGGTCCTTTACTTGAGTGAAAGTACTAAAAGTCTGTAAACGGCTTCAACATCATCAGATCAACATGAACATTTTCAGTCCTTTGTTAGTGAGCTGTTCTTTGTGCTCGGTGTGTGCTGACACACTAAACCAGGACGGTAATCATTAGCGCTTGTGGCTGACGCCACAACAGCATCGGTCTGTGTTTTGAGTCCGGCCGCGTTGCCGTCTGAACGAATGTTTCTAATCTCGTTAAATGTTCCTTCGCGTCCGACAGACGTCTTTGTGAACACCAGTACGGAAACTCGCCCAGAGTGAGGATCAACGGACACGTCGCGGCTCGCTTCCCCTTCATCCTGCTGCCGCTGGACTACATCCTGCCCGAGCTCCTCAAGAACGCCATGAGGTAACCATGGCAACAGCGCCTCTTTATTACCTCAAGACATGGAGATGGAAATCTCCACTTTTATTACGCCTACATATATGATCATTTCAGATCCGTTCATTTAGCTACCTGGTCCACAATTTGGCATAATTTCTTGTAATTTTTATGAATTATTTATGTGAAAAGATCTAATTTTCAGTGCTGCTTGTGAGACCTTCAAAATGTTCTAATAATTCTGCTAAAATTTGACCAAAACCTTCCATTTTTGTGAAGTCCTAAGAGTAGATGGAGCTGAATTTGATCAGTCACAGTTTGCCACCATTCTTAAAAAAAAAAAAAAAAAAAAATCCAAAATGTTCTGCTTCAAAATAAAAAACTTTTTTTTTTTTTTTTTTTTACAATATGTCACCGTTCAAATAATATATATAAATGTGTATATAATTTTTGCCCCTCCATAACCTCCATCCATTTGTACCTTCAGGGCCACCATGGAGAGCCACCTGGACACCCCGTACAACGTGCCCGACGTGGTCATCACCATCGCCAATAACGACATTGATTTTGTCATCAGGTGAGCAGCTGAAGGTTTTATTCTATTGTAGCTGATTGAAATTCACTCGGAGAACATTTAAAGTGCGAGAAGTTTGATAAAAATGTGATTCTGAGTTCAGTATCTCTTCAGCGGTCTTATTTTCTGTCGCTTATCTATCAACGTCAAAGAAGAGGAAAGTTACAGCGGTTCGGTTTGTGGCTCCAAAGATAACTTTTTATTTTCCTGATTCAGGATCTCAGACCGGGGAGGCGGCATCCCGCACAATATCATCGACAAGGTGATGGACTACCACTTCAGCACGGCCGAGGAGAGCGCGCAGGACCCCCGCATGAGCAACTTCTTCAACAACATTACCAACAGTGGAAATCAGTCCAACCCGATGCACGGGTAAGAACCGAACAACACAACCTCCTTCTCCGGCGGTCGTCGTCTTTCTTTCAGCGTGTTAAAGATATGAAGGGAACAGCGACGGGTTTGTTAAACCGTGACGTCACCAGCAGACTTGATAGCGACCCAGTAAACCCGTACGAGGTGCGGTCAAAAAGTTCAGACACTTCAACTATAACAACCAAAATCTGCAGATCATTTATCTAAAAACCTGCTGAACTAAATTAACAAACAGCTAACAATGCTCCCAACCCTCAGCCGGTTCAGGAGGTCCCAGTAGAACTCGGGGTCGCGCTGGTTTTTAATTGAATTCATTTGTGGGGATTTTCCTTCGGGGTGTTCCAGGCGGTCGAGGTCTCCGGGTCCCTTCTTACCAGACACCTGCTCTTACAGGAGCTTCCCACGGAGTCGAAGACACCGTCTGTTTTCTGGAACCTTTCCCAGAGCGGATGAGAAGGATTCAAATGAACTCGGACTAATTGCTCATGAAGGTCGTTGCTTCCTGCCGCTTCAGGAACGGTCTGAACTTTTTGATCGACCCTGAATCGGCCGGTCGCCTCCGTTCGTTCTTTCTCTGAAACCGTCCGTCTGTCTCCTCCTCGTCCTCAGGTTCGGCTTCGGCCTGCCCACGTCCAGGGCGTACGCCGAGTACCTGGGGGGCTCTCTGTCCGTACAGTCCATGCAGGGCATCGGCACCGACGTCTACCTGCGTCTGCGCCACATCGACGGCAAAGGAGAGAGCTTCAGAGTGTAGAAGCTCCCCGTCGGACCCCCGAGGGTTTCGCACCGCGACGGCTCGGTGAGGACGACGTCTTCGGTCCGCCGCCTCCACGGCGGGTTGTCAGAAAAGATCCTAAAGTCTCCAACCCCACTACTTCTTTCTTTGTTGTTTTGCCTTAGACTGATTATAAGCTATGTTAGCTCTCAAGTTGATTTCTTTTTCTGTTTTGTACCCCGTGGCATGTCATCTTGAAGTTCTAGAGGGGGTGTGTGTGTGTGTGTGTGTGTGTGTGTGTGTGTGTGTGTGTGTGTGTGTGTGTGTGTGTGTGTGTGTGTGTGTGTGTGTGTGTGTGTGTGAGTGTGTGTGTGTGTCAGCTTTTGAATGTTTGGGTTATCGGGACAAACTGTGCATGATGGCGGACGTTGATGATGATGACGGGAGAGGAAGGAGGAGCTTTGTTTTTTTTTTGTTTTTTTTTTGAAAGAAGCTCACTTTGAAGTCAACTTGTCGCGTAGCCTCAAAATAGAAAGACGTTTCAACGAGAAATGTTTCGAACGAAACTTCTGAGACACTCCAGCAGCCCTGTCCAAAAACAGAACATCTCCTGAAAGTGCATCCGGTACGGCGACGTCCCACAAAACCCTGCGAGAAGAGTTCGGCTTGTTCGACTCGACGCGGAAGAAAAACTGCCAAAACACCGAACGCTCATTAACACGTTTGAGTTTGTCGTGTTCGGACGAAAACATCTTCGCTCAGCAGTATTTCTGGGAGGCTGACCGAGATGTTCAGCTGCCTTACTGTGACACTCGTCCTTTTACTGCACGCCGACTTTTCAGTTTCTGTTGGTTTTCTTCTCTGTTGCCTTCATCACTCGACACTCGCACTGATCGTAGCAGCTTTTTTCCACATCATTTAACAACTTTAACGTAACGATATACCAGAGAAGTATTGTCTAATAATGTCTTTTTGCAGTGTTTTTTTTCTCTTCAGATTTTTTAACGTAAGTTTTGTATGAAACCACATTTCAGAAGGTCAGTGACAGCGCTGTTGACTACCTAAATATTTGTCGCGTTTTAGGTCGATTTTTCTCACGATCCCAACTCCATTATGTCAACAAATAGTTAAATCTCGTGATTTGTTTTTTTGTATTATTTTGCCCGTTACCGTCTAATTTAAAAAGGTTGAGTTCGCTAACGACTTGTCACTTTTAAAGAGCTCGGTATGCTTCAAACAAATATGTTCGTACCGCAGACGGTATATAAAAGTGGACGTAGCTTCAGGGTCTGAATAACGAGGCCGATGCAGAAGTGCCTTAAGCTGCAATACCACCGAGTGCCACTAGAGGTCGGCTCCGGCTCTATTGACTCCCATTCAACTTCTCTCATCAAATACGAAGTCAATACATTTTTTCCACGAGTCAATTTGGTGTTGTTAGCTAAAATCATGAATTAGAAATTAGGTTTGATTGACAGGCCTGTGGTGCAGTCAGGTTTCCGCTACATGTGGGCGGGACAAAGTGCTCGGATTTCCAAACGGATCAGGTCAGATCCACCGCTAGCTCCTCCCCCAGCTCGTCCACATACGGTCATTTCTGGCTCCAACATGCATCCAACATCCTTCTCGAGATACAATTCTGCTGTACATGTGAAATAGTTGGAAATGGAAATAGTTAAGTGAAGAAAAGTTCTACAAATGGGATTAGACCCCGCCCCCTTTGGTATATTAGTGGTCATGATTGTTGCTTTCAGATTTGTGGTCACAAAAATTACATTTGTTATTTTACAAAACCAGGACGTAGTCTCAAGAACATCTAGAAAACTCTGCGAGCATCAAGACAAGTAAAGAAACCTGCAGACGAGTCACGAAGTTTAGAAATGTGCACTTAAAGAAAAGGTCACCGCGATCTCTCCGTTTTGAGAAACATTCCCGAGCCGTCAGCCAACAGATCAACCTGAATGCTACATTTATCTGAGCTTATGTTACTATATCTTAGACCTTTTTATTTTTGTTTTGAATCTGAAAGGGCATTAAGCTGTTATTTAAAAAAAAAAAAAAAAAAAAAAAAATCTGAGGTGTGTAAACCATGAAAGCAGGTTTTTTTTTTTTTCCCTGCAGCCTCTGAGAAAGTTGCACAACACTTCATTGTAAAGCTTTAGAGTCGTCACGTACATAGTACAGACAACCTTATGGGAAAACACGTGAACATATGATGGTCACATGTTTGGGATCTTACGGACGAACTAACACGTTCACCTGGATTTGCAGTTGAATTGTCTCCTGAGCTTTATTTTTTACTGAGTTTACATATAAAATAAATTCAAAATGAGATTTGAGCCCGAGAGACGTGAACGTGTTATTTTAGTTGTAAGAGTTCAAAACATAATTTGATTTGTAAAAAACTTTTTTTGTCTTTTTTTTTGCACTTTCTGAACTGTTCTGAGAATGAGCTCGGGATTATTTGATGCCAGTGAAGATGGTCTGAGGATTTTGTTCCAACATGTCAAAGGTCATTTGTACATTTTGAATTCAACAGCCATCCTTCGCTCTTATTAATCCTAAAATGGTCACTGTACGCCCCCTGCTGGCCAAAACAAGTGAAGGCAGACTGAAAAATATTGCTCCTGAAAATATTAAGTGAATCACTTTCATGTTTAAGGGAGAAGAGGACATAAGATAATTTCTATTCTCTAGGTTTCAAATTATTTTTACATCTCCAAATGATAATCTGCAGAAAAAAAATCATTTTAAAAATGATGTCCAGTCCACAGCCAAATATTGGAGACATGTTGCTGATAAAAATGTGCTGCGATGGAGTGTTTTGTCTTTCAGACTGAAATTAGTTTCTCCCACGTTTTTCTGTTGTGTTCAGATCTCTGTAGATATTAAATTTTACTTGGTTGGAACTTCGAGTGAGATTCATTTGTACCGTTTATCGTTGCTAGAATGGAACTTTTTCACTTTTTGGACGACACGCTATAGTGTGACTTTTTTTATCACATTTGGATGACAATATATATATATATATATGTGTGTATATTACATATATGTGTATATATACACATATATATACACACATATATATGTGTATATGTATGTGTGTATATATATATATGTGTATATATACATATATATATATAGTCATCCGAATGTGATTAAAAAAAAAAGTAACACTATAGCGTGACTTTTCGTATTTAGGACAAAATGCTCCACTTTTTAATATTTAAAGATATTTTGGACGATGTTTGTACATATATGTATATTATATATATATATATACACACACACATATATATTTATATATACATACTAAACACCACTGTTGCACATCATTGCCTTCACAACACTTGCTTCCAATCCAGTTGTCGTGCTTTTGAATATCTGCAGAGAAACGAGAGACAACGAGAAGTGTATATTTTTTATTTTTCTGCAGACAGTGAATCTGTATCTCCCGACAACGTCTCTGCTCGACTTCCACATCGTTCACTGAAGAAACACGAGTCCACAAACACAAAACAAGGCGAGACGTCCTCTGATAAGAAGCCTGCGCTCACTCACCGTACGACTACACTACAAGTGCACTTCTGTCTCCTCTGAGTACGAAACAAACAACTGAGCAACACTTTGGTCAGTCACCTTATTTGGAATGTGACAGGAAGTTGGTGAATTTAACTCATTTTAAAACGCAGCAACATCTTCTTCCCTTCTCCAACGAACTGCCAACACGGTGCGTGTTGTGTAATTCAGTTAAGCTTCACGTCCCGAAAGGCCTCCGATATTAAGAAAGCGGAGCTCGTGCCGTTTACAACATGCTCTCACGTTAATTAGACCTCCCGTCGAGCCTCCGTCTGACCCGACGCTTAAACTTCGTCAGGCTTAAATCAAAAGATGCACGTGTCGGCAAAACGGCAGCTCACGAAAGGCAATAATTCTGTAAGGCAGAAATATATTTGGACAGAAACACATTCATGTTTGAGCAGCATCAGTGACACACACACACACACACACACACACACACACACACACACACTCGTCTCAGGGTGAGACAGCGAGAGTGAACCGTGACGCCTGAACTCACCACGTAAAGCTCGAGGGTCAAAGTTCAGAAGCATTTTATCAAATCTTCATTGAGTCTTAAATCTGCTGAACAAATCCAGATCTTGGATTCAGGACTTTTGGCTAAATCGTGGGTATTTTTGGAAACATGGCAACATAAATCCTAACAGGAATCTCTTTAAGCACCCGATGATGGAAACACGTAACAGAAACGTAACAGCCCTTTTCTTTTTTAATTTGTTTTTTTCTTCTTCTGTAAACAATTTTTTTTTTAAATAATCTTCGCCCGACACGGACGACGGATCTAAAACAGACGGAGTCACCGCACGAACCCGACAACGTAACTTCAGAGTAAAGTCGGACGCGGCCGTCCGTGCTGCCGAGTGAAAAGCTTTAAAGCTCCCGAAGTTCAAGGCTTCAACAAAAGACCAGAAGAAACGGTCGGCGAGGGGGCGGAGTCTCAACGCCGCATCACACCGCCAGCAGGCCTCTCTCGTGGCCGTCCAGCTGCACCTTTATCTTGTGCAGCTCTTTGATCTCCTCGTGGTGGCGCTCCGTCTTGTGGCGCACCAGAGAGCGATAGAAGTGAATGGTGAACACCACGAAGATCACCCCCACCGGGACCATGATGATGGTGGAGGCCAGCGCCGCCTGCCAGCCGCTGTACTGCTGAGGGCCGCCGGGGGTCGCCGTCGTGCCGCCGCAGGCGGCCGCCGCGTCGCCGTTCCCGTCCGAGCCGACGGGCAGGAACTTGATCCAGCAGATGAGCACCACCTCGGCCAGGAACAGCAGGATGCCCAGCGCGGTGGAGAAGCCCCACGCCAGCTCGATGTAGTAGTGCATGCGCTCGTGCGGCGACTCGCTGACGGAGTTGAGGTTGTGGATGTTGCTCACGGCCTCCACGTTGGGCAGGATGCAGGTGCTGATCAGCAGGGCGAAGAGGTGCACGGCCACCAGCACGGTGGTGCACACGCTGAAGGCGATGAGCAGCAGGCGAGAGTAGCAGTACTTCTCATTCAGGTCCACCTCCACCATCGCCACCTGGGACGGGGAGACAGGAAACATCAATCTCCAGGTTTATAATGAAGACGTGAACAAACTCCTCCAACGTCCCGCGGCCTCCTGACGGTGTTCAGCTCAACACACATCATGTTTAAACTGCAAAGAAACGAAATGTTATTCAGGGAATTTGTGGTTCTGCAGGTTTTCCTGCAAGCGAGTGTTCGAAGTTCAACTCAAAATCTAATCGGTTCGTCCTCGAATCCAAGTGAACGTTGGGAAGACGTGAGGTCGCTGTAACCTCGACCTTTGACCCCTTAAATCTAATCATTTCATCCTTTGGCCCGAGTAAATATTTGTGCCGAATTTGAAGATATCCCATCAAGTCGTTTTTGAGATTTGGCTTTCAAGAGAACAGGACGGAGGAACGAACAAACCAAAACCACAGCGCCCCCGTGTGGAGACGCCATGAAAACAAAAGGTCCCGATTTAAGAACATTAAAAAAATACAAAAAGCTCCGTTCGGGTTTGAAACATTAAAAAGAGGCGAGTACGACTGACCATGGCGAAGCCGGAGAGCAGCGCCGAGGTCCGGCTGGAGGCCTTCAGCTTGGCCCGGCTCAGGTAGAGCTTCCTCCAGGACAGCGCCTGCACCGAGTGGTGGTTGGAGCTGACCAGCTCCAGGTAGCTGCGGCGCACCCAGTCCCTGTAGTCCATCCCGCTGCCGTCCGGGGCCTGGTCCGACACCCTGGGGGCCGGGGAGCCCATCGGCACGTTCAGCTCGCTGCTCATCGCACCTGGGGGGGGCGTGAGGGAGGGGGGGCTAGTCATAAAACTAGAAAAGAGCTGTATGACTCAAACATAAGTACCTTACAGGATTGTGTTTTTCTTCCCTTAAACTGATGGTGAATAAACAAACATTTAAAATAAATATATTCAATTTTTATCAAATTAACGTTTTTTTTAAGAATCACTAAAAGTAGAATTTCTAGAGAATAAAGCAGATAAAAAAGTTTATTAATACACCACAAAAAAAACATGGAATAAAGTTGGTGAAGCGAGCCGGAGGGAATTATAAAAACAAAGGCAGCAGGTTTCTAATAAATGATGAAATTTCTCAGAAGTTGCGTCTTCAGAACCTAAAAAAGCATCTCGGCTCTTCATGCGAGTCTTTTCTGGAAAAACGCTTCTGGGATTCATTTTGTATTTTTACAGCACATCCGGTGTTTCACCATCTCAGAGGTCGTTACCCAAACACAACAACAGGAAACGCATTAAACCCAGCCTCTCGCCGCAAGGTAACACCATTACCAACAAATAATCTGCAGGCAAAAAAACAAGATCTAGAAAACAACAAGATCTGGAAAACAACAAGATCTGGAAAAACAACAAGATCTAAAAAACAAAAACAAATAAGATCTAGAAAACAACAAGATCTAAAAAAACAAAAACAAATAAGATCTAGAAAACAACAAGATCTGGAAAAACAACAAGATCTGGAAAACAAAAACAAATAAGATCTAGAAAACAACAAGATCTGGAAAAACAACAAGATCTGGAAAACAAAAACAAATAAGATCTAGAAAACAACAAGATCTGGAAAAACAACAAGATCTAAAAAACAAAAACAAATAAGATCTAGAAAACAACAAGATCGGGAAAAACAACAAGATCTAAAAAAACAAAAACAAACAAGATCTAGAAAAACAAGATCTAAAAAAAAAAAAAAAAAGATCTAGAAAAACAACAAGATCGGGAAAAACAACAAGATCTGGAAAACAAAAACAAATAAGATCTAGAAAACAACAAGATCTGGAAAAACAACAAGATCTAAAAAACAAAAACAAATAAGATCTAGAAAACAACAAGATCTGGAAAAACAACAAGATCTAAAAAAACAAAAACAAATAAGATCTAGAAAACAACAAGATCTGGAAAAACAACAAGATCTAAAAAACAAAAACAAATAAGATCTAGAAAACAACAAGATCTGGAAAAACAACAAGATCTGGAAAAACAACAAAAAAAAACAAACAAACAAGATCTAGAAAAACAACAAGATCTAAAAAATAAAAATAAAAAATAAATAAAAAAACAAAGATCAAGAAAACAACAAAGATGAAAAAAAACAACAAAGATCTGGAAAAACAACAAGATCTAAAAAAAAAAAAAAAAAAACCAAACAAGATCTAAAAAACCCTAAAAAAAACAAAGATTACAAAAAAAAAAAAATCTAGAAAACAAAAGATCTAGAAAACAATAATATCTAGTAAATAATAATATCTAGTAAACAATAATATCTAGTAAATAATAATATCTAGTAAATAATAATATCTAGTAAATAATAATAATATCTAGTAAATAATAATAATATCTAGTAAATAATAATATCTAGTAAATAATAATAATATCTAGTAAATAATAATAATATCTAGTAAATAATAATATCTAGTAAATAATAATATCTAGTAAATAATAATATCTAGTAAATAATAATATCTAGTAAACAACAAGCAGACCTTTATAAAGGAGGAAAGTGATGAATCAGCGGAAGTCAAACTAAATGTGAAATGTTCTGCAGCTTCATGAAGCAGGAAGTTGAGCTGACAGCTGATCTCACCAACAAGCTGCAGTTATTTTTGATCAACGTTAGAAACTTAAAATGATCGTGGAGTTAAAAATTAAAATACAAATAAAAAAACACTTAAAACTACAAGAAAAATAAAAAGAAGACTCCTCGAGCTAGCTTGCTTTGCTAACTAGTCGACAGCAAACTTTAATTTACAGATTTGTTTTCGTCTCACCTTCCTCTTCCTCCTCCTCTTCCTCTTCCTCCTCTTCCTCTTCTTCTCTTGTTGTTAAACCACAGACTGCAGGACAGACTTGTCCCACAGACTTGTCCCACGTTGCAGGACGTCTGAAACGATGTCTCCGTCCCGGTTGAACAACTTCCGGTCTCCGGTCTCCGGTTTCCTTAATATTTCACGACCGAGTCTTCTTCGCCGTCAGCGTCGCTCCACCTGCTCCACCTGCTCCACCTGGGTTTCTTGTTTCCGGTGCTGCGGTCCGACTCGAAGCTGAAGATGGTGAAAACTAAAACGTTTGAAAACAGACTTCCGGTAGGGAATGTGGTTTTTCTTTCTTCCTAAAACGGCGAAGGCTGATGACGCACCCCTCTCGGCCTCTGATTGGCTCAGCCTGAAATTCTAACCAATCCGCACCCCTTAAATCGAATACTAGCCAATCAGAGGCAGAATAGGGCGGGTCATACCGTTTCCGTCCTAGGCAAATTAAAGTCCGCTTCCGGTTGTGCGTATTTCCTTAAAAAATAAAAGCATGCTGAAATCCTGCCTCAAGCTGTTAAACACTTGAATCGCACACTACAGTATGTTTGTTTTTCCTGGCAGCATAGCTGATGTCGTTTGCAGAAAATTTTTAGAAGCTTCATTACAATTCATGGCTCATATATACGAAATAAACCCGAGTCATTTATTTGGTTGTTTTTGTTTTTAACAAAGAATAAAAATCTCTGTTCAGTGGTGCAAAGTGGAGAGAATTTAAGAATGGAGCTCTGTTTAATGTTGTGATGCACAAAACTTCCTGAGGAAATGGCGGGTCGTGCTTCAGTCCCCGTGATGAGGACAATGACAGCTCTGTTTAACTGCACACAAACATATGACAGCTGGAGACAGACATCATCACCATCATCACCATCATCATCATCATCACCCTGTACCTTCGTCCTCACACACTACATCATCGCAGACTAGTGAAAATCCCACTTTAATCTACCGCAGCGCTGACTCTGACTCACCACTATTATTGTCTTAATCTCAGAATAATTACATCTTTGATGTGCAATTAAACTTGATTAATACGAAGGACTTTATTTTCATAATGAAACAGCACAGATGAAAGGGGACTTAGGTGAATTTAAGAAGATTACGTGTGCCGTTGCAGCCAAAGCCATGAAAATACCATGAAAGTCCAGACAACACATGACTTGTAAAGCAACGTGTCACTGAAAATTAATGCAACAACCAAATGGGTTCACGAGGAGGAAAAAAAAAAAGCAGCAAATGGTTGTAGAGTTACTAGATTTACTCAGAAAACGACTGAAATCTGTTATGTTCAAGTTAAAAGATCCTCTGAAAGGAATAATAATGAATAAAAGAGGTTCTGGTCTCCCCAACCTGCCTGTTATTGCATTATTTATGTCTTATTTAAAAAAATTTTTTTTTTTTAAAAAAAGCCTTAATTTTTTCCTTAAAAGTGTCATTTTTATTGTAAATTTGCGTTTGCATTTACTGGGACTACTTTCAGCTGTAATGTATGTGTATGGGATGTTGCTCAAAACAAGCCGCTCTGTACCAGGAGCTGGCGCGGATCACTTCTGTGTTTTTAGTGTGTTTTTGAGCTCCGTTGAACGCAGGACGATTTTAGTTTTAGGCTTCTTTTTTTTTCACGCCGGATGATAAAAACCTTAAATATCAGCGTTATTTTTGAAGATATGTGAACATACTACCGGTCAGATATTTACGGATTGGTTTAGAAACTTGCACGACCTCCTGCACAAGTCGACAGTCAGCAATAAAGCAAGTATACAGACAGCATTTAAAACATTTATTTAGTATGTTTATAGGATACAAGTGAAAAAACTGTGAAATGTGACAGTCTTTCCAAGATGTTGTTTTGCATCTGGGACACAAGAAAATAAAAGGACTTCCTGTTTGCCGCTCGTCTTTTCCTGTCGAGCGACTTACATGGTTTGTGGAGAACCCTTCAGAAAAAGAGTGAATGCACGTTTTCAGTCTGAAGGTGCTGAGATCTGAGACACGAATGCATAATAGAGCTGCAGATATTTTTTCTTTCTAGCTCTAAAGTATATAAAACATATTTTCATTTTTATTTTGTTACTGTGCGGTACAAAGCTAGTGTTTTATGAGCCCTCTGTTAAAAAAGCCTCTTTGTGCTAAGAAACACGTGCAACACATCCTACCGAGTCTCTTCCTGCAGAGCTGAGCGACACGTCCGGTATCCAGAGTTCAAACACGTCCATGTATGAAGCTTTCAGAGCGACAGGCAGACTTTAAATGTGGGTTTGGGGTTGTTTGGAGTTCAGAACATAAAAGGACGTTTAAACCTTTACGGTTGTCGTGACATAAACGTGTCGACTAAAAAGTTGACTGATTTTTGGTCAATAAACATCTGCATTAGTGCTGCCAGAAGACAGTGGAGTGGAACCCTTTCGGGCTTCGCCTGTTTTAAAACCCTTTTGACTGTCAGTATTTTACTTGAAATTTCGTGCACGTGCAAACATGACTACACAACTACTTGTGATGTCGACGGTCCGTCGGCGACCGAACGATCCAGCAGCCGAGTCGCTCTGCGGGTGAAACGTTGAAGGAGGCCGCTGCGGGTTTCGCTCGGGACGTTACTTGACGATGACGACGGAGGTTTTGTGAATGGATTCCATGACGGCGGCCAGGCGGCTGCACAGGTCGTGGGCCTGGTTCACGTGGACTTTAGGAGGATCTTTGAGCACGACCGTCTCGGCAGAACCGTCCAGAACCCGCGGCAGCAGCTCGCCGAGCTTCACCTGCAGCGAGTCTGGAAACGGGAAAGAAATTTGAATTAAGTTCTGTTTTAGCATTTGTTTTTCCAAATTTCAACACAAAGATTTTTTACTTTGACAGCGAATGTTAATCAGTTTCAAATATCAGTTATCGGTGTCCTTGATAAAACATATCGGTCGACCTCCAGTAACACAAGACTCGTATTGTCTTGATCTCTTGGTCGTAACGTTAATGATAAAATATAATAAGAACCCCAACGTTTTAATAAAAAACTAAAACACAGATCGCTGAAGCTGAGCGGCAGCAGCCTCACCGTCCATGTCCTGACCCAGGCAGCAGCACCAGTGGCTGCGGATGCTCTCCATGGCGTCCCGGTCCTCCCGGGACAGGGCGGAGTCGCGGCTCATCAGGTGCAGGCAGGGGATGACGGCGTCCTCCATCGCGGCCACGCCCTCCTCCACCTTGCTCTCCTCGCCGCTGCAGAACAGCCGCGACGCGCTCTCGTTCAGCGCCTGACGGGTGGAGGATCAGAGATTAGTTGCAGCTCGGTTCTCCGGACCGGAAACATGACTGAGTGTGAAGAGTTGTTCTGCTCACAGTGAGACATTTCCTCCGGTAAACTGCAATGAGAGACTTTTCCACGCCTCGTTTCTCGCCGCTCTTCAGCAGGTTGTTGTTGGTCTCGTAGGCGTGAGCCAGGTAGTTCAGAGCCTCCCGCATCCTGCAGCACACGGACAGTGAGGAATCAAATCTATGATTAAATAAATGAAAGACGCACACAAACACACACCTTCCACCTCCAGGTGTAAGAAATAAAATCTACATTTGAAGGAGGAAACAACACAAACAAGAGGAACTGTTTTTATTTTCTTCTTCTTTTTACTATATAAAAGTTTTTTATGTTTTTATCCCAAGTCTGTTTTTTATTGCTAACTTGTCTTAACTGCATTATCCTGTTTTATATGTCTTTGTTTTTATCTTCTCCTGTGGAGCACTTTAAGCGGCATTTCATGTATGAAAAGTGCTAAATAAAGTTTATTATTATTAATGTGATTTTATCACATCGATATGTAACGAGGAAACGCCGGAGGAGCGATAAAAAGTTCAATAAAATGGAACGGACAGACCGAGAAGTAAAACCAACTGGCAGAAATACAAAATATAATATAATATAATATGACAACAAAAAAAATCATTAATGGAGAAAAATGAACAACTATATAAAAAGGATAAAATTAAATTAAAAACTAAACTAAAAAGTTAAGTTTTGAGTTTTCTTTTGAAAACATTCTGAATCGGAGCGGGAGTTGATGCAGAGACTTAAAAATCAGTGTAATGAGTGAGCTCTCTTTCTGGACTTTATTAAAACACGTGCAGCTGAGTTTTGAAGTATTGATATCTTTGATCCTGCAGGTAACGACAGTGTGCAGTAAAATCTGTCGGCTCCAGAGGGAAAATGAAAAATGAAAAAAACGCATATATATGATCATAAACATGTTGATTTTACAGCCTTAAAACCTATTAAAAAGCATTTTAACTTGTGCTTAACATCTTTAAATGTGTGTTGTTGTTTCATGTCTCCTTGTGCTGTCTGAGTCCGAGAGTACGACTTTGACTTGTTCTTTCTCTGCATGTTGAACTTTTCTTTTCTAAAACTGAAGTGGTGTCAGAGAAATCAGTTGGTTGGGATTATTATTATTATTATTATTTTACTGAGTTCAGCGACAAACAACCACGTTGATGTTTCTCTGCACACCGGACACCTACTTCCCGTGCTGGAAGTGCTCGAGGCCGGTGAGCAGGTAGACGAACACGGTCCTGAACAGCCTGTAGTCGTCGTGCCACTGCTGAGAGAGAGAGAACAGAAGATCCAGATCTGATAAATATGTCTGGAAATTGCATTAATTTCCACATCTAAGTATTGATTATTGGTGTTATTCCAATCAAAGACAGCAGAGAGTTTACAAATCAACCCCTTAAAAACACAAAGTGTCTCCCTGAAAGTAAGTTCATGAAGTCCGGTACCAGGTATTCCTCCATGTCCATATCTTCCGGCTTAATGAGGCGCAGCTTGGCTCGGGCTTCCCTCAGGATGCTGATCGCCCTGCAGGTACAAAAACAAGGCGTGAGGTTTCACAGGAGTGACGGAGGAACATCCTCACAAGGCTGCAGGTCTGTGGTCCGGACACTGGATGGCAGCACATGCACGCTGTACGGTCCACTGCAGCTCCAATTAAAGTAAAAAACCTTCTGTGCAGCCGTGTTTTAACTTTTCTTTGGTTTTGTGGGTCATTTTCTTTTAAAGTTTCATTCTGCATTATGACAAAAACTCATCCTTTATTCTGCTTTTAAAACTTTTGCAAACTTCACGTCCACGGCTCAATCATGCGTCTGATGTCTGCGTGCACCTCTCGTCGAAGCTGAGGTTGCGGTCCGTGAACTGCTCCAGCAGCGTCCTCTCGATGACGCGCTTGGGCGCCTTGTTCTGGAAGAAGTAGACGAGAGCGTGATGCAGGCGAGCGTCCTCCTGGGGCGTGGCCTCCTCCTGGGAGAGCTCGAACAGGCGCGAATATTCTTCGTGGAAGGCCTGAAAAAAACACAAATAAACGTGAGGATGTTGTTTCCCAAAAACATGAAGATAGATTTCATGAGATTCGGGCTTTCACTGACTGGCGGAGCTGAGAATGACTCAAAGACTGAACACAAGTCTGAGTATTTTCTTTGTTGTTCCTTCAAATCTGGAGATTATTGAATGCTCTTCTTAAATCTGAAATACTGTGATTTAAAAAGAAATCCTGAAGAGGCTCCTTAATAGTGTCCTGATGCTTCTGCAGCAAAACCTTCAACTGAAAATGAAGAAGTTTCCTTCAGGGATTAACTAAAAAAATGATGTTATTGTGCTTTATGTCTGGATTTGAATAAATATGTGGGAACTAAATAACTATTCAAAATTGTAACTAGAGAACGACCTCAGGAAATGGCACCGAAACTTTGGATTAAAAGTGTTATTTATTATTTTTCTATATTCTTCTGATGGACTTAACTGGAATATATTGCTCTCAATGTTCATTTTCTGATGTATGTTTCCTATTTTGGGCTCAGAGTTATATTAACTTTTGGCTTTGAGACACCAGTCATTGTTGTTATATCGTTTTAGTGGATTCTATTGTGCAGTTGTTGATTGGTTTCTTTTCCTCACAAATCTATACAGGCAGTCATTTCCTCATGATTTAATTAAGTTGATGATGGCTCATAGCTGAAACGTGCTCATTTTTTCTTTCCCCGCAATAAATTGAAAGTCATCGATCTGTGATTGCTGGTATTCTTGCCACAAACGTGCATCTGTCACTGTGTGTGCTATCATTTTTCTTTATAGATCAAAAAGAATAGAAAAGTTGTGTTTTGTGAAATTTAGTGTTGATGTGAGACGCAGAGACCTTCAGTGTCCCTCAGAGACCTTCAGTGTCCCTCAGAGACCGTACCTTGATGAGGCCGGCCTCGGGTCCTTCCTTGTCAAACGTTTGTCGGGCCTTCGCTATGGCCAGAATGACACCCTGCATGGCTGGAGTTAGCATCATCTAGGAAACAACACAGCAAGACAATAAGAGTGATTATAGCCGACAGGTAACCGACTGTAAACCATCTTAAACTAGAATTACTGCCTCAGGGTTGTTT
This sequence comes from Brachyistius frenatus, assembly GCF_029030835.1. Classification (NCBI taxonomy): domain Eukaryota; kingdom Metazoa; phylum Chordata; class Actinopteri; family Embiotocidae; genus Brachyistius; species Brachyistius frenatus. The sequence goes on from NW_027210683.1 coordinate 861,301, forward strand.
GTCTTTGCTAAGCATTCAAGGAGAAGTTTACATTCATAGCTGTTGAAACACGTACAGATGATGCAGCAAGGAAGCTACAGATTGTAAAAGGTGGATGTTTAAACACACATGTTCAACTTGTCTGCTCAGAAGATCTAAACAATCAGCTTCAAGCTGGACATCCAAGATTAATGTTACTAATTCAGTATCTGTCATAAATGTGAAATATGTTCACAGTCTTCCCTTCTGCTCCTCAGGTGTTGAATGATTGACAGAAAAGAGTTTTTGCAGAACATAATTAGCGTATGAATTATTGAGTGATGGCCACAAACATGTCTTGTAAGGTAACAGTGACCTTTGACCCCTGAAATCAAATTAGTCCAAGTGAACATTTGTGCCAGCTTTGAAGCAATTCCCTAAAGGCCTTCCTGAGATATTGTATTCAGGATCGGGACGTCTGGCCAACCCCAAAAAACTCCTCCTTTGGCTATCGCTGATGCCGAGGCATAAAAACAGGAACTCAAACAAAGAAAAGATCTACATATAATGTGTTGTTGTGGTGGAACCAAGCAATACCAAGAAATACACCCATCCATACCATGAATGAACATTTGAAATTGCAACTCTGCGGTTTTACTGAAATCATCCCACCAGGACACTTTCTTACCTCTTCATTATATCCATCAGCGTCAGCCCTCACCATGATCCGTCCCACGTTGGGGATCTCCACCTCGGAGACTTCGTTCTCAGCTTGTCTCTGTCCAGCCGGGGCCTCCTGCCGCTGCTCTTCATCTCCCTGCTCCTCTTCATGTGCAGGAGCCTCTCCGGGAGCCTCCGGCTCACCTTCGGCTTCGGAGACGAGGCCTGCCGCCTTCGTGCCATCTTTCTCCACGTGGAGGTCCGATGGTGTCTGGTTACTGAGCTCTGCATCGGGGACGGGAGTCTGACAAAGGAAATACACATTATCCAGGTACCACTTTAGATATTATAGATATTATAATATTTGAGGAGCATATTGGGAATGACCGGATTAACGAGCAGTTCCTGAATGAATCAAATCCAGAACGGCTACGTTCATCCAACAAAAGGATGGTTTTGCAGAGTTGCACTGGTGTTTCTAAAACTGAAAATCATACAACACTTTATCTGTCCATGACTCTCCATCCGGCCTGACATTCAGCCTGAATTGCCATCGCTATGCTGCTAAGTGGTGAAATGAGAGCCTTGACCCAGATGTACAAAGCTTATTTTTAATTTTTTTAATGGCCTCAAATTTCTGACACATATTCTGCAGGGGGGGAATGGATGGTTGGATGGTTGGTTGGTTGGTTGGTTGGGTGTTTGGGTGTTTGAGTGTTTGGGTGTTTGGGCGGGTGGGGGTGTCACTAATTTTCCCACCTGACTCTGCAGCTTCCGCTCAGCTGAGGTGGAGCTCTGGCTGGGCTCCAGGGTGTCGGTGACTTCAGCGCTGCTGGTGTCCTCTGGCTGGCAGCCGGGGCTCTCTGGTGGTGGAGGTGAAGGTGACAACTCTGGTTGTTCTGGGGTCAAAAAGAAAGAGAGAGGCTGTGACGTTACACACTTTATTTGTCTTTGTAAACCATACAACGAAATTCAGGTTGGGACTCCCAGAGACCTGCAGCAGGGAAGTAAAAATAAGACAAACACCGGTTTAAAAAAGCAAGATGTGACGGGGGAACGAAGTATCACAGCAAAACGTCTAATGAGGAAAGCTCTGCAGAGATTCAGCAACAAGTGTTGACAGGCTGTTGTCACACAAAACACCCAAAATGAGAGACTGGAGATTTCTCCGAGAATGTAATAAAATATAGAATAATATTGATAAGTGACACTCTTTATTTAAGTGCTTGTACGAGGGATTAAAATGAACTCAACAGTAATCAACGTCATGTTTTGGCTTCGCCTCTACTGGGAGTCATATAACTTTCTCATAACATGGTCACCTGATAAAGGTTAAACTATATTTATTGGCTAATCATACTCTGGGGGCCTTTAAATACAAACTACCGCTGTCTTTGCCAACAAATGAAACAAAACACTCTAACGCAGTAAAATAATGTTATATTCAGATTAAAATCTAGTTGGATTATTTTTTTTTTTTTTAGCACTTTTCATGCAGCCTTAATTAAAACTTCTCCGAGTTTCCTGTTTTCCTAGTGACCACTACAGACCTTCATCCTTCTCCTGGGGATTGGACTCTGGATCCTTCTCTGTCTCCGGGTCTGGTTGCGGCTCTGAAGCAGCTCCCTGGTCCGGCTCTTCGGTGGAGGGTCCCGACTGAGGCGCCGGCTCGACGGGCTGTGTGTCGTCCCGACAGGAAGTTGGGGGCTCCGCGGAGGTCGTGGACTCTTCCTGTGGCGTTGCGGTCTGGCAGAACTGCTCCTCCCACTCACTGAGCTCCTGCTGGAACCAGCGGTTATCTGCGTGGACGTAGCGTCTGAGGTTGGCCGGCAGGGAGTCCATGCCTTGGAGCACCTGGCCCGTCTCATCATCTTGGTCTTCTGCTTGGATATGGGGGATTCTTCAGTTAGTAGATTTCCAAAGTAAAACCCCATCTTGAAAGCACGAGTTTCACACATTTTAAAATGACCTGAGCTGAAATAACAGGCGCTGCAGCTACGATCAGTTCATGCAGCCCTTATCACTCAGTCACGACATAACACTTTAAATCCAAGTTTGACAGGAATCAGATGGTTCTATCAGCTCAGTTTATCATCACTGATGAACCCGACAGAGAAGACAACATTGTTTTTAAACTTCTACTTTGTTAAATCATTCCAGTTTGGCCTGCGAGCTGCATGCAGTTCTCAGCGGGCGGGCAGCAGGACTCTGCACGACACCGGCTCATCTGCTTTGGACGGGAACGCTCCTGTTTTAAATGCAGCAGCTCCATGAATCTGATACTGAACAGGAAAACCATTAAGTTCACACTTTTATCTTCTTTTATTAAACACAACCTCTGAACGAAGAGTTTTCTGAGCTCTTTCTTTGCGATGTAATGCTGCTTTGCCATTGGTTGAGGGAGAGGAGCAGTATTTGTTTTTATGCAGCAGATTTCCTAATTTAATTTACATAAAATTGCATTCAGAAATGATATCATTTAGAGTCATGAATGGAGACAGCAATTTACATACGATTAATTGTGCAGCCGAATATAATAATAATGTATTATTGTGCATTGTTGCTTTTATATACCTTTAATGAATCAGGTGAGTTTGAGTCTAATCAAAGGAAAAACAACATATTTTGTGCTCCTTAATCCTCTTTTTTTTACCTGTAAAGACAAACATCTATTTTGCTGAATCTCACTGTTGACAGATGTCATCGTACCTGTGATAAGGTTGGGTAGCCTGTCGTCGATGTACATGAGGCAGTAGGCGCTGGCGTTGGTCATTCCTCCGAAGGAGTCTCGTTCCAGCTCCTCCCACGACGACTCTGTGATGGTAACGTCGTTGTACTTCATCCAGCGCTGGTTAGCGTGGTCGTAGATGTAAGCCCAGTAATGACCTGCGGACGCCTGGCCTTCATGGACGAGCACAGCGTGGAGTCTGTAAGGTACCTGAGGAAGAGTCGAGCGAGAGGCTGCACTGACTTGCGAAACCCGACAACACTGGGATCCAATATCCAAATAATATGAGTGCAGTGGGAAGTTCTCAATTAACTGCAGTGTAACCTCAAATTGATCTGTTCCCATTCTGGTGCTTTCTGTTTCTCCATGGAGATCAGTAAAATTGGATCTAATCTCATCTGATTCACTGTCTGCAGCTGTAGATGTAAAATATGTACATAAATTGCTGTTTGTCGGAGTGAATTAGCCTCACCTGGCAGAGCATGTTGTCTGAGTACATGGCCTCGAGTGTCTGAGTGAGCCGGTCAATGCTGGCCTTTAGCTCTGGTGCACACACAAACAAAAACACAGAAAGACAAGAAGTTTTACAATTATAACCATATATATTTTATAGAATTGACCACATAGTTGGAAAGTTTGAGAAAGCAGTGCTTCGTACATCGTCATCTGCATTTATATTTATATACCAGGCATTTTATTGCACCAAAGTGGGAGTGTGGTATGAGATGCACTTTTTGTAAGTCTGAGCCTCACTGCAACTTCATTATGCACCAACTCAAACTTTTTAACATTTTGGCAGCAGTTTTTTGTAACATGTAAAACCATGTCATCTTTTTTGTTTTATGGTCTGCCTCACTTACGAGGGTCCATCAAAAACGTCCAAGATTGTTCCCTTTGTGTGTGAACGGTAAGTAGCACTGATGTGTACGGAGCAGGAGGAAGCAATAACCTTCATGAGGAAGTATTCACAATTATGTCTCTTGATCAACATCAACAACACGTTTTTGTTTCCACTGGTACGTGAGCATTTGTGATTTCACCATAGACCTGAAACTGGAGCATGGTGAAATCACAAATGTTGATGTACCAGTGATCACAAAATCGTGTGGAACTCAGGAGCCGATGTTGATCAAGAGACGCATATTTTTATTGGCATACCATTTATGTCGTTCTCTACTTCGGTCCTCCACCGCTGTAGGCAGGTCTTAACAAAGTGCAGCTCTTCTTCGGTGATGCTGTGGGGGGCTGGGTGTGGCGGGCAGTCAATGGGGTGTCTGCACTGGGTGAAGGGCTTGTATATGGGGGTCCGCTGGCAACTGGAAACGCTGGAAACCGGATCTTCCGATGACTCTGGTTCTCCGGGTTCGCTGAAGAGAGCGAGAAAACCATAAACGGATTAAGGTACAGCACCAGGGTTTGACATGGCGATAGAAAGGATGGCCAAAACTTTGAAGAGTAAAGTCAAAAAATTTAAACACCTGTCGAAGACGGCTTCGCTGAGCGGGTGGTTTGCAGGAGTCGGTGACGATGTGGCTATTCTCGAGTCTTCAGCTGGGGAAACACTCGTAGGCTTGGTGGTAGCAAACTCCAACACGAACTGCAGCATGTCAGCCAGAGGATACTTGGTAGGTCCTGAGCCATAGTTTTTATAACTAATTAATAAAGACAAAAGGTAATTAGACCAAGATTTGTCCTCATAAAATGAAGATATTTTAAAATGACCAGGTGACTTACCACTCCAGCTTCTGTTGGAGGAGTGCAAGATGTTCCTTGAGTTTTTTCACCTCTCCTCTCCGCTCATGGGTCCGATCTATGTTTCTGTGAAGATATCTGTACACAGAAATATCAGACAATCCCCATTGAAGGTGTGTGCTGAAATATTTACATGTAGCGGCCTTGTTTTTGTCTTCACTTCAACATTTCTGAAGGAACAAGGTCGTAAGACAAACCTGGTGAAATATGGTGCGACTTGTAGGTTTCCTTTAAAGTTGTCAACATGTCAAAACTGAATGAACATTCCATGATGCTTTTTATTTGTAGAAAACTCACCTGTCCATGTAAATAATTTGAGGAAACTCCAGTTTCTTGTGTATCTTCTCAGGACGCCCAAGCTGAGTGTTGAATTCAAATCTAGAAAGTTCGAATGTCAAGACTGGTGGTAGCTTTTTGAACCATCGCTGCAACCAAGAGAAAATATTCAAAACTTTATCAGTAGATGATAATAATTTACAAAACTGGCTGAACATACTGAATATATTTTAAGAACTGTTATTTTTTATTTTTGTTCACCTCCCGGCCAGACGTGACGCCGTGATCTGAATGTAGAGACTCGATCTCTTTCTCAACCATCGCCCCTTCGAGGCATTCGTCCAGGTTGTTGAAGCCGTTGACTTGCAGCGGGTACTGGCCAAACTGCTCAATGTTACATAACGTCTTACCTATCAGAATCCCACACAGGTGAGTGACATCACAGAAAAATTCATATCAATAATGAAACCACGACAAAAACACTGAACTCCTACCCTCGTGTCTTCTTTCTGTCACGAAGGTACCGTAGAAAAGTTGGACCATGGGGTTACGTTGTTTGTCCTCTGCGTTACTAAAAGTAAAACATGATATTATCTTTTAATTATTTTAGCAAAAAGAGCAGCCATTGACAATGCGTTGATGATATTAACATATAACTTACTTTCCATTGGCAGCCAGCTGAAACGCATCCTCGAGCCAGTCGAGCAGTTTGTGGGAAAACTCACTGACATCCTGAAATGGACGCATTTGAGTTATATCTTTCTCTTTACTTCATTAATCCTCAGATTAAGAAATTAGGGACAAAAAAGTCAACACTGCCCATCAGGGAATCAACCCGAAGGCTTCCACATGAAAGGTGGTCAAAGAATTTAAGAAACTCTTGAAAATGTTATTTACTGTATCAACAAACATACTCTACTTTCTTGGCATCATGGTAACTCGTGGAAAGAAATGGATTGACTTTGTATTTCAGGAGAGAAGTTGAATGGGAGTCTATGGAGCCAGAGCCATTTTGGATCCAGCGCCTAGTGGCCCTCGGTGGTATTGCAGTTTAAGGCACTTCTGCATTGGCTTAATTTTTCAGGCCCGGAACCAAGCGCACTTTTATATCAATGTCAATGTCCTTCAAAAATACAGACAAAACTTTACTCATCTCCACAAAACAAGGTGGTAGAAGGTTAAAAGAGAGGGATATTGGAGCGTTCTAACTTTCATTTAAAAACAATCTAAGCATCTCTTTAACAGTGGCTACACATTTCAGGGAAACCAGATTGCTGAAGTGTCCTGCTGCCATCTGGGACAGGAATAGGAACCTTATCAACAAATGGGATGCCATCGAACCAAGTTGTGCTGTTAAAAAACAAACGCTGTATGTGTGTTGTGTTTCTTTTGTACCTGCTGGGCCTCATTGGTCCTGAAGGCGTCACGCAGTAACTCCACTGCAGCAGAAGGATCCACAAACCTGCGGGTGGATCCCACCATGAGGGCGAACAGACAGCGGAGCTCCTGCATGAACGCTATGTTCCTCTTGTCCTGTCAACATAAACTTTTTTTTATCGCCTTTATACCATCACACAGATTTTATGTCTAATTCCTAACATTAACCAACGTTAACGAAAATGTGGAAACAAAACACTGACTCACTGAATGGCTCTTGCACTTCTCCAGCAGTCGCTCAGTCAGATGGTAGTTGAGAACAAGTCTCCTGAAGACAGGCAGGTGGAACAGTGACTGCAACAAGACGACCCAACAAGGAGCGTAAATAAAAACGCTCGGGTGAAGGTTGAATGTGGGAGATTACCAGATGGCACGTCATAATTACAGTGGTTATTCATTATAATGCTTCAGAAAGTCTACGACGATGAAGCGACGAGTCAGGCGAGGTGTTCTGAGTGACATTCACGTTTCGAGAGGGGCATAACGTCGCTGTCTAAGACCAAATAAGGTGCGTCGGGTCACCAGCTGGGTTTTCTTTGTGCAACTGTGAATTTGTCCCCCAGAGTCAGACCGTCAACACCGAGTTCTACTGGGACCTTCTGAGGCGTCTGAGGGGAAACATTGGCTGCAAACCACCTGAGCTGTGGCGCCATGGCAACAACACGTAGTCACAAAAACATGTTCATACGCAACAGGATTAGTCTGCAGGTTTTAGACCTTCTTCATGTAACCTATGAGAGGAACTTATTTACATTTTGAATGTCTTGTGCTGATGCTCTCTGTAACTTTCTTTGTTTTTATTGTTATCAAATATCAATCAGTTTTATATCAGCAGCCAGGAATGGACACCACAACACTTTGTTATAAGATACTCATGATAAACTAAACGCATTAATAATGCCACTCAGTAAGTCTTATGTGCGGTGGAGCTTCTGAGCACTTATGAATATCTTGATGTATATATATTTCCATTTGAGCAGGAAATTCAATTATGGCTTATCTTAGCTTTACTATAATTTGTACCACAAAAGGATAATAGAGGGAATAAGAGCTGACAACTGAATCATGTGGTCACTCAGCTTCAATCTGATAGCATAATTACATTTTAGGGGGAGACTACTTTATCAAGAGTCGGGTTCTGTTGAGTCTACAATGATCGTCTCAGCTGTAACACTGAAAAAAATAAAAATAAAACAAACAAAAGGGTATCATCTGAGCACCATTTGTATTCTAACAACACAGCCTCATTTGCCTCATTTCCCAGATAATAACCGCTGTCCTGCAGGAATTTGACATCTAAATTGATGAAGAGTTCAATAGAGACAAAAACAATCACTGCCTCCACTCTGCCCATTTCAGACTGGGAAGTCCACCGCTCGCTCCATCCTCACATCAATCGCGATTTAATTATCCACACAGCCGGTGTATCTGAGCGAAAGGGCTCCGGTTTCTGCCGGGCCACCTGATAGTCCTGGCTGACTTCAAGCTGGAATGGATTTATAATAAAATTAGCAGCTCCGAGAAATCCTGTACACTGCAAAAACTGTGGGTCTAACCAAGTAAAATAATCTTAAATTTAGATTTTGGATCAGTCCTGTTTATAAAAGAATTGGATCATCTGGTGCTTTTTCAGGCAGATCATTTGATCGTTTTAGTCTTTATTTGATTTACTTTTTACTCGATACAAGAAACGTACAACTTTAAGTAGTTTGTCAGAGCAAGAACGTCTCATTTCAAGCATCACACAGCAAATTTGTTCTGTTTACCAAGATTAAAAATCTTGATTCTGCAAATATGAGGTTAATTTCTTGTTTTAAAAGTTGTGTTTTTTTTTCTTGTATTTTGGCCGAGCTTTTTTTGCAGTGTAAGTTCTAATTTAGCAGGTTTGTTTTCTTTTCTTTTGATATTTAACTTAATTGCACCAGATAACTAAAAATGGCACTAATCTTACATTGGAAGAACTCAACACAACATTGCAGAGATTGGAGAAAACCAAAGAGACATTTTGCTGAAGTCAGAAATCTTTAAAGGGAAACTCCGTCTCTATAAATGTTTGTCCAGCTAAGTGAGAGAGCTATTTAAGTCTTTAAAGCAACAGAAGCCAGACAGTGTTCGAACAGGTGGACACTCGGAAGGAGCACTTAACAGAGTACATGTAATGTACACGGACATGTGACATGGAGCTCTCGATGGTAAATGTCCTTAATAACAAAATATATTAAAATTTTGGTTGGCTTAATTTTTTGTCCTAAATTTTTTTTCTCTTAATTTTTTACACAATTTAGAATAGCTAAATGTATTTGAGCCATCCAAGTAAAAGAGTTATCAAGTGAGTCTTCTGAAAGGCACCCTCATACCATCATGGATGCTGGCTTTTAAACTGAGCGCTGATAACAAGCTGGATGGTCCCTCTCCTCTTTAGCCTTTTGGACGCGCCGTCCAAAAAGTGTTCATGAGCCCATGCAGTGATTTCCACAGGTTCTGTTTTTAATACAGTCCCACCTGCGGTCCCAAAGTTCACGGCCATCCAATATTGGTTTTCAGCCTTGTCCCTTGTTTTGTTTTTGTGTGTGTTTTACTTTGTTGCTTATTATGTGTTTTTACAAAAAAACAATAAAAAAAAACCCAGCTCCTCATTCTCACCTGGATGACGGCGCTGAACCAGCAGGTGTTTCCTACATTGCGGATGCCCACGGGCCAGTCGTCGTGCCGGATCCAGTCTGCAGGGCTGCACATATCGCTCTGGGCTTCACATCTCTTCCTCTTCATCCTGGCTGCATTCTCCTCGGCGCTGGCCTCCAGAGCCCTGCACAACATCAAATTACCTGTTTGAAAGCATCGATCTGACAACTCTATTAAAACGCAGGTTAAATTCCCTGTTCTGTGTACTCTATTCTGTAGCTTGTAAAATAAATTCCCCTGAAGGTCTCACAGGAAAACACAAAATGAGTCACAGGACAGAAGCAAATGTCTGATGTGCAAACAGGTGCCGATAATCATGTTTATTATCAGCATGTTAAACCGAGCACTAACTAGAATTACACCACTAACTGGAACTAAGGCCTAGTGGTTGAAAGACTTTGCTCAAGTTGTAGTTTACATGCATATCTGTTCAAACCCATATAGATATTGAACTCACAGTGACCTTAACCTTTGACCTCCAAAATCGAAACAGCTTTTTGAAGGTTTTTGAGTCTATTTGTCGGGCTTTCTCTGCTCAGTGAACATTGAAGATCCTTGGTGCACCATAAACATCACAATCCGTCCAATACTTCAGTCTGGACCAACATGGTGACAATGCCATCAGCTTGAATGGCCAAATAGTAAATGTACTCAATGCTTCAGGCTTCCTTCAACCTCCGATTGACTGTTAGGTCAGGCTGATTTTAAATTCAGACAATATGAAACAGCTTAAGAAGAATCTTTCAGTCCCAAAACATCGTTCATATTCAATCCAGTTATTTAATTTTGGACTGGCAACTGCTGTTCTGTGTGTTTTTGTTCAGCATGGACTGTCAGCTGTCAGCAGTGACCTCCCCTCAGAGTATTGGCTGTTTAATGCTAATAATAATAATAATAATTGTGGTATCTAGGCGGTTTGTGAGCCAGAGAAGAAGAATAATCTAAATTTTTCCAAGAAAGTCAGCAGTAATAAAAAAGGAGCACGGTTTAAAAAGCAGGCTGTCCCATACCTGTGGAATTCCCTCTCCTCTTCCTGGGCGTTGTGGGACTCCTGGAGGCTGAGCTCGATGGCGGTCTGCAGTTCATCTTTAGGAAGTCCTGAAGAAACAGACAAAAGAGATTCTAGTTGAATCCCCACGTCGCTTGCTCAGGTCTCTGGACCAGCAGCTTGTAGTGGTTCTTTGATCCAGACCAGCTGTTGCACCTCTGAAACTTTGGTACAGACTCACCCTTCAGATCAGGTTGTCAACTTCATTATCAGTGTTCAACTCTCCACTGAAAACATATCTATTGTGACTGGCAATTGCAGATTATCCCCAATTTTATGTCTTTTTTTAGTATTAGTTATTCATTCATGTAGATCCTCGTGTGTTGTTTTGGCTGAATATTGTTTGTAAATTCTTTTAATTTTGCTCTATATCTAAATTAGTTTTCAATAGCTTGATTGTGTCAAGTTTATCTGATGTATTTAAGTCAGTTTGATGTTGTGCAGCACTTTTGTTGTATTTAAATGTTCTATATAAATAAAACGGACTTGATTTGACTTATTTAACACAAAATCTGTCATTTGTACTGACGGTCTTACTTCATTCTTGCCTCAATTTGTAGTTCTGTTTTATTGTTTATTATGAGTATTTTTGAAATGTGGGAATTATTGGAAACTTTACTGCATGTAGTCTGAATATTGCACTTGCTTGTTTTTTACCTTTCTGGCCCTCCCAGGCCTCTTCAGATGTCCCTGACTCATGTGGTTCTCCAGGGTCCTGAACCTCTGCAGGCTGGGTTGTCAGCAGTCCAACAGCATGTCCGACGTCACCCTGACTGGACTGAAACAGAGAAGACGATGGGATACACCACAAACACAAAATAAACGTGTATGAAAGACTCCTACAATTAGCCTAATTAACATAAAAGTAAAGTAGGACCACGTTTTTTAGGCTGATTTAACAACTAGGAAAAGCAAGCAAGGCTAAAAAAGAAAGGAGATTCACGGTGTTTCTAAGGTTCTGAAATTACAGTAATTGTTCATTTGTTTGGCTGTAAAAGAACCAACAACAACAAAAATCCTGTGGATAATCTTAAAACTGATGATGATGTCTTGGTCTTACATTCAGGGCTCTGTAGAGGATCTGTTGGTCCTGGATGCCAGTGATCTCCCTCAGCTGGTTGATCAGCATTTCGCTCTGCTGAGAGAAAAGATTGAACAGACGGAAAAACAATAGTCAAACTTCAGATATATCGTGCACAGTTTTAGCAAATTCTCAGGGTCTTACCCAAGTGGCAAACAACGGTGACGTCACCCTTTGGTTTGCGAACGACTCTTATGATTTTATCTGTTGCCATCTTTGCTAGTTCGGAGCGGTTTGGAGCAGGAAGTGACCATATTTGGACGAGCTGGGGGAGGAGCCAGCGGTGGATCTGACCGATCTGATCGGAAACCTGACGATACTACGTCCCGCCCACCGATAGCTGTAACCTGACTGCACCACAGGCCTGTCAATCAAACAGACACGCCCCCCAAAAACAGGTCTTCTTGAATCTTCTTTTCTAATGAATGAGGGATTATTTTCAGATGGACCTCCAGAAAACTAATAAGAAGGAGTGACTTTAGCTAACAACACCGAGATAACTGATGGACACATTTTATTCACTTTGGATTTGATGAGAGAAGTTGAATGGGAGTCTATGGAGCCGGAGGCTTTTTGGAGCCGACCTCTAGTGGCACTCGCTGGTATTGCAGCTGAAGACGCTTCTGGATCAGAACCATTTTACAGACCTGAAGCTACGAACACTTTTATAAACAGTCTGTGGTTTTACCTCCCATTATAACACTGTATTTTCATGGCAGCTAAGCCAAATAAACACAAAAAAACCCTGATTGTCATAGTTATACTTTTAACACAAGACATAACATGTTATTTAGTGGACTGTGTTACCTGCTGTTTCACCCATTTCCAATCTTTGTACTACTTTAGCACATAAAAGCTAAATGTCTAGCTTGGTATTTACAAAAGAGTGTATTCCTGTCAAACTATTCCAGTAACGCATCACATTTAAGGTTTAAACAAACACTTTTTTCTGTCAACTCTTCAGCCTACGTTTCCTTTAAGCTAAACCCAATCATGCGAGGAATTTACTGAAGCGGAGGTGCAACCGATTGTTCGCCAGCTCACATCCCATTTTCCACAATTAGACAGGTAAACACAAATGTTCACATGGTCATCATATGTTTTGACCTCATGAAGTTCTTCAGAGGAATATAGTCTAACATGAGTGTGCTGAGTGAGAGGCGCTATATAAAGCCTGCTATCCCGGCAGCAGGTGGACGTATCATGGTGTGTCTCTCTCTCACACACACACACACACACACACACACACACACACACACACACACACACACACACACACACACACACACACACACACACACACACACACACACACACACACACACACACACACACACACACACACACACACACAAGAAGCCAAGAGCAGGCTGACCAGACTTATATGGAGTCCAGAGACTATCTGAGACCCCCTCGGTTAGCCTCTATTTTAGGCTACTGACATGGATAGCACAAGTTTCTGTTTATCATTCCACTCACCAGGCCACCAGGCCACTGGGGGTCTCTTTCACAAACACACACACACACACACACACACACACACACACACACACACACACACACACACACACACACACACACACACACACACACACACACACACACACACACACACACACACACAATGTCAATACCAAAACAGAAAACAGAAGCAAACATTTTGTTTTTTATGCCCGTATGTGATTTAACAGACTTTTCTACGAGGCCAATATATAAAATCCTTATCTTTAGAACATAAAATCTTTGGGCTCCTCCTTCTGTTTGAACAATTTAATGACCTACTAAACCAGATGCTCTAAAATAATGTGGTTAACTTTTTACTGCTGAGATTTAGAAATAAAATCTTCCCTATATTATATCAGTAGCCTATTTGATTAAATATAATCCACATATTTGATATCTTGTGAGACTAGCAGCTTTAAATATAATGCTTAAAATGCTCAACTTTTTATCCCAGTATCAGCTTATCATATCTACAAGAAACGTTGGGATATACGTCATTTAAAAAGCTAGTTTTTAGATATAACTTAATGCATTTAAAAAAAAAATGTATTTAAGTGTATCTTATGACTGCCGAATTGAAAGGTGTTATTTACAAAATTTAAAATGCCTTCAGATTTTTTTTTTAACCCGGGTTTACCCGAAACAAAGTGAGAGCCAACTTTAAAATGGCAGATTTTTAAATGCGCATTCGGCCTCCGGGATTCTGTCCACACAACAGAGGGGTTAGTGTTCGTGGGAGCGCCTCAGGCATCCACACGCTGTTTGGGTTAATAAAGCAGCTCCATCATCCTTCGCGCTCACCGAGTTCGACGACTTTTCTCCATTTTCAGACTTTTCTCCATTTTCAGACTTTTCACCTCTCATTGCAGATAAAAACCCGAATTTCTTCCCACAAAAAAAAGAAGCTTTCAGTGATGACTCCGACTCCAACCAGCTCCATCTGTCAAGCGCCGAGTGCGACCGGCCAGCTGCGCGCGCTCACCTGTCAGGACACGCGCGTGCACTGTGTGGTGGTGGTGGTGGTGGTGGGGGGGGGGTCGCTCACATTAAACAGCACGCGTGCACTGTGTGGTGGTGGTGGTGGTGGTGGGGGGGGGGGGGGTCGCTCACATTAAACAGCACGCGTGCACTGTGTTGTGGTGGTGGGGGGGGGGGGGGGGGAGGTCGCTCACATTAAACAGCACGCGTGCACTGTGTGGTGGTGGTGGTGGGGGGGGGGGTCGCTCACATTAAACAGCACGCGCGCACTCGCGACCTGAATAACGAGACGTTTCTTGGTGTAATTCAATACTTCTAGTGTCTGTGACCGATTTAAACTGTTTAAAACATTACTACCCCAATGACTTTACAGCATGTGGAGAGACTGTGACTTCAGCCTCAGGTACTTATACACTAAAATATATATATATATATATATATATATATATATATATATATATATTTTTAAACTCCCACTTTATTCTGTATTTTTCCAGTTTAAGAAGCTGTTTGATGTTATAATTTTAGCATCACTCCATGTTTTGCTCTTTTATTACAGATTTTCTGATGAAAACTTGGATTTTAATGTGATTCAATGAGATTTGTTGATTGCGGTGGCGGGGCGTGGTTAGCTCAGCTGCAGGGGTGGAGGGAGGGGTGGAGGGAGGGAGTAGTTCAGGGAACGGTGCCTGGAGGAGGATAATTGAACTGAATCCGGGGAATTGGTTTCTTCCCTTATATAAGTGAGCAGGACCTGGTGTGGGGGGAGGGGGTGGGGCAGGAGAGGACCGGCCTCTCCTCCACACCGGGTGGAGCAGAGTGTGTCCCGCAGTGTGGATAAACCAAACTTTGTGCCTCAGACGTGCTACATTGATATTCTAGCAATTATAATATTAATAAATAATAATAATAACAACAAACTTTACTTGTTAAATGTAGCTGAAAGTGACAGAATTATGTTAAAATGTAATTTAAAAATAAAAATGCCAATATTAAGATTAAACACAACACAACATTTAAAAAAAATTGAGTTAAAATATAGAAGGCATTAGGTTCTCAGAGTAGTTTTTTTTTTTAAGTAATAACAATCTGTGATGAACTGTAAAAGTTTTTTATAATATACAAAACATACCTTATGTAATACCTTAAAGAGTATACTTTAATAAACCTCAAAACTTTAACACTTTTTGATAGTTAAGTACAATAAATATCAGATACTTTAAGACTTTTAATAAAGTAAAATTTAGGTGACTAACTTACCAAAGTTATTTTCTGGTTTGATATCTGCACTTTTGACTGAAGCCTGACTCTCAGTTAATTTAAATTAATGTTCATAATCCTCTGAAGTGGCACTAAACAAACCTTCAGGGATTTAGTTTTTGTTCTGTCCGGCGTGTTTCATGATTATCTGTATCACCTTACACGGACAGTGGAAAATCAATATCAGTGCATCCAAAATGTCTGCAGTACCCTGTTCATTGTTCCTCTCTTCCACCCTGGACAGCTTCAACCTATGAGATGAATCTGTGGATATTTCTTATATTAACACGACAAACATTTGGACGTGACACCTGTAAACTGGAAGGTTAAGTTTTGTCTTGATGTCTCTCATTTGGCTGATACTGTTGCTCTCAGGTAAGATGCTTTTTTTTTTTTAGTCGAAAGAAATGTCCAAACAGTTGAATTTTCTTTAACAGCAATAATTTATTTGCACGTTCGATATCACCTGCAGGGTTTTATTCTAGGAATTTTTAGAATTTTAGTTTGTTTTTAAGGCGTCCCAATTTGCCCACGTTAGTGATGTAGCTTTAACTTTCAGCCCATTTGGCTGAATGTGTGCCAGAGAAGCCGAAGAGATCCGCTCTGAACCAGCTGACCAGGACCCTGCTGAGGAGATACGACTGCGGAGTCCGACCCGTTCACAACTGGACCAGTACCACCACTATTTACATAGACCTCATTCTACAGTCCGTCCTCGCAGTGGTAGGTCAGCTTTAAATGATTATTTACACTGCTGCTAAAATGAACTGTTTTTCTTCCACTAGTTAGAGAAATTTCATTTCTTGTAAAGAGACATTTTATTCAATGTCAGTGTTCGTTTCTTGGCCAAATACAAAGTTGGCAAAGAAGCTGGGATTTGTAGTTTTTCCTTAAAATGTCAATGTTCATCATATTTTTTTTTATTCATTTTAATATATTTATTTATGTAATATAAGGTTAATTAAACTCAAATTGTAACTACAGGAGCTTTAATATAAAGCAAAAGTAGGCTATTGTTAAGAGTATCTTTCATCACATTCAAGACATTTTTCTTTTCCCAGGATGGAAAGACTCAGAGCATAACCACAAGTATTTGGTACAAACAGGTACGTCGCCTCTGCATTTTCTTTATGTTTAACAACTTCTTCATGGTATATTGCAAGTCTTGTGAATGCAGAATTATTTCCTTTATCATTGGTAACACAGGCAGTTAAGTTGTACTTTTGCTTTTTAATATATCTGCTTTTTCTCTTGCGTATGAATCCTGTTATTTTACCTGAAAACCTGCCGTTTTCAGATCTGGAGGGATGAGTTCCTTGTCTGGGACCCGGAGGAGTTTGATGGCATCAACGAGATCTCGCTGTCGTCTGATGCCATCTGGATACCCGATGTTATCGTCAGTGAATTGTAAGACGTTACTGAAACAGTCACTTTGAAACATATTTGTAAAGTGCTGCAGTCAACTGTCTGTCAGTATGAAGGTCTGATGCATGCTGTAGTTATACTATGAATATTAAATCAGACCAAAAGTACAGATTGAAAAAGGTTTTTTCTGTGGCAAGGTTTGCTCATTTCAGAGTGTGTCCTTGTCCTTCACAAACTAAATGTGAATATATGACTGTACAACTTGACCTCGGGGCCTGGACCTTGAAATGCTCTCAGAAAATAACAGAAGCATTCACTGTGTTAACTGTAATTCAAGACAGTCTATATTGAAATAAAACAACATACCTGGAAACCGAGGGTCAAATATATTTTAAAATGTAGACACTACTGAAATGGACTGAAAAATATGAAGTAAAAATGTTGTGTAATAATGTACATGATGAATAGTAGACAATCCACAGGATACATGTCCTTTAACATACTGTAGATAAATATTACACAAGAAATTGTCCTTATTATTGCTATCCTTCTCTTTGATGTAGAAACATCGCCATGGTGATCAATAAATCTAAATAAAAGTAAATTCCACCGAACTAAATTGTGGTAATCAGTCACGGCACGTGAACCGCCACACTTCCACCACAGTTACATACGGAGGTCATGGTGACATAAAGGTTTTTAGTCGTCTCGCCTTTCCTTCCTCTCTCTTTCATGTGTTCCCAGTGTGGACGAGGGGAAGTCCACTCCGATCCCGTACGTTTACGTCAACTCCTCCGGCTCGGTGAAGAACTACCGGCCCGTACAGGTGGTGCTGGCCTGCAGCCTGGAGATGTACGCCTTTCCGTTTGACAAGCAGAACTGCAGCCTCACCTTCCGCAGCTGGCTTCACTCGGGTCGGTTTCTGTCCTCAGATGGAGTGTTGGGAAAAAAAGAAAAAGAGTTTGGCTATTTTACAGCATATAGTTTTCACTGTGGTGCAGAACAGCTTTAAAAAATGTGCTTGACACAATATTCCTAATTTAGGATCCATTTTCAATGACCTTCGATCAACTAAACCTATTCAGGCCAACCTTAAGTCCAAGTGAACATTTGTGCCAAATTTGAAGGAGGTCCCGCAAAGCATTTACAAGATATTACATTCAGAAGAAACATGGAAACGTGATCTTACAGTGACCATCGACCTTTACCTCCAAAATCTAAAAAGTTCATCCTTGAGTCCAAGAAAACATTTGTGCCAAATTTGAATTCACAAAATGTACTTGTACTTGCAATGAGAAAACAGAAATGTACTGCTTTGTTCTGTTGTTCTTCCCGTTCCCTGACATTTTTGCTGTGTATTATCTTTTCCGTCCACAGTGAAAGAAATAGACCTGGCTCTGTGGAGGAGTGCGGAGGCCGTAGCCAACGATAAAAGGGAGTTCATGAACGACGGTGAATGGGAACTGCTGTCCATTCCTTCACACTACCTGCAGATCCGCCAAGACGACACCGACTACGCTCAAATCCAGTTCAATGTATGTTCCTTACTGTCTCATTCATCACATTTAAAGAGAGGAAAACGGGAACAGAAAACCATAGTGAAAGTTATCTTTACCCTGAACCTATCCTGGTATCTAACGGCAACAGCTGAGCAACGAGTGACTGCGATGACGGTGATTGCTCGTCGATGGTGAGCTTTAAACTGTAAACCCTCCACGGGAAGCGTGAAGCAATCGGCTGTGACCTTCCTGGATCGAGCCGATGCGCTGAAGCCAAAACGATGAGGCCGAGGCCGTTTCCTGGCAAGCAAAGAGACAGATAGAGAGAAGAGCTGATAGACAGAGGAGGGCGAGCAACCATAATGAGACTGTCTCAGCAGCCGCCTGATCAATGGACTTCTTGTTAGAGGCGAGCAAAATGGCCCCATAGCCCCGATGCAGGTGGAGAGCACGGAGGGCTGCTGTTTATTCAGCCCAGAGAGAGAAGGCTTTCTGGTAATAGAGCGTTTCACTGGGACATGATTACATTAAGGGAGTTCTGTTGCAAAGAGTATATACGTCATACAAAACGTGTTTCAGCTGGAAAAAGATGCAGATTCATTTTTTTGTGTTGAAATAAAAACGGTCTTGCTTTTCTCTACCTAAACAATAATACAGAGTATAGCCTGCAAAGAGCAAATACCTTCTACTAATATCAGTGGAAAAATAGGTGGAGACAGAAAACTCAGACAACTACTTCAAAATCCGCACAAATAACAACAACAAAAATCTAGAAAAATATTCTATATTTTTATGCCATTTTTGCCAACTCAGTTAAGATGAGATGATATTCTTTTCTCACTGTCCTTATCTTTGGTTCAGGTGTTGATCCGCCGGCGCCCCCTGTTGTACGTGGTGGGCCTCCTCATCCCCAGCATCTTCCTTATGCTGGTGGATGTGACCA
Source organism: Brachyistius frenatus (assembly GCF_029030835.1). NCBI lineage: Eukaryota > Metazoa > Chordata > Actinopteri > Embiotocidae > Brachyistius > Brachyistius frenatus. The sequence continues at coordinate 880,471 of NW_027210683.1, forward strand.
GTTTCTACCTGCCTCTGAACAGCGGCACACGCATCGTCTTCAAGATCAGCATCCTGCTGGGCTACACCGTCTTCAGGGTGAACCTGACCGACGAGCTGCCGGCTACCGCTGTCAGGACGCCGCTCATCGGTCAGATAGTTCACGGTTTCTATTCTATTACATTCTCCCTGTTGTAGCCCTCCATTTTTAAAGGAATATTTTTTGATATATCTACTGTTTTTTGTAGTATATCTTCTAGACATTGTACTTACTTACTTTTTCTGTTTTTGCAACCAGATAACCTACTGGTCTCACATAACAAATTCCAAAATGCAACAAGAACTACAATCCCGAGGAATCCAGCAGAATGACATCAGTAACCTGTGCAGAGTTTTAAATGTCTGCAACTACGAAAGGGATAGAAGAAACCGCTTTACTGAGTGTCCTGAATAACTTTTAGGGAAACAAAAGAATCTTCTTAAAATCTAAAACATCCTACAATTAAACTATGAAAACTGATTAGTTTCACCTGTCCCTCGTGGTCCTTCCCTCCCTGCTGTATTTAGTCTGTCAACTTCTTTCTGTTCCCCAAACCACAAATGTCCACGTCCCAGCGGTCACGTTAACGTCACGAGGCGCTGATGTTGATGGAGAGACGACACTCATCAAGGTCGTTGCTTCCTGCTGTCCCGCGTTCAACCGGGGAACACTTTAAACTTTTTGATTGCACCTCATGCTCTTTAAAAACTGCAAATATTATGAGAAAGTAGATAATAAGGAAAGTCAGTTTAGGTCTAAATAGTGCAGCACTAACAGAGTGGCACAACATGGAGGGAAGTTTGGAAACGTGACAACTATCACTGATGCTTTAACCTGATTACTGACTCTGATTTAGTGATTGTGTAAATATCCAGAGTCGAGATCGTCCCTGATTTCCCTCCCATCTCCGTTCAGGTGTGTTCTTTGCGGTGTCCATGGCCCTGCTGATGCTCAGTCTGACCAAGTCTATCCTGGTCGTGAAGCTGCTGCACCACAGCGAGCAGGAGGTCAGGCAGATGTCGGTGTCGGCCTGCCTGCTGGACAAGTACGGCTCGGCGACTCACGGCTTCACGGCGAGCGCCTTGACTTCCACCAAAACCCTCGACCGCATCGACTCGTCCGGAGGTAGGCTGGAGGCTCAAAAGGCCGTTCAGAGCTCGTTCTGGCTTTCTGATTACAAAAATAACTTCATGAGTCACGGCTGAGAGACGCTCGGATAAAAAAGGAAGCACGTTTTATCTGAGCCCTAAAAATAGGATGAAACACTCAACTCAAAGCGTCACAGGTATCGGGGGAATTGTCTCATCCTCACTGATGCTCACGTTCATTTGCATGAATCTATATTCATTGTTCGGATTTTAAACCTAGAATTTCTTGATCTCATTCCAGATTACGAGCTGGAAGCCTCTCTGGATGAAGACCTGCTGTCCCTGAACGAGATCCAGGACGCTCCCTCTGGACTGGACTGGCTCCTCCAGGAGCTGGTGTTCCTCCGCACGGCTTTATCCCAGGACGACAGCGAGTCTTCGGCGCAGGCCGATTGGCTGGCCCTCTGCTCCAAGCTCGACCGCTGCCTGTTCCGCCTCTACCTGCTGGTTCTGGTCGTGTACGCCGGCACTCTGCTGCTGCTCTGGGCCAGCTGGAGCTCTGCCTGAACCGACTACACATTTAGACACGTCTTTTTAATGCATTTAGACGTCATGCTTTTTGGATTACGATGTCAGACGTTCATATTAAACGGTGCCAAAATGTATGTAAAAGTAAAAACGCAGCCTTACGATTGGTCCGAACACTCGATCCGATGACGTCAGCCCTGTCGAACTGGTATCATCCTACTATATGACGAAAATGGGAGATTCAGGAAAGCTCAGGAAAGTCGGTTTGACGTCACTTTACATGCAAAAATACAGTGAAAAATGAGGTAAAATAAGCAGACTTGGTTGGCCTCACCTACTTAGTCTGCTAGCTGTGTTGAATGTTAACTTCCTACCATTTATCTTTTGCCTTTAATTGCTTTTTGCATTTAATCTTGCTGCATTTTATGCTTTATGTGAAGAACTTTGAAATACCTTGTTGTTAAAATGTGATGTACAAATACAATATATGAAAAAACCCTGAAAACAAGCATAAGTGTGTCACCTATAATGAATTTGTTTAAAATATGTCAAGAAGTGGTCGTATTTAATTTCTCTTTGACATATTTTGTTGGAACTGAATAAACAGTTGAATATTATTGTTGTATAATTCAGATTTTTTTCACAATTGGGCTTTTTTGTGTGTCATTTTATGAGTTATAATAAGTCAATAAATGTTTAAAGTAAAATTCAAATTAAGAGAGCCTTCAACGTTGGTGATTTTACACACAACTACAGCAAATACTAAAGGTCAAAGGTGAAGTTGGTATTTAAACTGTGACAAACTGAGATTTAGTGTAATAATAATAATAATAATAATAATAATAATAATAATAATATATATATATATATATATATTTTAAAAGCCAATACAAATGACTGTTAAAAGTACAAAAATAAAATTCCAGCAGTCAGAAACCTTAAGATATTCTGTGTCCGTCCTCCCGCCGCTGCATCGTAACACCGCCCGGCTGAAAGAGACATTATTGCATCGGTGGTCGGTTATTATGTTTCCCGACAGAGAATATTTACTCTGAGATAACGTATAATAAAGCAGCTTCCCCACTGCCAGTGTGATGTTATGATATTGTATTCATACTTTAATCTCCATCTCTACTGCCACAAAATAGATCAATGGAAAGCATTCAGAGCTCAGCAGCTGTGTCTCTATTCCCCGTTGGTTTCCCCTAATAGTCGTGATAAGAATATCAAAAGTGCATCACAGAGAAACTTGCCAGTGGAACAATCCATATTAATGCAATTTTGATGCGATCTGCAGCCTCCTCTTCCAGTGGATCTGGTTGAAAGATGTTATGCAACACAACTGAAGATAAATGTTTCATCACTGCTTTGTGTGTTCGAGTCAAGATTTACTTTGAGTATCTTTGTCATTTCAAGATCTTTTATTTTCAATAAAAGAGAATGAATGAGATTGTTTTGTCAGTGAATTCCTTTTCTGAAATATTACAGGCTGACTGTAAGCTTATATTTAGAAAGACAACTACGAGCCCTCAAAGGCTGCTCTGCTCATGTTCATTATTGTTGAAGCATGGACTGCAGACAGCTGAGAAAGTAGGCCACAAACACATCTGCAGGAAATGTAACATGAATGAAGCTAAAGTCTTGTTACAGCTCTGCTTGGCTTTCATTTATTGGACTGAAAGCTTCAAAACCAAAGCAGATTTCAGAGCATTGTTTGAATTGTACTCTTAAAAAAAAAAGCTCAGCCAAAATACAAGAAAATTAAACCATAAATTTTAGGATACAACGATCTAATAGCAGTAAAATCATCTGTCCATGCAGTGAGTTCATTTGACTTGACAAGAAAACTTAAAATCAGCTGGTTCCTGTTTAGAAATAATAAACTCTGAGAAATGTTTAAAGGTTTGAACTCAGTAGAAAATGCTGGTTTTTAGATCAAACTGCTTGAGATCAGACTTACAGCAAAATAATAAGAAGAAACACATCAAATATTTGTAGATAATTCTTAATACATTTTTTTTTATTATTGAAAAAAAAGGCTCTCAACACAAGCTGAATTCAGAATTCAGGCTTTCTTCAGTCTCTGAAATGTAGTTTTGAGTTCTTCAGATGTAAAATTAATGCAATATTTAGTGATCTGGAGTAATTAAGTTAAAACAAAGCAAACCTGTTAAATTAGAACATAGACTGTAAAACAAGCTCAGCCAAAATAGAAGAAAAATGAAACTGTGAATTTAAGTGGACACTTTCTACACATTATCAATATTATTATTACTATTATTATCCTGGAAAACATGTCCAGCAGCAGCACTTTCAACTTCCAGACAAATAAGCCAAACCTATAACCAAGGACAGATACAGGAGATCATTCCTGCCCACTGCCATAAGACTTTACAATAACTCACCTCTGGCAAAATCCATCACAGTACAAAAACACTGTTGACTGTGTTTCTTGGTTTCTTGCTTGTATATTATATGTATATTATATATATAGATATATACTGTACCGTATGTATATATATATATATATGTTGACTGTGTTTATTGGTTTGTTGTATATAATATATATAGATATTTAATGTACTGTATATATACTGTATGTACTGTGCATTTTATATTTTATATTTATATTTTTTATTTTATTGCTTTCTATTATATTATTCTATTCTATTATTATTTTATTCTATTGTTTCTATTATTGCTCCTGTATGTATGCTGTTGTGGCGAAAAAATTTCCCCTCGGGGATTAATAAAGTATATACCTACCTACCTACCTACCTACCCTATAAATGACTCCTTTGTATAACAGCCAGATGTTACATCCTCTCCTTTTATTTTGAAAGGCCATTTTAATGTATTTAATCAATTTGCCATTTCCATTTCATTTTAACATCGGATTTTTGTCCTAAACCAACCAGACTGGCCATTTTATATCTTTTAAGACAATAAACTGAGACTCTTTCTATCTGTAGGTGAGATGACACTCTTTCCTGTTAGTTTCTTACTTAAAAATCACTAATATTCTGCTCTGCTGTTGTTACTTGATTAAATAATTTCTCCAGCATGAAATATGATCCGGTCTCAGAGCTCCGTAACTTGTATTTATGTGGGTGAGCTGCTGCTGTATTATCGAAGGAGGAGGAGTGGCGTCATGGCCGGAGGATACACCCTCACCAGCGGAGTGACACTAACGAGGTCACGCTGTTGGATGTGAGTGAAGTGGACGGATATCGTGGATGGATATGGTGGATGGATATCGTGGATGGATATGGGGGATGGATATGGGGGATGGATATGGGGGATGGATATGGGGGATGGATATGGGGGATGGATATGGGGGATGTGGGTGTCAGGTGACCCGAGGCCTTTCATCAGAGCAACAGGCACACTTCAGAGGGACACACAGGTGAACCGGCACCATGAGACTCTCAACCGCCTGGACGGCACTGATTTACCTGCTGATTCATGGAGCATCCAGAGCCTACACAGGTAAACCAACTTCTCAATATATACATCCAAATATTTCATTATTAAACTAAGCTAACGGCATAACGGAGTGTTTTAATTCACTAAAAAAGAGGATGTTTTGGACCAACTTTAAAAAAAAAAAATCCAATTGTTGCACCTAAAGTTATTTTTTTTTCTTCTAATTCTATTTAGGATTTGGTCAAACTTAAAATTATGATTTAATATCAATCTGAAACATTTATTTTACACAAGAAGTACTTTCATATAAAGTAAAAAAAAGAAGATAAGGGACAAACAGCATTTTCTCACTTTGTTACAACTTCACTTCTTCACATTGGAAAAAAAAAATATTTACAATTATATCAAAGTAAAGTTTTTTACTTTCTAAGTAAAATCTGATTAATTCCAAATTAGTAAATGAGAATTTTTATTGACCAATTTGGAATCTCAGATTCAACAAATATCTACAGAAATACACATTTTAATGTCTTTAAAATACATTATAAAAACATATCAGGACTGATATGATGTTATTATTTTAATTTAAACTTTACTGTAGAGTTAATTATCTGTTATTTTAGGAAACTCAGATGACATAACAACTACTACGTTCTACGTTCGTGCCTCAGAGGATTAAAATTAAAAATATCACTGCTGATTAGGAATAAATTTGATTAAAATGTTACATAACAATACAGATTTTGTCATTTTCTGCGTGTTTACTATAAATTAGAAGCTGATTATTGGGCGTTTTTTGTTATTTGGTCAGTTTAGAGAATTTCTTTGTGATGGTTATTAAACTTTAACAAACTGTCGGCATTTTTATTTGTTGAAAATACAATATATAACAAATGTAAACGTTAAAAGGTGCTTTTATTTTTAGATACATATTGTGGGCTATTATTTCAAAAAGAAACTAGTAAAACAGAAAAAGTTATGAAAGTAATTTTATAACATTTGTATTAAAGTAATGAGTAAGTTAGGTGGCTTTATTAAAAAGATTTCATTTCAAAATAATTGATAATTAAATGTTTTTGATGCCTTTCACTTCCGTTTAAGTTAGAAACAGAATTAACTTGATGTAAATTGGATTATTCATCCATCACAGGCAACGTCTTCAACCAGTGTTCCCATTTTAGAGGCGTCTTAGGGCCTGATCATAAACTTATATTAAATCATGTTAAGTAGACATAAAGTTCTTTGTGTTTTGTTCCCTCAGTGAAGAAACTGGGCAGCAGCTCTGGGAGATTTGCTAACGCCACGTTAGTGCGACTGTCTGAGTTTCTGAACGCCGGCTACAAGAAGGGAGTGAGACCGGTGAGAGACTGGAGGACGTCCACCATCGTGGCCATCGACCTCATGGTTTACTCCATCCTCAACGTGGTGAGTCTTTTTAAAATCAGCATCTTTCATAATTATCTGTATTACAACATAGAAACTGTCCTCATATGCCACAATATGACCTGATCTGATCAAATAAATATGATAATATTGTCTCTGATGACTCTGATTTCTCCTTTTATTCCACCGAAGGATGAGAAGAACCAGGTTTTGACGACGTATGTTTGGTACAGACAGGTAGGAATCATTTAAACATCCAGTTATTTCAGAAACTCAAACCTAGTTTAAAATTGTTTTTATTATCTATTTATTTTATTTAGTTTTCTAAATTTCAATTTAATTTTAATTGAATATATACTTGTTGACTCAATTTTGGTATTTTATTAAGTTTTAGGTGTATTTTATTGATTTATTTGACAGTTTTTTTTTTATCCATTTTAGTCAGTTTTACTTCTTGTTATATCTTTTTAAAAGTTTATTTAAATTTTAATTGACTTTTATGTATATGACTTTTATTTATTGTGGACCGTGAGGTGTGTGCGTGTGGAGAGGGATTATTTCTATTGTTTTTATTCTCATGCACTTTGTGTTAATGACTTCTGTATGAAAAGTTCTACTGATTTATCTTCTCCGATTCCTGAATGGTTCAGTCGTGGACGGATGAATTCCTGGTGTGGAATCCGGAGGACTTCGATGAAGTCAAACAGGTTTCGATACCGACGGCCAACGTGTGGGTGCCGGACATCCTCATCAATGAGTTGTAAGAGCTCTTTATTTCTGTCACACGCTCTCAGCCGTCCCGTTGTGCTCCACATGTTGTTGTCGTTGTCATTTCTGTGTCCGACCTGCAGCGTGGACGTGGGAAAGTCTCCAGACATCCCTTACGTCTACGTGACACACGACGGACTGGTGCGCAACTACAAGCCCATCCAGGTGGTGACGGCCTGCACGCTCAACATCTATAACTTCCCCTTCGACGTCCAGAAATGCAGCCTGACCTTCCAGAGCTGGCTCCACACCAGTGAGACTGACCATTTAAATGAACTTTCTTTTGTTCTTAAATAAGTTTTCTGCACATTCTGATCTTATCAATCCTTCTTGTTATCATCAGGATTTGGTTTTCTTATGGTAAAGCTTTGCAAATTGGCATTTTGCATGAAAGAAAATGCCACAAGCAGTTTATATTTATTAAGTACCTGCATGCAAAGTGCAGCCCACAGAAAAACCAACAAGCCTGAACCTGATCAATACAGTCTTTAAAACGGCACCAGGTGCCGTCGGCGGTAAGTGGATCACCTGTCGTGTCTGGAGCATCCAGCTCCCTCCTGCTGAGACGGGAGCTCACGGAGCCGAGCGGCTCGCTGAAGGCGGCCTCGCTGCCGTGGCTGCTTCACGCTGCTCCCAATATCGTGTTCTATTTTGCAGTTGATGACATCAACATCACCCTGATGCGAAGCCCCGAGGAGCTCCGGGAGGACAAGAGCGTCTTCATGAACCAGGGCGAGTGGGAGCTGCTGCACATCCTCTCCAACTACAAGATCTTCAGCGTGGACAACGACGACTACTACGCCGAGATGAAGTTCCACGTGAGTGTTTTGGATGGACTCATCAGGTTGTAGCTGTTTAAATGTGTCTAAAGTTCACTATATTTAAGTGGTTAGACTTTATAAAAACAGCTGCTGAGAGGTTACGTTGGAAAAACAGACGACAAATCCAGTTTCCCAAAAAGTTAGGACGCCGTGTAAAATGTAAATTAAAACAGAATGTGATCATTTCCAAACAGACCACAAACAACACATCAAATGTAGAAACTGCAAAATGTTATTGTTTTATAAAAAAAATACGTGTTCATTTTGTAAGTAATCGGGAGAAGACTGATCATATGTGTCTCTAACTTGGCTTTAAAAAAACCTACACTTCCCAGGTGGTGATCCGGCGGCGGCCATTGTTCTACACCGTGAACCTGCTGCTGCCCAGCATCTTCCTGATGGTGATGGACATCGTGGGCTTCTACCTGCCGCCGGACAGCGGAGAGAGAGTCTCCTTCAAGATCACGCTGCTGCTGGGCTACTCGGTCTTCCTCATCATCGTGTCTGACACCCTGCCTGCCACGGCCATAGGAACCCCGCTCATAGGTGCACGGAGCGTCAAAACTAATCTACTCTGTCTTTAAATTGATGAGGAAAAGTTGGTCAATTATGATGTCGGAGGGGGAAAGGATGCACGGGCAGACAAAACGAGTGGGGAACCGTCTTTGATCGACCTTACCTGTCCCGTAGGCGTGTACTTCGTGGTCTGCATGGCCCTCCTGGTGATCAGCCTCACCGAGACCGTGCTGATCGTACGTCTGGTCCACAAACAGGACCTGCAGCCGCCCGTTCCCCAGTGGGTGAAGTACCTGGTGCTGGAGAGGGCGCCGGTCCTCTTCTGCATCCACAAGAAGCACCGCCTCTGCTCCGGGCTGTCGTCCCAGGCCTCCGACCTGGAGCCCTACAAGGACAACAGTTACGGGACAGGTAAGGTGTCGGGTTACGGTGGTTTTTTTTTTTGTTGCTTGTAGGCGTCAGACCGGCGCTCTAAGTTGTCCCGTCTTGCAGCTCAGTGCGCGCTCCACCACACCTGTGAGATCGGCCGGAGGCTGAGTCAGCACGAGCGCGAGGCCGGCGGGCTGCTCGGCCTGCGCCTGCCCCCGTCCCGGGACAGCACGCCGCCCGTCGTGGACAACATCCTGCAGGAGGTGACGGCCATACGCCACTTCCTGGAGAAGAGGGACCGGTGTCGGGAGGTGGCCAAGGAGTGGCTGCAGGTGGGCTACGTGCTGGACGTGCTGCTCTTCAGGGTGTACCTGGTGGCCGTGGTGGCCTACAGCATCACGCTGGGCACGCTGTGGTCCGTGTGGCAGGTCGCCTGAGTTCCATCCGCGCTGCTGCGGACACGTGCTCAGTAGGGGGGAAGCAGGAAGTTAGGAACGGCCGGGGTTAGAGGCTGTGTGCTCGGTGGAGGTCAGAGGTCACAGGGAGGCACTCACACGGGGATGAAACGGTCGTAGGTATATTTGACACATTATCCCTCCAAACATCATCGTTTTAGGTTTTAAAATGACTTTAAAGCAACCTGAGACGTGTTATCGGGGTCGACCGACGCTTTGAGGGCTGAAACTGGAAATGCACTTTTCATCCATCATTATGAGGGTTTACAAAGGATGATAGCGACACAACGATCCCTGATATTCCAGCCGAGGAAACGCTTTACTGTCACATATTCAAGTTATTTAATGACACAAAATGCAAATGAAAATAGTTTAAAAACGTTATTGTGATGAAGCTGGAGATTTACAGTGAAGAAGAAAACTTGAACTCTCAACTCGGTGACTAAGTTTTGGTATTACTGTTAAACATCTGTCTAAATATTCAACATATCTATTCGCCCGTACATAAATTAGATAAGTAATAAATAAGCAATTTATATTGTTGAAAAATTGTTTGAAAAACTGTTTATATATTATGGAAAACGCCGCATGTCCTCTTAATTTGAAAATAGATGAATCAAACTGAATATTTATTGACACACTTTGAGATGCATATTGATTGGTTATTTATTTATAACATTTCTTGTAGACCGAGTTCATGCCACTGTATATCGTAAGCCTGAGAAAAGTTGTGGAATTATTATAGAAATATCAGACATCTTCAATCTATTGGGATTTTGAATATAATTAAAATATGTTTGGATAACTCTCTTGTAGACAGCAACAGATTTCAGTTGTGAAGTTTTCTTTAATTGTGTTGTTGTGCCAACGAGATAATATGGAATTACTGATGTTGTATATGCTTATAATAATATTTCACTACATGTAACAATGTTAAATTATAACTATTAAAAATGACCACAATTATCGCTCAAATCAAACTTTTACCATCTTCGCTTTGCTTTTTTTATGGAAGTCCAAGTGTGCCAGAATTATTAATTTTTTTAAACAGTAAATAAATCAAATAAACGATAAATGTATAGATAAAATGAAAAATCACATGAAGTATATTATTAAAACTTGTGATTATTATGAAAATTGATGTCAACATTTATTCATGCTATGTTAGTGAAATACACAATATCATTATAAAACTAATAAATCTTTGACTCTTGTTTTTATTTCTTTCCAACTGGTTCATTAATATGATTCCTGCATTTACTCATTTGATTGTGTAACTGTTGAGGTTTGTAGCTGTTGTTAGTTCAGATCTGAACTTTCCCACTACAGCTGTTTGACTAATATGGTGGAAAATGTATCCACAACAAAATCAAACAGGAACACATCACCTTGTAAATAAACCCTCAGATAGACTGTGATGTTCCATAAACAAAGAGTCAAATCTCAACAATCCTCTGAATCAGAGACAATTCATTTTCATGAACCTGTTTTAAGTCATAAAATATTGACGTGAAAATAATCTGATTTGTGAATATATAATTTGTGCAGCAACGACACAGTTTTCTTATTTACCACAATCTACAGGTTAACTGGGTGATCTCATGCAGAGCCTGCAGTTCAGCCCAGCAGCCAGAAGATGGCACCATTGCACAACCACATCAGCAGCTCTGAAGGTCTCTGTGTCAGTGGCCGGACAGACGCTTCTTTATCACATCTCTTATTTTAATCATCCAAAATGATTTTACAGTGAATGCGGAGATAAAATAAGTTCCTGACATCCTCTCTTTCATCGTTAGCCGTGCGGCGCTCGGTGTATTTGGGGTTATTTCTGGACTACAAGTGTCTACAAGTGGACAGTGTCTTTGCAAAACCAGTAAATCTCTGACATTTTGCATTATTTCAAGAGTTTTTGATGTTATGATGATTTAAATCATCATCGGCCATCACACAGGACCTTTGAACAAATATCTTTATGACTTATATGTTTACTATTGTTATGTCATGTCCATGTCTGACTGAAGGGCTGAAACAAGGGGATTCTGGGTGAGTGTCAGTCAAAAATCTAAAATATGTGACGTCTTCCTCCCGACTGCCTCCCTGAGTCTGAGCCCCTTTAGGACCACAAAACCCCCGACTCGTAAGAACACACAGGGATGTCACATGTTGGTTTTTTTTAACTTTTTATGCTCCTCCACCTCCACAACGTTAAATCTGTTCTGCAGGTCACGTGGTTCAGAAGCAGTCGGAAGTGAACTTTACTTCAAACAAGACACATCAGGACTGACGGCGTCTTTAGATATGTGGGTCAAAGATCAGTCCTGGAACCACACAAAGGCCCCTCACTGTTCATTCTACCAGCCTAACAAACCGTCCTCCACCTCCTGCTACTTCCTTCCTATTACCCCCCCCTCCCACTCCCCCCACCACCACCACCTCCTCCTCCACCCCCGAAAAAATAAATAAGATCAAAGTGTTTCTCCCTCTCATTTCCTGTTTTTGTTTTCTGCCAAAGTAAAGAAGAATAAATAAATGTGCGCTGTGTTTTGGGTGTAAAAGTGGGGAGTGTTGTGCATAAGTGATCCGGGAGAAGAGCAGCTGCCTCATTAGCTTCCAACGCACGAGAAGGCCGAGATGTGTGATTCGGCTGGCGGAGACGGAAACGAGCGAATATATGAGGCATCACCGGGACGTACCGGAAACACGTGTGATGTGATATTTATTTGTTGGACACGCTCAGGCTCGTCTCGTCAGGCTTCACTGGGGGCGAAATTACAGCAGAGCTGACGATGAATATGTTGTTTTGGGGAGATGTGAAGGGATGTTGCATGTATCTACAGACATGCAACAGACGGCAGCAGGATGACGACACGCCGCATGTGGCAATAAAAAGGCGGTTAAAAGGAAATGTTTCGGGTTTTTTCGACTCTGACTCAACATTCGAAGGTTTTGCCTCATTTTTCTCCGCAAAAAAAATAAAAAAATCCTCCAAACGACTTCTGAAGTGACGGAAATGATTCATCTTCTGGGGAGGTCGAGGGGATTTTGGCCAAATGATACAATAATCCAACCCAGGATGGCATAAATCACCACAGACCAAAAGCGTGTAATAGACACGCACGTCCACCGCAGCAAAGCGTGTAACTGTCACGCCTGGACGTTGCCGAGCTATTTCAACGCTTCGCTGTAATATCGAGTTGCTCAATCGGTATGAATCATCATCTGGGAACTATCAACTGACGTGGCCGTCGGTCCTAAACGAGCAGGACGTAGAAGTCAAGACGGATGAGTTGAAGAAGGAGAAACAACCTTTTTTTTTTTTTTTTTTTTTAAGTCGTTTTAAGCTGAAGACCTGACGTGTAACCGGCGTAGTTTACTGTGGGTTTATTTCATAAATTGGAGAGATTATCTTTAAGCATTGGTAACGTTCAGATGTGGTGATGCTCCGTCTGCAGTGAACATCAGACAACTGGTCAAATGTGGGTGAATTTAAAAGCTGACGCTGCATTTCAGTGGATTGTTTTGTGTCGGCCATCTTTTCTTTGTAACCTCAGAGTCACCAAATCGACAGATAACAGCCAAGTTAGTATTTTTTTTGGAAACGAGGAACCAGCCTGTAAATTCATGCAGTTTAAGAGAATGCAGCTTTATAAGATTCATGTTTCGTTTACTTTGCTTTGTTTCATACCTCTGATCGTGATTTCCAAGTCTGCCAGCAGCAAGAAGCAGAAGCACCAGTGTTCCTGTTCCCTGGTCTGGTGGGTTGGTCAGACGGCTGTGATTGGCTGGAAGACCTGTCAATCAATCTAATGTGACCAATCAGTTTCCATGTATGGAGGACCTGAAGGGTTGTACACATGTTTCTGTCAAAGTCTCAAGTAGAAGTACAAATCTGAGGTATTTGTACTTTACTTGAGTATTTCTATTTGATGCAGCTTTGTACTATATTTGTCTGGCAACTTTAGATTCTTCTAAGATGACAGTTTTTTTATACTCTTTTGGTCATTTGATCATTTTGCTTTTTTATGGAAGTCATTGTGTGCTTTTATTATTTTTTTTAAGTGAATTAAACACATAAATGTTAAATGAACAAATAAAATCTGAAATTGCATCTCTTATTAAAACTTGACTATTATGAAAATAGATTTCCAACTTTATTGTTTTTTATTTATTAAATTCTTTTCTGCGTTTACTCAGAGCTTTGTGTTTTTTTCTCCCAGTAATCACGTGATGACCGTTCATATTTATCTGCTTTCCCTGGATACAAAAATGGATGTAAATTAGTTTACAGCAACAGTAACATGCTGCTGACACGTTGATGCTTCAGTATTAATGATCTAATAATGTTAGAGGGACCAAAACTGAACTTTTACTTTTATACTTTAACTACTTTATGCAGACAATACCAGGACTTTTCCTTATAATGGAGTATTTTTACTTTGCTGTTGTGGTACTTTTACTTTTGAATACTGCATCTATGACCTCTGCGGCATCAAAGAGGCAGAACGGATGAACACATGTTGGCAAACAGCGCTTTAACCACAAACACTCAGATAAATAAAAGTTTTAGTTTTTTTTCAGTGCGGAGGAAAAGAGGGCTAAGAGACAACGTGAAGTCCAATTTTTATTTTCTTCTAACTGCAGATTGAAAGTATACAACTGAACATCATGATTTGATTTTTATTATGAGACTCATAAATAAAAATACAAAAAAATTTCCACTACAAAAAACAATCTACTGTTAGTAGGATGTAAAAAAAGAAAAAGAAAAAAGAAATATTCTTTATATTTTCACTATCAAAGGCACAACATTGACTTTATCGACAACATGGAGAAGAGAACCTGCAGCATTAAATCTTTTATTTTTCCTTTTTATTTTTTTTTCACACTCCATCAGAGAACACTGAAATGTTACAAAGAGATGTGTCTGATTCTACATGGAAAGAAACAAAACAAAATAAAAGAACAACCTCTATATCAACAGACGGTGGCTATAGATTGGTGGCACAGCTCAACAGGAAACGTACTGCCACGGAAACAAACAAACAAAAACAAAAAATAGCACGTTGTCGCTGGAAAAGACAAAGGACCTTTGCAAAGCTCTAATGCAAATTAAAAAAAAAAAAAAAAAAAAAAAAAATTACACAACCGACAACAATAAGAGAACAAAATAAAGAAAATAACATAATAATTGGGCACCTTCTAAGATTAGGCTAAGATTAGGTGCTGAGGTAGACAAAAACTATAACAATTCAAATCATAATAAAAACACTATTTTCTTAATACAGAGCAACTCGACTGGCACTTGTGCTGTCACGACAATGGAGGAGAGAAGTAGCACAGACAAGCCAGGGAAAGACAGAGAGAGAGAGAAAAGCTTCGTTACATAAAACGCTTCGTTACGCTTGGTCCGACAGGGCGATTGGTCCTCAGTGCTAATATAAAAAAATACAATGTCTTGGTGCTTTGTTACTCAAACAATTTTAGTCTAGACCTCGATGGCACATGCGTTGCAACACTGCATGAAATGGCTACTTTGTTCTAGAAACACCACACCAAAACACAGAGTGCCAGCTCCAGGGATGCCATGATTCCTCTCGGACGAATTCAACACCCCCACCCTCCCTCCACCCTCCCTCCACCCTCCCCACGCATCCTTTTCTTTTTTTTTTATTAAATGCATTTTGTAGAAAATAACAAAAAAGTACTTTGAGAAAACAGAAGTAAAGCAGAAGGGGAAACACCCCTCGTGCCCACCTCCCCACATTGGAGGTTTTTTATTTTTTTTTAATTTTTTTTTTTTCCCCCCAAGAACAATATCTCGTCAGCAAACCTGTTGCTGACACAAAAAATAAACAAAAAAAAGGAGAAAATTTCAAAGCGACGGTCCGGAGTGGAGGAGCAGACGACTCGGGACAAAAAAAAAATAAATCTGCTTCATCTGCAAGCAAATTAAACCCAAGTTTCTCCACTGCAGCCCGACTAAGTTTCAGTAAAATTCTCCTTTTGTTTTGCTAAATAAATGCTTTTTGGGCGCCAATCACAGCCGAAGAAAAGAAGTGAATGCAGAATCCCTGTCGCTATTTAAACAGCATTATAAGGGGTTTATTGCAGCCTTTGAAAAAGAAGCCCCGCTCTATTCAGGATTTAAACAAACCCAAAAAATGAGAAGACAAAAAAAAAAAAAAAAATCAGGTCATTTTCGAGCGTCATGACATCCCTAGGGTGCTGGAGACACCATTTTTATTTTTCTTCTGAAAATACAGAAACTAAGCGGATATAGATGGATATTTTTGTTGAACAATTTCCATTTTTAGGCACAAAGATAGAAGTACAGAAACATCGGAGGAACACTGAGGGAAGAACTATATCAATGCCAATGTATACATTTTTTTTTTTTTTTTTTCCCCCAACAGAAAAAAAAAAAGTGGCATAGAATAACATTTTATTTTGTATCTGATCTGATTAGTGCATTTTTCCACTAATACACACACACACACGCACGCACATAGTTACGCACTCGTTTTTTACGCACTCTTTCACCCGCACGAAAAAGTAGAAAACATTCAGAGGACGATGATGGGAATAATGTGACAGAACAGGTCTTGCATTGTGGCGTTCAGACTGAACCGTGACTTGGTATTATTTATATTATAGTGGGTGGATATTATATGAGGGTGAAAAAAGCCCCCTCGGCTCACAGTGTTTGAGAATAAAATGGCAAGAACACCACGGGACATGCCATCCCTTCTTCTTCTTTTTTTTTTTTTTCAAGTACAAAAACAAAACAAAAAAAATATGTCGACAGTCAAGTTTGATTGAAAAATTGTGAATGACAAGTACTAATTGGTCGGTTTTGGCAGCGCCCCCCTGCCGTCCCGTATTTTATAATCATCTTTTTTATTTTATTTATTTTTTTATTCTTGTTGTCGTTTAACTTTGTCACATACACACACGCTCGTAAAATTTGCGGCGGAGAGATTTAGTCCTTCACCTACAATGCAATTGACACCCAGAAAAAGCAACACTTATCGTTACAACATGTTCACACACATGATTTTTTTGTCCAACAATATCAAAGAGGAGCAAGGCAAAAATGATTCACACCCAGAGAGGAAATAATAAAAAAAAAAAACCAGGTAATAAAAAAAAAAAAAAAAAAATACAAATATTTGTGCCCTGCTGTGACCCTCCACAAATGGAAAAAGGACTGACACTGAATACAAAAATATCACAATTTTTATATATCAAATTGCCTCTGTTGGCTCTTGTTCAGGAATACACTCATTTCTCCAGAGAGCTTGTCTGCCGGGAGAATCTCTATTTTTAACCTTCTGGTTTTTACGTTGTTTTTTTGTTGTTGTTTTGTTTTGATTACCACTTGCAGTTCCAATTGTCCAACGCACTTCTGCATCGCTGCAAATACGACCTGTCCCGGGCGCGCCGCCGCTTTTCACGACCCTTACTTTTGTGTTTGTGTTTTATTTTTTCTTCACATTACAAAACTAACAATTCTATTCACATATTTTCAAGTTTAAATTCTTGTTTTTTTTAAACCCTCTTAAAAAGCAATAGTACTTCCTCTTATCTGCCGCCATCCCTCGAACTCATCACTTAAGGCTTCAACATTGCTTCTTTTTTTTAGTTTTTTTTCTTGCTCTGCTCTTTCTGTGGTTGGAGGTGCAGGGGGAGACTAGAAGACAAGAAGAAACATCCATTCGAATGACTTTTCCTCATCCTATCCACCTTTACTTTTCTAACCTCTCACCCTTTTATATACATTTTCCTTAAAACACAAACAATCATAAATCAAGTTAAAAAAAAAAAAAGCATGAGATGAAGTAGCAACGATGAAATAATGCAAAACACAAACGAATTTTTTTTTTGCTTTTGCTAAAAAAAAAGAAGAAAACAACTTAGAGGTAGCTTTTATAACAAATGACCAAACCTTCCAGCTCTTTAACAAGCAGGTTAATAATACCGAGTTTGGTAACAAGTAATGCACAAAGAAAAAAAAAACCCAAAACAACAAATCTCTTCACCGTGGCACTTAATTTTTTTTCTGTCATGCGACGCTTCATCACGTTTCTGCGATGCGTCGTTCCCACTTACGCTCATGAAATGAAACAAAAGGGAAAAAAAATAAAAATACACAAGCAACATGAGGTCACAAAAACGAGGTAATTCAAGTACGATGTGTTGAGCTCCAACTCAAGGTCAATAAAAACAACAACGACAAACGAAACAAGAGACGAGAGAGACGAAGCGCGGGGACAAACAAAACAAACCCCACAGAGAGAGTTGATTTATTCTGTCGTCTTATACTGGTGCCCCCCTCCACCCTCCTCCACCCTCCCCCCTCCTCCACCCTCCCTCCACCCTCTCCGAGCTGCGTCTCGTTCCGATCAGTGATTTCCCCCCGTATTTTTTTTTCCGTACAGTATGCGATCAACCCAGAAAGCGGCGGTGACGCGGTCGAACCGTCCCGCCGGGGGTCGAACCGTCCCGCCGGGGGTCGAACACGCCGCGCGCAGAAAGACGGAGATTCCCGGTTTTTAAGGAAGCGTTTTCCGAGAAGAAGCGACGCTAGCGTTGCAGCGTCCTCTGGAAAAGGCTGGAGATGACAGATTCTGCTCGAAGCTCCGCTGCTAATTCAAATCAGTGCCAATATAATGGTGGATGTGCATCATCCAAACCAAACACCTGCAGGAGAAGCAGGACCGCGTTCTCAAATAAAACCGACTGAGAACAAACTGAACGTGGAGCTTTTGAATTTAAGCTCGAGCTGCTGAATGTGCAACTCTGACATCGTCTTAAACTAACGACCTCTAAAGGCGGGAATTCTCCGACTCTGAGCGTGAAGGCGTGTTTTGAACTCGACCTCGGATGAACCCGGTTTACCGGCTTTCACATTCGGGTTCTTTTTTGACGCCGTATAACAGTCTTCGCAAAAAAACCGCCGCACCGCCTCGTTAAGGTGTGCAGCTAAGGCATCCTCAGCGCTTCTCCGACATTCACTACGGGCGGTCAAAGTCACAGGACTCCCACGGACGGCGGCGCCGGCGACCCCCCCCCCCCCACCCCTACCACCACCACCCACACGATGAGTCGCTCCGTTGCCGCGGTGAACGGATGGAGATCGGCGGTGGTCTGTCTGTCAGTTTGTGTGATTAGTGTGAGATAATGGCAGCCGTCCGGTTACACGGTGTACATGGATAGAAGCGGTCCGGTTATCTATTGCGTAATACGTGAGCAGGCTGGGTTTAATGTGGAGTTATGATTCCATGAAAAAATATATATACCGACATCAAACAGAGACTGTTGTCGTAGTTTTGTTTTACCTGTGCAATCAAGCCATGATAAACGATGCAGAGCTAATAAAAATATATATGTATATATATATATATATATATATATATAAATATATATATACATATATATATATATGACGAAAAAAGTGACACGAGTCTGCCTTCTGGGTTCTCGTGGGGAGAACCGAAAGATTCAGAACCAGGAAGACTACTGAGAAAACAAACTGAGGAGATTTCCAAAATGAAAAGCAGCACTAGCATCTACCCCCCCCCCCAACAATCTCCCCCCCCCCCCCGGTCACCGAAATGGGCGCTGAGTTTGCAAGTATTTCCAACGCTCCCACTCGTCCAGTCGGACTGTTTCATCTACTGCATAAACCCGCCGGCTCCTCGCTGCTGATTCTCAGGGGCTATCTCGCTGCCACCGCCGGGATCCCGAAGGGTTTCATCTTTTAAAAAAAAATAATCGTGGGGCACGATCATCCGAAAGAAGTCCGCTGAAAGTCCGGAGCGTCTCGGTCCTCCGACGGGAACAACCGCAGGTCGTGAAACCGAATACTCGTATCGTATTCACACGTTCTTCTTTCGATCCCGACTAGAAGCGTGAACGCAGCGAATTAAACCGATTACCTACAAAATAAAAAAAGAAAGAACTGAAAGAGGATGGAGAGGCTCCGCCTCCCGGTGGCGCCGGTTCAGATAGCGCCTGAGAATCGGCTTCTCCTCCGGCAGCAGCAGCATCCAGAGTCGCTCTGCAGCTCGCTGCGTGAAATGACCTGAAACAATTACAGATGTAGTGAATGACCCGGTGAATCCGAACTATGGTGGAGAAATCATGGCTCTCCGTGTCCAAAAGTCTTCCTCCTCCTCTTCCTCTTCTTTTTTTTTTTGTGTCCCAACCGTCACCGAACCTCTTCACCCCCCCCCTCCCCCCCCTCCGTCGCTCGTCGCCGCCTTTTTGCATCAAAAAGAAAAAGTAATAGAAAACAAACCCTCTTTGCTTTCGAGGTCTCTTTCGCCGTCGACATCCCTCCACCCCCCCTCCCCCACCTCCCCCACCCGCTCCGTTACATTCCCCTTACCTCTCCACGTACCCCCCCCCTCCCTCTTCATTCACTTCCCCACCGTGCTCAGACGTAGCACAGGTACAGGTAGGTCTTCTCTATGCGCCAGTCCGGGGGGACGTCTTCTGGCTTGTGGCCTTTCATGTGCTTCTGCATGGCGGACAGGCTGGGGCAGTACTCCAGGCAGATGGTGCATTGGTAGGGCGACGCGCCGTTGTGGGTGCGCAGGTGCTTAATCATGGCCGAGTAGTCCCTGGATCGCTGGTGGCACAGCTTGCACTCGAATGGCTTCTCACCTACGGAGGACAGGACGGGGACGGGGACGGGGACAACAGCCATGTTAGCCACGTTCAGGAACAGTATTATCAGTGTGAAGTGTCTTTTTAGTGTCGTGTGGTTGGTTGTTTTTACTATTTATCCTCGAAGATTAAACCTGATTCTGTCAGAAGTCCTTTTCTGTTTCAAGGTAAAACACAACAAGTACAGATTTCTATTTCTCAAGCTGTTTAACTGATTTAAGTGTCTTTGCTGTGACGTCAGCGGTGTTTAGTCCCACATGTAAAGACATTATGAAGACAAACTCTACATGACTAAGATTACTATATATTAACCAAACAGACATGAACTTTCATGACCTCTGACCTTTCTGTAAACGTCAGCAAACACGTCACATCTTGCGAAATGTAACGGGGAAAGTACCTATCCAGGGGGAGGAGCTTAAAAAAGTACCACGAAACGGAGTTATTGGAACTTAAAAGGTTCTAAGTTCCCCTTGTGAGGACCACAGACGGTATCAAAGTGGACGGAGCTTCCCGTGTCTGTGTGTGTTGACAAAAACAGCCCCGTCGTCATGGAGATGAGGAGCGGCCAATGAGATCTAAATGAGTGAAAAATTCCTTTTTACAGAATATCTAATCAGGTGTTCGGGTACGCTCGACGAAACACAGCCAACTCCTCCAGGTGTCGGGGGGGGGGGGGGTGGTGGTGGTGGTGGGGGGGGGCTGCTATATTCAAGAGGCACATTTCAATTCAGCGACAGCAGCCCGTCTTCAAACGTGCTAATGATTTGAGTGATGGCGGCGAGTAATCCAGCGGCGCTCGAGCCCGGCAGACGCAAATTAGACATGTAAATGCTGACCTTTACCAACGGCATCTGAAATGAGCTGTCGGAAGAGATCTGGCCGCCGCGCCGCGCCGCTGTCACCTTTCAGCAGGCGAAGCCTCACGAGCGAGCTTCGGCAGAACGGGCGTCTTGTTCCTTTTTTTTTTTAAGCCCTGGTTAACCTTGACCTACGCTGCGGTGCAAAGGGGGGCGGGGCTACTGCCACGCAGCCAATAGGCATTAAAAGCAGCGCTGGACACCTACATGATGTTAATATTGATAACCGGACTGTAAACAGGGTCGCTTCAAATAACCAGCTAATAATGAATTGCAAATGGGGCTCCGGTATTGATCCGCCATTGGCATTTGGGATGTGTGGAGCGGGGAGGGGTGGGGGTGGGGGTGGGGTTGCCAATGTCGATGATTCATCAAGCAGCTCCCTTTTGTGCGAGGTGGCCTTTGACTGTGAGCTTGTCACTTGCTCTTGTTATCTGCTGTTGCTCTCCGGCTTAATGCAAAGCCCCCCCCCCCCTCCACACCTCACCCCCTCCCCCACACAAAAGGGGAAAGGGTGGACGTGTGGAGGTGGTAGTGAGGGGGGGGGAGCCAATTATTGGACAGGCTGCCTTGATAGTGTGGCTTAACAGCTGGCTTATTGAATGGGAGATGGGAGAGTGTGTGTGTGTGTGTGTGTGTGTGTGTGTGTGTGTGTGTGTGTGTGTGTGTGTGTGTGTGTGTGTGTGTGTGTGTGTGTGTGTGGAAGCATAAAGCCTTGGCTGCGTGCCATCCTGGTGAGCACGCCGCGGTATCCTCGCTCAGTCCTCCCGCGTGGACCGCCCTCGTTCTCCAGGGCAGCCGGCTTATCACTGTGTCAACATTTTTATGGGGCTCTAAATATACCCGGATCAATACCGAGTCTTCTGAGACATTCGTCTACTGTATCGCAGCAACAGAGATATTCATCTGGTCGGATTTCCTTCCTTTAACTGGCTCTGTGTCCTGAGATCGGAGGGTTTCAGCCCGTCTCACTGATGCTATTTTAAAGTGTCTATCGTACCCTGAAATAGAGCTTCACTGACGCTAGATTTTTCAAACCAATGTTGGTGTTAATATTCGACAGTTTACACAATAATCCAGCATGTAAAGAACACATAAAACACTTTAAAGGATGCAGGAAACTGGAAAGTACGCAAAGAGACGATGGATGTCAATTCCATATCAATGGGCTGAATACACGGAAAGCATTTGTTTAATCTGAACACATCAACTCACACGATGAGGAAGAGGTTGTGAGAAGATGCATAAACAGTAAACTTGATAAATAGTTCTTTATTAAAGGTCCCATATCATATAAATTTCAGATTTTGACTACTGTAAGTTTGTGATGTCACTAATGTCATATTTCCAACCTTTAATGTGGAAGAAAACACACAGTGAAGAGCTAAAAGCTACAAGGACAAAGAAAGCCTGTGATTGGCCTCAATGTTTTGTCAAACTATTATCAATATTGGATAATCCTGTCCACCCTCTCCACCACCTGCTGCAGGGACAGAGGAGGACGTTCTCCAAAAGACTCCTCCAGCTCCGCTGTCACAAGGACAGATATAGGAGATCATTCCTGATACAGGAGATCATTCCAGATACAGGAGATCATTCCTGATACAGGAGATCATTCCAGATACAGGAGATCATTCCTGATCCAGATACAGGAGATCGTTCCAGATACAGGAGATCATTCCTGATAGAGGAGATCATTCCTGATACAGGAGATCATTCCTGATCCAGATACAGGAGATCATTCCAGATACAGGAGATCATTCCTGATAGAGGAGATCATTCCAGATACAGGAGATCGTTCCAGATACAGGAGATCGTTCCAGATACAGGAGATCGTTCCTGATACAGGAGATCATTCCAGATAGAGGAGATCATTCCTGATCCAGGAGATCATTCCAGATAGAGGAGATCATTCCAGATACAGGAGATCATTCCAGATAGAGGAGATCATTCCTGATAGAGGAGATCATTCCAGATACAGGAGATCGTTCCAGATACAGGAGATTGTTCCAGATACAGGAGATCATTCCTGATCCAGGAGATCATTCCAGATAGAGGAGATCATTCCTGATAGAGGAGATCATTCCAGATACAGGAGATCATTCCAGATACAGGAGATCATTCCTGATCCAGGAGATCATTCCAGATACAGGAGATCATTCCAGATACAGGAGATCGTTCCAGATAGAGGAGATCATTCCAGATACAGGAGATCGTTCCTGATACAGGAGATCATTCCTGATACAGGAGATCATTCCAGATACAGGAGATCATTCCAGATACAGGAGATCATTCCTGAGACAGGAGATCATTCCTGATACAGGAGATCATTCCAGATACAGGAGATCATTCCTGATACAGGAGATCATTCCAGATACAGGAGATCATTCCAGATACAGGAGATCATTCCTGATCCAGGAGATCATTCCTGATCCAGGAGATCATTCCTGATACAGGAGATCATTCCTGATACAGGAGATCATTCCAGATACAGGAGATCGTTCCTGATACAGGAGATCATTCCTGATACAGGAGATCATTCCAGATACAGGAGATCATTCCAGATACAGGAGATCATTCCAGATACAGGAGATCATTACTGATACAGGAGATCATTCCTGATACAGGAGATCATTCCTGATACAGGAGATCGTTCCTGCCGACCGCAATAAGACTGTACAATAACTCACCTCTGGCCAAATCCATCACACAACAATAACACTGTTGACTGTGTTTCTTGGTTGTTTGTATATAATATATATAGATATATACTGTACTGTATATACTGTATATACTGTGCATTTTATATTTTTTTACTGCTATTTTATTGCTTTTTATTATTCTATTATTATCTTATTGCTTCCTGTATGCTGCTGTAGTGAAAAAAATTCCCCTTGGGGATTAATAAAGTAACTACCTACCTACCTACCTACCTACCTACCTACGTGTGTCACTCAGAAACGAGTCAGCCAATCAGAAAAGAGGATCTTTTCTATCAATAACGCCTTAAAGACACAGACACAGAAAAACAAGCCTGTTCCTCGTAGAGCTCCAGAGAAAAGTTTATGGTGCTTAAAACCACAGAAATATCTTCTCGTGAACATCAAGGCCGCAAATAAAACACCACATACGGGACCTTTAAAATCAAAAGACAGGTTTTGTCCTTTCAGTACCTGTGTGCACACGGTAGTGGGTTTCCAGCTGGTGCTTGAGGCTGAACTTCTTCCCACAGCCGTTACATTCATAGGGCTTCTCCCCGGTGTGGATGCGCTTGTGGCCCTTCAGCGTGCTCTCATCTCGGAAGCAGCTCCCGCAGAACTCGCACTCGAACGGGTGGTCGCCTGCTGAGAAGGTGGCGACACAGAGGGGAGACTTACTTCATCTGCAGACCGGGACGGACGCACAGACGAGCAGCAACAACACAACCGTGAAGCTCCGCCTTTCTTTACCTGCACAAATCAAACTTTAAGAAGACTTGGTTACGTTGTGGTGCCAAAAATAAATAAATTAATATATGAGTATGTATAAAAATACACGAGTCCATTGACTTTTTGTTCATCAGATATCTTTGTTCATCAGATATCTTTGTTCCAACCAGACTGAGCTAGCTGAGCAGTTCAGTGTTTCCACGTGTTGTATTTATTCAGTTTGAGCGTTGCTAAGGGTCGGCCTACTTCCTGGAGTAGTAAACATTGCCCACGTTACACAAGAGTCATTTTTTTTTTTTTTTCCAGTTCGTAGTCGTACCAGGCGTGTTGCCATGGAAACGGAGCTCGCACTAACAAAAAACAAAAGTTGAATATTTTGAGAACGAATCGCCCCACAATATGAACACGTTTCAGATTACACGTTACAGGTTGGTAACTCGTTGTATAATCACTCTCTTTTAAAGGCTTTAAATATATTATATTATGACATAATTGCAGCCTATCTTTGCTCTGCACAATCAAAACCAGTGTTTTACTGTTATACATGATGTTTTTGTTGAATTAAAATCCATTTTACTGCTGTAGTTCTTTAAAGTTGCGCTTATTTAAACTACTTTATGTCCTGTCGGTCAGTTTAATCAACAGTAATGCTTCATATTCTAGAAGATCAGCTGTGTTTCAGTTGTTTCTGTTCTGTAAGAACCACAAATCTCAAAAAAGGTCAACAAACTCAGAAAATCAAGGCATTTTTTCGTGAATCAAAGAGGCTTTTAAAATAGTTTGTGAAGCTTAAAAAGCAAAAAAATAAAACATTCTTAAAAGTAACTGAAACTGTCAGACAAATGTAGAAGTAAAAAGCACAAAAACCTCCAAAACTCCACCACTGCTGATGGGCCACACTTTCATAACGAGATTTAGATGCAGAAGCTGAATTAAAGTGGTTCACACTTTAACAGTCATATTTTGATGGTGCTTTAAAGTCAGATGGAGAGTTTTGTTAAAAATAAAAGTGAAGTTTTGGAGTTTGAGGAGCAAAAACTGTCAAAACTTAATCACTCTTCAAAGACACTCAACAATAATGTTGGTATTTTGGATATAGACTGTTTTATTTGTGGTTAAATCAACAAGAACGAAGCTATAAATGAAGATATAGATGCTTGTTTCTCTTCATCTTTAAGCCTTTCCCATCTGGCAGAATGCATTCTTATATTTTTATTTGCTGAGCGTCACATTTCCACCCTGAGACATTCGACTTGTTGCAGACAGACGCTCGGTACAGTTCCTCAGGCCTTCAGACATCAAAAACCACAACGTGGGCCGCTGCAGCTCGGCCACCGGGCCGCTGCAGCTCGGCCACCGGGCCGCTGTGATGGATATCCGATCAATGATCGGGGATATGATTTGCGGAAGCCTCTCACCGGCGGCCCGTGTTTGATGAGGGGCCGCTCTTTGCGTCATTTGCTTTGTCCCCCTTCACGCCGAGTAATGTTGTGGATATTTATTAATGTATTTCACTCCACCGCTGCAGGTTTAAGTCGCCACCAATGACCTATGCCTTTCATTATCTGCCTGTCCGAGCAGTAACGTGCCCGGGAATAAATTGCATTTCTCGTTATGTGCTGCCGCCGCTGCCCCGCTGTCAGGGAGACGATTTCAATTCAGTCCTGCATATTTTAGTTCACATTTTAATGCGTGCACGTACAGTACGCATGCATAGAGTGAGGAGAGACAAAGAGGAGATCCTTTAGATGCTGATCACATTTTCGCCGCGCTATACTTGTTCCTTGTGATGTCGGACGTATTAAAAGGAGGTGGTGTGTACGGCGGCGGGAGCTGGGTGACAAAAAAAAATAAAAAAAAAAAAAAAATCAATAAAAGTGACAGTCTTTATTTGTCTGCATGAAGTTATCAGTGGCTCCTGCTGTAAGACATTGTGCTCTTTCTAGCGTTTCAACCACAGCAGAGATCACAATCCATCACGGCGCTCGGTGGGCTCGCGCGACGCCGCAAGAATAATAATTGAGCTCGGATTCACCTGCCTTTAATTAGGGCCTCCGATCAGACCGGGCGAGTGGGATGCTAATACTCAGAGGGTTATTTACGCTTAATGTCCTGTCTGCTGCTCATAAAAAAAATAAAAAAAATCTGGGATTAGGAGGGAAGAGACGGCTGCAGTTCTCTGTTTAATAACATTTTTTTCGAGTCTTTGCAACGTGAGACGCACAAAAAACGATGCACACCCGATAGAGCTGGATATTTCATTACATTTCAACGAGGAATTTGCACAAATTTAAACACAAAGGAATACAAAATATGGATCTACTGTCTGGGGCATCTTAGATCCATTTAGAGAAACTTTATGTGAATGTTTATCCCATTTAAACTCATTTATTTCAGCTTCTGCAAAATTATCAATTTTCATTGCTGTTATTGACATTTTGTTGGATTAAGTGTTTATAATAATTCGATGAGTCAAATTAGCAAAACACGGCCCGAAAACATCAAAAAAAACAATAAAAAACCCAACAAATTGGATGCTACAGTCACTGGATTATATGCAATAAATAGACAACACATAATATCCTGTAATATCAGGATATCTGGTGTCAGCTGTCCACTTCCAGCCTCCTGTTGGTACCCAGGGTGCTCTCCGCGCTCGTTATCTCGCGCTGCCACTCGGGGGCGCCAAAGCACCCACCGGCCATGCAGAGCTTTAAATAAATCTATAATAACACAGTGAGGGATGTAAAAGGGAGCCGACAGGACTTCATTTTGGTCGGGAATATTCCGGCGGGGGGACACGTCCTCCGTCCTCCGTCCGTCCCACCGCTCCCACACTTCCTCTCTCCTCCTCCTCCTCTTTCCATCTTTTCTTCCTCTGTGGTGTGACCACATGGCAGATGAGGACCCGGCACAGTGAGGTGGAACCACAGCATGGTTAGTGAACCCAAGGGTGCCCCCGAGCAGCAGCACCTGCGTCTCCTGACCCTCCCCTCCTCCTCCTCCCTCCCTCCCTCCCTCCTCGTCACCTCCAACAACACCCCAAAGGAGGTGCTGCTGAGGGTGCATGTGCCCGCGGGCACCCGGGGCGTGTTCATTATCTACGGTAAGAGGCTGTAAATCACCGGGCCTCCATCACTGCCAGCACCAGAACCGGCTCATTCGCTCCCTCCTCTCTGGCTGTAGCACTATCAAATACAGCTGCGAACACAAAACACCCCCCTCCCCCCTTATTCACTCCCCCTCCCCCCACAGCAGACAGCAAATTGGCTCAGAGTTAAAAAAAACCAAAAAAACACACACAGACACTTACACACAGACAGTGCACAACAACAGAATATTAATGAAGGCCGGGTCTGTAAAGAGACAGTGTGTGTGTGTGTGTGTGTGTGTGTGTGTGTGTGTGTGTGTGTGTGTGTGTGTGTGTGTGTGTGTGTGTGTGTGTGTGGTGCAGCTGCTGTGACTGCCACTTTTACAAGCCAACATTGAGCTTGAACCTGCACCGTATATCCTGTAAAGATACACGCGTAAAACATAAAGAGGCGGCGATGGGCGTGTGGCGGTATGTTAAGAGGCGGTGATGAAACTGCAGGTGGACGCAGGAGGACGAGGGACCGGCGGAGGAAAAGATGGAGAGATTAAGATGCTGAAATAAACACCATTAAACGCCGTTCTTCGTCCTAAATGGTGATCCGGTGTCAGAGCGCGCGACCGACCGACCGGCGGCTGCTTTCACCAGATAAGGCTGCAGTCAGGTAAAATGAAGCACGCGTAATGAATGTCCATAAAAGTGCTTCTGCACGCTGCTGTCAGTTGATATAACAGAGCGGCGGGTCGACCAATCACAGAGCAGCGTGTGGAACGGGGCTCTCTGTGGAAGATGAGCTGCCGCACGTCTGTCCGCTGAAATTAGGGATGAATAACGGGAAAACGCCTCGCCGCGTTTTCGGAGGAATTCTCGTCACAACGGACTCCGGTTTCTTCAGGAAAACACCTGCAGGAACGACCGCACGGAGACACCTCGTTCCTGAAGTCTGACTCTCCAAATGACCACGGGAATATGAAATGGATCGTTCCAGTTCCTTTTCACGCTGCAACGTCGGTCTGAAACCAAACGCGCAACACAGAACCGGTGAGCGACGCAGAACGAAACAAACAACGAGCCAACATGGCGGCGTGTGAGGAACTCTTCCGCTCTGCCACTGCGTGCAGTCATAATTATAATCAGCTGAATCAGCTTCTTCAGTTCTTTCCATTTTCAATTGTATCTACAGTTACACAGATTAGAAATAAATCGTTCTAATATAAGATTTAACAAATAAAATGCAGTGTTTCCTCTTCGATTGGGACGTTGAAACATTTACGTTCCAGTTGTTATTATGGTTTACGTTGGCTTTACGTCCTTTGTGCAACTATCTTTCATAATCTAGATTAAAAAAGATCTTCATTTTTAAGACGTGTAGACAGACGTGTTTTACATTCAGCGGTGATTCGAACAGTTTGTGGATTTTGTTGAAGCTGTTTGAAGGGAAAGATTAGAGGTCATTACTGAAGGTCAGAAAGAGAAGGACTGCCACCACCTGTTTATTTCACCTATAATATATTATAGATATATAATATTTAAACATCCATAAATGCGTTGTTTTGATAAGAATCACTGACTTTATTGTGTCTGAAACTAATCTGCCGCCTGTTTTAATGGGATTTTTATTGTATTTTTTAATGCAAACTGGAAACTGAAGGTGCACGTATCTCAAAATAAAAACCTGTCAGGGACAAATGTCCTCATTTTAAAGTGTCTCTGCGTCAACAAACATGCAGGTAAACATACTGAGGTGGATAAACTCTGTTTTTGAGCACTATTTTGACTATAATGAGATTATTAACATCAAAGTGTGAACGTAGAGGAGCACCGTGCCTCTACTTTTTATTTAGTTTGATTTTTTTAGGGAGTTTAAATTAGGACCTATTCCTGTCTGTACAATAACTAACAATATAATAACCCCCCCACCCCCTTTACAAAAGGCTTTTTGCATCATTTCTATAGGGCTGGCTCGTTGTGATTGAAATCACGCCCGCAGTGGGACGAGGTTCAAAGTGCCGCCGAGTCTCATCTGCGCCTCGAGCCGAGGTGACATTTTGCGTCGCCCGGGTGGGCAGGTGGATCAGAGACGCTGCATGTGTCCCCTCCGATGTCTGCTGCACCGAACAGATGTGCGCTACTGTACGGACACCACCACCCTCCTCCTCCTCCTCCACCCCCTCCACCTTCTCCTTCACCCTTCCTCCAGCTCCCACCACCATCACACACTAATGGTGTATTCGCCTGACTTGTAAATAGGACCGACTGCTCTCATCTCACTGCCTTTCGTTTCAAATATTTATCCGTGAGCCGGTGAGCTAAATCGGCTCTGACAGTGAGACTGTTATTTAAGGTCGCAGACAGGCGGCTGGGTGAGAGATGGAGAGAGAGAGAGAGAGAAAGGGGGAGAAAAAAGCCTCCATCCCTCCATCGGTGAAATGGGATTCATTTCCATGTGTTCATATTCTGTCATGGCTACGTTTTTTTTCTCTTCCTCTCACTCTGAATAGCCACATCTGTCAGGCTACCTCTAAAAAAACCATAAATGTATTAGTATCCCGGCCTCATCTCCGAGGAGAGCCGGGGCTGCATGGGAGACTGGACCCAAGAAGAAGGAGGAAAACCAACAACAACAACAACAACAACAGAAAATAGTCAGTGTAAATAATCTGCGTCTGCCTGCTGCAGAATTCAGTCTGTGTCGACCAGAATTAATGCTGTTTATTCAGCTGAGCTACAGTAACGACTGAGGAGGGACGACAAATTCACTAAAAATAAAACATGGCTTTTTTTTTTTACTTTGTACGAGACTGTAAGCTATTTGTCAGAGGAATTTCTTTTCCTTTTCCTACTGCTGGCTGTACACTGCTCATTTTTTCATAGTCAGCAGTTATATCACCCGAATACACGAGTGGGAGGCGGTAATATATTTTATGGTAATCAGAATCAAAATAAACTCAGATTCACCGATTTTTTTTTTTTTACTTTTTGGATTTATCTGCTTCGAGGAACCAAAAATTCTTCTTCTTCTTCCTGGTCCCAATGAAACACAAATGAATTCAAGAATACTGAACGCACCATTTAAACACAATATCACCTGAATAAAAACGGTCTTTAAAACTAGATTTCGTAAAACATAATTAGTCTTTGTGGTGGCAGTATGGCAAATAAGAATGGAAATTTTGTTTTGTTATAAGATGAGTCTAAAATTTGGTCTGCTGTTTGTTTTATTTAAGCGATATTATACCCTCAGAAGTGACCATATTTGGACAAGCTGGGGAGGAGCGAGGACACTAAGCCCCGCCCAGACGTCACATCCCGGTGAAGATGGACAGCGAGCGCCTCCACTAACCTGTGTGAGAGCGTAGGTGGCGTTTGAGTGCAGTATGGCTGGGGAAGGTCCGGTTGCACTCGCTGCAGATGTAGCTGCGGACGCCGGCGTGGACCTCCATGTGCTGCTGCAGCGCCGTCTGGGTCTGGAAACGCTTCCCGCAGAGCAGGCAGAAGATGGCCATGTCCGAGCCTGCAGAGGAAAAAGATGCCACGAATTAAGTGAGACGCTGGGACACATCAACCCGGTAGACACGCTGGTCCACTTCAGCAAAAAACTTGAAATAGCTGTCGAGGCGTGAAAGTTACACATTTTAAAAGTGTGAAACCTACATGCACGAAAATGTCAAGGTCCCGCAACAAAGGCAACAATGGACATTTTTCGGCAGCATGTCGGACTGTCATGAGGGACGACGAGTTGTTTTTGTGCAGGTAGTAGGTTTTAATTTTTGCCCACTACAGGAAAACGTGTAACTGTCATGCCCAGACAGCTCAAAGCGTGACTATCTCACGTTTTGCTGTAGTCGACCGGCGTGTCCATGCAGCGTTTTGCCGTGTTTTACACATTTCATGTATAAAACGGATTTATAACAACTCGGGTCTTATTGTCACAGTTTTGCTGCTTCTTCTTGCTGATGCAATTAACACAGTGATTAAATATTACAGTTAGTGATGATGAGCACAAAAAACAGAGAGAGATTGTAATTATTGTCCCGATGGAAGGTTTCACGTGTGTTACTGTCTCCAACAGCTGGTCACACTGAAGGTTAATGATTAAGATATACGATGCACAACAAGTCAGGTGTGATGTCGCCGGCTCAGACACATTATATTTTCCTAAGTGTTCCTCCACAGGCTGACATGAAGCGTACTGTATTTATAGGATTAAAGTAGCGCTCAGTGCTCGTGTTTCAGGGTGGCTGTGCAGAAAGATAAAGATCTCCTATGCAATACTTCAATCGAATCTTGACTCCAGCGAGCAGTGTGCATTTTTCTCCAGCAGAGATAAAGAGCACACAGTTACAGGCACACAAACACATAAAAATCACAAACACAGGAACACACACACACACACACACACACACACACACACACACACACACACACACACACACACACACACACACACACACACACACACACACACACACACACACACACAGCTGCACGCTCCCTTGAACACACTCCCTTCACACTTTTTCAATTACCAGGCTGGGGAAAACTCTGGGGAAGGACTGAGTGTTTGGAGCTCAGTTTCTATTTCATCAGTCAATAACACATCTTTGGGGCAAAGCTGACACTAATTTAAAAATCTATGAAGAGCAGCCCGCCTCATGTTCATAACCACTGGAGGAGGAGGAGGGCCCACGACAGCCTCCGAGCACCAGATCAATCACCGTCTCGGCTCCGCACGCCGAACAGAACGGTGGATGAAGGGGGCGGCCCGTCGCTGGAGGATGATGACGATAGGAGGAAGGATAGCAAATGGTTAAGATAGGAGTTTGTAGTCGAAGGAAAAGTGAGGAGAAAAAGTCTAATTTAGCTGCATGCAGGGGAGAGAAATAAATAGACAAAGCTTCCCCCTCCCGACTTTAAGTCCGTCTCTATGTGTCATGTTCTGTTATAGGAGACAGGAAGCAGGTGTGTACTGGAGGGTCGGGTTCTCATTAGCAAGCGCGCGTGACTGAGAGCCTGTGGTGCTAATCTGTTAGCCCGACAGGTACGGGGAGTCGTATTCATGGTCCTCAGAGGATGATTCCTAGAGAACAACTGATTCATACTCATAACTTCAGATTTTCAACTTTTGCACCACAAATATTTCATTCTTCTGTGTAGATCTCCACCAGGAAGTTTCCTCGAGCTCCACCCTCTGGACAGACTTCAGATTTTTAGCCCCGCTTGTGGTAAATGTTGTTATAATCCTGTCCACCCTCTCCACCACCTGCTGCAGGGACAGCAGAGCACGTTCTCCAAAAGACTCCTCCAGCTCCGCTGTCACAAGGACAGATACAGGAGATCATTCCAGATACAGGAGATCATTCCAGATACAGGAGATCATTCTAGATACAGGAGATCATTCCAGATACAGGAGATCATTCCTGATACAGGAGATCATTCCTGATACAGGAGATCATTCCAGATACAGGAGATCATTCTAGATACAGGAGATCATTCCAGATACAGGAGATCATTCCTGATACAGGAGATCATTCCTGATGCAGGAGATCATTCCTCATACAGGAGATCATTCCTGATACAGGAGATCATTCCTGATACAGGAGATCATTCCAGATACAGGAGATCATTCCTGATACAGGAGATCATTCCAGATACAGGAGATCATTCCTGATACAGGAGATCATTCCAGATACAGGAGATCATTCCAGATACAGGAGATCATTCCAGATACAGGAGATCATTCCTGATACAGGAGATCATTCCTGATACAGGAGATCATTCCTGATACAGGAGATCATTCCTGATACAGGAGATCATTCCAGATACAGGAGATCATTCTAGATACAGGAGATCATTCCTCATACAGGAGATCATTCCTGATACAGGAGATCATTCCTGATACAGGAGATCATTCCTCATACAGGAGATCATTCCTGATACAGGAGATCATTCCAGATACAGGAGATCATTCCTGATACAGGAGATCATTCCAGATACAGGAGATCATTCCTGATACAGGAGATCATTCCAGATACAGGAGATCATTCCTGATACAGGAGATCATTCCAGATACATGAGATCATTCCTGATACAGGAGATCATTCCAGATACAGGAGATCATTCCTGATACAGGAGATCATTCCAGATACAGGAGATCATTCCAGATACAGGAGATCATTCCTGATACAGGAGATCATTCCAGATACATGAGATCATTCCTGATACAGGAGATCATTCCAGATACAGGAGATCATTCCAGATACAGGAGATCATTCCTGATACAGGAGATCATTCCAGATACAGGAGATCATTCCAGATACAGGAGATCATTCCTGATACAGGAGATCATTCCTGATGCAGGAGATCATTCCTGATACAGGAGATCATTCCAGATACAGGAGATCATTCCAGATACAGGAGATCATTCCAGATGCAGGAGATCATTCCTGATGCAGGAGATCATTCCAGATACAGGAGATCATTCCTCATACAGGAGATCATTCCAGATACAGGAGATCATTCCTGATACAGGAGATCATTCCTGATACAGGAGATCATTCCTGCCGACCGCAATAAGACTGTACAATAACTCACCTCTGGCAAAATCCATCACACAACAATAACTCTGTTGCCTGTGTTTCTTGGTTGTTTGTATATAAAAAACATATATATATATATATACTGTACTGTATATACTGTGCATTTTATATTTAATATTTGTTTTTTCTATTTTATTGCTTTTTATTATTTTATTATTATTTTATTGCTTTCCTGTATGCTGCGGTAGCGGAAAAATTTCCCCTTGGGGATTAATAAAGTAACTACCTAACCTAACCTAAAGATCGGCGATTTCTGCAGCCTCTGAATGCAAAGCAATTTCTTCCTGAAGATCGATGAGCAATAAAGTAAATGCAAACTAGAGCATGCATGTAACTGGTGATAAACTAGTTTCCACCTTTATATGTGTCGTCTTCTCCTGTTGATCGATTGCTTCTCGACTCTCTTTAGGATTCGAGGCACTTAAATGGCTTTGATTGACAACCCTGCATCCTATTCCCTCCTATTCCCTTCCTCCCCGACCCTTCCTTAGTTTATTATTTAACTGGACTAGCACCCAATCATTCATGGTCACATTAAAGATGTAAAAGCGATATGCCGTGATTGTTTTTCTTTTGGAGAATCTGACTGATTCAGGGGCAGAATAGGTGATAAAGAGAGTGGGAGAGGAGTGGATGTGGGTGGGGGTGGGGTGGGGCTGGGAGAGACTTTGGTCAAAGATAGAGAATTAGAGAGGGTGGGGGTTCAGGAATGTAAAAGGTCAGCCGACCTCTGACCTCAGGTTTGGGCAGAGGCTTGGTGGAAATATGAAACCGAGATACCGACATACGCTCCACCCAACCACAGAAAACAAACAAAGCCGGGGAACAAAAAGTGGAAGGAGCACGTGATAAAAGATGACTTTGAAGTTAACAGCGAATGGTGTTCAAAATGTGTCCGAGAGTACGGATGGACTTTAAAAGAGGTCTCGCTGTCACTGCTTGTGTGAAAGCAATATGATCTCGCTGAAGGAGCAGCACAGAGAGCAAAGAGTCGCTGTCGGGAATAAAGAAACTGGAACAAAGGCGGTATAACTGATGGACACTGGACATGCATCGCAGAACTAAAATCTCCAAAAGGACGACTGCAGCGTTGACTTTCTGAGCTTTAAAAAGTTGCAGAGTTACAAACAGCAGCCGTAATTTGAAGCCCTCTAGTGGCCGTCGTAGTTATGACTCCGGGGAGGAGGTTGGGGTGGATGGATGGGTTCACGAAGCACTGTATTTAACCACCACAGACATCAGTGCGTTTCCTGTTGTTGTTTCTTCCAACCATGACGCTCAAAGTCCTCAAACCTTAATGACGTACTTATTTGAACCCAAACTAAGATGTTTCCCAAAACCAAGCCGGTTTTGACGGCTAAAGGAAACCTTAACCATCATTAAATATTTAGTTTACTAATATTTTTCAACATTAATTCTTCACACTGTTATCTCCTACTGCTGATACCATACGATATTCTGTTTCGTTAATTGCAGAAAAAAGTATAACTACCTCCATGACATACTCCACTAAAAGAGCTTAACTAATAAAAAAAAAAGATATGAGGCATGGAAATACATTGTTTGGATAACAAACAAGTATAGAAGTACCAGGAGGAAATCGCTACCAAAATAAAGCAGAATATACTCGAGTCATATTCTTGAATTTAGTTTTTCTGGCACCACCAACCAGAAGACGTACAAATACAAATCTGAGCTGTTAAACAATATTTTTCCTCGACGTCCAGATGTTTGGTCAGTGCTCTTCAACAGTCCGTGTTGGAAACCTGCTCCTTACTTGCTGCCCTTGTAGTCTGCAGAGTGCAGCTCTGATCACTGTTAGACAAAATTAAGTGGAACAAACTATACAGTCGGTTCAGGGAATAATTGTGTGTTGCAGGAAAGTCGGTGGAGGTGTTGTCAGCCGCTGATAGATGAAGAGAGCAGTGGGGAGATAAAACAGGAGGGAGAGGGAGAAAAGTAGTTGACCCAGGAGGTCCATTACAGTGTAAAATTGAGTCAGCCCAAAGTGACACCTGAAAGGGGGGAGAAGGGTGGAGGGAGGAGGGGGGAGGGGGAGTCTGAGTCCTGTTGGGCTGTTTGGGAATAATTTACCTCCTCTAACCAGCTCCTCTCTCTACTTCTCGTGCCATCTATTTATAAAGGCCCGGGCACTTCCAGGCTGTTTGTGCGAGGCGGCTGCAGTGCCGGCAGTGTCTTAATGGGCCTGGAGTGGCAGCGCTGCTGTTATTTAAGCGGGGGATGGACAGAGGCCGGTAATGGAGAGCAATACTCCCCGATGGGAGGTGACAGTGGCCGGATAGTCGAGGAGCAGAGAAATGGCTTGAGGATAGAGGCCGGCCATCGAGGCAGGCGCTTTAGCTGACTTCAGTGTGCAGCAGGGAAACCACCGTGCTGCACACCTTCATCCCTTAAAACATCTTCAGTATCGCCATCGAGAACAGTCAAAGGAACTCTTTTTGTTATCAGCTGCAAAGAGACGACACCAAACCAACCAGGACTAAAATATCAAGTTTAAAAGTTTGTGTTGAATCAAAGATTGTGGCCAAAATATGAATCTGATGTGGAACTGATAATTAATGACCACTAGGTGCCTTTTTTCAAGGATTTTTTTTCAAGGATCTCAGTCCTTCATATTCATCCTGAAGTATCTTGAGTAACAGCCTTAAAAAACATACAAGATATACAATTTTTATTTCCAAAAGAACTCTTTCTTTTTTCAGTAGCTGCAAAAACAGGCGACACCAAACCAACCAAGACTAAAATATTAAAGTTCAAAACTTTAATATACAAGTGTTGAATGAAACATATGAATCTAATGTGAAAAATGACGAGATGCGGTACCATTACTGACCTGGATTTCTTTTTTAAATAATTTTAGTATTGAGTGATGACGAAGTGTCCTGACAATAATCTTGAGACTTTATGTAATAAGGCTTAAAAAGAAGTAAACAAAGATTGAACATTTCGGTGAGCAGTAAAATGAAACTGTAGGCTTCAAATCAGCCCTCAGAGACGTGGAGAAGATGCCACTCAGACTCCACACGCCTGCAGTCTGCCTCCAACATCTCACGCTTCAAGCTGAGCCTGACCGTCCTTACAATGCAGCCCGAGCGCACGTGTTTCCCGGACTGTAGTCGAGGCGGTTAAATGTGGCCTGACTGCGGTCTGCAATGCAGCGTGCTGAACGGAGGACCTGCCAGAGTTAATGAGGCAGAGAGCAGCGGGACCTCAGCACAAGGTGTTCAATCACAGGCCATTACCACAGCCCTCAACCTCGCTTACTTCTCCCTCCTGTCAATAGCAATCTATAGCAAGCTATGGTTTATCCATACAGAGGGCAGAGCGGCGACTGACTGTGGGCGTCTGTATCCCGACATTAATTGCGGGTGTCTCGGTTTGAGGCGTAATAACAGAAACATGATCCCAGCATGCTGCGTGTAAACGGTGACCTCTTGAGTTTTAACTCCTTTAAATGTGCTTTGTTTAAATATCTGAAAGAACTACGAAGCGGTACTTCATCTACGAGTCTTTTGTCAAATAAAAATGATTTCTCTTATCGTCAAGTGACCTTTCTCATTACATTTTTTCCTCTCTAATTTCATTTCAAGCATCAGAAGTTGCTGCTCAGAGGGAATAACACCGTTCTCAGAAGCAATCGCTGCGTTGGTCGGGTTTTTCTTTTTTACACATCAAGAGAGGCACGGAAGAAATGACCAAAAGCAAAGTGTGACCAAACAGCTGATGAAGAGGATGAAATAAATACACTTAAATACAAAGTTTGAGCAGGAAATATGAAGAACATGAGTGCTTCCACACAGAGAACACGAGTTGTACTTAACTCAACCTGCCTGAGACACATTCAGCCAATTGGTTGAAGTGTTAGGCCCCCAAAATACCCAGGATG
Source organism: Brachyistius frenatus (assembly GCF_029030835.1). Classification (NCBI taxonomy): domain Eukaryota; kingdom Metazoa; phylum Chordata; class Actinopteri; family Embiotocidae; genus Brachyistius; species Brachyistius frenatus. The sequence continues at coordinate 918,399 of NW_027210683.1, forward strand.
CACTTTGGTTTACAGAAATAGACCGTTTCAGCTGATTAGCTCAGAGGAAGTTAGTGACAGAGAAATCACTCTTCGTATGTGTCCTGTTTAAGGTTCGAACAATATGCATTTTTTTTTTTTTTTTTTTTTAAATCTGTCTGAAAGAACGACGCTATCAACGCAGACAATCTCCACCCGAGGTTAGGCTCCGCCCACAGTGAGACACAGAGATCAGAGGACAGAAACACAGCAGAGACTCTCACACTGAGCTGGAAACAAACAGCTGCTCAGAAATGCATATAGAAAAAATAATACACATTCTGAATTTAAGATATTATGAACATCGATAAAAGAAGCTTATTCAGCAGGTTTGGTTGGAGCTCAGCTATGTGAATAAATGTCACTAAACATGAAAACTTGGAGACCTGTGGTTCGGATCACGAGGTTGTTCATGTACAAATATATGAGCCGTTATCCTCTAAAGTCAGACCCTTTCCTTTCCTTCCTTGCCTTGAATTATTCCACCCAGCACGGACAGCGTGAGCTTCAGCAGTCAGTCACAACCACGTCGGACCTGAGGGCTGAACCCGCCGCTCCGCTGCCCGCCACCATCTCACCGCCAGTCACCACCAACAACAGTCACAACAAACGCCGGCTGAGAAAAAGGAACAAAGAGGTGAAGTCCCCGCTGCTCTTTAGCTTCATCGAGTGTTTGTTGTTACTCTCATGTGCAATCAGGCTTCATCACACATCAGGTCACAGCCGCTCTGAAAAGGTCGCTGAGCACCTTCTTCTTTTTTCACCTCCTCCTCTGCGGGGCGTCATCGCAGATGTGCATCTTGTCATGAACAAACAAATAAATGCCTTCTGTGATTTATTCTCACGCGGGCTGGAAAAGGTCTCTAATGAAATGTTTGTGTTGGTCCCGAACACTCAGGGCTTCACGCTGCAGTCAGCGTAGCGTTGGCCGGTAAGACCTCCTGTGGGCAACTGCAGCCTGTCTGGGAAACCAGCGGACCAGCAGCCATGTAATTTCACCTAATGGTTCCCCTTTTATAAACACATTAAAGGGACGTTTAATGAAGTGACCGTCACACAGCTTACGAGGGTTTTTCTTCTAATTTTAAAACAAGACTAGCTATTCATTTTTAGGGTCATATCCCTCGTCTATAATTGACAAAACCTAAAATGTTTTTGATAATTATTATCCAGCACTGTTTAGCACTTCACTAGTTATATTTAAAGCAGTGAAAAGCCTCGTAGTGACTGAAGCATATGTTTCCCAGCAGGATAACGGCTCCTTCAGCAGATGATCCTGAAAACAAACGGGTTTTTTAACAGTTAAAAGACAAAATGGCTGTTTTTTGTTTTTTCTTGCAAACGTTCGGAGAAAGTTAAATTCACGTGTAAAACCAGTTTCAAGCCTCCTTTTCCTCTGCAGGACTGTACACTTGATCTGACTGTGCAGAGGAGCGACCACATGGTGCTAACAGAAGCTGCCAGCACAGATGCAGAAATGAGGAAATAAGCATTCGGATGAAGCGGTTTAGATGCGTTGCATCTGAATTACATCACTCTGCACAACCTCAGCAACGACTCCTGCTCATCACATTCAAACTGTTAATGGCTACGATTAGCCAGAAAACAGCCTCGGTTTAAGTTGGGGATCAAGTTAGGATCACTTTAATGGCTCTTCGAGGCCCTGACATCTGTTTACCACTCAAAGAGCTGCTAATTTATCGGGTTTTTGTGAAGATTTTAATGCTGAAAATATTTATTGTTCGTCTTTCAGTTTAGGGACACCACGTCTCTTCTTCGTGATCGATACGTGACGTTTCAGGAGTGAGTCTACATCTGGGGAAAACCTCTGGATGGAGGCAAGAAAGAATAAAGTGTTTAATCTTTCACAGGAAATACAATTAAAAAAACGAAATTTTTAAATGAAAATAGAGGCTGCAGACACAGTTACATCAAAATCTATTAATTTAAGTCATTATAAACTTATATTAATGTTTTCCAATCAGAAACTAAAGTAAAGTCTGTCAGCACAGATCTTACTGGAGGTCAAACCGCTGACCTTCAGTATGACATGACGAAGAAAATATGAAAAGAAAGACGTAAAAAAAATTCAGATAAAATGATACGAGAGAGAAACTGAATGCCAGATGGCCACAGGTAACCAAAAGAAATGTAATTAAACGATACAGAAAATCAATTTCTTTTGTTTTAACTCTACTCAGGAATACAAAAAACAACAATATCAACATTTATAACGGCATGGATTTTGAGTATAAGTCAAATGTAAGATGTTTGTGTAACTATAATCAAACAACAAAACGAGACGCTGAAAAAAACATCAGAAGGAAATTCTATTAGCACATCGGTGTGATCAGTTTAATTGAGGAGTGAGCTTAAAGAACTCTTCAAATTATTCGTGCAGGAAAAATAAACAAAAGAAGAAGTGGAAACGGAAAGGCGACGCGTGTTAGACGAGAGAAAGCTGCAGCTCTGCCCGGCTGCCTGCTTTGTTGTGTTTGGTGCCGGCTTCCCGCCTCCATCGAGCAGTGATAATTCACGTTGGGCCTGCAGCAGCGCTGACATTGTAAGATGAACTGCTCCCAGCTAGATTAATGCCACCAGATGCCAGGCGAGATGCCATATTAATTACCCAGAGATAATGTCAGCACAACCATATGGCAGCTCAACTGGCCATTTAGTTGACAGGGAAAGGTCTTTATAGCGCTGCAAATTCTCCTCGTCTGCCATATTCTCCCCCTACTGTAGCAACTGGAGCGCTTCATTACTATTTGCACGTAATTATTCCGATTGTCGTGTTAACTGAGGATCTGCAGGGATGTTTTGATGGCCAACAACGCGTTGTTAGGGAGGCTTAATGATTCAGTGTTTCCCAGCGTTCACGACGACTTCATTTGGAAATTAATCTTTGATCGAGGCTCGCTGAAGGGATGAGGACGGTAAGACCAGAACCAACAACGAACTGAGCCCACTTACAGGCAACCAAAGCCCGGTGGATTAACGCTCTTCATCAGAGATCCACTGTTGTCCACGACATTATGTAACTATCCTGTAAGTGCAGTTGGTTTTTGCACACCGCCCCTGCTGATGATGCCGTTTACTTTACAGTAAAATATATCGGCGATATTTTAAAGATTTACATCTAAATTAGGAACAAATAATATCAAGTTTCATGGTGAACATCAGCAAGGTGAACCGAACCGAACCGAACCGAACCAACCACCTCACAAACAGCCAACAGAGAGACTTCAGCTGAAGCTCATCGGCCGTGAACCAGAACCAAGAGGACAGAACATCAGTCCGGTTCTAGCTGCTCTGTAACAGGACCGACTTTAAGCTCCTCCTCCTCACATACGAAGCTCTTAGCGGGCTCGGACCAAGTTGCATCGCTATCTCTCCGGTACGAGCTTTATAAAAACAATTAGATCATCTGCTGCTGGTTTGTTGGAGGTTCTCTGCAAGAGCTGGACGGAAAATGGAGGACACACCACCTGTAGATATCAGGAACATTTGCTCAGTAAAGAAAGCTTTAAACATCTCTTCACTTTAGCCGTTAGCTTGAAGCTTTAAATGTTTGAACTCTATTTTATTATTAATGTGTTTAATTTGACTTGTTCTTACGTAGTTTATTTATTTTTCTTACTTTTAAATGACATTTTAATGTTCCTTTTTTTTCTATCTGTTTTCATGTGATTCTTGTATGAAAGGTGCAACAGAAATAAAATGTGTTGACATTATAATTATTAAAATATGCCAGACAGCCACACAGTTGTTATTTTTGTCTCCTGGATTTGTTGACAAAAAGAAAAATACAGAGTGATGCTCCTTAAAATTCACCCACTATGATGGAATACTTTCAACGAAATCACAGGATTTAAAAGAAGGCAGTAAAATCTGCTTTTCTACATTATGTTATGCCCTTTAAATGGTTTTCAGATTTTTTTTTTTTAATGTGCATCTTCAGCCACATCACAGCAGATCTCAGACCTTCCCTCTGCGTGACTGCGGCAGTTATAAATTCTGAAATGTCAGTGGAATTTATTTGCCAGCATGTGTTTGTTTTTTTTCCCGCTCCACCATGCTGACTGTAAAGATCATTAACGGAGCGAGCTGGGAATTAATGTCAACGTGAAAAACAGTGGCACGGCCCTTTATCATGATTTACAGTCGCATCGCCGGGTCCCCTTCTCTCAATGTGGACCCGTGGATCGTTTACAAAGACGGACCATGCTTTCCCCCCCTCCCCCCCGTCCCCCTCCCCCAACCACCGCCGGAGCACCCACCCCTTCCAATCCCCACAAATCCGATTTAATCAGACAACTTGTGCAGTGTGGCTCGGAGTAAGAAAAAGGATAATTAGTAAACAGAGGAGCTACTCGCCAGGCTTCATTGGCATTCGCACCGGGTTACTGTGTCGCATTTAAAATGCAGTCTGATGAAGTCTACAGAATCAAACCATTTGTTACTCCTATTGAGGAGGCTTCAGGCTACTGGCAATTAAATTGGAATTAGCGCTGGGGAATGAGATACGGCAGATTCATACCAAGGAGAGGAGGGAGGTGGGGAGGAAGGAAACAGAGAGAGAGGGCTCTGTCTGGACCCGCTCGCCACCACAGCGGGTCAAACCTGGAAGTGATTCGGTTTCCTTTATGTGTGTTTATTTCCTGCACGGCTCGTTATCATTCTTACAACCAAAAAAAATAAAATAAAAAAAATCCCCTGATTTATTTATATTTCTGTAAAATGAAGAGACTCGGAGAAAGACAATGGAGTAAAAAAAAAAAAAGATTATATGGCAAATAAAAAGAGACATTTGAGTAGACTTTTTGAGGAAGAGAGACAAGAAACAAAGAGATGCCATTTGCCCTTCCACGGTTGAATGGGCACAGTGGAGCTCAGCATGGAGAGAGTGTTGGTCCACTGGCAGAGGAAGAGAGAGGAAGAAGAGAGAGGAAGAGGAGATGGATGGATGGAGGAGGAAGAGTGGGAGCAGATAAATGAAGTGGAAATGAGAGGGAGCAGCTCCTGTGCTACAGCTGGCCTCTGCAAACTCCCAGCCAGCCTGACCATGACAACTGGCTCGCTCTTCCACTGCTGGGCAGGGACGGAGGGGGGAGGAGGGGGAGAGAGGGGAGGAGGGGGGCTGCAGCCGGGGATGTACTACTGATAAAAGGGCCAGCAGGAGAAGGATCTGACTTCATGTTTGGATTTACTAGAATAAGCCGTGATAATAAAAGAGACATGCAGGGCAACTCGTTCGTACCAAAAAAAAAAGAAAAAAGAGAACAAATCAGAATCTGATCAGAAGGCTTTTGGAGCCTCGTATTAATTAACAATTAATCACGATCTGGATTTTTTATTTTTTTATGAAGATGCAGATTATGTTGGGATCTTTGTTCTTGCATAAAAACAATAGTTAGTAAATGAGGAGTCAAACAATCTTGCAATCTTATTTGATTATAGTTATAATCTCAAAGGTCTCCGTTTCGTTATCTTTAGCAACCCCTGTGGTGATAGGCGGTAATTGAAGCTGTGTTTTTTTTTATTTTATTTTTTTTTTACTTTATTTTACTTTCCTGGGGTCCAAACAGTATCTTCTGTGTGCAACACGATATCGTGTAATACACCCACCAGTCCACTACGGGGTGTCAGTGTCAGGTTTTTTCCTCGTGGTGGCCTGAAAATTTACATGGATCGATTTACGCAAAAACAAAACCCGGCATTGCTTTAAAGAAATCGACATCACGTTTTTACCCGGACTCGAACCCGGACCCACTAGTGGTGAAAGTCTGTGACTACGACTTACAAGGACTGCCTTTGCACTTTATCAAATGTGCATTTATTGTTCAAGCCAAGGCGACGCCGAGCATCACAGACACGCTGCCCTCTAGTGGACACTTTGCAGTCCTACTTGCCGGAGGACAGGATTCTCAGGATGTCACAGTGATGTCATCTGGCCTGGACTTGGAGACTTAAGACAAGAAAGCTGCAAACCGGAGAGTCTGATAACTGTGGGCGGGAAAAGTCTGAATAGTAAAATGGATTATGGGAAATTTAGGATTCTGTGTTTCGCCAATTCCTGGGACTAACAGTCAGGATATTTTGGCATGCATCATACATGCTATTGTGCATTAAAACATTGCTGCATGATGGGAAATCAGCTTTTTTTAATGTCTGTACTAAGGTTTTAAATGACAATAAAATATGTAGAGTTCAGCATCACCGTCCGGTCCATTTATCATGGTTAGCCAACAGAGCATCACTGATTTGCAGCTAAATTAAAATGTTGGATTAATTTTCACCGCAACTCCTGAAATGACAAAATGCTCATCAAAATGTACGATTAGAGAAAAAAACAAAAAAACCCAGTAAGTCAGACGATCATTATCGCGGCGACTACATAAATGCACATATGCACTCAAACGCTTCATTCTCAAGGTTAAATACAAAGATGTTGTTCAAGCGAAGTCCATTACTGCAGGAAACCAATGAAAATAAATGACAGCATTCAGTGGGAGGTTCGAGTATCCCACAGAGAAATTTGCACGGCTCGGTCATTTGTGCAGTCGCTTTTTCTCCACGTAGAATGCTCAATTGTGTGTTTACAGATGAAGCGCCGGGTCTGAGTGCAGTCCTATTTTTCTCTAACAGGAAACGGAGACATTTTCACTCTAAATATATCAGTGGATCTGTCGGCTGATGTAAAATCCCTGTCACCAAGATTAATGATCTCCAACAAGAAAAAAAAACAACAACACATCTTACCTACCGCCTCCCTTTTAAAAACAACAACAACAACAAGAAGAAACAAACCTACAAGGAGCTTTGTGTGTGTGTAAACAAAAGGATGTCAGGTTTGAAACTGAGAAATGAAAAGACAACAAGTCACATTTAATACCTGACGACTAACACAGTTTTTTTGTTGTTGTTGTTTTAAGTTGAATTCATGCAAAGTGCAATAAACAGAATAAAAAGTCTCTTTCTGTGCTGCAGGACTTCTTGTTTCTCCGGCTGCATGTTTGCAGTCTCATTGTGATGCACTGTGGGATGAATTTGGGTCAGATCAGAACGATCCTCTGATGGATAAAAACATAAACAGCCAAACTTCCTCAAAACTTTTGCACAGAACTGTAAACGAGGAAAAACAAAAACAACTTATGAACTAGAAGCCAACGTTCACTGACACAATATTCCACTTTCAGTCGGGCCAATGATGACGTTAAAGCATTTGTAATATTGTGATTATACAACAAGTTACCAACTAAATAAAACATGTTGTTAAAATGTGTTCATATTGTGCAGCGAGTCGCTCTCAAAATATAAAACTATTTTGTTAGCGCGATCTCCGTTTCTCCGTCTCTATGGCAACACATGGAGTATGGCTAACAACAGGAAAACAATCAGTCACGCCATGTAACGTATTCAATGTTTACTACTCCAGGAAGTGGGCCGCCCTTAGCAACCACCTAGCAACAGAGAGGCTTTCTAGTCTCCAACTGAATAAATACAGAACATAGAAACACTGAACTGCTCAGCTAGCTCAGTCTGGTTGGAACAAAGATATCTGATGAACAAAGATATCGATGGACTGGTGTATTTCTAAGATTTTAGCACCGTGTCGTGTGTTCAATCTAGCCGGCGCTAGGATTGTAAGTGCGCGACTATCCGTGGTGTTACGGTACGGGTGCTCGGAGCGACCAAAAAAAGACCTGATTTTACCAAATGGGTCATTTAATAGACCTACAACAAGTAGAAACTACATTATAATGTATATTAGATCAAATTCAATTCCAATGATATGTTGCCATGGAGATGGCGGAGTGATAGTCCGTTGACCAATCAGATCTCTCATCGAGCACCTTGAATATTAGCTGCCTTTATCTCCTCAGTTGGTGTTAAAGCAAAAAAACAAAAACAAAAAAGGAGTGAATCTTTTTACATGTATAATTAATTCAAACAGAAAGACGGAGCATGAAGCTGGGTTTCATCAAACATTATTTTTTAGCCAGATATTAAATTAAAGATAATATCATTCAAATGTCAAATAAAAAGTACAGAAATATCTGCACAGAAAACATGTTTTTAAAAGGAAATAACGGAGAAGTGTAAACGTGTGTAAACCTCGTATCAGGACTTCAAGATGAAATATTTAAATATGAAAATATGAATAAGATGTGAAGTTCACTCACAGATAGAGAATTATGTTATTTGGTCGAACTGGTTTGATGTCAAATAGAAATTGTTGAAACTGAAAGATAAAATAATTTCTCTTTACATTTAGTCACCTGCTGTTTCATGTTTGCCACAAAAATATTCACACTGCAAATAAAAACTTAAGTTCCACACGTTTAGTTTGATGGGAAGTTTAAAGGAAAAGACTTTTATATTTTTCTTTTGCAACAATTTAGTAAATCAAATTAATTCCAACTTTATTTACTTTACAGAACTCTTCATTTTCAAGCGTTTTATGTTTTACTTTCATATATTTGTACTCCTCTGTCAGCGGCCCGTACAGTATGTTAAATAATCATTATTTTGCGCTCCATATTTACAACATTTTTACGAGGCTCTTCTGAGATGTAGCAGCTGCAGATGACAGGAGCCACAACATGGAAAAGGTCAAGTTTATTAAAGTATGCCAGGTCATTTTTTTTAATAAGTATTTCCTGATGTCATGTCTTTGGGAGGCCATTAAAGTATTTTTCATACCTTTGAAATCATGATTTTTTTTTTTTTGGGTGGGGGGGTATTTATTGTTTTCTGTAAACCTGCAGCTTCATCTACATCACAGCTCCACCTGATCTTCAGTAAACCTCTGGAGAGTCCCCTACAATTCAGACGCCGAACCCCCCCCGCCATCCACACCCTCCATCCCTCCGCCTCCTCCCCCCACCTGCGAAGGAATCCCAAAAACCTGTCCTCACCTTCCCAGCATTCATTCTTCTCTCCGGCCATCTGGACAGTCGGGCAGACAATGTAAAAGGAGGAAAAAGGGGGCTGCAAACCCACATTAGTCACAGGCTCTTAGGTCCTTCGACCCGTACACACACACACACACACACACACACACACTGAGAGGCTGAAGCCAAATGACCCCAGCTCCCCCCTCACTCTTCTCCCCCCCCCCACCCACTGTGGCTGCTGACATCGTCTTTCCTGCTGGACAAAAGGCTTTTAGCACCTCAGTCTACTGTCCTAACCTCTGCACACACACACACACACACACACACACACACACACACACACACACACACACACACACACACACACACACACACACACACACACACACACACACGTCGGACAGGATGGGGTGTTTGTTTTGTTTTCTCAGACGGAAGGGAGGGGTGGGACAGAAAGGAGCAGAGATGAAGGCTATCTGATGTCTGTAACTTTAAAAAAAAAAAAAAGAGAAGAAAAGTAGCGCTGCAGGAGAAGCATAGCCAAATCGCTGCTGAATCATAAAGGTGTTCGGTACAATGGAGACGGCTTCGGCCCCGGCCGGCTTAATGTAGTTAACACGGGCCTTTTGTCGGGCGCGGCGGAGGATGAGTCCGGGGGTGGGGGATCTGAGGGAGAAGTCAGCGACAGCTACAAGCCTCCATTGTCGCGTTTAACGTACATACAGGAGGTTTTTCTTTACCTCCGGAAGAGGAGAATAACGAGGAGAACAGGCGAAGGCCTCGCCCGCTGTCCCGTACCGCCGAACGGTCATCGACGCCGCGGGAGGACACGTTACCGGGGAACAAAAAAAAACCCGGAGATGGAGACGCCACAGAAAGAAGCAGAAAAAGAGCAAACAATTAGCAGTAAATAAGCAAAAGATAGAAACTGCAGCAGTGAGATATAAAGCTGCGTTCGAGACGAGCAACGTGGGCAGAGACCGACTGACTGAGGCTCTGCAGGCAGGAAACAGGAATTAAAACAGGAATTTTATATATTTAAAATGTAATTTATGAGTAAAACATGCAGCACATTTAGATTTATCTGAAAACTATAAAATAAATATGATTTTTATTGTTTAGTTTATCCCAAAAAAAGCCATATTTGGGTGACAGCTAGCTCACAAGTAGAAATTTGCAGTAACTTGGTGATCCAAAATAGATGAAAGCCATTTATTCGATTTATTAAACGGGTTTGGGCTGGTTAATCACAAATTATGTCATTTTCTGTGTCCTTTATGTTGAGTTTAATGTGCATTTAAAAAAAAAGAAAAGAAAAAAAAAAGCACACCGTGAATCTGTTTATAACCTCTGAGGTGTCGTTCCTGAGCAGCGTTTGGCTGAAAACATTCACTTAAACCCTGTTGCCTGGATATCTAAATGATGGGAATTAAAAAGGCATTCGGGCGAGTTTAAAAAAACGTGAGCGTTCATTTGACGTTTTCCATCAGACAGCAGATTTACGTGAGCGTGAAGTGGATTTGGAGCCATTTCCACAAACGGGAGGCGATGAAGAGGAGTTCAGGCAGCTGTGACCTTGGAGCCAAACGGTGAGCGGCCGACGTGACTTTGCGGGTTGGAAGAAAAGAAAAAAAGCCTTTTATTTATAGATCAGCTGTGTGTCGATCAAACTCCATCGAGGGAGGGGGGAGGGGGGACGGCAGCAGGGGGAAGTGTGTGTGTGTAGCTGGGAGGGTTGCTTTTAGAAGAACTAATACAGTGGTGTGCCTCAATCTCACTTAATTCCATTTAAAGGAAATTGATTTTGAGGTTGGGGGGTGATGGAGGGCGAGGTGGGGCTAGGGGTGGGGGGTGGGGGGAGTGTTCTCTCTCTCCAGTACGAGTGTGATGATGTCTGGGCCTGGTGCTCCATGGACTGTGTGTGATATACAGCAATAAGGTTAAAAAAAAAATAGAGGATGAAACTTTAATGAGGCTTGGTGGTGGTGGTGGTGGTGGAGGTGGTGGAGGGGGAGGTGGGGTAGAGGGGGTGCAACAAGTAGCTGGGAAAGAAAAAAAAAAGGGCCATAAATATTAAAACGGAATATAAAATAAGGATTACAGCCGACTGGGGTTCTGCAGCATAAATACATGCAGCGACTAATATGCCGGTGGGATGCGGATGGGAACAACAGCTCAATGCAACACGATGGACGACCTTCTTTTCTTTCCTCGCAATCTCTTTTCTAATATTTGATTTCACTCCTAGTTTTAGAAGAAAAACAGATTCTGGACGACCTTGAAATTATTTCTTTTCAAGGTTATTTATAGTCATTTGTTAGAAATAAATATAATAGATATAATAAAGGATAGCAATTGTGATCTTGGTATTTTTTAAAAATCTAATTTTTGTGTAATATTTTGTGCATTATTCTTCAAGTTTATATATATATATATATATATATATTCTTTATTTTAGTAATGTCACTATATTATAAATTATAAATGTTTGTACTTGTAGGGATGCAAAGCTCTGATTTATTTACATTTCAGTGAATTGCTTGACAAAAACAAAATACAATAAATATTGATTAATTCACTTTTAATGGATATTATATCCTTCTGATGACCTATATTTTATTCACGACGTGGCTACCTGTTAGTATATCGTGCAAACTGCAGGTTATACTACTAAAATATATTTAAAACAAAATGTAGAAAGTAGCTGCCTGATCTATTATATAATTCATGCATCTTGCAAAAACTGGACATGCAAACACTAAAACTCGCTCACACAAACACAATATTTCCTTTTTTGTGCTACAGAGAAAGAGGTAAAAAAATAAATAAAATGACAGTCCTGAAACACATCTAAAGTGTGTCTTTGATTTAATTCCCTGCTTCATCTTTTACACCAGGGAGCTCCACTTATCACGATATCACTGGTAGACGGAGTCATTTCACCGCTTGCTCGCTGAAGCAGATGAGAGCAGAGGAGGCTCGTGTTCTCCACGTTTGTATGGAATAAATCAAAGGCAGCTGAAAAACTCAGCGAGGCTCAAAAAGCTTCTCAGACAGGAAGAAGAAGAGAGGAGAGAGAAAACAAGTGTGTTTAGTGCCAGGCCTGTTAACAACCACCTGTACGTGCCCACCTGTGGTTCGCGCTAAGAGCCGGGACAAACGGGAGTAATCAAAACTAATCCCAAAATTATCTCAGAAAGATGAAGACTTAAATATTCAGTCACAGACATGAGTGAGAGTACAGATTCATCACTCTCATACTAACAAATCTCATGCTAACAATTCATTCATCAAACCCCCAAAAAAAGCTGCAGAAATCTGTCGAGCTGAGCCGAACGCTCTCATTCGCCGATGATCAAATCGGGATTCACTGAAGGCAGAAATGAAATCATTACTAAAAGACCATCATCTTAAGCCTCCATCTCTGGAGAGAAGCGAGAAGCCTGCTGCCCCAGATTGCCTAAAAATGCAGATAAGAAACGATCGTGCTCCAGAAATTGGTCCTGCAGGACTATTACATGGGAGAGATTAGTGGAAGATAATCATATAATGGCGATGATAGCACCGATCGCAACAAAACGAGCCCATAAAGTCACCTCTGAATAAAGAACAGGCGATTCAGACGAGTGGGAATGAAGCAGTAAAAGTGGCCCGAGCTGCGGGGAGCATGTGGGAGACATCTGTGGATGTCTCAGCGCCGCCTCTGGCCAGCAGGGGGAGCTCCTCGGTCTCCACACTGCTGGCTCCAACCGGAGAGGCAGAGCAACAGGAGTATGGGAGAAGTCCTCACATGACCTCCCAGTTCACAGGAGTTTGCCTTCAGAGGAGGAAAAAAAAGAAGCCTCTTATATGGTATATCGTGAGAGTTAACGGCCTCGCTGTCCGCCGCCGACACGGTTAAAAGCCCAGGATGGAGATTAGAAAGTAGTTCAGAGGGTCAGGTGTGAGGGAGCTCCGGGGTCACCAAGGGTACGCAGTTATTCCACTTAACATGCTGCATATGGATGTGGGGATGTAAACCGGAGATACATTACAACAGCCATCATAACAGGAGTTGATATAAATCCACTTAATCGCAGTCTTTTGTAAAGAGTTAACGTACGAAAACGAGGCAATAAAACATCTTCAAAGTCTCTTAAAGCTCATTTCTTTCAGGGGACAAAACTTCTGATTCAAATTTAAATTGTCTGTAATGGAATATCTGTTGTTTTCCTTCTTAAAGCAGCCTGCATTTATATATATATATATAACTGGACAGTAGCAGCAGCAACGAGGAAAAGACAAATTAAAGCAAATGAGGTCCATAGAAACACACTTAACGGACAGTTAAGAAGAAAAAAGAATGAAAATGCATAAAAAATGGTATAAAAAATAAAGTAGTTTGGCTTGTAGTCACATACATGCAAAATGAATTGCAAAGTCATGTAATATTAAGACAGACCATCATTATACTGCAGCAGTTAGCCTTTAAAAAAATGTCTTTTTATGCTTTAGATTTTTGCGTTTGTGATGTATTTTCACCAGATTTTAAGAAAATACTTTCTGAAACTACAAACAACATTTTATGACTCACTGAATGACCTTTAAAACTCTGTTCATTGAGGAAATCCTGCGACAGGAAAATCATAAAATGTAAAATAAAAAAGGTACCTAAACAGAAAAAAAAAAAAAAAAAAGGAAAGTGCAGGAGGAAACCAGAGAAACCTGGAAACACCTGGACGAAGGCTGATCTCCTCGGATCGGTTCACATCGTGACATCTTCCCACCGCGTCGCCCTCGTCTGCTTGTGTTGCATCTCTGCAGCGATCGTCTCTATCTTTAGCTCTCTGTGTCTGCGGGCCATATCTCTGCTGTCAGAGCCCAGCGAGGCATCGAGGGGAGTGGGAAGGAGACACCGCTCGCTCTGTGACCCAGACTTGTTGCTATAAATCCACACTTTCTTCTTTCTCTCTTTGGTAGAGAGAGGAGGGGGGGGGGTGTAGGGGGGGGGGGGGCTCTCCCACCTTGACCCAATCGTTTCCTCTGTACATCTGGACACACACACACACACACACACACACACACACACACACACACACACACACACACACACACACACACACACACAACCTCTGCTCACAACCCTTGGGTGGGCAGGAGGCAGAAGAGAGAAGCCGAGACGGCGTTTTTCTAACTTTATACACGAGAGGGAGGAAACCCGAGGCAGCGAGGAAGAAGAAGGAACACAAACCGCTCATATTCCACCGTCTACCTGACAGGACGCCACTTTAACGAACAAATACTGACTGCTTTTTACCGTTTTAGATATTTCCTCCTTCATGTAATGCTCCTGTGATAAAAAAATATATAAAAAAAATATATATATATATATATTGTAGCAGAAAATACTCAAACAGAGAAAAAAGTCCCAAGAAAGAATTTAGAAAATGAAGAGAAATCATCTAATAACAGGAAAAACTGTGATTTTGTTTTTTGTTTTTAATGGTGATTGACGAAGAATCTCAAATAAATTCAACTCTTAGTTCATGACAACAGGTTGAAATCTGATGGCGACCTGCATGTTATTAGAAACTTCTGCACAACAGGATGTGTTCATTCTACGTGTTTTACTTTGAGGCCGATCAGAATATTGATTTTGTGGAAGTAGAACCCTTTTTCACAAATAAAATTATGTTTTACTTCATCAAAATCAACGTCGGTTCAAAGTTTGTATTTCGGTCCATTTCTCAGCCTCGTGTTGGTTTGTTTCATCACGGCCGGACGTCGATCGATACTCCTCCTCTCAGAGACCGAGGGAGCTCTTCAAAGTCCAAACATTAACAGGAATAAACATGTAAATATGTATTTAAATCTCCCTGCATGTAGTAATTGGACAAAGACAAAGAAGAAATCCAGGAGAGTCAAAGCGTTGCATTCTGGGATGTTTTAAAAGACTTTCTCTTTTTTTTTTTCCAGTCTTTACTCCCCTGTTTAAAGATTCCTGGCCTTTCACCTGACCCCAGGCCTTGTGTGAGGAGGGGGGTTGGAGGGGGGGGGGGGGGGCCCTGCTCGCTGGCGGTGGTGGGGGTTAAAGTGTAATCCTGGTCCTGTGACCACAAAGGCTTGGCCCCCCGAGGGCCAAGGACCGGCCACATTTTCTGAATTGCAACGTTATCCCTCAGCAAACCCTTCGGACGGACTACATATCAAAGGATTACATCGCAGGGCTCTTCTTAACCCCCCCCCCCCCCATCCATCAGGGGCGCCAAATAAATTAATTACGCTTTAGTTTCTGAGTATTTTGGGGGACAAACTCCTTCAATACGACTTAAACTTTGCAGAGTCCAGGAGTAACGGCCGCATGACGTCATTACAACGACACATATCTCAGATGTTGATATTCTGGCTGCTAGCCGTATGGCTAATTGCTTGTTTAAGTAATCCATTGAAGAGTGTTTCTACGACAGCTTTCTTGCTCCATTATCATTAGTTTTATTCTCAGGAAAAACTTAACAAGTTATTAATTTTATTTTTGCAGCGCCGCCTCTCTGTGCACCTCGACCCAAAGAATCGTTCCTTTTTTATTTTAATTTAAAGAGCAACTTCAGAAGATAGAGAGAAGTGAAGCGAGAGGGAGAGAGAAGAAGCATCCCCCATTTTCCCAGGGTGAAGATGAGAGGGAGGAGGGCTGGGGGGGAGGGGGGTGACACCGCTCGCCCGGTGTTGCGACTGTACAAAAGGAAGCAGATTTGCAGAAGAGATGACCTTTGACCCCTAAAGCTGCAGAAAGGGTCCTCGGTGGCCCCAGCGCCACCCAATCAATCACTTCGGAGAGCCGCGGTCAGCCGGACTGTAAGAGGACCCCCCCCCCCCCCCCCAACCCCCAAACATTCCTCGGCTACACAACTTTTTTGTTGGGCTGTGTGTGTGTGTGGGGGGGGAAGGGGGAGCACAAATAAAAGCTAGACTTTTCCTGGTAAAAAATAAACTCCTTCACTTCATCCTTTTAACCCTGAATTAAATCTCAGCGCTGGTGATGAGTAATTATTCACCAAATATGGTTGAACCCTGATGGCCGACAAATAAATCTTTCATCTCCTTGAAGCATCTAATTATCAAAGCACTCAAACTATTTCAGACTCGTTCTCACTGTTTATTTTTTAAAATCATTTTAGAGACCTAATAGTTGTTTCATTTTCTTGCTGCCGTTTACAGTTCAAACTTTTGATCTTTATTCTCGTGAAAAGTGAAAGAAAATGTCACATAATTAAAAAATAAGAAATAACTACAGGCAGCAAGTGATGGAAATACAAATTTTATTATCATATTTTAGTCTCAATTGCACTTATTTTACTCCTCAGAATAAATATGGATAAAATCGAGTATTTTTACAGTGCGGCTGAATTTTTTTTTATAATAGTGAAAATAAAGCAGCAGCTGAACTTCAACTTTCTTCACAATATGGGTCATAATAACAGCATAATTATTAGCCTCCTTACCCAGTCTATGTTTTATTGTTAATCATGTGGTGCCGGACCTTACGCTGCATAGGTTCTTTCATTTTGAAAAGTAAATATATATCCTATCTTTGTTGTAATTCATTTTACATTTCATTCAGGTTTCAATATAAAACTGTGTATGCATGTATTACATCTTTTAAGAAAAATGTGAAGCACATTATTTAAATCCTTTATTTCACCCATGTGACATTATTTGTGGCGTGTGAAGGGCAGCGCTTGCTTCCATTTGCAAAAAATGTTTCTTAAATAAATATGAAAAAGTCGTAGAGTCCAGGTTTTTTTTTTGGCATTCAGCGAGCTCCTTCTTTGTGTTTTATTATTTCCAATGCGTGGACTTGACCACCACTTCACTAGATTACAGTGCTGTGCCAAAGATACTTGATTTTTTTCCCCCTCTTTAATAAGACTGTTGCTCTGTAGCTGGAAAAGTTAGTCAAGGTCAGTGACTAGTGAACAGCTGGTCGCCGACTTGTCAAAGTTTTGGCATATTTGCTTGTGAATAAATACATAATTAAATGCTAAATTAATTTCCAACAGGAAATTTACATATTAGAGCCAAGAGAGCAGGAATGAAGGCGAGGAAATGTCGTATTATCGTGCACAAGTAATCTGCGATTTTCACGCAAAATACACAACTTTGCATCTTATTCTAACCTTTAACGGGCATCACTGATGAAAAGCTTCTTTAGGCGTGAAAGTTACACGTTTTCCTGAACAGAAATGAAACCTACTGCATGCTTTGAGGGGCAATATGGTTTACCACAATAAACATCACAGTGACTAATGCTGTCCAAAAATGTCCTTTGTGCTTGGTCTCAAAGTGGAAGTTTCACGCTAACAATTTGTTTTTTATTTTCACGCCTAGACAGGCCAAAGCGTGGCTATGCCAGTGCACTATACTTCGCTGTGGTCTGCTGGGGGAGCAGCATTGGAGCCAGCGACACCAACAGACTTAACAAACTGGTGAAGAAGGCCGGCTCCATCATCGGCTACAAACTGGACAGCCTGGAAAAGGTGGTGGAGAGGAGGACGCTGAACAAACTAGTGTCCATATTGGATAATCCTGTCCACCCTCTCCACCACCTGCTGCAGGGACAGAGGAGGACGTTCATAATGACTCCTCCAGCTCCGCTGTCACAAGGACAGATACAGGAGATCATTCCAGATACAGGAGATCATTCCAGATACAGGAGATCATTCCTGATACAGGAGATCATTCCAGATACAGGAGATCATTCCTGATACAGGAGATCATTCCAGATACAGGAGATCATTCCAGATACAGGAGATCATTCCAGATACAGGAGATCATTCCTGATACAGGAGATCATTCCTGATACAGGAGATCATTCCTGATACAGGAGATCATTCCAGATACAGGAGATCATTCCAGATACAGGAGATCATTCCAGATACAGGAGATCATTCCTGATACAGGAGATCATTCCAGATACAGGAGATCATTCCTGATACAGGAGATCATTCCAGATACAGGAGATCATTCCAGATACAGGAGATCATTCCAGATACAGGAGATCATTCCTGATACAGGAGATCATTCCTGATACAGGAGATCATTCCAGATACAGGAGATCATTCCTGATACAGGAGATCATTCCAGATACAGGAGATCATTCCAGATACAGGAGATCATTCCTGATACAGGAGATCATTCCAGATACAGGAAATCATTCCAGATACAGGAGATCATTCCTGATACAGGAGATCATTCCAGATACAGGAGATCATTCCTGATACAGGATATCATTCCTGATACAGGATATCATTGATACAGGAGATTATTCCTGATACAGGATATCATTGATACAGGAGATCATTCCTGATACAGGAGATCATTCCAGATACAGGAGATCATTCCTGATACAGGAGATCATTCCTGCCGACCGCAATAAGACTGTACAATAACTCACATCTGGCAAAATCCATCACACAACAATAACACTGTTGACTGTGTTTCTTGGTTGTTTGTATATAATATATATAGATATATACTGTGCTGTATATACTGTGCATTTTATATTTAATATTTTTTTACTGCTATTTTATTGCTTTTTATTATTCTATTATTATCTTATTGCTTCCTGTATGCTGCTGTAGTGAAAAAATCTCCCCTCGGGGATTAATAAAGTAAGTAACTACCTACCTACCTACCCTATCTCACATTTTGCTGTAGCAGACCGGCGTGTCTATTTCACGCTTTGCCATAATACTGGGTCGCTCAGAGGAATAAAAGGTCGGAGACCCCTGCTGGACGCTCTGTACGGATTTCACATCAATACTGACATCAAGATCATTCCAGCGGTCCGAAAAATCAAAAAGAACAGAAGTTTCCACGACTTTAAATCACGTCCGAGTCGAAGCTTCGAGCGGCTCGAAAAGTCATGAATCTTGTTTAACCAGTTTGAAACGGATCAAATGGACAATATTTTGTATGTTTTTTAGTTTGATTTGAGACATTTCAACAGCCTGTTCAGCATCCACGTCACAAGAAGGATGTTCAGCAGGTGTTTGTTTTAACAGATGTCTAAATTAGAGACATTTCTAACTATAATTATCACTTGTTGTTCGGCTTCTCAGACATGAACTCATCCTCCTCTCTGTTTATGGCAGCTGTAAAGAGGAAGAGTTGTAAACAGCGGCAGAGATTGTGCGGGTCATATATTGTCATTGTGGCCTTCGTTACTTAATACAAGACTGGAAAATTATTATAGCAGCTGAGATCAAAGCATTCCAGGTAAAGTGTGTGATATGCAGCAGGAATGCAGCTCACCTGAGCAAACACCGGACTCACTGCCGCTACCAGCAAATAATAATAGAAGTGAAACAAGAAAGTTCAGCGACACAACTCTGCTTTTTGTCTGCCTCTGTGTCCAAATGAACCCTCGTATAGGATGCTCTTTTTGTCTGTCTCACAGCTTATCTGCCGTACTCTGGTGGGTTTGTTTTTTTTTGCAGCGGGTTGCGAAGGACCGACCAGGTGTCATCTATCAAAACAATCTGCTCTCAGAGGGAAACCTGCTATTAACTGATAAGAGTCTGGCCTCGCTGGGGTGTAATGGGTCCCACTTGAGTTCCTTTTTTTTTTTTTTCGGAGTATTGTCCTACAGCGAGGCCACCTCCAAGACAAACCCCGCTCGGTGACCGCTCTCCGTTTCACTGCTGCCCGTTCTGAAGAAACGACGGTCGCTTCACACCAACACCAGCCCTTCAAACTCAGTGGAGCCGGCTGAGGTGATATTTCATTCCTCTGCAGCCGCCACAGCCAAGTCAGGGTTATTTTATATGAATAACTTATGAGAAATTCTGTTTAAACATATTATTATCTCACTAAATTATCACTGTTATTACATTTTAAAGGAAATAACAACCTGTGGCTGCAGGTTTCCATAATTTATTTTAGTGTAAGATCTCTTAAGAGATATAAAATTAATAAGTTCAGTCTTAAACAGGAAAAGTGTGTTTTAATAAAACTAAACGATTGTTCTGGTGGCTTTTTATGTTTTAGCTCTGGTTTTAAAATGTCTTATTAAATGGAGAAAAAACACACAAAGGGTCAACTGATGTAAAATTACTACCCGTCTTCCCCTACCAAACATAAATTGTATACATACGACATGCAACAGTACATACTTTGTAAGGGCAGCTGCAGTACGTACTAAAGGTAAAAACACGATATAAACTGTATTTATCATTTGCATAGACTTTATATAAAAGTGTTCATAGCTTCTGGGTCTGAAAAAGGAAACCAATGCAGAAGTGTCTTCAGCTGCAATACCAGCGAGTGCCACTAGAGGTCGGCTCCAAAAAGCCTCCGGCTCCATAGACTCCCATTCAACTTCAATGAATCCGTCCAGCCGCCACCAGACCTCAGTTACTACGGCAACTACAGATCACAATAAAGTAAATATGGCTCATATTAGGCTACATCATCACCACATCAGGATACAGCTGCCATGATAATAGACAGTAATGAATGATAAAAGATTAAAAGATGCAAGAGTTTATCGAGACTGGGACATTGGGAATTAAAACAAATCTGGAATAAACCACTGGAACATCTGGAAATAATTCACATTTTACTTCAAATTAAACGCAGCCATTACATCTTCCCGACTTATGTAAGCACTTGTAAATAAACTGGACAACGAATAACCAAAAATTCAGTAATAAAATCATATTAAAAGGAGAATGAAGAAAGCTTGTTGCGGCTTGAGAGAGTTGAAGTTTGCTCATCAACCGCGAGCTGACATTACAATCCAGCGGAGTGATAATTAATTAGGTCTAAATGTCATCATCATAATTGAGATTGTTTGTGATCTGTGCTTGTTTTTGTCTTCATCGCTCAACGCAGACGGACTCGAAGGACATATTCTGTCTCCGATGAGGATATATTCACGGTTATCTCGCGCTGGACTGCAGATGAGGAGGAGCTCCCTTTTCCTTCCTCTTCCGGCAGCTCTTCCTCGTTGAAGCCATCTGCGGGAATGCTGCCAGAATGACCCACCAGAGATTGACGGAGGTTAAGCTCCCATAATCAATATGACACTGCTAAGTGCCCTTTGATTGAGCTGCACGCCGCGTAAAAGGACATTTCTGTGTGCCCGGCTGCTCCCGCCTCCAAGAAATGCAGCATTTGTCCAAAGCTAAACGGTCTTCTGAATGTCATTGTCACGGGTACATTAACTTTTATATGAGTCTGGGAGACGGACTCGGAGTGAGGATGAACGGCCATTTTCATTAGCGCGGCTGCTCGGTGCCATTAAGGGCGCCGTCAGTCGGCCGGGGACGGAGACGGTTTTTGCGTGAGCGGCGGCTGGAGATTTCACTCGAGGAGCCGGCGGCGGCTACATTTGCCGGTGTGAAACCCCCCGTGTCACTAGGCAACTGGATCTGATGGCTCCTTTGTTTGGGGTGAAAGGTTGGAAGCACTCGTACTAATCTCCTTGCTTCACAATTAAGGAACACAGGAGAGCTGCTCGAACCTCTTCCCCGCTCTCAAACAACAACAACAAAAAGAGAAAAGGCTTGAAAGACTCCTGCATTGTCCTGCCTGCTCGGTCCAGGCTGCCCCCCCCACCCTCATCCCTCGCCTCCCTCGCCACGCTAATCGAAAGGTATTTGCACTGTAAATTAAAAGGGCCCTCGCGCGTTGCTGTTTTAACACCGACGCGTTCTCCTAAGATGTCCACAAACAGTTCCAATCTAATTACAGAGGGAGATTTACTTCAAATAACAGCGTGGACAAAAGAGCTCCGGCTATTGTTGACACCGGGCCAACGCAACACATCTCTTTCTCTCTGTCGCTCTCCTGGGCGAATCCTTTTATATTCAAAGTCCTCGTATCGCCAAGGTTAAAATGCGATGGGATATCTGAAAGTGGGGAAACCTCCCGACAAAAGCGGCCTTCTTTTTGTTGTTTTGAACTCCCTGGATGGTGAAGGCCTTCTCTTCAGTTCCACTGCTCTGTCTCTGTCCTTATCTAGTTTTTTTGTTTTTTTTCCTAAATAATCACCAACAAAGCCGCAGCGGCCGACATGCAAATGCGACTCGGCGAATGGCGGCGTCCGGGGGAGTTGAGATTGTCCGACGACGGGATGTGCTCGCCGGGGTTGCATTGTGACGCGCGGCGGCGACACATCCTCGGGGTCGGGGGAGCAGGAGGAAGGAGGGGTTGGTTGGATATTGGCTGGCCAAATTTGCAGCGTGTCCTGCTGACTTCCATTTTATGGCCCGTGAATCGCGGAGCCCTCTGGGAGTCTATAATCCTCCACCCCCCCCCCACCACATCATTTTATTGGTCTCTCATGGATGTGTGGCTGCTGTCCCCCCTCCCCCCCGCTTTTACAAGGATCTGTCCATGCTGGGATCCTCACACTGTTGCACCACTATGGACATCCCAATTTGCTACTGGATCTCACCCAACTACCCCTCCGCCCCCCTCTCCCCCCCCCCCCACTTTCTAAGAATACTACCTCCCTCTCTGACATGCTGTTGTCCCATGGTTTCCCGCGGCGGCGCCTCAATGCGGCTGTGCCCACCATGACACTAAGCCTCGGCACTGATGCAGGGGCCCGGTTGGGTATTTCTCAATGAATGAAGCTGGAGGTGCATGGGGGGGAGGGAGGGGGGAGGGGGAGGTGTAAGCGGTGCCAACTCCCATTCACACATTTTTATCTCATTTACACACGAGCTGCACACTCACGTAGGCCCGCCGTGCCCATAGCGCTCGTATACGCTCTTCGCACGGCGGATGATTACGAACCGGAGCGCCGGTCGTGCCGCGGCCTCGCTCGGTATCCATCAGCCGAACGGAGGGTCTTCCTCCGCCTGGAAAAACTCATTTAGATCTTATCTGGGGAAAAATTTGTTTGCCGAGGGAGAGGGAGGAGGAGGTTAGTGGCAGAAGGGGACTGCAGTCGAGCTAGTGCCGCTTGATTTAATTTAGCCGGCGATAGTGGCTCCGACCACTTCTTATTTTGGGAGGCGAGAGAGAGCGAGCGGCGAGGAGGAGGAGGGAAGCGGCGAGGAAGAGGGATTTGTTTACAGAGAATGTGAACCGTGGGGTCCTAAATAATCATCCTACACACATTTTGACTGTAAATAAACCTGTGTGTGAATATAAAGAGAGTATAGAGGGAAGTCGACAACATCATCAGTCATTGATCGTATCAGCCTGGAGATCCACATCCTTCACTACCTTCATTTAAAGCTCATATCTCGGTCATTATAGCAGCTAACCATTCATGCCGTAGCTTGTTTTTTTCAGGACAGTTGAGGCTATTTAAATCTTTCACCATTTAAATTGAATATACTTGGAGATTTTTTTTATATTAGCCTTTATATCAAGGGAAAATGAAATTGCTGTTTTTTCATGCATCTCCCCAAAATCTGATGATTACGTTTGATGCACATTTAAAGTTTTCTCTGCAACGCTTCATCACAGACATTTTTAGAAAGCTCCAGTTGTGCAGTCTAACATGTGCTGCGTTTCTCTGTGATGAATCCTCGCTGTGCAACTGAACCGAGAAGAAGTGGTTTGAAGGGTTAAATGTCTCCTTTCCATTCATTTTAAATTGACTCCTTTTTAACAAAAACAACCAATTTAAAGACGTTTGACAAATGTCTTTGAACATTTCATAGACTAAATGTAAAACCATTTGTTTTCTGATGGAGGATTTTACATCAAACATGACACCATTAATCCAGACTTTCTCCTCTTTGTTTTCCCGTGTCCGAGTCTTTAGCGTCGGACTGTGAATAAACAGCAGCACCTGATGCCCACCGTGACCCAGAAAGACCTGGTGTGATCTCCGTCGGCCAGCCGGAGAACCGAACAGACAGATAATCTGCCTCCGACCGCCGACAGCTTGCTCAATTATGAGCGGGATGCAAAAAACCCCCGATAAGCGCGGTGCTAATCAACATTTCGACTCACCAGATGACACCGACAGCAACATGCTAACACTCTGCAATCAGGAGTCATAATGCTAATGCACATCTGCCCCTTTATCGCATGCAGGATGCTCCCGCCAACACATCCGTGTGTGTGTGTGTGTGTGTGTGTGTGTGTGTGTGTGTGTGTGTGTGTGTGTGTGTGTGTGTGTGTGTGTGTGTGTGTGTGTGTGTGTGTGTGTGTGTGTGTGTGTGCGTGTGCGTGTGCGTGGGCAGCACATGTGTGGCCCTGCCCAGCCTGCTCTGGAGGAATATTTGCTTTGCTTATCGCCGCCCTAATGCTCACTGACAACTTAATAACATCACAATTAACTAAATGCTAAACAGATGCCAGAGCTGGACTAATGTGATTGAGACAATCGGCACTTTTGACGTGACCCCTGTGTAGCGCTGCCATTGGCCTAATTTACTTGAGTGACATGGCTGGATTGTGTGTGTGTGTGTGTGTGTGTGTGTGTGTGTGTGTGTGTGTGTGTGTGTGTGTGTGTGTGTGTGTGTGTGTGTGTGTGTGTGTGTGTGTGTGGTAATTGATTGCGAGGCCACCGGTGTGAACAATTTACAAGGAAGAAGAAGAGGAAGAAAAAAAAAACTTCATTCTGACTATCATAACCTTGTTGTGCTCCCCCCCCCCTCTTCCTCCCTCTTTCCCTCCCTCCCTCCATCCCTCTCTCTCCAGCTCTCTCTCTCTGCAGCCAAACTATTTCTGGCTTGAGAAAAGAAAGTGTTTACTCTGCGGCCGAGGCCTGCTGGAATCACGCTGTGTTCCCACTGGCTAAACCCTCTATTGCTACTCCATGGTTTGCATATTTTCCCTGTTTTACAAGACGTTAAAAAAAAGGACAGAGAGAGATAAAGACAGAAAGAAAGAGAGAAGAAGAAAAGAGTATGAGCTTCCCCCTCCTATTATATGTGGATTTTCTCTGGCACTACTCGGTGTGTGTGTGTGTGTGTGTGTGTGTGTGTGTGTGTGTGTGTGTGTGTGTGTGTGTGTGTGTGTGTGTGTGTGTGTGTGTGTGTGTGTGTGTGTGTGTGTGTGTGTGTGTGTGTGTGTGTGTGTGTGTGTGTGTGTACATGGAGATGATTCATGTATAAACAGGAACACCAACAGTCACACAACAAATTCTTGCGAGGCCAGTGGACTCCGAACTCGTTTCTGCAGCGAGTCACATGGGCGTCTCGGTCGCTGTGTGTTCGCAGCGCTGCTCGTGCTGAATAACAACCGACCGCTCCGCACCGAACGCAGTTTGGCAGGTTTCAATGTGCAGATTTCGGTGCAAATTACAAAGCGTGCGCTCGTGGATCCGCGGCTCCGATCGAGCCTGCAGAGCTTGTAAAATGCACCAAATCTGCATCGTTTAAATCTGCAGACAGACAAAAAAAAAAAGAAACGACTTTAACCTCAATTTATTGCTTACTTTTAGTTTGAGCTACTTTTCTCTTCGTGCACATATTCTGACCTTTTCTGCTTTTCTGCACCGAGCTGCACTTTAATCAAGAGGAATGCTGCTGTGTTGGAGCTTTACTAATAAAATACAAGAGCTATAAATTATGGCGGGGACCAAAACAATCTAATGAAAAAAAGAAAAAGAAAAGTGGGGGAGAAAGGGGGGGGGGGGTAGCTGAAGATATCTGGCAGAAGAGTGAAGAGATGAAGAAGGAGGAAAACAAGCTCGGAGCAGTCTGCAGGCCGACCCGAGGCGGAGAGGACTTTACTGGAAATGTAAACTGATAATGAAACGTTGGAAGCGTTTAAATGAGCACGACGGTTTCACAATGTGATATTATGGTGAGGGACGAAATCCACAGAGGAACAGACTGGGAGAGAGTTTGCAGAGTACGGCTTCGATTAAACAAATGTTTCAAGGTTTTTTAAAATAAAAGGCATCAATGGCTTTCTGTATTAAACAATAACTACACATAATGTGGGTTCTGAGGCTTGAAAATAATCTTAAATAATCTTTTAATGTCCCATAAATGAAAGACAACAAAGCACTGCTGCAGGACTTTTGCACAATAAATAAGTTACAGGAAGAAATGGGAGAATGCAAACTCGAGCAAATGCATTAAAAACTGGAATAAATATAATAAATGCAAGAAAAATGTGACTTCTGATGACCGTAACATGCAGTATAACAGGTCTGAATGAGCAGTACAAGTTATTTGATTGATTGGTGCTCTCACTGAGATATTAGTTCTATTTCTTCTCTATTATGATCTGCAGTTAAAGACTAGACAGCATCTCAAGTATGCACATTACATTCACTAACTGCCTCCTGTCAATCATCATGTAATGAAATCCTCCTCTGTAAAACCAACATGATGCTTGTATGTTTGGTGCTAAGATTGGTCTCCTAGTGAGTCGGAGGCAGAAGTGAATGGACTCCTTCTCTAAACGGTAGCCGTGGTTTTATTTTTTTTTCTTGAAAGGATGAGAGCTCTCTGAAAGCCTGACCGACCTGTTTCGTTGCTTTTAAAAGCCCCCGAGGCGAGTCCAGGTTTAAAGAGAGCTGAGAGAGGCAGAGAGGGAGAGACTGATGCCATGCCATCCAATTTAGAAAAATATGTGACCAAAAAATTAGCCATCAGGAGATGTAATGCAACTCACAAGTGACTCCTGAACACAAGAATTCCTGGTTTATCTGTTATATGTGTGTGTGTGTGTGTGTGTGTGTGTGTGTGTGTGTGTGTGTGTGTGTGTGTGTGTGTGTGTGTGTGTGTGTGTGTGTGTGCACACGAGTTCAGTGGGTAAAAACAGCCACATGATGTTTTGCTGCAAGTTCCCCTGGCATCATGACCAGTCCCCCCCCACCCCACCCCACCACCGCCCAGCTAGTCCATTATGAATGACTGACTAGGAGTTCAGGAATCTCTATCTCTCCTAGGTTTCAGATGAACACTTGGTGTGTGCAGCACATACAGTAAAGAGAGAGAGACAGGAGGGAGAGACAGAGAGAGAGAGAGAGAGAGAGAGACAGAGAGAGAGAGAGAGAAAGAGCGAGAGAGAGAGAGAGAGAGAGAGAGAGAGAGAGAGAGAGAGAGAGAGAGAGAGAGAGAGAGAGAGAGAGAGAGAGAGAGAGAGAGAGAGAGAGAGAGAGAGAGAGAGAGAGAGAGAGAGAGAGAGAGAGAGAGAGAGAGAGAGAGAGAGAGAGAGAGAGAGAGACAGAGAGAGAGAGAGAGAGACAGAGAGAGAGAGAGAGAGACAGAGGTTGAGTCAGACTGCAGCTGATCTGGCCAAAGGAGGAGACACCACAATAGCTCCCATTCAGAGCAAGAAACAACCACCGTTTTCAGAGGCCAAATATTGTCATCAGAGAACATTAGCCAACTAGCTGAAGGGCTGAAGGGCTGAAGGGCTGAAGGGCTGCCAGGAGGCACAGATCAGATCTGAGCTTTGATGGCCCCCAGTAACCTCCTCTGCCTCCCACTGCTCCCCTCTCTGCTGCTGCGTCTCACATTTCTGTTGAAATAAATCCATATTTGTTTTGGAGATGATTTAACACAGTGCAGCTCAGTTTAGTTGCTCTGGTACTTTATTTAGCCTCTTTTGTTTTGTGCTGAGATGCATTTATTTACATTTTCTAGACTTTTAAAAGGAGGTTATAACTCAAAAAAAGACATAATGTGCACAAGGTCACTGCAACCAAAAAGATTCATCTTCATCATACAGGAGCCAGCAGTGGATCTGATGGGAAACCTGACGATACTACGTCCCGCCCACAGATAGCTGTAACCTGACTGCACCACAGGCCTGTCAATCAAACAGACACGCCCCCCAAAAACAGGTCTTCTTGAATCTTCTTTTCTAATGAATGAGGGATTATTTTCAGATGGACCTCCAGAAAACTAATAAGAAGGAGTGACTTTAGCTAACAACACCGAGAGAACTGATGGACACATTTTATTCACTTTGGATTTGATGAGAGAAGTTGAATGGGAGTCTATGGAGCCGGAGGCTTTTTGGAGCCGACCTCTAGTGGCACTCGCTGGTATTGCAGCTGAAGACACTTCTGGATCAGAACCATTTTACAGACCTGAAGCTACGAACTCTTTTATATCCTGTCAATTAATTAAACAAATGTTCAATGTTGTGTTCTGCACTTAACATGGAAAGGTTACAACCTCACGGCGTTGTGGAGAGAAAGTGGAGGTGCGAGACCCAGAAGGAGTCTGGGTGGTTTGTTTACCTTCCTCGCTCTCAGCTCATCAGTCTCTCCGTGCTGGAATTAGATGACTGAAGTAAAATGCTGTCAACCTTCAGCTCGCTGTTTAAATAATACTTAACCTTTGAATGTCACCACAGGTAATATCACACACACAAACACAGATAGAAATGACACCAGGACCTCCCGGGGGTGGTGGTGGTGGTGGTGGTGGTGTTTAACCTTTTTAGGACCAAAGAACTCAAATCTGAATACAAACTGAAGTATATTTGAATCCAGTGAAGTCAAATAAAGATAAGAAAGAATAAAACTGCTGCCTCATATTTTTCCCACTGGGCTCCACATGTGGATGATTACTATACTATAACTGCTGCTGCTCTGGTTGTCTGGCAGGAGGACTTGTCTGCCCCCCCCCTCCCCTCCTGCACCCCCTTCCCTTCATCCCAGACTGGAATGCCTATATTTAGAGCGCTCCTTTCCACTGTTATGGCTGTTGAATCATTAGCCTGGTTTAACCCTTCTTTACCTCTGACGAGTTGATTGGCCGAGGGCATGCCCCTCAGGAGTCCCAAGTCCCGACCCCCCCCCCCCCCTTCTTGCCCTATCAATGCTGATGTGTGAGCTGCTACTGGGAGCCTGAGGGGGTCACGGCTCCAGATGAAGGACAAAAACAGGAGATGATGATAATGATAATGTGAGGCTATTTTGGAGGACTGTTTCTGGCAGCAGCCCTCGTGTGTCTCTCATCCTCATTTTGCTTGACATGCTGGAGCAAAGCTGAAGGATGGTGATGGCGGTCGGCGAGCTGGGGATCCCCTGACCTTTCTGACCGAGAAATATATAAAAACCTGCAGAGCAGATTGCTCTAAAAAAAAAACCACCAAAAGAACAGCGACTGAGCTCATTCAGGGACTCCAGAGGATGAATCTTTTCTGATTTGGACTGTTGGACTGTTTCCTTTCCCAAAATAAAGGCTGGATTTCCATAAAACTGTCCTATTGAAACTCCACATTTACACTCATCCACATGGTGTTGCGTAATGTGTTGGCTCCCTGCCAAAGAGTTAACTGAGGACATTTGTGTTTCCCAGAGGATGTTTAACTGCTGTGTCTCTATGACCTCTTTATGTTGTGTTTTTACTCTCAATACTGTTAGGGTGAGAAAGCTAGCCTGAGTACTGCATAATGTTATGGTTTGGGTGGAGCTCAGCTATGTGAATAAATGTTACTAAACACGAGGAGCTCTCAGAGGAAAAAAAAACAGTTTGGAGACTGGTGATCTCTATAGAAACTATGATGTGACTAAAAGAAACCAAAAGGACACACACACACACACACACACACACACACACACACACACACACACACACACACACACACACACACACACACACACACACACACACACACACACACACACACACACACACACACACACACACACACACACACACACACACACACACACACACACACACACACACACACACACACACACACACACTGTAAAACAGGTCCAAAGCACAACGTCTCCATAACAGTGGAGGAAATCTGAGACAATCCACTCCCCCGAATTAAAGAGTTCATCAGCAGCAGTAAAAGTGTTCTGGGCCATCACACATCTGCTGAAGGAGGATTTACTTCTTCCTATTTACATCTTGGCACCTTCATCATCCTCGTCTTCCCATCTTCATAGCTGAGCACTGATAAACAACGTTGGCCTGCCAAGATTCCTCCGGTTTGTTGATTACTGTTGGGTCTGTCTTGATTTAGGGCAAGTGGGACTAATCCAAGATGATGTGATCTATCTATCTATCTGTCAATCCGTGGCTCCAGTTAGCTAGAGAGGGGCCGAAGGATCCTCCGCACACCACCACAACAACAAAACAACAACACAACAACACACAACACCATGACAAGCAGGCAGATTTGTGGAAATAGCCCATAAACAGATCGGTAGTGTGAATCAGGAGGGACCGGAAATGTGTTGCTCAGTTTTTAATTTGATCTGATTACAGCACCAAGTTTTCACAGGACATCTGTTTTCTTCTGCACTTTTTTCTTGTTATTTGGAAAGAATTCGATGTTGTTATTGTTTTAAATAGTTATCTACACTTTTCTATTCAAAATCAAGCAACATAAATATGTTGATGTCGCAGAGTACGCAGGTATTTTTACATCTTTATTATGCAAGCAAAAAAAAAATTTAATCGCAAAAGAAAAGAAAATTTATTCCAAAAACAAAAGAGCAAATTTGTTTGCGATGCAAAATATTTTATTCTCATTTCATATATTTTTACTTACAAACTTGATTTTTGATTGCATTTTTTGTTTTTGCATAATAAAGACACAAAAACACCTCGATGCTTACGATGATGTGTGTGTGTGTGTGTGTGTGTGTGTGTGTGTGTGTGTGTGTGTGTGTGTGTGTGTGTGTGTGTGTGTGTGTGTTCCTACCAGTGTGGATCTGCCGGTGAGCCTCCAGGGATTCTTCC
The DNA here is from genome assembly GCF_029030835.1 of Brachyistius frenatus. Classification (NCBI taxonomy): domain Eukaryota; kingdom Metazoa; phylum Chordata; class Actinopteri; family Embiotocidae; genus Brachyistius; species Brachyistius frenatus. Next base: position 948,943 of record NW_027210683.1, read on the forward strand.
GTCTGGAACTGGGCGCCACACTGATCACAAACGATGGCCTTCTCACCAGCTGGACAAGAAGAAGAAGAGGAGAAAACGGCTGCTGAATACACACTCAAACACACGGAGCACATCTGGAACGGCTGTATGAGGACAGAGATATCATTTACAGTTAAGGCTTTATACTTGGAGACAATTGATAAAGATTAACTGAAATTAGGATCATGTTAATTACAAGTAAATAAAAGCTTTCACTGGAAAAGGGCTAAAGATGGAGGATCTCAGGTGGAGGAGTGTTTTGTTAAAAACAAAGTGAATCAATAACACCAACAATCAAGAAACCAATAATATATTGAGCTCAACGTAAATATGAAAAAATGGGTCATTATGTGAGCTGATAAGGAACGCAGTAAGAAGTCTGCAGTCAAAATTCATGAAATAAATCCCGATTATAATGTTTGTTTATGCCAGAAAAATGAATATGAGCTGATATACTTAAATAAAAAATCATTGATATTGGCTTGAAAATCACAGTATTCAAACTTGTATAAGTAAGTAAGCTATAAGAGTTGAATAAATATAAAGTTAAAATTGTTTCAATAATGCTTCATTTTTACATGGATATAATAAAACTTCATCTGCAACCTGTGGGATAATAAACAAAATAATCCGTCTGATGCAGTCTGATAGCTTTACATGAAGATTAGGCTTTTATTATTTCATCCTCTTTCATTTTTTATTTTGATATTTTTCTGATTGATTAATGGGTGAACTGTAATGAATACTTTAGCCTACGGTACATTTAGCTCTATAATTTGATGAGTCGATCTCTGCGCCTGCAGACTGGTCAGATTCAACCCTGAAATTTTATGAATATGCAAATATTGGCAGGTGATCAATGGAGGCTAATTTTGCCCCCCCCCCCAAAAAAAAATTACTAAATTCAAACAGTAATAAGAGTCCAGACGCCATTCTTCTGCTTCCTCTTCTCTTTCTGCAAGTTTATCTTCTAGATGAACAGATATATGTTGTCAATAATACACCGTAGATCCAAGTTAGCACCTGCACAGATTGTTTAAGCTCAACATACGACGCTGACTCTTAACTCGGAGCAGCCTCTTGACTCGCAGCCATAAAGTTGTTGTGGAGAAGTCGTCCACTTTTGTTTCATCATAATCGACTTCTGATTGTGCGAGCAGATCAAGTATGCAGCCCTTCAAGCTGCGATCTGCATCGCTGTGTTCACCTACACTTTATGAATGTGTACAGCCTTGTAGGACAATAAAAAAGAAAAGAGAGGCGGGGAAGCAGGCGCACACACACACACACACACACACACACACACACACACACACACACACACACACACACACACACACACACACACACACACACACACACACACACACACACACACACACACACACCGGGTGCTGTTGAAGGGCACATCAGATCAGGCTCAGGCAAAATACTTTTTATGGCTTGGCAACGAGCACTGTACATGCCATACACATAACACATCAAACAAGACGCACGGCGCACGCGCGCGCGCACACACACACACACACACACACACACACACACACACACACACACACACACACACACACACACACACACACACACACACACACACACACACAGCTGAACATCTGGATATTGTGTGTGTGTTTGTTTCCAGTGCTAGCACAGAGCGATCTCTCCCGACTAGACCTTGGTTTGTTCTTGGCACGGCCTCCTGGGTTACGACACCTCCAGAGAGAGAACACAATGAAAACAGGAAGCCGATTCTTAGATGACAGACACAAAAAAAAAAAAAAGAAAAGGAAAAAAAAAAAAAAAAACTCGGGGAGAGATGGCTTGTGTGGTTTTGCAACCGCAGTGACATTAGGGAACGGCCTGTACTGTAATAAGCCCGACCGAAAGCAGAAATGACCCGGACCGTACATGACAGAGTGTGCCTGCCAGCAGAGTGCTTATGCAACAAGTTATGCAAAAGATGGTACGCCACACAAGTGAGCGTGACTGGATCAGAGGCCGCTGTAACGCGACCTATAAAAGCCAGCAAATCCTGGCTTCATCTGCGATGTCACAAGATATATTTCTAGCTTAACAACTTCAGACTAAAGAGCTGCTGAGCGATGGCCCTTTTTTTTTTCTTTTTTCTAATTGGCTGCATATTCAAGAGGCATAATTTGCAGCGCGAGCGTATGGCGCGCCGGTGTCAGAATGCACAGACGAGCATATGGCCGCATTAGCTGGCGAAAGCATCCACTTAACCTTTGGAGGAGAAGACATGTAGTGGAGATGTAGACAGCCCCCCCTGCCTCCCCTCTGCACCCCCACTCATGTCCCTGATTTGCATTAATCACACAGTGCTTCTGTTGCTTCTCCAACTTCTGATTGGACTCTGTGCTTATTATTTTTGTATTTTGCGTGGCGCGCCGGCTCCGCTCACCTTCACCGGACTCCTTCTGCGTCTGATCGATCGGAGCTCATCGATCGCCCTTGCAGCGACAACCTGGGAAACGCTTTTATAACCGCTCCAGTACAACTGCAGCTCCGTCATAGACTCCGTTCACATCGATGTTTTTACTGTCTACCACATGCACATGCATTTTTCTGGCTGTTCAGGAATCTGAAATAATTTCCATCCACCGGATGGAGCTTGAAGATGAGCGATCAGTTACAGAGGACCACGTCAGACGGAAGTTCGAACATCCAGCGGTTTTTTCGGACCGCAGGAACTACTTTTTAAGTTCCTATAACTCTGTTTTGTGGGACTGTTTTTTAGCTCCTCCCTCTGCCTGGGTACCTGGTTGCCATAGGAACTGTGGTGACACTCACAGGAGCGAAGACAACCGGCGGGTTTAAAACACGGTAAACTACACAGCTACCAACGAAGCCGTTTAAAACAGCAGGCGGAGGAAATACAGCCCGACTTCCAATCAACCCAGAAATGTTTCACAATAAAAGCCTTTTTTTAATGGGGCGCTTCTTTCTGATGAAAGTTGAAGTGTTGAGTTTGTGTTGATGCACTAACTGACGACGCCAACAACAGCGGATCCTAATACGTCTGAAATGCTCCTCGGTGTCCGTCAGATCAAACTGTGACGCTGCTCGATGTGAAACTGTGAATGAATACAAAAAACAAAAGCGTCATGAACGGACACCGGCGGCCGCCTGCAGGGGAAGAACACATTCACGTCTGTGTTTGTATGGTTTCAATGACATAAATAACAACAACAACAGAAAAGGCAGCGATCTTAACACTCGCACGGTAACGACTGCGCCTCCCAGACAGCGCTGCAGCTCTACGAGCGGTCTGGTGGGGGGCCGAGGGGCGCGAGCTGAGCTGAGCGGGCCGGGGTGGGGTTTTAGTGCGGGGCATGCCCCCGCTTGTGGCACGAGGACATAAATTGTCAGGAAGTGCCTGCATGGTGCCTTGCTTCAAGGAGAAGCGAGTTGTGAGGTCACCGCGGGGCAGCTGGGGGGAGGAGGGGGAGTCCAGGTTGCACGCCGCCAGGCAGCCACCCAGCCAGATGCCCGTCACTCCGGTTAGCAGGCTAAGTGCTAACGGGGGGGCCCTCGGCCTGGTAACGGCCTCCATCGGCCGGTTTAGCAGCCAAATTAAAGTGATAAATCTCGAGGCCCCTTTGATCACGAGAGGGGGAACTTGTTAGTCGGGGAGGACGGGGACGCTGGGACAGAGGAGACGCACTGTTACTCTTATAAATAATAGTCCTCTGTCAATACACTCAAATTCCTCAAGTTAGATTATTTACGGTTCCTCCAGGAGGTGTTCGGTGATTGTTGTGATCAGAAAGGTTTGATTTTCCAGCAGATTTTCTTGAAAAATTTAGTTTTCTGTCTTAAAATTGTGGGAATTAGAAAAAGTTCTTTTTTTTTTTTTTTTTTAAAGCACTACCTGATAAAGGAATAAATATGTCATCATTTCCTGTGATTTAACTTATTTATTGAACTTAAGAGAAACAAGGAGCTAAAAGTTTGTGACTAATGTGGAATAAAAGCTTTAGATGCTGTATAATTCATGTTAATTCAACAGTCTCTTCACGTGTATAAAAGTATTTAAGCATACAGTAATATGTAATCACTTCGTTTGATAATAAGCATTTAATTAGAAAGTTTTAATGTGAAAAACACGTTTCCCACAAACCCCGGCACTTCCTGTTTTCCCTTTTGTTCCGGTACCGAGTTTTGATAACTCGAAACGTTGAGTTATTTTTGTTAATAAAGTGAGTTTTGTTTGAAAAGACTTTTTTATGCCGTTAATACTTTCAGCAAAGTTTCTGTTGACGACATTTTTCGCAGAAAAATCGGGAAATTAAAAACTAAAAGTTTGCTTGAATTTGCGTTAATTATTGCGACCCTGAAATCCCGATTTCCTGAAGGGAGTGACTTTAACATCTGAGAGATGTCTGGAATATCTGAATGAAGACTCAAAAGAGAGATAAAAAGGCGTTTCCAGATGTTAGCCTGGCCCCGTTGCCACACATCCAGCTCTCCGCTGACATAATAAAAAGTTGCACAACCACCGTGTTGAGTTGGTGCGTGTGTGTGCGTGTGTGTGTGCGTGTGTGTGTGTGTGTGTGTGTGTGTGTGTGTGTGTGTGTGTGTGTGTGTGTGTGTGTGTGTGTGTGTGTGTGTGTGTGTGTGTGTGTGTGTGTGTGTGTGTGGGTGTGTGTGTGTGTGTGTGTGTGTGTGTGTGTGTGTGTGTGTGTGTGTGTGTGTGTGTGTGTGTGTGTGTGTGTGTGTGTGTGTGTGTGTGTGTGTGTGTGTGTGTGTGTGTGTGTGTGTGTGCGTGTGTGTGTGTGCGTGGGGAGGTGGGGAAGGGGTGGTGGTCAGGTGCCACATGCCACCGAAGCCACTTCCCTTTTCGCTTCCCCTCTCTTGATAAGTTGCTCAAATGCTGTTGCAGCGCCGCCCGGCTCCGTTATTTCATAAAGGGGAAGAAGCCGGAGAGGATCTGATCAAAAACAACAACAACAACCCGCTCGTATCCAAACGCGTGTTCAACTTCTACGTCACTTTTTCTCCTTTGCGCATTTAAACTTGTGCTCACCGCTGAGCGTAACCGCCTCCTTTGTTTGGCTTTATTCAAGAGTGTTTCACTCAGAGTTAACTGCTGCGGGCCTCCCCGGCCGCGGCGGCGCTTCGCCGTGCAGACGTGACGAGGATGGTGGATTAGCCCGCTGTGCAGAGAAGTGATGGTGCATTCCCTCGCCTGTAATTTCCCCTGACATACTAAGTGCTCATTCTGCAATTTCCCTAAATAATGTGGCGATGGTGCAACGTCCTATTTGCTATTACCCTCATTCGATGTGAGTGTTGGAAGCAGAGCTGCAAATGCAAACCGTTGTTGTGTTATGATGCAGAGAGCGACCTCCACGGGCGTTTCTTTTTCTTTTTTTCTTTTTTTTTGTGGGTGCGCTGGGTGTATCGCATCATCCAGTTCAGTGATGTGATCTCATAATGCCGCCATTCAGAGTCTCGTCTCATTCAGGAGAAACACGTCCGAGGAGACAGAAAGGCCTCGTTTGTTTGGAAAACTGAAGATTTCTCTGCTCTTCGCTGTCGACGCGACACTTGTTGTCCCCCAACCTACTTCCTCTGACAGGTAGAGCATATATGCTAAGTCTGCAACAGATGCCCCCCCTCCTCCATCCCTCCCCCTTGGGGATCAAAGTCTAAACAGAATCTTTCATCAAAGACAATAACAGAATTAAACATAAGAGTCACAGAGGCTGTCGTTGCTCGAAGCGAAACACTAAAAGTAGGCCACCATGTTGGGAGTTCAAAGTCTCACCCTGAACGGGAGATAAAGGGGAAAAAAAAACACGCGTCTTTTTCTTTAAGAGGTTTCGGTCATTTCGTGATCAGATGCAACACGAGCGTTAATTCACCAGAGAAATTTGTTCCCCTGCCACAAAAAAAAAAAAAAACACCCCGCGACTTTCCAGGGAATCAGCAGAGTCGTGCAGAAGAGCTTCTGTTTTCCAGTCGGGACAATGAGTCGTCAAAAAAACGGTCTCGTGTGCACCCGCCCGCCCGCGTGAGATGGCGTGACACCGTTTAGCATCCATTACACGGAAAAAACACGTCTGAGAGCTTCCACGCTGCCGAGCGCTGCCACGATGAGGAGAGCCCGCTGCACACACTCACCTCTGTAACATCCATTACATGTCAAAAACAACAACAACAACGTGGCAAACAAACAGCTCGGGAGTGAATAAAATACCAGCCGTCTTTTGGACTTCAATAAATATGTGGAATTTACTGCTATGTAGTCTTCTGAATGGAAGCATTATTATTATTATTATTATTATTATTATTATCTTCTAAGATCAACCTGCAGCTTTTTATGAGTTCTCTGACATTTGACCTGATTTCTGTAATTTATTTATCGTCAATAAAACCACAATAAAAAGGTGATTCATTGTGTTACAGCTCAACAACAACAGAGCAGCTGTTATCAGCTGTTGTCGGGCTTTTTGTGTTAATTTAAAACATTTAACTTGAAAAGAACAAAACAGGAACAGAAAACATGATTAAAAAAAAAAAGGAAGAGTGGGAAATATGGTTTCATGTAAATGATTGTCTTGTTTCAGTGGATCAGCTGTTGTTTAGGTCGGACATTTTGTGATGTCATAGCCTCATGTCAGATGTCTACCTTCTTCACGACAAACTGTTCATCTTTTTACGCAGAAGAAAACACCAAGACGTCATTTCTGGAGCAAGTTACAAGACTGAGGAAATGTAAAAGTACATAGAGATGGTTGTAAAACCACAAAAGTATATTTTATGGATGTTAAAACTGCAAAGAAAACCCCAGAAAAGGGTAAAAACATGAGACCTTGTGGGCAAAGTCTCGACTCAATGATAATAAAAATCACAGAGAGCAAATTAGCTGCTGAATTTGAACTGACCCGCGTTAAATCTGGGATTATTTTCTTTTGTGCTCTCAGGGATTTCCATCCGGCTTAAACAAAAAAGAAAAAAAAAACCTGTCCTGAATCAAATTTCCCATTTCCTCTAAACTGACCCAGTCACAGCGACCTGAAAAACGCACAACAACAGGCAGACATCACAGGACCACGGAAAGGACGCAGTCAGGAATGAATCTGGGATCGTTAACTTGAGTTTCAGACCTGATTTTGTTCTCACATTTCTTAATCCCTGTGCAACTTCGTATTTCTACGTACTGGTGCGGGAATGATCCGTTCTGCAGGAGTCAGGGAGGCTAAACGGGAAATTAAAAAGGCTAATTACAGCGGATCTGTCGATGGCCGAGCAATATCACACTCAGTGGTTTTTAACAGTGTAAACAGGGCAGCAGAGAGAGAGAGAGGCAGACAGGCAGATTAGGGAGACAGAGTGTGTGTGTGTGTGTGTGTGTGTGTGTGTGTGTGTGTGTGTGTGTGTGTGTGTGTGTGTGTGTGTGCGCGCGCGACAGAGGGAGGGAGACAAGCGCATGCAGTCACCAACAAAAACATAGCCTGGCTGTGCACTGAGCCTACATAAATGGCTTACGTAAGAAAGTACTCTCAGTACCAAAAAACAGCAAAAATCCATAAACACACACACACACACACACACACACACACACACACACACACACACACACACACACACACACACACACACACACACACCCTCCTCCTACTCCCCTGCACACACACACACACACACGTCGGTCTCACTACACTTGTGAGGAATCGCGTTCATTCCCACAACCAGACAAAAAAAACAAAACGATGATTTCCAAACGTCTCGACTTGATTTAGAAGCTGAATTTATTTTTTGAAGCCAAAACGACAACAAGTATCAGAAAACAATAAAGTTAAAGTCCGTCTGGTTCACATAAGAAGTAGCAAAAAAAAACAACAACATGGGAACGCACACGGACGACGCAGTGTGCTGTCAGAACAATGAGTACAGACACCACCCCAGCCCCCCTCCCCCCCTTCCTCCACCCCCAGCCGCCCTCCTCATCGCTCCACCTTCAGCATTCATAACGAGCTCTGCTGTACAGTTTTATTTACAGCAGCCTCTTATCAGTGCTACAGCAGCACAGAGGCTGCCAATTGGAGAGGACAGGCCGCGGTACTGTCTGTACTCTGCAGTGGAGTAGGGGAACGCCGCCGCGCTCCCAGCACGGCTCGGAGAGAAAGTCTGGGCCGGCGCCAGGCTGCCGCAAAAAAATTAGAAAAACACGCTCACCCACAGGATGATTTTGCAATATGGCAACACAACAACTACACAAGCGCATATTTTTACACCGGTCCTGCAGCCCGAGCATGTAACGGTGGGAAAAGTCATTTTAACAACCGTTTAATAGGCTGACATCAAGTTTAGCAAATATATATTTAGCGAGCATAAATCTCACCAGGAAGCGCGTGATGAATACAAACGGCAACAAACAGTGACGGACGGTCGTTATGAATCCTCCAGTTCAGATTCTGTCCTTCACCATCTTTACTAGTTCGGAGCGGTTTGGAGCAGGAAGTGACCATATTTGGACGAGCTGGGGGAGGAGCCAGCGGTGGATCTGACCGATCTGATCGGAAACCTGACGATACTACGTCCCGCCCACCGATAGCTGTAACCTGACTGCACCACAGGCCTGTCAATCAAACAGACACGCCCCCAAAAACAGGTCTTCTTGAATCTTCTTTTCTAATGAATGAGGGATTATTTTCAGATGGACCTCCAGAAAACTAATAAGAAGGAGTGACTTTAGCTAACAACACCGAGATAACTGATGGACACATTTTATTCACTTTGGATTTGATGAGAGAAGTTGAATGGGAGTCTATGGAGCCGGAGGCTTTTTGGAGCCGACCTCTAGTGGCACTCGCTGGTATTGCAGCTGAAGACACTTCTGGATCAGAACCGTTTTACAGACCTGAAGCTACGAACACTTTTACATACATACATCTCTTATAATAATATTTTCCATGTGCTGTTGGTCCCTTCTATTGTTGTATCTTCATCACTTCATTCTCTCGTCTTCTTCATACGATGCCAGGTTGGATGCAGGTTTTTCCACATTCCATTTTCTATTGCTTGGATTATATTTGTATTCAATTTAGTGCCACTTTTTGCACTTTGTTGACCTTGAAGCTCTTAATGTGTCAGTTATTGATAAATAAGATGTTATAGGATTTTATTTCGAGCCTCCCTTCGTCCTAGTGGGCGTGTCCTTCAAAGGTGACGTGTGGCTAAAATGCGTCAGTTTTGATTTTGCCCACAATAAAATGTTGCATATTGTTTTGTGAGTTTTTACAACACACAGCAATAAATTATACACACAGAAAACAAAATTATCCTCCAAGAGATAACCCAGTTGCAATCAGACGGGCACATCGTGGTGAAGTTAGGACAGAAATGCCGCCTGCAAACTCACGAGTGCAATAACTATTTGCTTAATGGGACGAATAACAAGACGTGTGTAACTGTAAAAAGTCATGTGACGTCCGTGTAGGAAGCAAAAAGTAGCTGCACATGGAAAATACTTCATGTACTGTACAGTCACTATAAAACACGCTGGTTCTACAAAATATCCGACATCGACTCACAGCGGGCAGAAATGACTTTATGGTTTGTTCAAATGCAGCAATATAGATAAGAGGAGATAATCTAGCTTTTCTATGGGAGGTGGAGGGAGGTGGGGGGAGTGGGGGGTAGACAAGCCATCATAAGCACAAGAACACGTTTGCTCCCGATGATATTGTTATCGACGGAAAGAGGAAGAAAAAAGAAATCAAAGGGAAGCGAGGAGGAGGAGGAGGAGGAAGAAGGAGGAAGCAGATGAAGACAGAGAATATTCAGGTCACATTTGACAGCTTTACGGTCTGTTGCGCCGAATGGGATGTCGAGGGACGCGGCAAAGCAGACAAATATTGACTCGCAGAGTGTTCGCATGCGCGCGCGCACACACACACACACACACACACACACACACACACACACACACACACACACACACACACACACACACACACACACACACACACACACACACACACACACACACACACAGTGACACACACACACAGAGAGAGAGTCAGACTGGGAAAAACACACAACACACTTCCACATGAAGCCTCTAAATTCAGCCCCCCTTCAAAATGGATGAGCTCACATTGCAACATCAGTCACCCTTGTTTTGTTTTTTTTTGCCCGGCTCAACCTCTTAATCCATTTTGCCTGCAAACCGATGTGTTTGTCCAGTAAGGTCACAGACAGTCTCCACAGTTCGCCTCTTTATTTCTCTTTCTCGTTCCCCTTCGCAGTACTTTTTTTTTTTTTCCATGAAAACGACGAAGCCATTTCCAGAGCGTCTGCCCCCTGGGAGATCGAGGGCATCTCAGTCCAACACAGCCGGATAGCCGCCCCCCCCCCCCTCCTTCTCCTCCTCCTCCTCCTCCTCCTCCTCCTCCTCCCATCTACCTCTTTCCCTCCAACTCCTATTACTTTCTAACTGTCTATGACATCCCAGAAACCTGGTTTGAAATGTGCACCGACACAAATGAACATTTAAAAAAACTTCTTTGGCTTTTTTAAACATCATAACTTCAGTGAGATTATTATTGATGAGCCATAAATTAGATAACGTTGAAATTAATCTTCCACTCACATTTGAAATCGTATTTATTAGAGAACATATCCTCATTTTATTTGACTTTTGGTTCAAATTTGGTTAAAAACTTCCAATAAAATGACACAAAAAATGACATGCATGCATGAATTCCTGCATTAATACGTCATGAAATCATCAGGAAGTAACATGAGGTCAAAGTCTTTCATTCATGATCTCATGAATGAACAACACATGAAATAAAGCAGTAACTAACGTGAGTACATCAATGATTATGATTTATCAAACATGATCAGGACGAATTCTTTGCAGAAGTCCTGCAGGAATTCATGATGATTCATTCACCCTTCAGTGACGTGTTACCACGTTTGTTCTTTTGCTTTGAGCTCCCTTTTATGTTATTATCTTTTGGATGTTTTCAACCTCATTTCATTTTAATGTCATACTAAAGATTTTTCTTTTCCTATTTGCTCTCATTTGTGCAGCTCTAAGGGCAGTTTGGTTTGGTAGGACATGACTCCACCAGTCTGGATAATCTCCACAAATATCAAATAATAAATCACCGTGGACATTAATTTGAGGATCCCTTGACTTGCAGTGCCACACTGGACATTTGATATTCTCGTTTTTTTTGAGGGAAATGTCCCACCGGTCAGTTTTAAGGTGAAAGTTTATTGTCGTCAGATGGGTTTGTATTTGCGATGCCCCGTGGACGGACATAAAACCGTCCGCCAGCATCTGTAAACCGCTCCGACTGATAGGAGGGAAAAAACACAAAAACTCAATCAAGATCCAGGTTGTAAAAAAGTTTCTCAGGTGAAAACACACACACACACACACACACACACACACACACACACACACACACACACACACACACACACACACACACACACACACACACACACACACACACACACACACACACACACACACACACACACACACACACACACACACACACCAAACCTTATATGCTGAAGCTTTCTGTCTAGTAATTACTTTGCTGTTGCCAGACATGTGAGACAATGCACCCCCTCCCCCCCTCTTCCCCGGCTGCCCCTAAAAGGTGAAAGGTGCCATGTGTTTCCAGCTTCTCCCACAACCCCCCTCTGTTTTCCCTGTGTTGCTGCAGGCCACAAGACACAAAGATATCTCCAGGGTTCAGAGTGGAGGATGTGTTTGGTACTACGACCAGCGGGAAAAAGTGCAAAGTGGGAAGCTTCTCGTGGTGTGAAGAGGCAGGAAGTGAGTCGCCAAAGTGAGTCTGAAGAGCCTCCAGGAGCTGGTATTAATAGCTGCTGATTGGACGGAGGTGGGTGGGCTTCTGCAGCGGTGCAAAAGTTTTTAGGCACTTCAGATGTTTGGATTTGAATCAAATTGAAACAAAGAGTCCTGCAAGGAATGTGTTGCTCAAACAGCTCAGAGATCCAGTCTCAGATTACATGAAGAGACAGAAGCTCATGTTTGGAAAAAAACTACCAGCTTAAAAACTGTGTACAAAAAAACAACAACTTGTGGTCATTACATGTCTATTTCATAAAGTATTTATCACCAACAAGAGAGTTAAGATGGAGTGAATATGAAAGGCCGGTAAAACTGGGATGAAGTCTTGGTTCACAAAAAAGATCCAGATTGGATGAAACTGACAAAAACGTGACTCTGCTGCATCGATGGAGATCTTCTCACGAGGAAATGTTGTTGACTCGGCGTGACTTGCAATAAAAGTTCATTAGAATAAATATGATTTACCGACAGTAAACTGGGCTGGAGTCGGTTGTATTTTTACATATAAAACATAAATTGCAACTAGTGATCCCACATTAGTAACTGTAGCTGATATCACTAAAGTAATGAACTGCCAGTCAGCAACCAGTGTGAACAATAAATTCATGAATAATCTGCACAAAACCAGTCACACGAGAGCAACCAGAAGAGTAACCAACAAAAATATGAAAGGCTAAAAAAATAAACCCCTGTGCTCATTGATAATGCTCTCATCAGATAATACTGTTATGGAAATGTGAGGTCACCGTTTTCAGAACGATCATCTTGCAGTCAAAATCTCAAGATCTTTTTTTTTTTTTTTTTGCTCTTTTAATTCTTCAGGAGCTTAAACTCAACTAAAGTTTGATTTATTTCCTCTCCAGCTCAGGAATGTTCCTGTTTGCTTTCTACGTCACATATTTTACTCATCGCTCTTTTTTTTCCCAAAGCGGTCTGACGTGAAACAGAAGCTGGCAACTCCCTCTCAAACAAGCATCCAGAAGTCTGGATGTTTTTCTGTTCACTGTGTGCAGTGCATTATGGGTAAGCACATATTTAGGACATGCTATTGCTTCTCATTAAAATAACTTACCCAGCATCAAAAAACCTTTCAAACTACACGAAACTACGATCATTACGGTCCTTTTTTCTTTTTTTTTACCAGATGACAACAAGATGTCGTTGTTTGTCAGCGGATTACAAAACCACCCATTATATATATAAAAATATGATCTGTAATGAGGAAAGCCTCAATTCATTCTCTTTGAAACGTGAATATTCACACCAAATTTCATCGTTATCGGACCTGCAGTCGCTGAGATACGTGGAACAAACCGTTGGACCGACTCGGACTGACGTCAGCCGGCCCGGGCGACGCCACGAGCAGCACTCAAACTCATTTACATACAATATTAGCTTTATTCTGCATGCGCTGAAGGGAGGGAGGGGGGGGGCAGACCTGAGAGTCTGACCAGCCGTTGAACCCTTACCCCCCCATGACCACCAGCTCAGCTAGCTGCTGGGAATCCAGCAATTGACATCCTCTTTACAGTGCTGTAAATGCATTTATAGTTCAAGAGAAGAAGGGATGAGATGGCTGCAGGATTCGGGCAGGAAAACTCATTTTGGCTCTGGTTTGCTGCCCCCCCCGCAGGTGGGGGGTGGGTGTTGGAGGTGGGCTGAGGTTGAAGGCAATTGCACAAAAATGTAGACACAGAAGCGACACTTGTTGCATTGCTTCTTTTTTTTTTTCTCTCTTCTGCAGCAAAAAAAAAAAAAAAAAAAAGACCCAGAGAAGGAAAACTAGAACAACGTTTACCGGCGTCACAAGAGACACCAACGTCCTGCTCATCAAACACCAGCGTGGCGCGTCCACGCGGCTTCATGCTCACAGAAGTGTTCGGGGGGAAAACTGAGGAAACTTGCAGACTGCATTAAAAAAAACTTCTGTTTTACAACAAACCAAAATGCCCATGAGCTGAGAAATCATAGCAGAAGTTGGCTGATGTGCACACTCTCCCTCCCCCCCTCCCTCCCTCCCTCTCTCTCTCTCCCTCTCTCTCTCCCTCCCAGGTCAATAACCTGTAAAGATTTAATGTTTAGGGCCCATTATTTCCTGCTTTCAAGTCACACATTGTCAAAGGCAATGCAGAGTTTATTAAGGCCGGAGTCACGAGGCCTGAGAGGAAAGCAGGGAGATCCAGTGGCAGTAAAACGGCAACAAAGAAGGGAAGAGTGTAAACCGGCAAACAAAGTACCGAACTGAAGGAAGCAGGACTTCCAAAATGATCACGTCTTCTTCTAATATCAGAGTCAAAAGTTGCTGTTTTTTGTGTTGTTGTTTTTTTAAGTCAGGTGCTTACTACGTCTGCAGCTCCTCACGTCATGGTGGGAAGATTAGTTAATCGCTAAGCACTTGTTATTGCTGAACTGGTGTTGGTGTGAGTCAGTTCAGCTCAGGAAAAAAGAGGCAGAGCCGAGCCAAGCTAACAACTGGAGGCATGACTGAAATACAGATGATAGGACATTCAAACGGCTGAACAACAGGAAATGCTTGAATCATGCAGTTGTTGTTGTTGTTTTTTTTTTTTACTGCACTCAGGTGCATTGATTTACATACTTGTTTATTTTGTTTGATTCCAAAATACTCTCTTTCACCTTATTAAATCTTCCACATAAAACTTAATAAGTGCTGACTTCAAACGGGAAAATCGGATCAATTAGGGAAATCTCACAACAAGAGCTATTAAGGGGAAGAAACTCGACTCGAAATACCACAGAACCTCGTAGTCATCGAGGCCGCGTTATCTGCCAAATGACACCATACAGAGGTTACTTGCTCTTTTCCATTAGGTCATCTGTTTCCCCCCCTGAACGGGGGTGTTAGCACGAGGGATATTATTTCGGTGGGTAAAGTCAAGAAAAAAGATAAAGAAAATCCCCATGTTCAGATCCTGTCCAGACCCTCAACACAGATGACATTGAGATCCAATTAGTTATCATTTATGAGAGGCTGAGCTTAGCTCTCTGGCTCGCCTCATTTTGGGCAACAATAAAGTTAATAGACAATTCTTACAACATGCACGCTGCAAATACAGAGTCCTAAATCAAATAAAGGCTTCATTCTGCTACCTTCGCTGTCTGCACATTTGGAAGGAAACCAGAGTGACAACAGACCTCCAGGAACCCTTAACTCTGTCAGAGGTGATTTTCAGGACTATCAAGCTCGTATCTTCTTAATTATAGGGGCTAACCATTCATGCTATAGCTTGTTTTTTTCGGGACAGTTGAGGCTATTTAAATGTATCATCATTTAATTTGATAATACTTACAGATTTTGTATATTAGCCTTTATATTAAGGAGTAAAGTTATTTTGTCTTATGAAATTGCTATATATTTACATGCATCTCACTATAAAATATTGGCAGTCGAGATATCTTTATATAATTGTGTAAAGGAGATTGTCTAGAATCTGGCAATATCTGAACCATGTTTGTGGGACGCTGTATGACTCACAAAAAAAGTGCTTGGTGCAGATGGAAAATAAATGTCACGAATGTCAGCAATATGTTGGAGAAAATGCAGAAGTCAGCTGTGATTTCAAAACCCGATGATCTGAAAACGCTTTATCGTCACGAGAAACGTCCCGTGTCATTAGAAAGGGTAAGTTCTGCTGTTTATTTTGATAAACACTTAGTTGGGAAGCGATCGGGACTTCGGGAATTATTCAATCAAGAGTAGCGGGTGTTAATTCGGACTGAAGCTGCGTCCATTTGAAAGCGAAACAGGGTGGCAACAAACCCTTAAATTAATATCTAGCAACAGCATTTTAATGGTAAATTCAGTTCACGAAACAACGTGTCCTGATAATTTCCCCCCTTTTTGACTAAATCAAAGTTTTACATCGTGGATTTGCCGGCCCTTTCTCCTCCTTTGCGTCCACACAGCTCTGGATATAGATACAGCAGAAGTGATACTGTAGAGGCAATGACAGCTCTTGGCAGGCAGCCAAAAAGTAGGGGAAGCGTGAGTATATGTGAGGGTGGAGGTGGTGGTGGTGGTGTGTTCGTGTGTGTGTGTGTGGGTGGGATGGGGGGGGCGGGGGGATACAATCAGCTGAGGCAGAAATAGGCCAAATGGTGACTGTACGGTTCAAAGGGTTCGTCTGTCCCCTCGAGTTGCTCTGAGTCGGGCTTTTTTCCCCTCTTTTCCTGCTGTTGGCTCATCGAGCTATGAGTCTATTCATCTCTACATTTTGTACGGATTTACTGTGCACGTTAATCAGACTGTGCATTGTGTCATATTGATGCAGATGACTCTATAGAAGCTGAACTGTGCTATGTATGAATTAATTAATAAATACGGCAGAATATTACGAGTTTATCATCATGAATTACGACCCCGTTTCCAAAAATTTTGGGATGCCGTGTAAAATTTAAATAAAAATAGAACGTGATCCCATATTTAACTACAAATAGATCAAAGACAACATATCAAATGTTCAAACTGAGAAGGTTTTATGAAAAATATGTGCTTATTTTGAATTTAATGGCAGCAACACGGCTTAAAAAAGTTGGGACAGAAAGAAACAAAAGACTGGAAAAGTTGTATAATGCTAAAAAAACAAAACAACAGCTGGTGGAACATCTACTTACAATCTAATTAGGTTACCATGGCAACAGATCAGTAAAATGATTGGGTATAAAAAGATGATTTCAGAGAGGCAGAGTCTCTCAGCAGTGAAGATGGGGAGAGGTTCATCACTGTGAAAGACTGTGTTGGAAAATAGTTCAACAATCTCAGAATAATGTTCCTCAACGTAAAACTACAAAGAATTAGTGGATTTCATCATTTACGGTTTATAATATCATGAAAAGATTCAGAGAATCTGGAGAAATATCTGTACGCATGGGACGAGCATTAAAAAAAGACTGCAGTGGAAATCACTGCATGGGCTCAGGAACACTTCTGAAAAGCATCGTCTGTGAACACTGTGTTGCTGCATGGCAAATATTTTTCATAAAACAATACAATTTCAACATTTGATATGTATTAAATGCGAGTTTATATGATTTAAAAAATCATCACATCCTGCTTTTTTTTTTTTTTACATTTTGAACAGCGTCTCAACTTTCTTTGGAAACGGTTGCAATCGTCAGTCGTAAACTTTGAGTAGTTTTTATCTGCATAACTTTGCTTCACCTTAATTACTGAAAAGCCAAAAACACTTTCAGGTAAACGTTCATTACTTTGCCCTTAAAAATCTATTTGATATTGTGTGTAGTTACTTCACATCCAGTGAAGACTTGGTTGTGAACTGGTGAAGCCCTCTAACTCTGGAGCAGATTAAAGTTGAATGATCCGTGCAGCAGAAGTGACAGAACATCGCAGGCTTTCAGCTGGATGTTCTTTTTGATGTTCCACCATCTTGATTTATTCACTTCAGCTGAAATGATGGGAACATCTCCAGTTTACAGAGAATTTAGTGCAACATTTCAAAGGTTCGTGTTAGAGTCGGTGACAGTCTGACGGAAACATCTGTATCGGTGATGTGTGCCGGCGTCCTGCTGGGCGCGCTCATTACGTCTTTCTAATTAAAGCCACAGATATGACGTTGCATATTTAACGTGCATCGAGGTTTCTTTCTGAAGAGGTCTCGCTGGGAACGTTTACATGTGATTCCTTTAAAAAACAAAAAAACAGGAAGTCAAGCAAACTAGTTACGGGTCAGTGGACACGGACATAAGTTGGAGTAACGTAATACCACACGGACCGCCTGCAGCAGGAGGGAACTAACGCTGCTGTCAGTGCAGTGATATCACCGTTTGGTTGGATTTTAACATCTTAAAACTTGTATTTTTTGTGTTTACTGTCGTTATCGGAGAGACGTGCTGCCAACTAGTTTATTTAAAGGCTTAAATGAAACCTAAACTTAAATAAGACTTCAAATGTTAAGCTGTCAGTCCTGTGCTTGGTGGTTAGTTGTGGTACGTCATGTGTTTTAATGACATGTTTTAACCACCGAGATGCAACAGAAGAAGAACAACTGTATTTGTTTGCAGCCAAATAAAACATTTGGAGACGGTTTATGGTGCAGTGATCGACTATGTTGTCGGAGCTCATGTTATCTTCGTATTTAGGAGGTTAAAAACCTTAAAGATTAAAGATATGGATGCAAATTGTGCAAGAAATTGTACTCAAGCTGGAGAATTATAACTCGACCAAAGTGTGGACGATAATCAGACGTCTTCGTGTGTGTAAACGCAGCCGATAGTTAATAATGAAATAGAACAGACGAGCTACACAGTACAGATGTGGGTGCATCTTAAAAGTCTGTGCAAAGTCTTTCAGAAAACCGTCAAGTAATAGCTGCAAATCAATCCGCCCTGCACCCCCCCCCCCCGACTGTCCTCTGAGGGTCCGTCCAAAAAGCCTGTTTACTCCTGGATTGAAGTGCTTTTCCTTCTGACCGGCCGTATTAGTATTCTGTGGCCACTTGCTTGTTTTCAACAGTTATAACACAATATCCATGCTTTGCTTTTATGTCGCACCTCCCAGTGGAATTAGCAGCATAAAAGCAATCCTTGTGTGTCCTGGCTACTTCCAGATGGCTTTGGGAGTGCTTTTATCTTTTCTCCCTCTGCCTCGCTCGCTCCGTCTCCTTTCACTTTCCCTCTTGCTTCTCTCTCTCTCTCCCCCCCCCTCCCTCCCCCACACACACACGAAAGAGCCGTCGGCAGATCTTTGCTTAGCCGGGTTCATTCTCTCTTCATCCGAAAATATAAAAGTTTCAAAGAGCATTTCATGAGGGAGCTCTTCCATAAATGGGATTCATAGCTTTCTAATCTGCGCTGCGAAATTGATCTAAAAAGTTTCCCAGAGCTATTGGCCAACTTACATAATGCAATAAAAGGTCATGCCTGAGAGAATATTTACTTTTATTACGATTTGTGTCACAAACAATCCCCCCACATTTCCTTTTTTCCCCCCAGTCGGGGATGCAAGAGAATTTTGATCCTTTATAACACTGCATTCAGATTTACAAACATATTTCAGCAAAATGAAGCAAATTGGGAGCCGACTGTCAAACATATAAACGTGGCTGCTAAATAATATAAGAGAAGGCGACATTAAAAAGGGAGAGTGAGTAGATAAGCCGTGTGAAACAATGACAGATGTGCTCAATAACTATGAATTCATGTGACGGTCACATGCTTGCGGTGGAGATATAGTTAACGCGAGCAGGCCGGTAATCTCCCAGAGGAACCGGCGGACATGTGAACACAGTATGACTGTCCACACTCGTGTACGACCTGCCTCATTACACACACGCTGTCGTCGCGACACAATGAAGGAGCTGTCGGCTTTGACTGGCCGTCTTCCATTCCTGCCGATGTCAGTGCATACCAGGGGCTCATTACGGAGAGGGGCGATGGTGAAAATCTAATAGCCAGCCTGGATGTATGACACACTGTTGGAGACAACGTTCGACTGTCGGACGTAATGTTGGAGAAATCTGAGGCATTTAAAAAAAAAAAAAAAAAAAAACCTCCCTTCACCTCCAGGTGTGACTCGCTGTCCGGTTTAGGGAGTGGATGATGGGAACAATGCACTGAGAGGGAGGTTAGAGGCAGCTCTGATTGGACACCATGGCACATTTCATTCTGATATTAGCACACATGGCGAAAGCTCTGACAGGGCAACTCTTCAGGGACGCAGTGTGAAGCTGGTTTAACTACACATGATGTCATCTGGTAGAAAATAATATCAGGAATCAGCACTGAGTTCAGTTTGTTTCAGCTTCCTCCATCCACTATTTGAAACATAGTGGTTTTTAAAGGCTCTTATTTTCCTTTTAATTTGTTTTTTTAATCGTGTTCTCAAATTTGTTTTAATATATTTATATATTTTTCTGGTCTACATCTGTCTTTATTATTGCCTGTCAATCACCTGTGAAGTGCACCAAAATGTACAAAAAGTGCGACATAAATCAAGTTTGATTGAGGGATTGATAAATCCAGATAATGCAGCCTGCCGCAGTTGAGATTTGAGTCTTTTTACTGATTTTCTTTTGCCCAATACTTCCAGAGACTGGTTACCACATTTTTTATAAACACATTTATGTTGTTAATAACTGACAACTTTGACCGGTGTTAAAAGGGGATTAAGCTTTTAAAAGCGAGGCTATTTTCAGGTTAATTTCACTACCTTCATTTTAATCTCATATCTTGGTCATTATAGGAGCTAACCATTCATGCTACATCTTGTTTTTTTCAGGACAGTCTAGACTATCTAAATCTTTCATCATTTAATTTGATAACACTTCGAGATTTTTTATTTTGGCCTTTATACCAAGGAAAAAATAATTCTGTCTTATGAAATTGTTGTGTTTTTACATGTATCTCTCCATAAACTACAGTCAGTAGAGATATCTTTTTATAGTTGTGTAGAGGAGATTGTCCAGAATCTGGAAATATCTGAACCATGATTGTGGGGTTACTGTATGACTCAGCAGTTTGAAGATTTCGAGATGTACGCAGCGCTTCTTGAAGAGACGATTCAATTTTATGCAACTTTAAAGTTGATTTTCTCGGCAACGTTTTCTCACACAGACGAGACGCTGACATTTCTGGAAAGCTCAAATTGTGCAGTTTCATACGAGATGTGCTGCTCTCTGTGATTAATACTCGCTCTGCAATTCAACTGAGAAGAGGGAGTGGGAATTTGGATGCAATTTGCAGGTATTGAGGATTAAAACAAAGAACGGCGACATCATGTCAGCTGACGACTCTGAAGACGTGAAGTGAGCCGTGTCTGCAACCGTTCACGATAAATACTCACTATAAAGGGACTCCTGTGCAGACAGTAAGGTGGTTTACAAAAAAACAAAAAACACTTTCAGATGGTTGTTATTCCTTTGAGCCATCTAATTAACATTTTAAATTGCACCCCAGAGAAAACTATGTCTGTGCAATGCATGATGGTCGTTGATTCTCAGTTGTTGACCATACTTTTTGTACTATAATATAAAACAAAAGTCAACCACATAAAGGTTCATTGTTATTATATATTACAGTGTGTCAATCAAACACGTCGATACTTCCAGCGGGCGACATAAAAGCTCCGTCTGGAATTCACTTTCATTTTCTTTCTCATTTTCTCCTCTGCAGCTCTATTTTCATCCTCAGCACTTGATATTATTTGAATACCGAGCGCGGACAATTAGTAACCGTGGAGTCGGTGTCTGACGAACGCCGCCACGTTAAGAAATGCGTTGATTGTGTCGTTACTGAGACACGAAGCAACGCCGCGTCAGAAAAAAAGAAGGGAGCTCGGCGTTCTTCTGAGAGAAGTCCTGCATGAATGTCGCACCGGTTCCTCTCTGCACGCCGTTCATGTGTGTGTGTGTGTGTGGGTGTTTTACAGTCGAGCTCAATACACACACACACACACACACACACACACACACACACACACACACACACACACACACACACACACACACACACACACACACACACACACACACACACACACACACACAAAGCAACACAAATCCATACTAGCCACAGGCTCCTCTCCAATCTATTTTCTGCTCAGCTGGTTTTAAATGAAGTTATTATGACTCATTAAAATGCCCACAAGCTTGTGGAAGTCGGCCAATTACGATTTAAATTTAGCCTCCTGCTCTCACAACCTTATCTCCCCCCTGTACAACCAACCTTTCATCGCTGCCGCTCTGCTTTTTTCTTTCCTTCTCCTTTTTTATTTTATATTCGGGAATCCTTTAACGACCCCCCTCCCCCCACCTCCTCCCATCCTCTCTTTTACAGACACACACTGCTCATATGACCATGCAACGAGGAGATAAGGTCACGGGAAACTCAACGATCCACGTGGATTTCTTTGCAAAGACTAAATACGTATCAAAGGGAGCAAGTCAGACCGGGCTGATATGAACATGTGCAGTCCAGATACTCACAGCAGAACCTCCTCCAAATACCACTAATTGCTACACAGAACTTGCACAACTGGACCTCGCCAGCACCACACACACACACACACACACACACACACACACACACACACACACACACACACACACACACACACACACACACACACACACACACACACACACACACACACACACACACACACACACTCTCTTGAATCCTTACGCAAGAGAAGTTTGCTTTGGTAAACGATGGTTTCACTCAACCAGACCAGATTAAATTTGCATTCCGTTGGAGGTTTTTCTTCCTGTTAAAAGGGAGTTTTTCTTTTCCTGTCAGATAAACTGTTGAATTGTTGAATTGGCGAACTGTTGAATTGTTCCGTTTGTTTAATGTTGTAAAGTTGTGTGTTGATTTGGTGTTATATAAATAAATAAAAATTATGATCGATGCGCTGCACAGAGGATGCGAATATATCTATATTGCTGTATGCTGATGATGATGATGATGATGATGATGATGATGACAGTGGCCTGATGAGCAGCTTCAAAACCAGAACTTATTGTGTCCAGATAAGTGGCGTAGAGGACTCCCAATCAGCTCTGCCCTTCTGTCCTCCCGACGCCCCGAGACGGTCTGAAGGACCCTCGGCCTAAAAAAAGACACTCCCAGAATACCTGGAGACGAGACAATTCCACCTGATCCCGCTTTAGCCCCCTCGAGCTATGTTCACTATTCAGCCGGTAAGAGGCCCCAAAACACACACACACACACACACACACACACACACACACACACACACACACACACACACACACACACACACACACACACACACACACACACACACACACACACACACACACGACCTAATTTAACATCACAGTCCGAAGCAAACAAACGTCTGCAGCCTTTGCATCTTCTCCCTTGTTTTCACTTAATGGTGAGCATGGTGTGTGTGTGTGTGTGTGTGTGTGTGTGTGTGTGTGTATTTTGCATGTGTGTGTGTGTGTGTTGGATTTGTGTGCACATGTGTTTATGAGTGTGTGCTTTCTACAGTATCATTCGAATTTCCAGGAGAGCAAATTAATTGGCAGCCTTTTGTAATAATTGACTTTTACCACACACACACACACACACACACACACACACACACACACACACACACACACACACACACACACACACACACACACACACACACACACACACACACACACACACACACACACACAGCAGCAAGCACTCACATCTCTCTCTCTTTCTCTCACACACACACATGCTGCTCGCTGACAACAAAGCTGCTGGGAGGAGGGAGGGATGATGAAGCGAATCCAAAATTCAATCGACTGTGTTCTTGTTTTGAGCAGAAGGCACACAGTGTACTGTACTGTGAGAGGCCATAAAACTCGCACTCTCCACCAAAAGAAGAAGGAGGAAAAAAAAAAAAAACAGCCTTTTGGTAGACACAGACATTTCAGCGATCACCCTCCATCAAAACACTTTGTCTCGCATACAAAAATAAGACTTGGCATCAGAGCGGAATACCAAATCAGGCCCATTAAGGGAGCACAGGGGCACTCGCTACTTAGCAACCGAAAGGATTTAAAGCTGCAATATCCCTGTAATAAAAGGAATAAGATCAAGTCCTCCTGCTTTTTTTCCCTACTTGTCTGAAAATAGCGAGGGCTGCAAACTTTGAGCTTTCTGCCCGACTTTTGTTTTGATTGACAGGCTTTAGGAGGAACCAAAACAAAAAAGGGGAATGTGGCAATTTGATGACAAACTAATAGGTAAAAGGTGATCACTTTTTTTTTCACATCTTAAAAATAGGAATCGAGCTTGGATGGATGATTATAAACAGTTTTGTTCAGTAAATTGTTGAAAATACAAAGTTTAAAATTTTACTTGAAAGATTCTTATATTTTTGCCTGTTTTGAACATGTATTTATTTAGTTACTTTCCCCTTGTAAACGAGTATATAATTGCATATTTAACATTGTATTTTTGAAACTTTCAATAAAAGATCTTTTGCAGAAGAAGACTGCTTGTCAAAAAGCTTTTTTTTTTTTTTTTTTACAGTTTTACGTAACAGAAAGGGGGCGCTGTTCTTCCTTTGAGAACTTTTATCTGCCAGTTTCATTAAGACATTCATTTATTAAATACTTTCGTGGCCTCATATATTTTTGGGAATATGATGTGACTGAAATGAGACGGAGGCGAGCAAACGGATCAGTCGGGGTTTCGCTGGTTCACAGGAGTAGACTGAGGACACTGGATTTAATATTTGATGAGACTAAATGCATGAAGCCGAACTCGTAGCTGCAACAGGCGATACCTGTAAAAGCTTTGGATGGAAGAGAAAGAAAATATTTTGCCTGCTCAAGCAAAAGCTAAAATAAAAGAAGCTTCCTCTGGAGCGTGAACAGCTGCAGGAGATTTTACATCAGCTGGTTTGCTTGTTATTTTTCCAGCCAAAGTCTACAAGCAGCAGCTGTAAATATGTTTATATACCCGAGTATGAACGCTGCAGAACATATGATTAAAACACCGAGACGTGTTTCTCTGCAGTTAAATTCCCACACTGCCCGGAGAAGTCGTTTTCCCAGGACGGAGGTCTGACAAGTCTCCGCTAGGAAAATCAAAGTGTGGAGGACGCTCCGGTGAAGTCGAGCCCCGTGTCCTGCCACCGCTCGCTCGTCTGCAACCCGGCTGAGGTTTCTTCCAGACGATCCCGGCCGTAAATCATCAGGTTTCGGAGGGGAACTTTTAGGTTGCGGAGGAGGAGTGACGTCACGGCCGACATAAAGAACGAGCTGCTGCTGTTCGTCATCCTGAAAAAGCAGCAGTCATACGTGTGTGTGCATCAGCTGTGATTTAAAAAACGCCTCACTCTTCAGGCCACACTTTTATTTATTTTTTTCTACTTTTCCTGCTACTTGGCTTTTAATAGCACCCCACCCCCTCCTCCCCCCTTTCTCTGCCATCTCCATCCCCTCCCTCCCTCCCTCCCCTGAGTCTTCTGTCTCTCTTCTCACTCATGCACACACACACACACACACACACACACACACACACACACACACACACACACACACACACACACACACACACACACACACACACACACACACACACACACACACACACACACACACACGCGCACATTTAGGAATTTGTGGCCTGGAAGGCAGTCAAGTTTCATTAATTTCTGGGTTTGGGTACAGTACAGTGTGTTCCTGGACTCACATCTGCGAGCGATCATAAATGCTGGAATGCTGGCAGAACATCCAGACCTGCCGGCACAAATATGTCGTCATCACTGTGAGGGGAGAGAACGGCGCCGCGCCAAAACAGCCGACCGGTCGACTGCCAAACAACCAAACAAACGCCACGCAGATAGAAACACGGACAAAAGAGCGTCGGGGTAAAAAAAAAAAAAAAAAAAAAAAAAAGAAAGAAAGAAAGAAAGAAAAAGCCCTCCTCGACTCGCCCGAATTCATTTCCCAAAAATTCTTTGCATTTCATTCTCATCTAAACGCTCTGGATGTTTTTTCGTGGGCATTTTTTTTTTTGTTCACCCTCATTTAAGATTGGAACAAAGCGTTTCATTTTAGGGAGCCAAGTGAAACAGCTGGTCGAGGACAGCAGGAAAACCGGCCGGCCCTTCGGTTACCTCTGGCACATTCACAGTAAAGAAAAAATAACAAGGAGGTACATTTACAGTAGACTCACTGCAGACAGCACATTCTTAAAATCAACATGTTTATTTCATCTTCCTTTATCCACTCTGTGCTTCACTAAAAGACCAGTTGTTGCATCTTTTCACCACCGGGGCGGCGCCATTGTGGGAAATTCTTCCAGTCGCGGCTTCATATAAATATATATCGTGTGAAAAGCGCCGACGACGGAGTGTTGGTCACCAACACTTTCCTGATCCACAGCGTCCCGCTACACCGGCTGACTAACGCACAAACCAAACGCCAGCATACCGAAGCCATGACGCCTGCGTCACACGCACGACACGGCAGATTAACATGCTTCCATCAATAATGTACGTACGTACGTGTTTGTGGGTAAACTGTAATCGAGAGAGCAGAAATAGTTTACTCTCGCAGAAGTTTATTATTTCATGTGAGAACTAACCAGACAAACACGCCTCCAGTGAACGAGTTAATCTCTCGGGAGGGTTATTAAACATACAATTACATAATTCAAGAATAATTTGATATCTGGTGAATGTTTCTTGGAAAAAGACATTTTTTTTTTTTTTTATCTCAATGAGTCTTCCTGATTAAATAACGTTTATATAAAAGGATCTAAGGGTTTTGAATTTGAACTAAATTATCATTAAATATCATTAAAATCATGTTTGGTCACTGTTCGTAAGCACAGTTTACTTAACAAGGACACGTCTGTGTTAATAGATTACAGACACCAAAAACCATGTTCTTTTCATGCTTTAGCATTGCACT
Source organism: Brachyistius frenatus (assembly GCF_029030835.1). NCBI lineage: Eukaryota > Metazoa > Chordata > Actinopteri > Embiotocidae > Brachyistius > Brachyistius frenatus. The sequence goes on from NW_027210683.1 coordinate 975,241, forward strand.
GCATGTGTTTTCTTTTACATCTCAGGGATAAAGAAAGTCTAAAGGCTGTAACCAAACATCTGCTGAACACTTTTTGATATTAAATAAATGGAGAAATTCCTCTTTTTTTGGGGGCTCAAACAGGATTCAGATTCAAGTCTGAAAGAACTTTCTCGACTAAATTTAATTGGAAAAACGAGTTTAATTCAAAAATCAATGACAAATTTGACCTGAAAGAGCTTCATTTTCTTTTTGTAATAACCTTACATGTATTTATCAGTGATGTAAAGCAGACGGAGAGACAGAGAAGAAGAAGACGGTGCGATCCACCATGTTGTATATTCACACTCTAATCTTTAGCATGTATACATACTGTAACCGGAGGATTAGGACGGCATGAAGGCAGTGAGATGAGAAGTTGTTCAGCGAGAGTCTCATTGGTAATCTTATTATGCTGCATCGGCTCGCCTGGAAAACAGACTGTGAATCATATCAGGCTGGTCTGGTCTTGTTTGATGAGCCTCGACACACACACACACACACACACACACACACACACACACACACACACACACACACACACACACACACACACACACACACACACACACACACACACACACACACACACACACAAGTACAGTTTAACTGATGTTTAACTGCACCATTTGTCTGTTCAGAGGCCTCAATTCATTCTAATATTGAGTTTAGTGGAAAATATTTGGACTACTGTTCCTAGTTTAGCTATCAAACTATCACTATTTATAAACCTCAGTTTGAGAAGTGCAAACATTTTGTGTGAACTTTAATTCTTTACTTTGAAAATATTAATTTGGCAGAAACAAAATCGGAGTTAAAAACTGAAGAAGTTAATTGTTTATTATATAAATTAGTCTTTTCTGTAAGGTATTTCTACTAAATGCAATAAAAGAAACCAAACTTTTAAAAATGTTTAAACATAAATATATGTAGAAAAACGTTCACTGAATAATATGCAGTCGAAAATTGGTAAAATTATGATTTAAATCAGGAAGTATCGGCTCAAACAATGAAGTTCATGAATTTGATTTTGATACTTTAAGGTACATTTCAGTCAGAAGAAAAAGTTGTGATTCAATACAAACTGGAATCACATCCAGCTCAAATAAAATATTAAATATTTGGATCTTTGTGCATTAAATTCAATAAATCAAAATACAGGTTTTACTGTCCATCCTTGGTGCCATAACTGACAGAAAACAACAACTAGGAGCTCAAAATGCCCCCCAAAAAAGGGGCTGAGTCACAGCACCCCCTCCCCCCCCAACACAGGCTGTCAAACACTAAACGTCAGGCAGAGATGAAAAAAGAAAAAAGAAAACACAACGTGAAGAGGACAGAACAAGACGAGGAGGGGAAAAAAAATTAAAAAAAATAGCTGGCACAAGGTAGACTGTACATACTGTACCCTCAGCGGTGGCAGGCAGCCCAGACTGGAGAGCTGCCAAAGAGCTCGGTACAACAAGCACAGAGAGACAGACAGATGGACGGACAGACAGGCAGAGAGTGAGAGACGAGCGGAGGGGAGGAAGGAGGGAGGGAGGGAGGGAGGGGGAGGGAGGGAGGAGGGAGCGTCTGAAACGCTCCACATCCACGACACGCCGCGCATACCAAAGAGCCTCTCCACTCTCTCGCTTCATCTCCCCGATATTCTGCTTCTGAAGCGAGCTGGAGGATGATGGCGGCGGGCGGAGGAGGAGGAGGAGGAGGAGGAGGAGGAGGAGGAGGAGGAGGAGGGGGAGGGAGGTGGGGGGTGAGGTTGAGGGTTTTGGGGACTCAGTGAAGTGTCATCATTACAGAGAGGCATGATAGAAAAAAAAAAATGGAGATGCGGTGTCAGACCGAGAGAAAGCCTTGAAAGTCAAACGGTGGAGGAGGCGGAGGGGGGGAGGGAGGAGAGGGGGAGGAGGAGGAGAGAGGGGGAGGAGGAGAAAGGGGGGCAGGAGGAGAGAGGGGGGGGGGAGTGTAAAAAATATTTAAAAGAAAGACAACAAAAAGTATCAAAGCATCTTCGCCTCGGCGCCGTCTCTTCCCTAACCGTCGCCTGTCTCCACAGAAGCGCTCGTCTTGCCTTTTTTTTTTTTACAGCAGACCAAAGCGGCGATGAATCAACGCTGATGTGTGTAACAGTGCAGGTTGATGTCGAGACGCACAGAAAGAAGAGGAGGGAGAAAAGAAAAGAGGAAAAAAAAAGTTTGTGCACTTGCTGCCACTGTTGCTAAAAATACACTGCCCACATCTTCCGCTCGGCTGCCTCTCTCTCTCTCTCTCTCTGTGTGTGTGTGTGTGTGTGTGTGTGTGTGTGTGTGTGTGTGTGTGTGTGTGTGTGTGTGTGTGTGTGTGTGTGTGTGTGGTTCTTCCTGGAGTTTTCGCTGTTTCTGTTTTCCATTTGATCTCCTGTCTGCAGAGATCTCACCTGATGACAGCGGGTACAAACCAGGAGTTATTATTAACCTGTTGATGCGACACAAGTTTTCTAAGCGACGCGCCTCCAACTGGAAATCTGCTCGACTGACGCTCAGACTGTATTTATGGGTTTTTCTTGCACTTTTTTTTCTCACACTTTATTCACAAAGTAACCCTGACAACCTCCTCCTGTATTACTTCAGGTTACACACAGAGATTTAGAGCCGTTAACTTTGTGCGAAACTGTGCAATCGATTGCACGACCTACGAGAGAAATAAAGGGTTGGAAAATAGTGTCATGAAACTTTTATCAGAAACATAAAACCATCTTTTGTCATTTTGAATTATTGAACAATGTTTGAATGAGTACAAACTTATTTTTATTTCTAAAAATACAGTTTTTTTTTATAGGTTGCAGCAGTTCTGGTGTTGAACCTTACTGCCTTCATCTCCTGTTTAACGTCTCTGAACTCCTTCAAACACTGTACAAACTCCAGAGCTGTAAAAACTAGAGCTGTAATGAACTGGACTTGTTTCTTTTCTTTGGTCTTCTCCTGTTTCATGTTATTTTCTAGGTCTCTCCGCTGTTATTGAAATGATTAACAACTGTTAAGCGTTGTTCAAAATGTTCTACTTTTAGCAGCGCATGCAAAACTAGAATAAAGTCTAAATCCTTCCATCATATTTACAGATAAATACAGATAGTTTCAACATTTTAACGCTTCAATTTTTTTTATCCCGATAATGACCCGCTTTCATTATCTTTAACGTTTTGGGAATTTAAATTCTACTTCCTGAAGTTGATTAACTTCAACACTGATAAAAGTGAGTAGAAACACACGTATACGCGGACTAATAAAACATGTTTAAGTGTGAACATATTTCTTAGCTCCATGTTAGCAGCCTCAAAGAGACTCTTTAAATCTCCAGACATACGCACTTGTGAACAGTGAAGTGTGTGATCACCTTGACTCACCCTCAGCTTCCACTTCATCATTACTCGTGATTTAAAGAGAACGAGCTCGAACTGTACGACACGATGTCACGCAGACACGCTTTAAATCTGAGGAGACGCACGCTGGAAACAAAACAAAATCTCTGCTCTAATTTGTTTGTGTGACACAGACGGCAGGAAACCGGGTGTAATTTTCAGGAATAATCAGAGAATATTTCCTCTGAGCAACTTTTGCTTTTGACGCGGGGAGCTGTGAGCCGAGCCGATTCGCCGGCGCAGCGTGAGTTTGTCATTCATCTTCGTCACAACAGAGACGAAGTGTCAAGCATCCGCCGCACTCATTGTTTAACGTCTTTTGGAGAGAGACGAAACAAACACATGATCCTGCCAATTATGGGTTTATGACAGATTAGGGGTGGAGGGTGGGGGGGCTGTTAAAGAGAGGGGAGGGGGTTGTATCCCCTCTCCACCAACCAACAAAGATGGTGTCAAGAAGACGACTCGGTGGGAACATCAACACGCCCTGCGTTCAGTATCCACACGTGTGTGTGTGTGTGTGTGTGTGTGTGTGTGTGTGTGTGTGTGTGTGTGTGTGTGTGTGTGTGTGTGTGTGTGTGTGTGTGTGTGTGTGTGTGTAGACCTCGTGGCTTTTACAGAGTCTCAATAACCCATGTGCACCCCGGTCTGAGTCGTGAGCAGCTCGGAGGTCTCGGCACCGGGACGTCTGGGGTCAAACGAATGAACTAAACGCGAGACGAGTCGTCTCTTCGTCCGACTGCAGCAACTTTCCTGTAAAAATCCGTTTCCGAGTGTTTTTGCGCTCCACGATGCGTTTAATGCAGCGAGTAAATCAGTTCATCTTTGCATCTGTGAATCGACGTTACACAAATTTAGCTTCAAACTACAAATCTCCAAGAAACAAGAGGTTCACCTGCCTATCAAACAAGAAGAAGCATGTTTAACTTTGAATTCTATATTTTACTACGACATTCAGGTCATAAATGACATAAAACTCATTTAACTTCAAGGCAGCAGCGACAGCTGAGGACAGCGAGGTCACATCCTTATAAAGGAGGTATGATGTTGGGAGTTCAAACTGACAGAAAATGTATTATGAATAAATGACTAATAAATAATAAAACTCACTGAAATAACCGAGCTGCTTTGGTTCAGTGGTGGAAAGTAACAATGTGCATTTAGTCAACTGCACATTGGTGCAATTTTGAGGTGCTTCACTTCAGTATTTATATTCTATGCAGGAAATATTTGTGCATTGATAAAGATTCAACAAGTGGTTCCTGAACATTTTCTTTTACTTATGAAAAGAGAATTATTTGTTCCACCGCCGCTGTAGCGGGGTTGTTAGAAAAGTTGGGGTTGCTTTGGAGGATTTTGACTTCTCACCTCAGTACTTATAAAACAAAGAAGGCTGCATCAAGTCTGCTTTTATTTCTGACAAACTTATTATTTTGAAGGGCAGCACAGTTTTAAATGTAGTCGGATTTCTCAAAACTTTATGCATTTATTACGTTTGTATCTCGACAAAACTGATTGAAAACTAATCAAACACACAATTTTCAGTCATTAAGAAAATGTGAAATATTCTGCACATTAATTGTAGAAACATGCGAAACTCCCTGGTGAAGCCCCGACGGTGTTTCAGGAGATTTTAAATCACAGCGTTTCTCTAAATGTGGTTTCCTATTTGTCCTTTTTGACTCCAGTAAGACGCTGATTGAAATCCAGCTCGTTGAACAGCGATCCCCGTGTGCGGTGGTGAGTGTGTGTTTTCGGGTGGCGGTTGGATTTCCGTACCTGAATGAGACAGCAAATGCATCCGTAGACGGAGGCTGTCCAGGAAGCTCTTCCCGCACAGCTCGCAGATGTAGGTCTTCATCCCACTGTGCATCTTTCTGTGGACGAAGAGCAGAACAAACATCTTGAGCGTCTTGACTCGGACCAGGCTTCTCTACATCCATCACAACATCAGCACGCGCAAATAAGCGTCAGCGCGACAACCCGTCCGACTGCAGCGCACGCATTCTTCTGCACGGAGCGCTGGACCGCGACCTGCAGCCGTAAATCAAGCGGCCGCGTTATCAGCTCGCTCCATCTCGAGGCCTGCAGATGGATCAGCTGCTGCGAAGTCAAATAAAATGCTTTACACACACAGGACAGCTACTTAGTGTTATAAAGCCATTTGTGGGACAGCTTCTATTTCCTTTCTTTTTTTTGGACTGTGGAGCTCGAAGCAAAGAAAGAATGAATGGCCTATTTCCAAATGGACAGTCATTAAGGCCGTAACGTAGTTTGAGCGCACAAGGTCAGACGAGACTAAGGGTCAATATTTGATTATGTGGTAAAAAGGGCCTTGAAGGTTAGGTAACCAAATAACGTCTGACAACAGCCAGCGTTGCCTCACGACTCCGTTACCAAATCCTCAGAAAGCCCAGGGCTCTGCACAAAGCGTATTATTCTGGAGAGATATCTGAAAGTGCTCGAAAGCAATTAAGGTGACACGAATTGCCAAACAACTGCCGCGGTGCCTTAAGCCTCCCGAGAAACTTCAAATACCTTGCCTTGAAAGCGACACACACACACACACACACACATCCAAAACACACACACACACACACACACACACACACACACACACACACACACACACACACACACACACACACACACACACACACACACACACACACACACACACACACACACATGATTGTAATGATTGCCAAGTTTCAGATTCGGCATATTTTAACAAACTGTTGCCCGTTCAGCGTCTTTTTTTTTTTGATGATGATGCTAGATTTGGGAAATCAAACCGACGACAGGTGGTGAGAAACACTTCCTTTAAGCTCGGAGAATATACCCGAAAATAAAGAAAGAAAAGATGGTGGGAGGCCGGGATTTTATACTCGGGTGCTCCTGGCAGACACAACGAGACGGCGTCAAACAGATTTCAGAGTCTCCACCGACGAGTCAGGTGGCACCGAGCGATCAGCCGAGCGAATTCTTGGGGAAACAATGCCCTTGATGAGAGATCTGCTCGACTCGGGCGAGATGACAGCCATCCATCTTGGCGTCTCTCAACAAAAGCCGCAGAGGAGGAGGTGGTGCCACTCTCCCCTAAAAAACATGACTGATTGATGTCAGATGTCGAATGCAAATTGATTTACAGCTCTCTTTTGTGCCTGGAGAAGGGGGGGAGGGAGGGGGACGACGACACCGAGGCAGACGGAGAGCGATTACGGCGTGTCCTGTGGCAAATGACTGCGGGAGTTATTAAGCAATCACGTTCTAGTATGACTTCACTCACTATTAATTGCTGCAAAACATCCTTGAAACCTGACGAGGGCGGGAGGGGTAAAAAAAAAAGAAAAAGAAAGAGATCGGAGATGGAGGCGGTTGCAGCGACGGGTGAGGAAGTCACAATAACCGTTTAGTGGTTGGAAGTTGTGGAAGAGAGACTCTGGAACAACCAAAGGCAGAGTGACGGAGAACACTCTTTGGAGAACAGTGACTAATTAAAAAGGTCCTGTAAATGCCAACTGGCCCCAAAAGGGAAAAAGGACACTTAAAAAGACCAAACGAAAAAGGGAGAGAAAGTGACACAGAGACAGAAAACACGACTTTATCACTGCTGGATTTCAATCTGTAATGTTTCATTCAAGGCAGGATGTTGTGATGAAAATAATTCCACTTCCTGTTTTCACTAGACTGCCCGACAACCTGCAGAGAAACCTGCAAAAGTGGACGTAATAATACGGCAATACCACAGACTGTAAATAAAAGTAGACGTAGCTACCAGGTCTGAAAGACGAGGCTTTAAGCTGCAATACCAGCGAGTGCCACTAGAGGTCGGCTCCAAAAAGCCTCCGGCTCCATAGACTCCCATTCAACTTCTCTCATCAAATCCAAAGTGAATAAAATGTGTCCATCAGTTATCTCGGTGTTGTTAGCTAAAGTCACTCCTTCTTCTTAGTTTTCTGGAGGTCCATCTGAAAATAATCCCTCATTCATTAGAAAAGAAGATTCAAGAAGACCTGTTTTTGGGGGCGTGTCTGTTTGATTGACAGGCCTGTGGTGCAGTCAGGTTACAGCTATCGGTAGAATCGTCAGGTTTCCAATCGGATCGAGTCAGACCGTCCAAATATGGTCACTTCCTGCTACAAACCGCTCCGAACTAGCAAAGATGACGACGGAAAAAAAATCTGAACTGTAGGCTTCATAACGACCGTTCACGAAACAACAGATGACGTCGCTGATGGGCGCCGCTTGGCCAATACACACATAGTTGGACAAACTGCCCAAGACTGCAGTATTTCTTACAGCTGCATTGCATTCTGGTCTATCGAGGCAACCGCACGGCTCCGTACTGGAATTCCTTCCCCTGTGACTGGAGCTCCAATAATACCCTCTTTTCCACTGCGAGGGACCAAACACTGGTGTTTACTCCAGAAACCCATCTGAATGACACAAACAACCAAACGGACAAAAGAAATGGAAGAGGATTTTGTTTTTTTTTCTTTCCTTTAAAAGGGTCATACGTGATGTATTCACACACTTTCACTCCCGATAAGGGGGAAACACACGTAAGTGGTAAACCACAACACACAGAAGCACAAAAGCCTTTCAAAGGCCTTTTGTGTCCCTCCTCAATCTGACCATTGTGCCCCCCAGACAGAGCACTGATAAGGTGTGGATGGACTTATTAAGGCCACTCAAAGTGGAACCACTGCCATGTATTTTCACCCTAAATGTAGCGGTGATGAGCAAAGTGTGCTGAAAAGGCAGCACTGCCCGCTGAAACAGCACATTATTGGATGTCGGACAGAAAGGTAACAACACCAGTTAAAGTGATTCAGTCTGTTGAAGGGAAGGACTTTAAGGAAGCGGTTCCACTGGAGGTATTTAACAATATTTAATCAGGAAGATATGAAGTTTATTTATTAAAGAGAAGTGCACATTTTTAGGAGCCTTTTTTTTTTTTTAATAAAAAAGCTGTGAAAAATTATATAAAAAATTGACAAACATTATGAGAACATACAGAAGCTAACATACAGCGGTGTAGTCAACTATGCATGTTTCTATCACTTTCATTTAATAAAGCCAACAGAAAAACTCAGTTATTTTTAAATTAAAATGTTTCACAATAAAAGCTTTTTTTTAAGAAATGAGGGGTTTCTATCTAATTAAATGCTAGGGGGCTTTTAATTTTGAAACAGTACAGGAAGTGTTGTTGCCTTAACCTGCAATACCAGCAATTACCAAATAGCCTCCGGCTCCATAGACTCCCATTCAACTTCTCTCATCAAATCCAAAGTGAATAAAATGTGTCCATCAGTTATCTCGGTGTTGTTAGCTAAAGTCACTCCTTCTTCTTAGTTTTCTGGAGGTCCATCTGAAAATAATCCCTCATTCATTAGAAAAGAAGATTCAAGAAGACCTGTTTTTGGGGGCGTGTCTGTTTGATTGACAGGCCTGTGGTGCAGTCAGGTTACAGCTATCGGTGGGCGGGATGTAGTATCGTCAGGTTTCCAATCAGATCGGTCAGATCCACCGCTGGCTCCTCCCCCAGCTCGTCCAAATATGGTCACTTCCTGCTCCAAACCGCTCACAAACTAACGGGTGACGTCACTGTTGGAACTTTTGCAACATGGTGACAACCACATATGTCGATACTCTCACTTGACAGGACAGAAAGGTCACCTTATAAACATGTATGTTTTAGGATGACAGACAACAATCGACCCTTAACCGCACATTATTTGTGGACAACGTAAACCTCAAATTACAGTCGAATTATTTGCAACATCCGACAGGAGTCAGTATTTTATGTTCGCTTTATACGCCTTGAAATGCTCTGAGTCTAAGCAGAGCTGATAATAGCTTCAGAGCTTTAACGAGGTTTAATGATATGTAAAAGGATACTAAAATATTGTCTCAGCTTAGTGATGTAGTTTAGACACACACACACACACACACACACACACACACACACACACACACACACACACACACACACACACACACACACACACACACACACACACACACACACACACACACACTTCCTCAAATCCCATCGTAACTGTCTGCTTTCATGTTGTGCTTCTGAAATAGATGATGGGAGCTGTGTATGTGTGTGTGTGTGTGTTTGTGTTTGTGTGTGTGTGTGTGTGTGTGTGTGTGTGTGTGTGTGTGTGTGTGTGTGTGTGTGTGTGTGTGTGTGTGTGTGTGTGTGTGTGTGTGTGTGTGTGTGTGTGTGTGTGTGTGGGAGCTCAGGGGAGGGTGATTTGAAACAGACTGACTGTAGCCATTAAGGAAGTTCTCATAAAACTCTCTCAGGCCATTTACTCAGTTAATAATCGACTTTGTCCAACAGTCACTTTTGACAACGGCAATAAATCTTAAATTTATGTCAACAAAACATATGCTGATCACCTCGTGCCGTGTGCCTCCTCGTAAAAAAAAGAAAACCTTCAGGTGTGTGTGTGTGTGTGTGTGTGTGTGTGTGTGTGTGTGTGTGTTTGAAACTCGATTACAGGCCGGTGTTATTGAGCCGTAACAGCTCAGTCTAAACTACCACGTTTGCCGCCGGACTCGGCCGCTCGTATATCATAACTAGCACTGCTTCCCACCTGCGCTCGACTTGTAATATAACACAGGTAAATAGTCAAAATAAGGAGATTTACTCAGACTATAAGTGTAATAAGTGCGAGTCCTCTGTGGTGCTTCTGACGGCTCTCAATCATCCAGGTTTCATGTGATTGGTCTTTGACAAGAGGCAGTGGAGCTGCTGCCAGAGCCCATTAAATTAAACGACTCGGCTTCAAACTCATGCTGATGCCCTCTCCGGCTCCCCGTCACCATTTTATATCACCGCATCCAAACTATTAGAAAAAAAAAAGAAGAGATTTCTCATCGCTTGTCTAAAAATCTATTTCTCCCTCTGCAGCCTCTGGTGTTGTTCTCTGTCCTCGTCTATCCTTTCATCTTTTATTTCTCCCTCCATCCTCCACTCCTGGAGGGAGCTGTAAAACACCCTGAAATGATGTTTGTGAATAAAAGCTTTGCAGAGCGACAGAAAGAGAGGGAGAAGATGGAAAGAAGCAAACAGTGAAGGATAAAGGGAGGCGCTTGATAAGCGGCGGTAAACCGAGGGAAGAGTGTGTGCGGCTATTTGTTCATTAGTTCTGCGGGTCAGAAAAAGAGCTGATAATTGAGAGGGATGGTGATGTATCTGAGCATCTGAGACATGCAGGGAAGATTAAAAAAATCAAACGGTTTATTGCTCACATTAACTCAGCAGAAAACACAAATCTGAATCTTTTCTTTTGTTGTTTTCCAAAATCTATTCTTTGTATTCTCAAAGCTGCGCTAATCAATATTTTCATAAAAAAATAAAAATAAAGGATTATAATCAGCTCGGTGAATCTTTTAACTACCTTGTATTTTGACAGGTAAATAATCAAAACTACACACGATGTCTTTGAGATGGAATAAAGGACCTAAAGGCCTACCAGATGCACGAGCATCTCCATGTGTCGATGCAGCTACAGAAAAGGAACCATTTTAATAGAAGCACTACTTGATGTGCGTTCTAAAAACACGTGTCTTACACAAAACGACAAACAAAGTTGGGGAGAAAAGCAGCCGTGGTGAACGTCCATCAGGCCAGACGGCATTTTTCTGAGGAGCAGCGGACATGAAACGGAGATAAAAGGAGGGTTAGGTGGAAAATTTGGGTTTGTTGAAGAAATATTCAATATTTCCTGCTATAATTTGTTCAAAAGGATACAAAAAAAAACAACTCCCATATTTGTCAGTTTTGATGTTTTAAATGACACTTTTTGCGTAGATTTAGATTTTCTCTGAGCATCTCATTCAGATTTCCTGTTGGATCTCTCGCTGTGAAACGTAGCGTAGATGTTCGTTCCTATTTCGGATATGTCGTGTGTTAGCTGTGGGCTATTAAGCTGCGCTGACGTGCAATTAATACGCGTTATTTATTTATCTGAACTCTGATTGTAATTTTGGTTCCGCGTGACTCGGCTCGTTGATGCAGCTGTTCAAACACACCTCGACTCACGCTGCAGATACGACAACGACGCATGTTTACTAATTCCGTTAAATATTCCAGATGGAGACGCATGCACGAGGGCAAGCAACGTGACAGGTCAATAAAAAGACTTTAAAAATGATCCGTGGTGTAAATGGGATAATGCACTCCAGCGGTGGAAAGAGCCCGGCCGCCCAGGCGCTGCATCCATTTGGTGGATAAAAGCGCGGGGGGGTCGGACGCGGACCGCCGCCGCTCACACACACAACTCGCTGTCACGGTGAACAAAGCCAAAATGATGCACGAGGCAATTCAGCGACACTTCGGTGGCTGATCCTAATGCAGCCATAAGTGGCGCAGTGTGCCGTCGCCACCTCTTATTTGGGCTTTTTTTTTTTTTTCCTGATAGGAGGGGGGGGGGAGCACACAAACAAACAAACAAACAAATATGGTGGTGGTGGTGTTTAATAAAAACAAAAAGGTTATCAGGAAGGAAATAAAAGATATCCAGATCCATCAGGATCCAGCACCTCATCTGTTTGTTTGCTGTCCTCCATTGAACACACATCCCGTCTCCGGAGGCACCGTGTGCGCTTCTTAACATTTACATGCGTCCATTTTGTGGCAGGCTGGAGGAGCAGGTGAAAATAAATAAATAAATAAAATCTGTCATTTTATCCCTGCTCTTAAAGCCTCCCCAATTCCATCGCCCTCCCATCCCCATCCCACCCCTCTGTCTTTTTGCTCAATCAGAATGTATCAGGCGCGCCGGCGTAACACCGGTCGGCGTGGGCTGTTTATCCCGAGTCCTCCCGCACATATCAATGACTTGGCCCCCGTTGTCCCCCCGCTGTGGAGACGTTCATATAAATTCAAGCCACACACGCGAACGCCGAGGCACTCGTGTTGAGCATAGATGAGTAGCAGGGCAAGAGGAGGGGGGGGAAAAAAAAAAAAAGAAAGAAAAAAGAGGAGAGACAACGATGAGATGGGGAGGGAACAGTGCCACTGCCTTTCATCCCCTGTTGTGTTAATATCGCAGACACTACCACCCCCAAAATTTACCCCGAGGGTGTCTCAAGTGAGGAAATAAAACGTAAAATAAAACTGACGGGGGTAAAAAAACAAAGATAAAAAAATGCCAGTAGCAGTAAACACGGTCCTCGTCTCTGCAGATATGCAACCTGTAAACATGCTGTCAGCCTTTGGTGGTGCTCAACTGGCGCTACGACTTAAAAAGGTGATTCATGCATCGTTTTGACCACATTTCCCACAAACCCTGTTGCTTCCACCTGCTGCCTGCGACATATTTTAGAAAACAAGAAAATGAGGAAAATCTACGCTCGATGTGTTTGAATAGAGAGAAATATGCAAAGTGACCTGCGCAAGCTCCTGTCAAGGTGAAACAGCGTAGTATATCCTGAATAATACTATTTCATACAGCTGCGTAGTCATAAGATTCCCTTCCAAGTGAGTTATTAACACAATTTAAAGTGCGAGCATGTTTTCAAGGCCTCCAAAGCTCTTTCAGACATGAAGACACTGGCTTCCCTTTATGCACGGCGGCTCTTTGTCATGCAGATATACATTAAGGGCTCTTTACGTAAATGTTGGTTAAATTTGAACATGACGTGGCTGAAAATGGCACAATGTGGGAAGGAGAAGAGGAAGAAGAAGCAGCAGCAGCGGTGGGCAGAGACGAGATATGAAGGCAGAAAAGTGTTGTCAGGTTGTATCAGTGACTTAAAAAAAAACTAATTTAGCCACCGAGGCTGTAATTAATGGCCGCCGTGAGAGTGAGGGACGATCACCCCGCCTCCCACGGCGAATCAATTAATAAACGTTTTCAGGATTTAATACAAGAGAAATCTTGCTGCCTGTTTTAATAAAAGCTGGACGGTGCTCAGGTGTGGAGGTGAAAACAGTGATGTCATCGTTGGTTTGTGAACATTATGAATCCTCCAGTTCAGGTTCTGTCCGTCACCATCTTTGTTAGTTCGGAGCGGTTTGGAGCAGGAAGTGACCATATTTGGACGAGCCGGGGGAGGAGCCAGCGGTGGAGCTGACGATACTACGTCCTGCCCACCGATAGCTGTAACCTGACTGCACCACAGGCCTGATAAGATGATAATTAAGTAATTACAGCCTTTAAGTTTATTTAGATATTTATTCTTCAAAAGTAAATTGCCGTCAGATCTGTTTCCGGTTAAATCGGACTCAACATTATGTCTGCTACAGCCTGCAAGAAGCTGTTACGTGCCGCACAAGCCGTGGAAAAGCATCAATTTGAAACATGCACTAATTATTACCACCCAAGCATGACAGTTAGAAGAGCCTCCCTTTTTAAAAGGTAAGAGCAGGAACATGGGACTTCTAATTGTGCTTCCTGGGCAGTAAGACACTATTTCAACCTAATCCCGGTTATATACCTGGATTCCCCCCAAAGCTTAGAAACTAGGATTCTCTCTCTAATACCCTCAGTGTTACTCAGAAAGCCATTTCAACCTCCCTCTACTGCAGCTCCACTCAGTGTAAAGTGCTTCCCAAAGTCCTTTTATTCAATAAGAGGCCGACAAGAGAATATGACCGAGAGGTTGAGATTTTAAATCCGCAGGCTGGAGAGAAATTATCCAAGGCTGTTAAAGGTGCACGTGGCAAGACACGGAAACTGCAATTAGTGAGGGTGTGGTATTCTGCGGAGCCCGGGCGTGGCCATAGAGAGAATACTAATACGAGATACTACAAGATACTCATTCGTGCGCACTCGGTGTACTTATATTAAATGGTAAATATGATGCCACACATATACCTGGAGCTTTATCTGATGTAATGTGTCATCATGTTCACCAATAGATCCAACCTGCCAAAAATAATACAAGTAGCTATTAGCCTTTTTTTATGACTCTAAATACGTATCTATTAGTCAGACTGGCTGTGGTGGCGAGGCTAACAACAACTTGGCTACTTAAGGACAGCTGTAATGCAAGGGTATCCTCATGAGCATCTCATTTTATTTCATTCATTTTTATTTCTCTATTGGTATATCAATTAGTATCACGTGGCCACGATTGAGTATTTTGTGTGCATGTTTACATTTTTTCCCTCTCTACGTCCGCTCCGTAGTATTCAAACATGTCAGCGGCAAAGAACAAATCCTTCAAGAGAGACCTATTTGTAAGAAATCTAACTGAATCATAAGACTGAAAATACTGGAAAAAGACACAATAAATGTAAATATGCTCTCTGTTATAGAGAACTGAGGCGAATAACACACAACCTTTAAAATCCCTGACCCAAAAAGCACTGGTAAATAATGGAGTTAGCTGAGAGATGCTGTGGCCCGTCACCGTGTGGTGTTGCAGGGCATGCACACAGGTGTGAGTGTGTATCTGTGCAGCTTCCTGCAGTTTCTCCCCCCAGGTCATTACTATAAATGACAGTGTGCTCTTAGTCAACCAGCCTGGTTAAATAAGGATTAGAGGGGATGAGGAGAAAATAACTTCACACTTTTGAGGGCAGCAAAATGGTGTTTGCAAAGTGTGCAACCTGAAGTCGGAGCTCGGCTCTGCCTGCAAATAATTTCACATCCCGGTTGAACCTTTTCTGTCTTTTCTCATTTTAACTCCACCTAAAGACACCTTCAGTCAAGTGTTGGAACAGTGGGAACAAAGGCGAGGGAGAGCATGTAAGATCACATGTATAAAGTATTTCTGTTAAAGCCCATCTGTGAGACAAACAGCAGCCCCTCTGCCACCCACCCCCCTTCAGCCCCCCCCTTTCAGTTCGTGGATCAAAAGGCGCTGCCGTCTGAAAATAGCACGTCAACATTTCTGTTTCGTCTTGTTGTTTCTTTCTTTTTCTTTTTTATTCTCGACAATGTTGCCAGTTTGCTAGATTCCTGTTTTTTCCTCTGCTCCTGCTTTCTTGATCTGTGAGAGGTTACAGCGCATCGAGAGACGGTTGGCTCAGGCGTGTGTGTGTGTGTGTGTCTTTCTGTATGTGTGTGTGTGTGTGTGTGTGTGTGCGCAGCAGCAGAGCTTTGGTGGTCTATAAAAAGCAGCCAGACAAAGTCTTCCCTCTCTCCTCATGCATTATGCATCGGTATCACCTTCCATCAAGTGGCAGAAAAACCTCAAAGATGTCTAACTTTAGCTTCCACTCTGAAAGCCAAACAGAGGAGGAGATGTGTTATTTCGACTGCACACCGTCGAGCTAAGCACCTGTTACATCAATAAAAGCCGCGTTTCGCAACGAGTACGACGACGACGGCAACCTGTGTGATGGCGCGACGCTCGCAAAGAGAAGCGCTTAAATGCAGAGCGAGAGAGAGCGGAGAGGAAGAGTTCACGTTAGATTAGAAGACGCCGGATCAAACTTTGACCTTGTGGAGAAGTTTTGGTCTTTGCTGTGGCGGTTAATAGCAAAGAGAGGATCCAAAAGGTTCAAAGTAGAACGGCCTCGAGAGTTAAAGAAACGTTTGACTTAAAGGAAGGAGACGATGGGACTTTACAATACAAAAAAAGGAAATCAATTTGACGTCGATTGACAGTCTGAAGTCTGT
Source organism: Brachyistius frenatus (assembly GCF_029030835.1). Taxonomy (NCBI): domain Eukaryota; kingdom Metazoa; phylum Chordata; class Actinopteri; family Embiotocidae; genus Brachyistius; species Brachyistius frenatus. Next base: position 991,252 of record NW_027210683.1, read on the forward strand.
AAACACAAAATTAAAAGAGGAAACGAGTTGATGGCGATTTATTGAAACAGAAAGTTATGAAATTTTATCTAAAGTCTAAAGATTCCCATGTTTGAAAGCTTTTTTTGATACTCTGTAAATTAGTGTGACAGTGTTATCAAAATAAGAAGTCAATATATATATATATATATATATATATGTATATGCAGCAGCATGTGCCCATGCCATGTTTTGGCATAGCAGCCATAACTATGACTGCTACTGTTGACCAGATGTTTCTTATCTGGCGCTCCGTCATCATTTCATCCCGACTTCGTAACGCCACTCGGAGTAAACACTGTAGTTTGTCTGGAAACGGGAGACGGACCTTGTGATTTTATTTTTTATTTTTGTTTTGCGTGTGTAGCCAGAGTGAGCCGGCGAGGACCAGACCCGTCGACGAGGTGATTATTTTGGTATTTTGGACGAGGCTCTACAAACTATTATGCAACAACTGTGGGATTGATTTACTGTGCGGGACGGATCGTATTCTGGGAAAAAGATAGTGGCCCGGCCAGGGAGAGACACTGACTCTGTGTGTGTGTGTGTGTGTGTGTGTGTGTGTGTGTGTGTGTGTGTGTGTGTGTGTGTGTGTGTGTGTGTGTGTGTGTGTGTGTGTGTGTGTGTGTGTGTCCACACGGACGTAAATAAGTATTTAAAAGAGGGGAGAGAAAGGTAAGCTTGCAGAGGCTTATTTTGACACTGGAGATGGTCGCAAGCAGCTTGTTTTGATGTGTCTGACCTCACAAACTTTTGTGTGTGTGTGTGTGTGTGTGTGTGTGTGTGTGTGTGTGTGTGTGTGTGTGTGTGTGTGTGTGTGTGTGTCGGCTCGGCTCGGTTCAGGTGGCAGCGGTGGCGCTGGGCCATCTGCACCGTCATTCACCGCACGTCTGCCTTCCAAGAGCTGCACAGCACCCACGGGCGTCCCAAACAGCCCCAGCCGGAGCTCCGCGGGGCTGCAGTAAACAAGCCGCCCTCGTGTGTGTGTGTGTGTGTGTGTGTGTGTGTGTGTGTGTGTGTGTGTGTGTGTGTGTGTGTGTTGTACAGCCTGTAATAGCACTGATGTACTTCCACCTAGATGTTATGTACATAATGTTTTCTGCAGAAAGATCTGTAATTACACACTCTACCCTCAACATGAGAAAAACTGCATGCAAAAGCATCATTTTCATTGTTAATATTAATATTAGCTTTTGATGTAATATCAAAATATAAAATCTTTCCACTGGATTTTGTATTGCATGCAGATTATTGCTCATGTCTAGATGTAATTTGAAGTTTGAAATCTTTTCTCTATTTTTTTGTTTACCAATTATTTGATTAGCTAATTGACAGAATATTAACTGATGATCACTTAATGTCATTTTAAGAGGAAATGACCAACTAAAGCCTAGAAGCAAAGTGTTATAGGTTAAGACTTATTACTGACATTTTATAAATTGAATTATGATTATTTCTGGTCCTACACAGTTTATTGTGCCTACGTCAGTAATTCTGTGATCCCCACTTTCCCCCCGAAACTTTCTTCTCCTGAAATAAAATGAAAATAAACCCTTCTAGAAGAGAAGAATTGCATTAAATATGACTTACTAGAGACTAAGCTCGCTCAAAGCAGGCAAAAAGATAATGAAGCATGACAATTGCTCCTATTTCTGGCAGCCCTGCCGATGTTCCCCGGAGGTTCCTAAACCTGACTTTGGGAATCGTTGAGAGTGTGTGTGTGTGTGTGTGTGTGTGTGTGTGTGTGTGTGTGTGTGTGTGTGTGTGTGTGTGTGTGTGTGTGTGTGTGTGTGTGTGTGTGTGTGTGTGTGTGTGTTACGTAACTCACTCCGTTTCTTATTTATACCTGTTTTATTTCTTTTTGCTGCCGTCTCATCATACGTGACCTAAAACTATGGATAAACACACTGGCTGTGATTGCCACGGCTCACGTTAAGAGCTTTCGTCTCGGTGCTGCGGCCCTATTTAAGGGGGAGAAAACTTCAGCGAGTGAGTATGACAGCTGAACAGCAGCCAGTGAATGGAGTGGGCGGTCTGTGCCAAGAATTTCTGTCGGCTTGAATCAGTGCCTCTGCCTGCGCGGCGGAGGGTCATGTGAGAGTTTGTGTGTGTGTGTGTGTGTGTGTGAGAAATAAAGCTAATAACAGCACAATCGCTGGCTTTTTGTTTTTTTGTGTGCCAGTCGCACAGCTAAGTAGAAATGAAAACCGAGTGTTACTTCTGATTCAGGTAAACTGTAAGAGTCCAAAAAGGCACACGTAAGGAGCTTTAGCAAAAAAAACTAAGACCAGTCTAAAAGCTGTGGAAAACAATCGGAGTCTATTAAGTGAGCAAAAAAAAAAAAAAAAAGAAAAGAAAAAGAAATTCTCTGAAACACAAATGATTTTAAGAGCCATCAACACTTTGTTTTGGGTCCACACACGGAGAGAGACAAGAGCTCCAACAAGAAAAGGAAGCAGAGAGGGAGGAAATATACTGCGCGAGGGGAAAGGATAAAATATGTGCTGACAGCTTTTTGGCCGCAGGGCCCGAACACTGAAATAGTAGCGTCTGGGTGTCAGGCCGGGGTCGCTCTCTTCACTCGAGGAGCAGACTTTCCCCGACCCCTGCTCGGAAAAACATCACACACCACTACGGCGGGCCGATAATGGCGGTATCTGACAGATAATGTAGCGGCCTGTCCAAATGTGACACTAATGCACCTTTGGAAGGAGACTGTGCTGCAGAGAAAACCAGTTTATTTCATTACAGTGAGCCTGTTTGTGGAGGATGAGGGAAAACAGTAGGAGGAGGACGAATAAAAAGGAATGAATTAGTGCTTTGTGGCTTAATGGAATTATCACATAATGAGGTGTTTTAGTCTAATTATGAAGTGATAATTTTGGAACCGTTCTGGCGGTTTGTTGTTGCTGCTGTGCCGCGGCGGTTCTGGACCGGCACTGAGGTTCGCTGGGTGTACCTTTTTCTTTACAACAGGTTAGGGAGAGCGTAAAGGAAGAAATCGATATGACTGCTAATGCTGTGACTCACCACACGCTTGTGTGGAAACAACAAACAGGACCTTTAGATGTCCTCCACGGTGAGACGAGTGAGTATGTTGGACTACGCAATCCAGCACGGTTATAAATTAATCTGATGATTTTCACGATGACCTCAACTGCACTCATGTTCAATAAAATCTCTCGTTCTTCGTAGAAGTGAAACTGAGAACACAAATCTGTGTGTTCTCGGAGAGGACGGGACGTCACATGCAAGTAGTGAGCCTGAAATAACAGCAAATTAAAAGTCAGCATCATTTTGTTCTTGAAGCACAAATGAAGGATTCATCTGAGCGGATAAAGTCTTTAACAGCCAGAAGTTGGTGTCCTGCGATCCAGTCAAATCTTAAATTCCCTGATTTTCACTGAAGCTAAAAACTCCATGAACAGAAAAACAGGCATTTCTCTGCAAACTCTGTTTTCACTACAAAACTTGTCACTCCTTAAACCTGCTGCACGACTAGGTTAGGTTAGGTTAGGTTAGGTTAGGTAGTTACTTTATTAATCCCTGAGGGGACATTTTTTTCGCTACAGCAGCATACAGAAGCAATAACATAATAATAGAATAATAGAAAAGCAAAAAAATAGCAGTAAAAAATATTAAATATAAATATAAAATGCACAGTATATACAGTACAGTATATATCTATATATATTATATACAATCTGACTATGACGATTACACACAACTAAACCTGAAGCATACTTCTCTGCCATATTTAATCGATCTATAGTAGTTTTACAAACTTTACATTTGGGTTTTCGGTCGTTTTGTAGCCACAGCTCTTAAAATCTACATTTTCCTGCATGTTTGCCTTCCTAACACACCTTTACTGAAGTGTTTGACTCTTGTTAATGAACAGAAAGGGAGATAAAACCACTCAGGAACTACAGGAAACACGTGAAATAATAAAACAAATATTATATTTTGATAAATAAGATGTTATGAGATTATATTTTAAATCTCCCTTCGTCTAAAGGGGCGTGTCCTTCTCAGGTGGATTTAGTTATCATGTGTCCTCGTTGCTGATTGGACATATTGCCCCCCTTTGTCTCACATTGCTCTGCGAGTGCCGGTACTCTCGTCCTCACCGTGCACCTGATTTTTTTATTTGTTGTTGTTTTTTTAACACGATAAATGGACGACTAAAAATGAAACATGCAAACAACATTTCCATGAAATTCCCTCCCAGCGAAGCTGAAGTTGCAGGAAGGTGAACTTTCTGTAACAGGGGACACTTCAGAGGAGGTTTTTGTTACCTATAAATCAAAACTTTTGTCCACGAACACTCTTGCCACATTTTCTTGTTTTCAGAAGAAAACTTCTCTCCGTTTCTCTTCCAGAGCAGCAAATCAAACAGCTGCTCAGGAAAACTGTCTCAGCCTCCTTGAACAGAGCGGGCATCTTAGCCAGGCTCATGGTTGGTTAAATATTTGCCAGCTGGGGTGCTTTTCTCTGCTGTACGACTCTGTCTGTGTGTGTGTGTGTGTGTGTGTGTGTGTGTGTGTGTGTGTGTGTGTGTGTGTGTGTGTGTGTGCTTGTCATGAAAAGCACAGTTCAGGTGCTGAATCAATCATACATGTAGATAGAATCCAATAAGCGCGGTGCAGGACTGCAGCTGGGGTCCTCGGAGAGACGGAGAGCAGCCGTGCCCGCGTTGGCAGCGCTCGCTCGATCGCCCCGTCTCAGCAGATGCCATGTTACAGAGAGGGTAATTAATAGCCCAGTGGGGCCGGGGTGTGATCGCCAAGACACCCTCACACACACACACACACACACACACACACACACACACACACACACACACACACACACACACACACACACACACACACACACAAAATAATAATGTCTCCATTTGCCCCCTGGAGCAGCTTTGTGCCAACTAGCCTTCACCTCATTATGCCAATCAAATCGACCGGGGGTGTGTGGAGAAGGGGGCGGGGGGGGGGAGGGAGGGAACGAGCTGTCCTTCCTCATTCGGCCCTCACTCCCTCTCACCGTCCATGTGTTCATTATAAAACAAAGATCTGATCTTAATGAGAGAAACATCGTCACAGCGATTGGCCTTTTTTTTTTTTTTGTTTCTCAGATTGTACGTCGGTTTGGTAATAAGCCGCTCCACTTCTTCTCTGCTTCCTCCAAGAAGTTAAAAATGTTGGATTTACCAGCTGCCACAGGGCTGCAGCTGGGTTTCCACGTTGCCATTTTAACTCCAAACTGCACACAGTAAACTATTTACAGTCACACTGCTTTCAAATAATAACAGATTTAAGAGGGAACGATTTTCAGGACTGAAACTTCCTGTCGGTTCAGAATAAATACAAATTTTCTGCAAAACTCTCTGTTGTTATGTGGCTTTTTTAACTTCCAGAAAATTACAGTGACGACGGTTAAATTCAAAAGTGATTGGAGTATTTTCACATGTTCAAATGTTTAATCTTGAAAGAAATCGATTTGCCACATTTCGCTGGTGTTCAAAGGCACCACATTTGACAGGAAACGCTTAACTGGGAAAGATTTAACAGCTGCAGAGTCACAAACCTAAAAAAAGAAGATGACAAACTGTTTTCACTCATAAACTTTGAATAAATGAAAATGCGCTTTCTGTTGATCTGATTGGAAACCTGACGATACTACGTCCCACCCACCAACAGCTGTAACCTGACTGCACCACAGACCTGTCAATCAAACAGACACCCCCCCAAAAACAGGTCTTCTTGAATCTTCTTTTCTAATGAATGAGGGATTATTTTCAGATGGACCTCCAGAAAACTAAGAAGAAGGAGTGACTTTAGCTAACAACACCGAGATAACTGATGGACACATTTTATTCACTTTGGATTTGATGAGAGAAGTTGAATGGGAGTCTATGGAGCCGGAGGCTTTTTGGAGCCGACCTCTAGTGGCACTCGCTGGTATTGCAGCTGAAGACACTTCTGGATCAGAACCATTTTACAGACCTGGAAGCTACGAACACTTTTATATCCAGTCTGTGGGAGCACCTAAAGTTATTTACCTCATCTTGGTGGAGACGAAATTGGAGCTAAAAGCAGCATGAATATCAGAAACTTCACTCCATCACATGAACAGTCACAGTTATAATCTCTGATATCATTTTACGTCAAATCTTCTCCTCACACAGCCCAGTAAAAACAACAATTAATCACCGGTATTGCATGAACGCTCTCTTCTCTGGCTCTCAGCAATAGTCCACAACGTGGCTGCAGAGATGAACGAAACACCGCCTCAGCACCACAGTGAGCTAACCGCGCTGACCCGCCGTCGTCAGGGGCGACAGCGGCCCTATACAAGCAGACGTACTTAGCGGCGGCCGGCCCCCGGGCGGTGTCAGGCCGCCGTTTAGACCGCTTCGGTAAAACGCATCGCTGCGTTTGGTCTCCCTGTAGCCTTATTGAAATCAGCTTCTTAACAAACACATCTCCATCCTCTTATTCTGTCTCTGACCCGCTCCTCCGCCCATCCCCCCCCCCCCCGACTGCCACCACCAAACTCCCCCCTGTGTGTTACCTGAGACAAGCAATTTACCTTTTTTGTTGTTTGCCTGACCTAGAGAAAACAATTTCAGAGGGGTCTTCCTGCGCTCTTAACAGCCCTCCGTTTGAACAGGTAAAGGCGACTGGCGTGCCACAATGGCTTTTTTTTTTTTTTCCCTCGGAGAAGATGAATTGGCGAGCTGTCAGCTTCAGACAGGCCGAGTAGCAGTGTTTCTGTAATGGGACACTGGAAGTGTCTTTGATTAATGGAAGAGCCATACTGAGCTGTTAGGGAACCCGCCGCGGCCCAGCGAGAGCGATTGAGCGGCGGATACATGCCGACAGATGTGCGAGGGAGCGCAAGGCCTCCGTACCGGCGGAGGAGGAAGAGAAGCGGGAGGAAGTGGAGGATGGAAAATGGCTCCGAGCCATTTTCAACCTGAAGCCCATTTTCACAGCGTTCTTCCTTCACACAGATTGATTCAGACCTGAATCTTGTCAATTGTTTCGGTGCAGAGATACTCACATCTTTGTTTGGCTTTGATGCACTGCAGTTATTTGATGCATCAAAAAGAAGGAATACCAACAAAAAAAAAAACTGACCGATTCAATATCAAAATACTGTCCAATTTTCAGTTTTAAGGATCTCTGTTATAAAATTGCCTTTTCTAAGAATTCATCAAAGAAATTTGCATCAAAACAGTTGAGTTATTCAACAACTGCCAAAAAAGGATGAAAGAAAGTCGGATTTACAGCCTTGCGAGCAAAGAGCTGCTGATATCGATGCTGGAAAGACACACAGCTTCAGTCGTCATCCGACTTTCTGAGCAACCCTTAAAATCAATGAAAAAATAAAAGAATGCTTTAACAGCAGCAGGGGCACGAGCATCACCTGTCAATCATCCTGTCTATCGTGGTGGGACAAAATCGTTCCTTTCATTCTCATCTCAATACATTTTGTTCAGTCCCGCCAGGAAGTCTTGCCATCAAATTCAAGCTAACAGAATCTGTGCTGGAAGTATGAACGACATCAAGTAAGTCTTCAAAAAAAAAAAAAAAAAAAACTCACTTAATTAACAAAAATAACTTCTCGTTTACGATCAGAAAGGTTCTGCTCTTGTTTTCATCACCAACTAAAACCGGAAGTGGCAGAGTTTGAGGGAAATGTGTCCGTCACAATAAAAGTTTTGAATTAAATGCTTTTTATGAAAGGAAGTGATTCCATATTACTGGATGTTAAATGAGTTTTCTCCACACGTCCAGTTGTCAGAGACGTCTCGGTTTGTTTCATCCAGCAGGTCTGTGTGTTGAATGAACATGAATTAAACAGCAGCTAAAGCTCTTATTTTCAAAGGCTGATGAAATCGCTGTATTGTATATTAGTCACAAACCTTTAGCCTCGTTGTTTTCTACGTTCAACAAATAAATAAAAAGGATTAGAACTGAAATATATCTGTGATGTGCAGCATGATTATTATCACAGGAGGTGATTACATATTTATTCCTTTATCAGGTAATGCTTTAAAAAAATAATATTTTTCTTTCTGGACTTGCAATTTTTTTCTAATTCCTGCAATTTTACCACAAAAAAACACTTAAAACTACAGTTTTGAAAAAAAATGTTTTCATAAAAATCTAAAATAAATCTTGGAGGAACATGATCTTAATAAACAAATCTCAAACAGCTGAAAACACAAATATTTTTGTACTCCTGTTATTAACCTGAAATGCGTTAGTGCTTGTTGAAGAGGTGTTCCAAGACTTTCTAATTCCTCCTTGTGGAAATATGTCAGAACAAACACTTATCTTTGAGAACAGCTGACTTATGAGGAATTTGTTTACATCCCCTCTCTTGCAAAAAGATAGCAAAAAATATAAATAAGCGCGTGTTTTAAATGCACTCTGATAAAAATGGAACAAAAATCATCAGTCCATGACGACCGCTGTTTACGAGACAGCTGGAACAGTCGGTTCCTTCTCTGTTTGGAATAATGCTTGTTTATTGGAATTGTGGCATTGCTGTGTTTTAAATGGAAGGAACAGCATTTTACAAGGTAATTAGTCAGGCTGTAATCCCACACACACACACACACACACACACACACACACACACACACACACACACACACACACACACACACACACACACACACACACACACACACACACACACACACACACACACACACACACACACACACACACACACACACACACACACACACACACACACACAGACACAATGCTGCATCCTAACACGATCATGTGACAAACCTTCTCTGACACCCTAATTTCTGCTCGAAATGTGTCACGCACAAACCTCGAGGGGGAGATGGAAATACGACTGATTTAAAAAAAGGAATATATATATATATTCCTTTTTTTAAATCAGTCGTATATATATATATATATATATATATATATATATATATATATATATATGTGTGTGATAGTACCTGCAGTTTAAGGCGGTTTGACTCTTTAACATCCAGCCTTCTTCCCGCTGCGACCTCATTATCAGCTCCAACTGGGACTGGTGGCCTTTTTTAGGTGCGGGTCCGCGGTGGGGGTGGGGATGGGTGTTTATGTTGGCCCTTGTTTCCAGGGTCGAGGAAGCGTCCCGAGGGAGTGCATTCCTCACCCAGAGCACGACTAAAGGTATGTGAACCATCTGGACAAAGACACGGGGCCACAATGGCCCTACTCAGGCCGGTCCATTCTGTCCGACGGGTCGGCCAGCCGGCCGGCCGGCGCTCTCACACTGTCGGCTTTCTCATTCAACCCCGGCGCTGGAGGCACAGAGATATCCATCGGCTCCACTGCTACGAGCCTACCATCACTTCCACTGTGTGTGTGTGTGTGTGTGTGTGTGTGTGTGTGTGTGTGTGTGTGTGGTTCCTTCCTCCTGAACAGGGTTGTGTTATGAGGCCCACTGCGATGCCCCCGTGTGACTGGGTGGATGTAAAGAATGCTGCCTAAGGTCAACATATCATCAGCATGAGGGTCAATGACACGATTGTTTCCTCATTCGCTTATTTTATCGCCGTTTCCAATCATCATATGACTGAAAAACACCGTACATACCAGCCATGAATGCACAAGAGACAAACGAAGTGCCTGCTCACCACGCCCTCCCGTCAAAATGCTGATTTGAGACTATTTCTTAACAGAAAATCCCCCCGAAGAAGCCAACGTAAAGGCTCAATTCACCTAAAGTACAAAAACAGCGAGTTATGACAGCGAGTTATCTCGTCATGCCGATAGTTCTGTCTTAATTTGGACAGATTAAGAGACATATCTCGCAGGTAATCTGACCGATTTCATGCGATAACACAACAGAGATTCAGTGTTTCTAGATGAATTTTTACAGAAGACGGTTTGGAAAAGTGTCAGGCAGAGTGGTTTCACCTGTAATTATCTACCTTATTCTTTAGTGATGTAAAATCCAAACTGTAATAAATCCAAACTGGATCTGACTGATCTGATTGGACACTCGGCGATACTACGTCCCGCCCACCGATAGCTGTAACCTGACTGCACCACGGGCCTGTCAATCAAACAGACACGCCCCAAAAACAGGTCTTCTTGAATCTTCTTTTCTAATGAATGAGGGATTATTTTCAGATGGACCTCCAGAAAACTAAGAAGAAGGAGTGACTTTAGCTAACAACACCGAGATAACTGATGGACACATTTTATTCACTTTGGATTTGATGAGAGAAGTTGAATGGGAGTCTATGGAGCCGGAGGCTTTTTGGAGCCGACCTCTAGTGGCACTCGCTGGTATTGCAGCTGAAGACACTTCTGCATCAGACTTGGAAGCTACATCCACTTTTACATACAGTCTGTGGTCTGAACGCAGCAGCACTGACTCAATGAGCATGATTTGTAGTTAAATGACTAAAATACACTGACATCATCCTTCCACTAGCGTGTGTTGGTCTCAGACTACCAACACACAAACACACAAACACACAAACACACAAACACACAAACACACTCTCCCCAGACCGTAACTTTCCATCCACAGTCTGCAGGAAGAATCTCTTCAGACGGGAGGACGAGTGGCGTTCTGCAGCCGCTCAGACGGAGAGCAGAGATGCAGCTGCGTCTAATAAAGAAACTGAATTTGATAATCAGCTGAGACAGTCAATTTGCTAATAAGGGATTCTAATTAATGAATCAATGTGAATTTGGTGGGAGCAGGCGCTATTGTCAAGAGCGGTCAAGTGTAGTTTGCTGTGCCTCTCTCTCTTTCTCTCCCGCAGCATGCTCATCGCTTAACACTTAAGTTGATTTCAATTTCAGTTGGCACTCAGCAAATTCTCTCCCTGCGATGGAGACGGGAGGACAATTAGTGTGAGCGAGCGCAGACAAATCTGAATGTGCACATAAGGATGATCTTCACTGAAAATAATACAGCAGATTTCTGCAGAACTTTGCTCTAAAAACAATACATTTTGATTATTAAAATGATGCTGATGAGGAAACTTGAACTAACAATTGATGTAATGGTTTTATTCTCTCTTTTTTTTTAACCCCCTCACGTGCAGTTTTCCTCTTTTACTTTTCCCTTAAGTAGCTTTAAGCTTGTTAAAACTGTATTATCCTTCACTGTCTGTCAGTTGCAGCTCTTCATTCACTCGATATGTTGATTGCAGTGAGAGAAATCCTCAAACACCAGCATTTTAATGTCACCGTTTTCCTCTTTTTGATTTATATTTGACATAGATTTCACAAAAACTCGTATTTTTTGGGGATCTTGTGGGTTTGAACGACGTTTGGCTGCACGGCAGAAGTTTGTAATGACGGGTTGTGACGAGGTTAAACACGAGGATAAGTTTCTTCTTCAAAAGAACTCCTCTAAACCGAACACAGACGAATCACAGCAGCAGAAACGAATACAACAAACATCACCGGAAGAAAAAGTAGAAGAACCAACACAACTTGAAGCATGCGACACGCAGGATTAACGGTGATATTTTATAACTTGTGAACTGACCGACACACTTCTGCACTGATAAAAGCTTCGGGCATTAAATGCATCACTTGTGAACACTACGGGCCAAAGTCTTGTTTTAACTGCAGCCTTTAAACAGTCACAGTCCTGATAGAAACGAGCTCGGCTGGAGGTTTCAGTCCTGCAATGCATCTTGAAGCAATAATTGACAACACACTCAGCAGCTCCAGCCGTCAGCATGTGTTCCAGTTCCTTTCAGTGACATAGTGGAACAAAACTCAGTGAACCATCATCCACTATTTCCTTTTTTGCAACTTTATGCTTTCATATCACTACATTTAAATGTTGTTAAGACTTTTTACATCACTGTGTGCACGTGTAGAGGAAATACTACAGTTAATTAACACTGTGAATTACCTTTTACTCGAGTTAAATTTAATGTTTTACTTGCATGGACGATCTTAAAACATCTTTATATACATGAGCACTGTTTTCTTTTGGGCTCGAGGAGTAAATGAATTACATGGCATGAGTTAAATCATTCTAGACTCTGGTGATTTATGTGAATAGTTCCACTTTCAGAGGGAAACTTTCTGCTTGAGTTTAAATAGCTCACAGCTGAGCTGTTACTTTTTATATTCACATTTCACATTAAAAACATCATAATATCAATGCAGTTATTTAAGCTAATATTTTCAGAATGAGTAATTCCTTCGTTTTAATAAATACTTTACTTAAAAGCGTATTTTCCTGCTGTAACATACTCGTTCCCTCCAAAAAAAATGTTTTTCCATCTTTATTTGAGATCGACTTTCTGTTTTCTCGACTACAAGAACTTTTGGTGCTTTACGTTGTCGTTTTAATGCAACAAAATATATTTTAATTTGCCTTCTAGTGTGAACAAGAGTTACTTGTTCTTCTAAACTCTGACAGAGTTGATTTTAACCCTTTCTGACACTGTTCCTGTATAGCTGTGTGTGTGTGTGTGTGTGTGTGTGTGTGTGTGTGTGTGTGTGTGTGTGTGTGTGTGTGTGTGTGTGTGTGTGTGTGTGTGTGTGTGAGTTGTGTGGAAGTTCTTTATGTTGAAGGCAGTAGTGCCCTCTAGGTGAAAACCAAAACCTCCTCCCACCTCTCTGCACACAGCAAATGGTTTTAACGTGGCCGGTTGAGGGAGAGAAAAGTAAAGACCCGCATGACCTGAAAAGACCTGCAGCCTCGGAACATATGTTTCAGACACACACGGAGGGGGAAAGAGGAATTTATGTAAGAAGAGGACAGCTGATGGCTAAAAAAAGAAAAAAGAAATTGTACATCAAGAAAAAGGTTGCAGAAAAACTGTTCAATACTTCAAATTTAAACAAAATAAACGGTGCTGACTACGCACAGATTAAATTTTTGGGCGTTTAGTAAGAAGGAATGTACCAAAGTCGGGATGTTTCAAAAAGTCTTATTTGGACAAACACCAGACGGACAACAAAGTGCAGCAGAGCTGCAAAGGGGAAGGAATTTATAGAGGGTTGGGGGTTGTCCTGCTGGTTGTACCGGTGGTGGAGGGAGGGAGGGAGCCGAGTGGTGCGAGGGGTCAGAGGTCAGCTTCTTGCACTCAACAGCTGTCCTAAAAGCAGCAGAGATAAGGACTGAAAGCATCCTGTGTGTGTGTGTGTGTGTGTGTGTGTGTGTGTGTGTGTGTGTGTGTGTGTGTGTGTGTGTGTGTGTGTGTGTGTGTGTGTGTGTGTGTGTGTGTGTGTGTGTGTGTGTGTGTGTGTGTGTGTGTGTGTTTGTGTGTGTGACTAATACCAGCCACTGGGCAAATAGATACAGTAAAGCCCGACCAACAGGAATCTGACAAGTTTTCAAAGTTGGACTAAAGTCCTGAGAAAAAAAAAAAGGAGTAGATTACCCTGCCGAGGGAGGTGGGGTGAGGGGACGAGGGAGGTCAAGGCTTGACCAGTAGGCCGTGTCATTCATCAACCGCTAATGGCCGGAGCTTTATGCTGTCATGATGAATGACCTTTGTTCGAGAGGGAAACGACGCAAAGCTTAACCGCGAGACAATGGCATCGGCAGAGGCATCCATTCTGCACTTGTCAATGGAGGTCTGAGGGAAGTTGGCGTCGTGTGTGTGTGTGTGTGTGTGTGTGTGTGTGTGTGTGTGTGTGTGTGTGTGTGTGTGTGTGTGTGTGTGTGTGTGTGTGTGTGTGTGTGTGTGTGTGTGTGTGTGTGTGCGTGCGTGTGTGTGTGTTTCGTAAAAAGTTGGCCTGTCAGCTCAGGGCGATCGCTTATTTCCAGCTCTAACATGACAAGCCGAGGCAAAGCTGTCCGCCTCCACTGAAGGGACAGGTGGTGACAAGGTCTTGTTTAGGCCTGTTTTGGGCTGGTTGGGTTAGGGGGGTGGGGGTTTGGGGGTGGAGGGGTGGGGGGTTGGAGGCCATTCAGGTCCGGACTCTGTCAAATCAATCTGACTTTAGACGACCGGTTGGGTTATATTTTTAGTAATGTTTGTGTGGGGGAGCTCATCCCGAACACAGCAGAGTCAATCAAAAGTTAATAGAGACGACAGTTGAGCAGTTAAAGGACATTTAAACACAACATACACTCACGAAGTGGAGCCCATGAACTTCTAATGACACGTTTTAAGTTTCCACATAATACTTGTGATGTCACACATCTTGCTCGTAAAGGCCCACCCCTTTAAAAATCAGATTTTATTTTTTTTCAAACAGTTTAAAAACATCCTTCTAGTTTTAAATTCTGCACACTGAAGTTTAATAAAACATTTTTTTGTGGAATGGGACTTTAAATGAAAGCTATCTGGACAAATTTGCTTCATTTATACTGTCAAGTCTTATTTCATCACAGATAAGCTGAGCCACTATTTAAAAACTCAACATTTATCCGTCTTGTTTGCTTTAGTAAATCCAATCATTTATGTTTTAATAACTACCAGAGGCAAATAAATTAATTAAATTATATGTTTGCTCAAGTTTAATATTTAATTTTGGTGCATTTCATTCTTCACAAAAATATCTGCTTCATCAATGCAAAATGCAGGTTTGAACTGTCGAGCTGTATTTTGGTCAAAGCTTGGCTGAACTCTGCAGCTGTCGTGTTGTGCACAACGATGATATGCTCCATAAATAAGTTTGAGTCTCTGATAAACAGGATATTTAGACACTGTTAGCGAACTGAAGTTCAATAATACAAATAAATATAACAGCAACATCCACAGTTCAATTACCGGCCACCTGGTTCTTTGTTACGCATCCAATCGGCCTCCTTCTCCACACACTTCCTGCCTCCGCTGCCACTATCAATAAAGACACGAACGCCACTAAACAATACTTAATAAAAAGGTTTAAGGCACTTTAGGTGTTTACATTCGTGCGCTCAATCCAACTCAATCCAAAGTTGATTCTGCAGTGGATGACAATGACCCCAAACACGCAGCCCCAGTCAGGACTTCAGCAGCTCGGAGAGAAAGGTGCAGCAGATGGTCCGGCCCCCACAGGGCCCTGACCTCAACACCATGTAAACCCAGACTGGCTCTGTGAAGAGGCAAAAGACAATGGGACTGAATAAACCCACTAAAGTGCTGTTTCAAGAGGCAAAGGGTAGGTCTGCAGTTTAGATAGATAAATTAAAAAAAGATGGTTGAGGTTATGAAACAAAACAAAAAAACTAATGAAAAATGCCCCCCAAAAAAACCAAAAACATGTCCTTTGTACTTGGTGTCAAAACCTGTTGTGGGACCTTTTTCAAATGATCCCGCACCACATGACATTTACATGGATTTAAGTTTTCTTTCAAAACGTGTAACCGTCACACATAGGCAGCCCAAACAAAGCGTGTCTATTTCACGCTCTGCCGTGATACCGGGTTACACACCAAAAATGTTGTCACAAGTTCTGCTAACACCAGGTTGTATTAAATTAGATTCATCACAGCATTAAAACAGACTTATTTCTTTCTTTCCTGTCATGAATTTGTGTTTTGAGACAAAAATGTATGTTTAATATAAAAACAAATTAAGGAGTCAAACTCCCTCAGTTCTTATAAAAAAAACCTTCCCTGTGCACTCCAGTAAACTTACAGATGTACAAAGTGCCTGCGCTAAGAATAAAACAGGACTCGTGAGTGATCCCGAACAGCCAATCCAACAGAGCTGGAAGCAGCTCCTCTTCCTCCATGTCACTATCACTTCCTCATTCTGAGGTCTGTTTCTTTCACCAGATGCTGAATAAGTTCGAACGCCGCACGCCTGCGTTGCTGTTGAAGGAAGTAGCGGCCTGCAGACACACGTGCGCACACACATTTCTTTGTCAAATGTTTCGTCTGTTGGGTTTTTTTTTCTTTTCGTTTTTTTTTCTCAGGCCAGTCAGCTTTAAAAAGTGATTCAAAAAGGAATTGATTACAAAAGAGGATTAACTCAGAGCGGTCCCCAGAAAGACTGTAAAAACAAACAGCCCAGCGTGGCCATGTGGATCCAGCCACCTTATCATTTTATTAAAATGACACCGGATGCATTTTTCTCCGTGTGATCACAGAGCGGGTGTTGCATTTGGCTGAGCGGAGCTTTTGGCGGGGAGTCCACCTCTCTGATGTGTTTTAATAAACACGACCTTGATTGTTCCCTGGTGTTATTTTGAAGCGTGGAAATGAGCCTTCTTTTCAATAGTCTCTGCTGGAGCCATTCCTGTTGGCAACATCCCGGTCCTCCAAACAAAGTCAGCACTGTGACTGGCACTGGCCGTGTCAGACAAAACACGCCATTTTTAATTAGCTTTGTTACAAAATAGGGGACGGTGGGGGAAGTGGAATAACACAACACATCTTACCAACTTAATTGGTTCATTCAGTTACGGTGCAGCTATGTCAACGTGCTGAACTCCTCCAACATATCTCTGCTTTGGAAAACATTCAAACTGAGGAAACAAATGCAACATTATTTATGATTACATTTTTGTAATGCAGGCTTCTCAGAAGACACAAGCTTCTAATATGATAATAAAATGATTGCAAAATGAGCTTCATCAGCTTTTCACTGATGTTTTTGATGTTATTTTTATCATTTTGTTTCTTACTAAGGATGTTCATTTCAAGAAAGTCAAACTGACTTCATCTGGCCGTTGATTATTGACCGGCTGGTGCGTCGTCTGCCCGCTGCATCGCTGTAATTACTGTGCGCAGCTGTGTCAGACTGATGATCTGCTGGAACTCATCTTATATTTTGAAGATGTTCCACTCAAAACTGTTTCTGCTGTTCGCAGCGTGACTTCCGATGTCACAGCGACATGCAGTTTGTTCCTGCAAATCTCCGGAGTCTGTTCGCAACGTGTTCTTCTTCTCTGTATGTTGTTTAAGCTAGCAGCTAGCAGCCAGCCAGCAGACAGCTGTTAGGTGCATTACCGCCACCTTCTGACGGGAGGAATGCATTACAAACAGGTGCTGTTAAAAATAAGGAAGTACAACAGCCGCATAAACTCATTGACTTTTTATATTTGAACAACTATTCGATCCGTTTTACAGATTTTGCAGTAAGAAATCATGCGTATCTGTTTCTAAATTTGAGCTAAATTGCTGGTAGCGTCTCATGAAATATTAGCAAACATTTGTTTCCCCAACTGGCTAGTTTATAAAAAACAAGTCACATTTATATATATATATATATATATATATATTATATAAATAAATCAGATAAGTGTGTTATTGCTTGGTATTATCGTACGATGCCCAATGCAACAGTATGTGGACCACTAGTACCACACTGGAGTTATATTTTGGAAACTAATTTTGAATTCAAATCACTGTTGCAATTCCTCATATTATCCGTCACAACTTTGGAGAAGTAAAGCACATTAAAGAAAGCTGCTGGAATATGAATCCAGACAGTCTCTGTGTTCCCGTACTGTGCTGCTGCAGCCTGAAGCCACTCGCTGGTATCACTTGTAGGCGGACAGAGGATGCTGTTCTTACACCGCCGAGATGAATATCAAGACAGGTGCTGGAGACTGCACAGCGTATTTCCCCTCGCTAATGCTTCCCTCCCTCGCTCATCATTCCTCTGTCACCTCACTGAAAGGTTGGTGTCTTTCTCTCGGAGGCTGTTTGTTCAGATGTGGGCAGCCAGGACAGTGTGGCATGCCTGGGGCTTACCAATGAGATTAGACGGTGACAGTGACAGGGTGGCGTGGCCAAATGATCTCCAAAAACCGCAGGCGGAGGCTGGAAAAGGGATGTTCTCAGCCGTGGACATGAGTCACCGAGGCCCCTGTTCGCTCTCCTGAGCTGCTCTCGTGTTCGTTTTTAGGTGAAATCACTGGCTGGTTTTTTTGCTGTTGTTTATTTAATTGAGACAGCAGACATTTAAAAGAGCTGATCTCATTAAGTCCATATTTTGGGAAAAACACTCATCAAGAAATTAGGAGTAGGGAGTGGTGAGAAAGTAAACCGCCGCGTACCACTTCTCCTCCTCAGCGACGGGGAGATAAAATGGAGGAGAAGCTGCTTATAGCTTATAAATGATCTGGTTATCGGCGTCTGAGATGACCCCAGTCAACAAAACCCCGGACTTTTGGCAAAGAGGAGTCTGACTCACAAAGTACAAACAGTGAAAGCAGACAGTGACGGTCCAGTTGCATCCAGTCTGACTGGCTGGAGTACATTTCTAGAATGCTTTGATTTATAAGGGATTATTATCATATATATATATATATATATATATATATATTACTAAGGGACTGCGTCTCTACTTAGAACACTTTCTTTTCATGCATCTATTTATGTATTGATTGAATGATTTTTCTTTGGTGATTCGTTTTGTTTTTGGACTTTTTATTGGTTGTTTATTTATTTGTTCTGCCTTTTAGTTCTGATTTCTGTGTGCGAGCCGCTGGACATTTAAATGTACCTGTTGGGATGATTAAAGTATTTATCTATCGATCTAATAAACTGCTTCATGCTGGTGTATGATATCATGTCAAAGTACATTTCTTTAACACCGAGTTTAAAAAAAGTAAAGTTGAGTCTTAAAAAATCAAATGTTGGTTCTGTATAAGGGTTGGTATTAATGGTTGGCGAGCTATTATGGCTTGTTGACTTATTCCTTGATCAAATATTTATTGTTATTCTTCAAGAGACATTTTTAACCTCAGGCTGTATTTTACTTAGAAAGTAAAGCAGCAGCTAATATAAGATGTGATATTTGTTGTGGTTACAGAGACAAAAGAGAGTATCACAGCAACAGGTACTGAATCATAAAAGCTTTGTATAAAAGCTAAAGTTAACACAAATCACTGCGAGGGTCAATAAATGTGGGATTTCTGCTGATGATGTAAATGAGCGTAGCTGCAGATGAATTCATCAGATGAGTAAATAAACTGCAGGCATGGATGCCCTCAATTCTAGTCACAAGTCAAATGTCACATCTACAACATGTTACCGGCTTGGAAAAAAACAACCACGAACTGAAGCAGAGAGCAGCCGAGATACAGCAGCAGCAAAGCCAAGTTGTCAAATCCCACTTTTGGCTCTCGGAGACATTAAAACCACAGCTGTTTTACATCGGCAATAATGATAAATCACCCTCAACAACAACAACATTTCTGTTCCTGCTCTAATTCTACTTTCATAGCATACATGCCAAAACCAGTTTCTCAGATCTGCAGTTCCTCAAACAGCCAAAGCGAGGCGTTATGCATAATTAAGGGCGGGGCTATACTTTGAGTAACAGGTGGGTAACCATCTCAGCTTTCAAGACTGTCAGCCTGAATCATACAGGTGGTGCCGGTTTCAGCAACGAGGCTTCATTCAGCCCACCTCAGCTACGCCCATTCGGTGATTTTTGGATTAGCTGGGAGGTGGGCGGAGTCACGCGTTTCCAAGACTACAACAGTTGGAGCCACCGACACCGTCACAAACTATGGGTGACGTCACTGAGTCTCTGCCCATTTTATCTGTACAGTGACCCCTCGCTATAACGCGGTTCACCTTTCACGGTCTCGCTGCTTCACGGATTTGCATCGTGCATTGTGTTCTGCATTCTGATTGGCTAAACAGTCTCTCCGCTTCTTCTCTACCTGTTTGTCAATAACGTTGCGGTTTAATATGTACACGTACGTAAAACAGCTTGCCAAATTAAAAATAATCGATGGTGGCATGTCGGTTTATAAGAATCTTTTTGCCCAGAAGAAAAAAGAGCGACAACAACTACCGATAACTATGTTCTTCTCTCGAAAAACCACACCTGCACCGCCGGCTTTAGAAGAAAGAACCGCTGCAGAGCGGAGTCAGGATGCAGCGGCTCAGTCAGAAGAGCAGTGAAATACACGAGTCATTATTTGTCCGACTGTACTTTGTATTTGTTTTCATAATCATTTTTCATTTCCTCCCGTTCTAATCCAATGACTCGGGTCGCAGTGGGGCGGTGCCGATCTCAGCAATTTGAAGCCTTCAGTTCGTATTGATGATTAAAATTATTATTTTACAGTACAGTAGTTATTTGTAAAAAAAACATTTATACAGTACTTTTATTTGTTAAACAAATGCTTGGGCCTGTAAAAAGGTTTTGTTCTTTGGTTTCAATGTATTATGGAGTATTTCATTGTATAATAATTGTAAAAAAAAATAAAGGTTACTACTTCACGGATTTCGCCTATCACGGTCTCTATTTGGAACGTAACCCCCGCGATAAACGAGGGTTCACTGTATATAAAATCTGTCAGAAACACAGCTGCAGTTACTACTTATCGCCACAGCTGGAGCCACAGAGCAGAAAACAAAACTCACATTATGAGTGAGCAAAATCTAATGATGTGTTTTTATTTAAGTAAAGGGACTGTAAACTCTTGGCATGGGGCTAAAAAATTAGCTCAAGAAGGATTCGTGGTGTCGTCTGAAGGCCGGGAATGTGCTCAGTAAATATTATTAATAACAAATACAGAAATTTCCAGTGGACAGGTAGAAACTCTAGTCTAATGTTGGCATTAGACTAAAAGCTTTGGGTCACCAAAACCAGTAAAAAAAAAAAACAACTTTTGGGGACAATATACAGGAAATATAAACAGGAAATGACATCAATGATATCTAGTTATTGGGTTCTGAGATACCTTGGTGCAGATTAAAGAGTTATTGATGGAGAAACTCCTTGTTTAGAGTCAAATCTGGCTAATAGTAGCTCAGACACGTTGCTTTGAACGGACAGAAAGACAGACTGTCCAACAAATACATAAATGTCTTGCCCTGTAAGAAATGATGACGAACCCAACCTTCGGCACTTGAGCTTGAAAAGCGAGGTTTACCATTATAGCATGAAAGAGCTGGTGAAGGAGTTCATTTAGTTTTGAAAAAAGAAAAAGAAAATGATTCAACAAGAAAGACTTCACTGTGTTTTATAGTGATTGTGTACTCTCCCCCCTTCAGCAAGAATGACTTTCTACAAGGTCATAAGCTTGTCTCACACTCGAGAGCCCTATTCACAACATTCAAAACAGCTTCTAACAATTTTATTGGTATAATATCGAATGGAGGATGTTTTTCTTTTTGATGATGCCACAAGTGCAGATCTGCATGTTACCCTCCGCTTGGTTTTCCATACAACCAGCTTCCTTAATAGACATGAAATGATTTTTTTTCTATCATCAACACGAGTTCAGACTCAAACAATTTCACACCATTCTCTCTTTTCTTTTAGTAGTTACAATACGCTCCTTACAAACAGACAAACCTGTAGAGTATTTACAACCTAATGTAAATATAACGGTACATGGGAGGAGGAGGAGGAGGAGAACAGCACGTGATGAAATCACTATTAACAAATTATTCCAGCTGCTAATGACATGATTCGCATAGAATTAGACAATTAACACACAATGTATGAATGGTGTTATACAGCTGTAGATCACCACGTGGGCACCACAGACTGGATATAAAAGTGTTCGTAGCTTCCAGGTCTAAAAAAAAATAAGGCCAATACAGAAGTGTCTTCAGCTGCAATACCAGCGAGTGCCACTAGAGGTCGGCTCCAAAAAGCCTCCGGCTCCATAGACTCCCATTCAACTTCTCTCATCAAATCCAAAGTGAATAAAATGTGTCCATCAGTTATCTCGGTGTTGTTAGCTAAAGTCACTCCTTCTTATTAGTTTTCTGGAGGTCCATCTGAAAATAATCCCTCATTCATTAGAAAAGAAGATTCAAGAAGACCTGTTTTTGGGGGCGTGTCTGTTTGATTGACAGGCCTGTGGTGCAGTCAGGTTACATCTATCAGTGGGCGGGACGTAGTATCGTCCGGGTGCCAATCAGATCAGTCAGATCCACCGCTGGCTCCTCCCCCCCAGCTCGTCCAAATATGGTCACTTCCTGCTCCAAGCCGCTCCGAACTAGCAAAGATGGTGACGGATAGAATCTGAACTTCATAACGGCCGTTCACAAACTAACAGGTTGGTGGGCACACTCAAAAAAATACTGAATCCTATATTTCCCATAATGCAACATGTCCAAACCTAAAATGTTGGTCAATTCATGCAGAAATTTCCCAATAAGTTTCAAAGAGCCACCTCACATCGTCAAAGACGCATCAACAGGTCGACCGGAGCTGAACGACAACGCGGTTTCCCCGATGTCAGCGCGAAGAACAGTTCACACAGCATATATCACACACACACACACACACACACACACACACACACACACACACACACACACACACACACACACACACACACACACACACACACACACACACACACACACACACACACACACACAAGAACAAAAGATGTCCACATCAGCAGCGAAAGCAGATTTGAAGTGCACGGTCATGGGATTAGAGGCGGCACATGGCGTCCAGGATATTTACCATATAATAACAGTGCGGGGCTCCGTCACTGTACTGTTGCTACAAGAGGATAAACTTCATTCTTTCTTATCACAGCTGTAATTCTTGATAGCCATGCACACATCTGTCAGCGGCTACATTTCCATGGAGGATTATCGGAGCGGTCGACAGACACACTGCTGCTGCTGCAGGAGTTTATTTAAAGGAGGAGGAAGAAGATATTTGTCCTGTGATGGATTATTTGGCAGCATGCAAACGTGCAGACTGAAGTATGACATGTCGTATTTCACAAAAAAAAAGAAAAAAAGAAATTAGGTAGAGCTGAGGGGGAGTCTCTGTGGGCAGCGGCTGTCCTAGAAAAAGCAGAAGCAGCTTCTTTTTTTTTTTTTTGAGTATTTCAGGGAGAAAAATGCATCTGGCTGGAGTTGATACGACACTCTGCTCTCTGCCCTCATCATGACCGTCTGCAGCTCCAGCTCTGCATCATAAGGATGTGTATATAAATACATATGATATATCTGGAGGTTACTGTGTGATTACAACCTGCAGAAATGTCTGAAATACTTTGAATAAACGGCACATTAAAAGGGAAATTGAGCTATTTATTTTTCAATCAAAAGGAGCCTCGGGGATATTTTTATATATCTGATGTACAGGAAGAGTTACCTTGGCTCGGTGAAAGCCGGCACTGAGAAACACCAGCCGGGGCACAACTTGAGTGCTTGTTAAAGGAATTCAACCAGTTTTGGTTTCATTTTTGCAGCACGGCCGGTGCCTCAGATCTCACCTGATATGGCATCATGTCCATGAAGTACAAACATTACTGGGGTTTTTTCCGGCGGTGCAGTAATCTGCAGCCGTTGATCCTTTTATGATTCATATCATTGTACTGTCGACGCGACGTGCATCCTTCAGCAGATTTCACGTTGTTAATACATTAAACAAAGATAGCTCGAGGTAACGATACAAAGACACAGGGACAAATTCCAGCTTCCATTTTCTTTTCTTTTTTATATAGTGCCAAATCATTCATCTCTCGTAAGGATGCATAAAAGATATTGGGATTAATGGATAGATGCACCGTACAATATGTAGGTTTTTGAATTGATTATCTGCAGAGTTTAAGATATTTTAAGTGGTTAAAAACCATTAAAGACTGACCAGTTAACATAAAAACATCCTTAATGTTTACCTTAAAAAAGGGTCTCAACGCTTAAAACCAATAAACTGGTCCACTAATTATGATCAAATTTAAGGGTCAATAATAATTTAAAAAAAAACAGAATTGCGATTTTTCTGCTTCACCTGTACTTCACCATGTCACATATCCTCTTCTTGTTTCATCAGAAGAAGGACAGATTGAATAGACTCATAAAACAAACACACTAGTCCAAGTAAATAAAGATAAATAAGGATGTGATCGTATTGTAAATGTGCTCCATAAAGAGTTGACTGGATTCATTAAAAGACACTTTGTGTATTAAGCCCCTCCCCCAATGAAATCATTACCACTCTTTTCCACTGACGAGTTTTATGAAGACTGTTTGTGTGTAATGAGTTTTTTTTATTAGTAAAATTCACACGACACTACAAAGAACACAGAAAGTTACTCTTTTGTTTGAATATTTTCTGAAGCTCATCTGTTATTGTTTATGTTTGTTTTATGTAACGCATATCTGCTGCTGGAACATCCAACCAGGATCTAAGAAGTTCAACTTGAGTCAAACGATACATCATTTATGTGTTTATCAATCGCAGCCGGATGAATTCTCTGACTCAAAGTGTTTGTCCAGTAAAAAAAGGATTCTAGCTGGAAATCGAGTTATTTTCCATAAATCTGAACTTTTTGAGTTGGAAGTGTCCATAATGGTTTCCTTTCATCTACTACCATCGTCCGGGGTTCCCTGTAGATACACGCATATTAAGACTAAATTAATATTGCTGTATTTTGCAAAAATAATAAACTTTTCCTGTCAATGTGCTCGCTTGAATCTCAATTTTACAAACAAACTTCCTTCATATTGATTGTTGCCCAACCTGTCGGGATGGAGGTTGGTTTTTTTTGTGTTCCTTCGGCATTTCAATAAATTTGTAGACCCTTTTTTTTTTTTGGTGTCATCACAACCAGTGCAGCAAAACTTCTGGGTTTCTATTTGCTATAAAGGTAAATAATTGTACCGTTTTCTCTCTGATTGTACAAAAGCTTGTTGCATCTATAAATGTCTGTGCAGACTGACGCGGAGTTTCTTCTGCGTGAAGTTATTCGGGCGTCTGCAGCTTTCTCTACTGGAATTATAGACACGAGACATAAAGACACGCTCATATTTCCACGCTAACGGAGGAGCACTAAATGCTGGCGCGACTACATTATATACACAAGCATCCACAAACAAGCCGGCCGCCGCAGTCTGCAGCGACACTACGCGCAGACAGCGGTCCAACACCTTCCCAACAATGCTTCCTCCGGCCCAATAAAATCATAAAACGCCTCTCAGACTGCTTCCCTCTCGTTCAGCGCCTCTTTGAACTCGGGTGACGCTGACTGCAGCGAGAGGAGACGGCAGACGTGACAGTGTGAACAGCAACAGTCTGGTGCTAGACACCACTTTACACCAGCGCTGCAATTCACAGTTCAAAGCGCACGCCTGAAAGAAAATATTCCAGAATGATGGGAAGGATTACCGATACGTGTGCCGAATACAAAAGGGCGATTTGGCGCTTCATCGTGCCTGACGGGGTTAGCAACAAAATGGCGGAGGATGGCATGTGTGGGAAGGTCTCGCCGAGGCGCGAGGTACATAGTGAGTACTTGTCAGTCCCTCGCCGAGGAATAAAAAGCGAAACCAAAGCTGTCGCTGAATGGCGAAGCAAAAATCGAAAGCGCGGCGCAAGAAGGGAGGGCGATGTTTTGAAAACAAGTTTGAATGGATGCACATTTACAGTAACACAAAGACACAAACGAAGCCCTTTGAAGAGCGGAGCCGTGTTTTACCAAAGGCCCCCGCCCAGAGGAACCAGCAATTTTGCGATTTTTCTTTTGAAGGTTTTCTTCTGTTTGGGGTGGAGCGTCGGGGGGTTTGTGGCGCGCTGGCAGCTGAGGCAATCTGGGTCTCAAGCACATCTAAGGTTGGGCAATTAGTTCCAGTGCCACTATTAATGTGCTGAGGGGCGCGCTCTGCGGGGGGTTGAGGGCTCGTCTCAAAGGGCTTCGGTCCTTGCTGGGAGGAGGAGGGGGTGGGGGGCGGTGAGTATGACCAACAGAGGTGGGGGTCAGGACCTCAGGGCCATGTGAAAGCTGTACCATGTCCACTGACCTCTGACAGCTCGTACAGGCCGCCGTACCGCAGGACCTTACAGTTCCTTCTGCAAACATCTCCAAGGAAACGCCCGTCAAATATTATGTCAAATACGAGCACAGGTTTGCAAAACATACGTTCTTATGCTCGAAAGACGACCGGTGCATCCTCCACAATGAAATATGTCGGCATCAGTCTTAAAGAGCTGCAAATGGATTCATTGATTTTATTTGTGCAAAGTGCATAAGTGCTGGAAAAGTCGGGAGAAAACGGTATTCTTTCAATTTTATGCGGACAAATTAGAATAAATAACAAAATGACAACAAATTTCTTCTTTTTTTTTGAAGTGCATTGCTGCCCAACGAGGACCAGCCTTTGCATATCTACTGTAAAGACGTCAACTGTCATGTGCACAAAAATGCAAATCACACCTTCCTGTACAGACGAAAACAAATTCAGACCTTCACGTCAAAAATCCAACGAGAGTCGCGAGTCGTCACATTTCGAGAAGCGAGAACGGATTCTCTTCATAAACAATCCGAACGGGCGGCAGATGATCAAAGTTAATCTACTTCCTGTGAACTTCTCCCGTCTCCTTTTTTCTATGCGATTTTGTTTTTTTCGTCAGAGAGAATATTTAAATTGAACTCGGCGAGGCATACATCGCCAACAATGACCAAAACCGTCGGTCGAAGACGGAGACAAATCGAATGCCACACTGTGTATTCTCCTCCGAAGGCCTCGCTCCAGCCCACATTGTACCTTCACACCGACATGCAAACCCACATCTCTCCTTTTGCTTTTGATCTCCTCCGTAATATGTCAAGGGTATTTAAAGGACAGAAAGCAAGACATAGGCAGAGAAATTGTAAGGCCAGGAAGCCCTTTTCACGCTGCACTTCTGCTCTCTGATCCAATATATATTTTTTAACTTTTCTTTTTTCTCTCTTTTGAGGTGAAAAATGTCAGCAGGACTTTGGTATTTTTAATGCGAGCAGTCACTGTTACAGACGGACGAATGAGGACGGGAGGTGTTGACGTACAGCAGAGCTCTGGCTTTAAAATGGAGCTTTTTTGGGGTAATCGGGACGTTAACAGTGTCTTTTATAGAAATGATTAATTAAATCCACAAAATAAAGACGATAAAGATTAAACGGAACGAATTCAGAGTGCAGATGGATGAGCTTCTTTTTCAGGACGAATATTTTGACAATATTATTTCTCTTCTTTTTTTTTTACCCTTAAGGTAGATATTTACTTTTTTTTTAAAGCTCAAATCTGTGTGCTTTTCATCTTCTTTAAACAAACAGAAGATTTCTGTAAAATGTATTTTTACCCATTGATTAATTAGGCACTATTGGCCACTGTTGGTGTTTTGCTATTTGATTACGTGATTACATCACTGATGCATTCATGGGTTTCATATCTTATAATATTTCTATGTGTATAGAAGAACAACATTTCCAAGAAGTACTTGATATTGTACAGAACAGATGCTCAGAAAGAGAAATGGGTCCACTTTGTAAAACTACGTTAGAGGAGATAAAGCGTCTTTTTGTCTCTGCCTCCTGATTGGTCCTTGCTGCTGATTCGTCCACATTTAAAAACCCCTCTGCTGATGCTGCTTGTGGCGCTCAGCGGGTTTTGGCCGAAGCGCTGACCACTAGAGTTTGACAGAAGCCTTTGTGTCCTCTCGGGACAATAGGGGTGAGAGGTGGGGGGTCAAATAAAAAAAAAAAAACTCCTACGCAGCCTCGCCGTACCCCGCTTCATCTGTAAAGTCCTCGCCTGCTGACCTTTAACCTCCTCCCCGTCTTTGTCCGAGCAAAAAAATAACTAAATCCGTGCCCGGCAAACGAACGCCTGAGACGCTGCCGTCCGTATTGTACGTTTTCCCTCCGTCCTCGACTCATCAGGTCGACACCGAGATTACAGTCAGATTACGCTGGACTCTCCTGACAGATGATGCTGCCGCTTCTGCTTCGCGTGCCACGCCGGCCCGTGGCATCTTCCCATTTCTTAATGAAAGACAGCAAACACGACTTATAATGAATCACATCGGATTAAAGGTTAATAAATGGACTTGACGGCAACAATCTCAGAGCAGAGGTGACTTGTTTCGACCATTCGGGGGATTATTACCGAGTATTGAATGTCACGTGAGAATGAAGACGACCTAACTGACTAAATCTGAAGTGTCGGGTTACAGCGGGTTTTTTTCTTTCTTCCCTGTAGTGTTAGCTGTGTTTCTTTAGCTTCTATAGCAGGTCAAGCTTTGTGCTGCGCTTATGTAGGTCAGCGAGTCACTGCAGGACAATCGAAGCAGGCGTGCAGTCGTTGGTGATGGTGTTGAATTTTCACTTTTCTCAGCAAAACCCCAGTAAAAAAAAAAAAAGACAAAAAAACACCACCTATTGTGTTGCTGCACTGTTTCTTTGTGCTGCAGGAGGTTCACATCCTGAACTAGTGATGTAAATAAACTCAGAGGCAAAGTCGACACAAAGCCATGAAGAAGGAAAATCAAAGCTGCGGAGGGTTTTCTTCTGTACATGAAATGGAAAAAGAACCAAAAATGACAGAAAACTTTTCCACATTATCTGATTCGTTTTGTGACAAATCAATAAATTCCAAAAATTATCCTGTTAAAATATGCAGTGAAATCACAAATGAAAATTGCAAACCAGTGGAAGAATTAATGCAACCAACCCACGACCCAACCGACCAGCAGCACTTAGCATTTTTAAATCAACACATTTTGAAACTTAAATTTGCAGCTCCTACCATTTTGACTTTTAAAACTACTAAAACTATTTTGTGCACCAATTATGCCAGAAACTGCCCTCAGTGGGGTTGAAATCTTAGCAGACAAGCATGAGGCAGCATCGTGTCTACTATCATCCGCTTAATGAAGCGAAGGCTGAGATGTTTTTCTAACAAACGCCATTTTCAAATTTCTTCTGATTCTTTTGTGTAAAAACAAGAAAACTTCTTCATTTGGTTTTATACGATTATTTTGGATTCATAGCAAATGTAATATAAAGAAAAGAAGTTGAATTTGGGATATTTTTCTCAACTCCAGTGTGTTATCCTGCAGTTATGTCACATCCCAGGAGAGAGAAAGAGAGTATGTGTGGATGTTATCCCTGCCTCCTTTTCTTTCTGAGGACATGCCATCGACCCTAAAAAAGCTTTTCTTCTCCCGTACGAAGCAGAAACTCCCCCGACGCGCAGACAAAAGTCAGGTCTGTAACCCCTGCGGCCCCACCCTCCGTGCTCTTTGACCTGCGGTGGAGGCCTGGCTGAGCACAAACAGTGGTCGTCCCCCCCGCCTCCACCTCCAACCAGCCGTTCCTGTTTCAGTCGGGGCCAATGAAAGGGCCTACTGTAAATAACGGGGGGCCTTGCTGACCTCAAAGTTTATCTGGGCTGGAGACCCCGGCATCCATCCTACTGTAGCAGAGCCCACCGCTCACAATAGACTCTCTCATGGGTGTTAGGCTGTGGGCTCTCTCCCCTCTGTGCCCACTCCGAATGGGGATTAGAAAAAAAAAAAAAAAAAAAAAAAGAAGGGCCCCTGTCAGGTCCTTGGAGGGGGTCAACCCCCTTCAAACCACCATCACAACCCCATCCCACAGACACTTTAGCCTTTGTCCCCCGTGTGAGACTCGGGAGCAGGGACGGATGGAGGGAATGTGGAGGCGGGGCTAAAGCCTGAGACCAATCACTCTGACAAAATGCTGGATCAAACTCTCGGTAGCTAACAGCATCAAAGCCACTCAGACGTTTCCACTGTAATTCATTCGTTTTCTTCTTTTTACAAGCATCAGTCAGTCGGAGGATAGCAGAGCTACACGGTGAACGTGTACAGTTTACTGCTGAACTCATTTATCAATTTACTGGACAGCCAATCGAAAATTTAGATTTTCACTGAAGGGAAATTTAAGCTGTTTACAAACATCACAGGACATTTCTGGAGTTGGAATATCCTGCAGTTAAAGAGTGAAAGAGTCGATTTCCTAAGTTTAACTACACCTTGTGTTCAGGGATACTCTTTATAATAATAATAATAATAATAAGTGTTTATTCGCTTGGTGTTGAGGAGCATGATTCAACTCTACTTCTGATGTTTACTGGGCAGCTTTTTTGCCGTATTAGCATTTCCCAGCATGCCTTTGTTATTTCTTCATTACTTTTGAGAGTAAAACAACCAAATTAAATCCAAGTAATGGGAAGAAATTATCTTTACGACATAATAATACATAAAATGGGGCTATGACTTAAGACTTTAAGTGTGCAAGGTAGGAATGTGATATATATACCTATCAGAGTCACACTTAGTCATTGGTTAGCTTTATGCATCAAGTATTCATGCAGCATTTGTTGTTGCACACAATGCATATATTAGTTAAATATAGATTGGTGAAAAATATGTTATTTTGTAGTTATTTCTATCTGAAACCTTTAATATAAACTCCATAAATGTCAAATTATACGTACTTTTAAGTGTTGACTGATAGATTTCACATTAAAACAGCAATAAAAGGTCAAAGTTGAATTTGACTCTTCGTGGGATTAATGTTTGAACCCCCGCTGGAGTTCAGGTTTAACTCCTGAAAAAGGTTAAAAGATCAGATCCAAGAAAAGAGTTACTCTCACCAGAATTCGCCGTGCACGGTGGGTGTTTGGTGCTTTGTGTTTTTCCCATTTGACTGCTTTAATGAATCAATCGGGAATGTAAACCAATGTATGTACAGCAAAATGAGCTGTCAGGTGTCCTCGGTTTAAGTTCCCCTTCAGCATATTCAGCATATTCAAATTCAATTCTCATGCAGGTTGGGAGTAAAATAAAGAAGTCGATAAGAAGAAAGTAAGTCGAGCTAGGTGATGATGAAATGTCTTCACAGCCTCATCCTGTCTATCAGCACGCCAGCCCTTCCTTGTGTGTGTGTGTGTGTGTGTGTGCGTGTGTGTGTGTGTGTGTGTGTGTGTGTGTGTGTGCGTGTGCGTGCGCGTGCGTGTGTGTGTGTGTGTGCGTGTGTGTGCATGAGGCAAAGGAGACCCAAAGAGATAGAGAGGAAGGTTTCAGGTCAGAGGCTAAGTGAAATATATCCCCACTCTGAGGCATGCAAGAGAGGATGCAGGAAGCTGAGGGCCAGAGATAAGGGCAGAGACGTGGGCGATAAGCACCCAAACACCTGTTAGGGAAGCTTCAGCAGCTCCTCGCCTCAGACCAACACTTACAGGAGGCAATAAAACACAAGAAGGGAAGGAAGGGGCAGAACAAAAAAAGTGTGTATATGGACAAAAAACAGAGAGAGAAAACTGCTGCTTTTGAAACGTGCGCGGTGAAGAGGCGCGGCTGCACCTACGAAGGGGGATAAGAAGCCCGTCCTGTTTTACAGCATGCTTAATGGCATATGGCGGGAGCCCACAGCATCATTTGTAAGGTCAGCAGCGAGACAGGAGTGGCAGAAATGATGCTGTTTGAGTCATGACATGTCACAGCCATCCGCCGTGGTGATCAGTCCAGGAAATGGAATGGCTTTTTTTTATTTATTTATTTTGCTATCCTTATACTCTCGCCTTTCGGGGGCTCAGGGACAAACAGACAAACACAAAACAATCTGGAAATGGTCAAGAGAGACCTTGGAGACGGCTGGCAGTCAGGCGATAAACAGGAGAGAGAGGATCCGTTATGTGGCAGGAGGAAGATTCATGGGCCATCTGAGAAATTACATGACTTTACACTGTCCAACACCTCATCAGTGGCAATCTGGAAATTAAGATGCCAATTAAGGCGGGACTGATGACGTCTATTTATAAAACATCTGACATCGTCCAATCCCTGGCCATCTACGAAAATACAGTGAACCCTCGTTTATCGCGGGGGTTACGTTCCAAATAGAGACCGTGATAGGTGAAATCCGTGAAGTAGTAACCTTTTTTTTTTTAACAATTATTATACAATGAAATACTCCATAATACATTGAAACCAAAGAACAAAACCTTTTTACAGGCCCAAGCATTTGTTTAACAAATAAAAGTACTGTATAAATGTTTTTTTTTTACAAATAACTACTGTACTGTAAAATAATAATTTGAATCATCAATACGAACTGAAGGCTTCAAATTGCTGAGATCGGCACCGCCCCACTGCGACCCGAGTCATTGGATTAGAACGGGAGGAAATGAAAAATGATTATGAAAACAAATACAAAGTACAGTAGGACAAATAGTGACTCGTGTATTTCACTGCTCTTCTGACTGAGCCGCTGCATCCTGACTCCGCTCTGCAGCGGTTCTTTCTTCTAAAGCCGGCGGTGCAGGTGTGGTTTTTCGAGAGAAGAACATAGTTATCGGTAGTTGTTGTCGCTCTTTTTTCTTCTGGGCAAAAAGATTCTTATAAACCGACATGCCACCATCGATTATTTTTAATTTGGCAAGCTGTTTTACGTACGTGTACATATTAAACCGCAACGTTATTGACAAACAGGTAGAGAAGAAGCGGAGAGACTGTTTAGCCAATCAGAATGCAGAACACAATGCACGATGCAAATCCGTGAAGCAGCGAGACCGTGAAAGGTGAACCGCGTTATAGCGAGGGGTCACTGTATATACAAACAAAAATAAATCCTTCGTTTTCATCTCTGTGCAGAAAAAACTAAAGGTGGGACTTTAATGGTGGTTTAAGTTATCTATGCTATAAAAAAATAATAAACAAAAAATAAATTTAGTAATCTAATTTAGCGTAATTAAATTCCTGGCACCAGACCATGATGGAAAAATACTTTACAGATGAAAATATATCTGCATTTTTTTTTTTTTTTTTTTTTAATGCATGTTTGAATGGTGATTAGCTCAAAAATTCTGGGATGAATTTTGACTTGGATGGAAGATTTGCACCAATCAGGATTCAGCAACACTAAAGTCTAAATGTAATGGGCTTGTTCAGTCGCGTTGGCCGTCCGCCACTTAAATGTCACCAAACGCATCAAAACTGGTGAAGTGTCACTTTAAAAAAAAAAAAAAAAAAACAGTTTGCTGTAACTGCAACTAGAGATTTACTCGCTCATTCAGTCTCACAATGTTTTCAGACATTCTTTCTTCTTCGAGTAGACAAGTCTCCCTTCAATTGAATTCATTCCCCTCCTCGCATGCAGGCCGTGTGAGGGGGGGGAGGGAGGTGCGGGTGGGGGTGGGGGGGTCGTCGGCCTATCCATCAGCAGCTCTCTCTCTCCCTGCGGTAATCTCTCTGGGCGTCTTCGGTCAGCAAATACATAAATCAATTATGGTTTTAAGCTTTATGCCATGATTTACCCAACTGATCCCTCCTGGATTACAGCGCAGCTTAAAACGTGTCGGTCAGCGGTAAAGCTGCAAGTCGCCTTGACATTCATCGCGCCGCGCCGCCGCCGCCGCCACGCCACTCACCGAGCGGCGGCACGTCAGCTGCCACGACCGGAGATCTGAGAGCGTTCCTGAATGGCCCGACGGTCAGATGGAGACTTTGTGATAACACAATCACATCCATCTTCAGTGGAAAGAGAACTTGGATTTTCTTTAACTCCAAACCTCTCTGGAAGCTCAATGTGGTTCAGGGACTAAGCTAACCGCCAGAAGGAGTAACTAGTCAGTAAACTAACGTGCTAATCGAGGTGGGATCAAATAAATAAACATGCTTCCTCTTATTCTCATTATTCCATGTTTTTGCATTAGGTGTATATGTGTGTTTTTTTTTAGCTGTGTATTTATGTTTTATAAGTCTATTTATGATTGTTTTGTACACAAGCTACACCTGGCTAATAAAACTGATTCAGATTTTATTTTGAAATAATTTATGATGTAAGAAAAGGACTGAAATAAGAATTTACATGTTCTCAAATTTGCAAACTGATAATATTTTCATTTAATAACTAAATATAACCTGTGACTTAAGTTGTTTCTGCTACATTAGTTAGACTCATGGTTACCACGACTTCAATGTATAAGATATCCAAAGTCATTACAGGAAGTAAAAAGGTATGCTGAAAAGCCATGAAATGAAAACATTTTTAAAACTGGCTCACTAGTGGACTCCAGGTTTTGTATATTTCTCTACTTTTTCATATCGGCTCCCGTTTAGCATAATTATTATAATAATTATCACTTTTGTTTTTGAAAGCGATTACGGCCGTTTTGAGTTTTGCTTTCCAACTTTTCTGTTGCGTAGACCCTCTCAGCAGATATCTGGCACTCACCTAACCCCCTCCCCCCCCCCCCGCCCCGCCCCCACCATCCCTCCCTCCTCCGCCCCCCCTGAGTGAAAACATGGCTCTGAAGAGGTGAATAAAAAAGCTCACATGGCCTCATTTTCCTACCTGAGAGCTTCTTTATGACAGGTGACGGTGGGGGAGAATAGAGGGGCTAATTTTTATGACCAGCTTCTTAGCGTGCTGGTATCAGTCCGTTGGGGCCTCTTGCCAATCTCCAGCAAAGCATTCAAGTGGCAACAAAGAGGCTAATTAGAAGCTCTCTATCGCTGGAAGCCGCGAAGGGCTCCGGTTTGATACTTCCCAGGGAGGCTCGGGGGCCTCCGAGGTGGCGGTGGACGCTTTCTTACACACACACACACACACACACACACACACACACACACACACACACACACACACACACACACACACACACACACACACACACACACACACACACACACACACACACGAACACACACGAACACACACGAACACATCAGACATTTGCGAGCACACTCGGGTCGGCCCTTTGGCTCCGGCACATTTACTTATTGTGGCCCGTTCCTCCCTTACGGTCCGCCAGAGACAGAATCAGAGAGAGAGAGAGAGAGAGAGAGGGACCCGACACGTCTTCTTTCATGTGGCGGAGGACCCGGAGAGGGGATGCTAATGGGATATCGATGGGATTAGAACCCGGAGCGTTCAGGTCCAGAAGAACAGAGGCAGGACTCTCTGAACCAGAACTAAAACCCACTGAGCTCTCAGGCCAGATCATTCTAATTCTATCGACTCTTTCTTTTTTTTCTTTTTTTCCTTCTTTTTAAATGGGAAAGTTGACAATGATGCACGGAGCTTTAATACAGTAAGAAAGTCTGATATAAGTTTAAAAAAAAAGAAATAGAAATCCTCTAATGAATTCTTGCACTGTTGCATTCGCCTCCTCTTTCCTCTCCTACCAACACTCACAGCAGCTTCTGGGATTCAGAGATACACATCAGGAAGTTAAGGCCGATAACACATTTGCATGTCACCTGATAACTGGCTGTAATTAGTACTCCCCTCCAGCTCTCTGCCCCCCCCCCCTAACACCACAAAAAAAAAAAACAACAAAAACATCCTATACTCGCTCCATGGACACACAGAGACGGCCGACTTCCAGTACAGTATGTTATCCTTATCCCCCCCTCCAGACCACATGGCCCCCGCGGGGACAAAAGACAGGGGGGCCTCCGTGTGTTTGTTTCATAGCGGGTCGGTGCCAGAGCGCATCAGCAAAGGCCACGTCTGCCGAGCCGGGCGCTGGTCGCCGCGCCGAGGCAGCTGGTCGCACCGAGTCAAGCTGCTAACTTTTTATGGCACAAGCACCTCCCTCTCGCTCTTATCTCAGGGGGAAGGAGGGAGGAGGGAGGAGGGAGGCGATCTAATCAGCCAGCTGATTAGATCGCCTCCCTCCATTGCCATAGCCACTGTCTGGATATTAGACCCCCCCCCCCCCACACACACACACACGCCTCCTCCCCTCTCCCCCTCCTCCCCCCCACACCATCTCTCTCTCGGCGTTGCCCTTCTCTGACTACACTCCAAATAAAAGCATCCTTATTTCCTCCAGCTTCTTGACGACATCACACGACTGCATGACAATGAAATGCTTGATCTGTGCTAAGGTGTGTGTGTGTGTGTGTGTGTGTGTGTGTGTGTGTGTGTGTGTGTGTGTGTGTGTGTGTGTGTGTGTGTGTGTGTGTGCGTGTGCGTGTGTGTGTGTGTGTGCAGTCCAATCCACATGATGTAGCCCCCGGTGTTAAGTCTTTAATCGATACATCTCCCTATCCTGACAGTGAGGACAGAGCCCAGATCTGAGATCAGAGCGATGGCGGTGTAAATCTTTACGGTTCAACCAGAGCCTTTTAAAGCCCGTCTATAATTGGGCCTCAGCCAGCAGCTGCCTCGGCCGTGGCTATCACCGTAGGCCCGGTCAAAGCGGCAGCTCCTCAGGGGCATAAACAAACACTGCACCTCCAATAAGGGCAGGAAAAAAAAAAGAAGAAAGTCACCTGTGTGAGGATAAAAAGAGAGGATGTGGCAGGCAGACTTGAATAAGCCGTCTGAGGCTTCGCCGTTTCTTGGAGAGGTGTTTTCGATGAGTAGAAGCCTTTTTTTTTTTTTTGTGCTATTGGATTATTACACCAACATGTACTGTACCTCTGAGTGCGAGCCGGGGAGACTTAGCTCACTGAGTGATTTCAAATAGAGGGTAATCCACTGCCATGTAATGGATGCTTTGTTGCAGCGGCTGCTTTCAGGAAGCAGAAAAGAAAAAACGCGTGCACTGTTTTTTGTTTTTTTGTTGTTGTTTTTTTGCAGGTTACGATCACAAGTCTGCTGCTGTTTTAGTTTTAGTCTCGGGTTGTTTGAGTTCACGTCAAAGCAGCGTTCACTGAAGCAATAAAGCAAATATCTGACTGCTTCAAAATGCAGGTATTCATCCATCATTTCTCCTGAACTACCGGCACATGTGTGTTTTTCTTCCTCGTGAGGAACACACATCATCACACACTGATTTACTTCGGTGTTTAAGGTGCAGAGAATCCTCACGGCTTCTAATTGAGACAGTGGTTGGTGCCATTTACCACATTTATATATTGGTGATAGTCTCACTTCAGCGCTGTTTGATTGCAGAAGCAGGAATTCTTGACAGCTTTTTCATTTTATGTCTTTAAATTGCTCGCTTTTTCTCCAACTCACCGAAAAACACTTACATTTTTATGGCAACCGCGATCAAAACAAAACAAAAATCTGTCTGTTATATCACCAAATAAAGATCTTGGGATACCGCTCACCAAAATCTGGGTGTCGTTTTCAGAAACGTTCCCGCCCCCTTTTGGGGGAAAACAAACGACTCTCTCCATAGACTTCAATTTAAATTAGCTTTAGAAAACCAATCCGTTGTAAACCACCGGATCAAAAAAGCAGAAGTTTGGAGAAAAGTCTCAACTTCCTCCGATTCTCCGTCACTGCAACGCAATGTCAATATTTCCCTCTAGAAAGGGGCGTGGTGACAAGAGGCCCCGCCCTGGATGACGTAATATCGGTCTGATCTATTAAAACTGGATTTGGGCAAAAGAGGGAGGAGTCTGGGAGGAGCTTAGGAGGGATGAGGAAGTGGAAACCAACCAGGTTCAAGCAGTAAAAACCTCTTTGACCCTCATTCAGAAAATTGTGACGCATTAAAGGAAGTGAAATCATGAACTGAGAATTTCCTTTTCATCTACCAAACTTTCATCATGGTGGCCATCCGAACCCCCAAAATATTTACCATTTGTTGACGGTGTGTGTTTAATGGTTGATAGTGGTGTAAGGAAACCCCTCGTATGCCTTCCCCAGGCCTCACCTCAGCGTGCAGGTCATATGTTTGTGTGCATACATCGTTATCACCTGCAACAAACGCTGCGTGCGCGGCTATCTGGGTTCAATCTGCTCTTGGTTTACTAAGAAGGAGTGCCAGGGGTTATCTGTCCCACTCTGATATGCACAGATAAGGGCCCCGGGCCCCGCTGT
Organism: Brachyistius frenatus; assembly: GCF_029030835.1. Taxonomy (NCBI): domain Eukaryota; kingdom Metazoa; phylum Chordata; class Actinopteri; family Embiotocidae; genus Brachyistius; species Brachyistius frenatus. The sequence goes on from NW_027210683.1 coordinate 1,028,682, forward strand.
TTAAACACCTGGGGCCCGGGGTATTAGAGCGCCCCTCCGTCCACCCCCCCCCTTTATTTTCTGCCACAAAAGGAGAGGAAATGGAAGAGCGAGCGCTGGCTGCTGCTGCTGCGACGGAGGGGGAACGAGTGTGAGGAGTAATGAACACGAGGGCGTGCGCGTGCGGAGGTTAATCCCACCCGCTACCCCAATACTTCCATCAATAATACAAAAAAAATACAAAAAACAACAACACGGCATTACAGAGATGAGAGGCGGGAATTCATTCACTCGTCTCTTTCATTCAACAGGAAAAAAAAAAAGAAAAGAAAAAAAAGGCAGGCAGTATCATGAAAAGACCGAGTTAAAGCACGGATGGTTATCAGTGATGTTTAACGGCTATATGCTGCAAACGCTCTCCTTTAAAATAGCCTCTCTCTTTTTTTTTCACTTATGTGATGTACATTACAGCGAGGGTCAATCATTTGCATGAGAATGGACGATTAAGTGAAAGAGATAAACCCAAGGCTAGTTCCCGTGAATTGGATGCTGTGTTTGGAATACCAAGCAGAGAGGAGGCTTTTTTTTTTTTTGCTCCCCCGCCTCTTGCAGAATTAGCCCCTTGCATCATGCATTTATTTTCTCAATAATCACTCAGGCCCTTCCCGTGTTGATTATTTTCTCAGTGCAAGGGTTACTAAAATATTGCTGTAATCCTGTCTGCCCGAAGCCCCAAAAGCTCTCGGCTTCCTTAAAGGAAATAAATCCAGGGGGGTTGTCAGTGGGGAGGTGATGTGGTGTGGCGGCCGGCTGGAGGAGAGGCGGACAGGGAGAAAAGTTGCTGCGGTCAAACGGGGATTGTTTGGATTCAGTTAAACGCAGCCTAAGGCACTTAAAAAAAGAAAAACAGTGATCCTTCATTTAGCTGCATGCGTGACTGAAACAACGATTAAGTTTGAATGCAAATACCAAAACAGCACATTTTTGATGCCTCAAACAACTCAAAGTCCTCGACTAGTTATCAAAGGCAGTCATACAGGAACTTCGCAAAGATAAAAATGTAAAAGTTGAATAATTTTGATTAAAAGAGGATTCTAATCAGAAAAAGTATTAATTTTTGATAAGACATTCAATATTCACGGTTTGATCTTGTATAAATCGTAATAAATGAAAAAAGTGTTAACACGACTTAAAAATGGCAACTCAAAGAAGCGACACCACTTGTGGAGTGAATATAAAATGTAGAGTCTGGTGGTGGCGTTTCTTTTTTTTTTTCTATGATGTAATCCAGAGCAGCAGAGACTCCATTTATACAGGAAGTGGCTACTTTCTGCTACGTTCATTTCAACATGGGAAGCACACATAGACACCTCACAGCAGTGACCTCTGCCACATCTGCAAACAATTACACTCATGTTTGACTTGACCTGCCTGCACCAAGTGAACTCTGCCAACTTTATTTTTTTTATGTGCTTGTTGCCGAGGCGATGGTGACCCTGACACAGTGTGGCTGTGTGTGTGTTGGGGGGTGGAGGGGGAGGGGAGGGGGGGGTGATGTGTAATTAGTCAGAGGGGGAACACAACTCCACTTGTCTGAAATAAAACATCTTGTATACACATCAAAAAGAATCGGCGGCTTGACAGGCAATACTCAGAAAGAGAAATAAAAAATTAAAAAAATTAAAAAAATACGTTGATATGCTTTCAAATGACCCACAGAGGAATTTGTGAGGACACGAGGAGCGTCTGAATTATCAAGCATCTCAGGGCAGCGTTGCAGACCTTTCATGTGCGGACAGCGGAGCAGACAGTGCATGATGCAATGTTTGATTTCTACACTTCAGGAGGCTGTCAGGACACCGTATAAAATATTAAACAGTGTCGTGTCGGTGTATCAACCCGTCTAAATTAACCTATTAGTATGCTGTGGGGCAAAGCGGGAAGATCAATGCATGAAACGGTTTGGAAATCTCCTTTGATACAAGATTTCCCAGCTTGAGCGAATTGATGAAATTCCTCTTGAAACACAGGCAACCGTTTCACACGGCAGACTTCTTTTTTTTCTTCTCAAGACAAGAGAACGAGTGGAGGCTGTCCATTAAGCACGGAGAAGAGACTCCATTACTGGAGACGCTGAAACTATGGTGGGGTTTTTTGTTTGTTTTGTTTTGTTTTTTTAAGGTGTTGTGAAAGCCTGACCATAAGAAGTTCAAAATCCACCAATGCAAAAATCACCCTGAAAAATGAGCACCTATCATGAAGGCCACACAAATGTTCCCTTCATTTTACAAGAAGAAGAAGAAGAAGAAGAAGCAACTACCAACAAGCACAAGACTACAAAGAAACCAACTGCACCACTCTTATTAGACACAATAAAAGGCAAGGTAACGGAGTGTAAGGCTACAAACAAGGACACCTCCCTCTGGAGTATAAGCTTTGCGCTGATATTTTCTTAAGTCAACAGTGACTCAGTCAAGTATGGCCGAGATACGGGGCTCAGGAATGATGGGACGGGCGATGGGGTTCAAATCCTCGAGTGAACTTTAGCCGCTGTGCATTCCTATTGATTTAAGCAAACATCGCAAGGTGAGAATGTGGCTTTCAAGGTAAGAAAGAGGCCTTGAGTCACACACACACACACACACACACACACACACACACACACACACACACACACACACACACACAAAAACACAACACAATACTCTGACTATGCAAAAATCCACAAGAACAATGTGCTCACAATCGGATGTAGAGATGAAACAAAAAAAGAGTTTTGGAGTCGTAAACTTTCAGCGTTTCTAATGAAGTTTCCAGGCTTTAAGATTTATTTTTATGAACTGACTGAAATAGCGCTGCGCTGGTTTACTGCCAGTCCCCCTGTCCTAGAACTACCTCCCTGTCTCAGAGCCCAGGTTCAGCACTCATTTCCTGGGCTGACCGTCTAACTCCAATTATCAGGCTAATAAGGGCCCCCCTTGTGCAGTTATGGGAAAAAGGTGGAGGGCAGGAGGAGGTGGGGGGTGAGGAAGAGGGGGGCTCCCACTTTGGTAAGTGTGTGTGATCGCTGCCGCCCACGTATTGTAAGGTGTGACTAATGTTCTTGGACAATGTTGAGACAGCGCCGCTTCGGCAGTCACCTGGGCAGGAGTGGATCTGAGCTGTCAGCAGCACGGAGCTCCGCGTTCGTGGCGTCACTTCTTTCATACATAATAGATGTTTTTTTGTTAGTTGTCGTAATCACTGACATAAAAGATTTAAGTTGTGTCGGCTAAAACGAGCCAAGCAGAAACGGATTTCCTTTATTTTCTGCAAACCAAGCCCTCAAAAACACTTAAAACAATTTGCTTTCGTGCGTTTTCAACAGCAATCATGCAATTAATATGAATAGAAGGAAGGTTTTTGGTGTTTCTGCGGCACCAAATACCAACTGATCCACGCTTAAACCCCCAAATTTTCCAAAACACAACAGCTAGCGAGCGGCTAATGGAGAGAAAACTGGTCTTACCTGTGCTGCTCCACGGCTTCGTTATCTGGCAGCTCTGCACCGCAGACGTTGCACCGCTCGTGCTGGCTCCTGCCGTCCGGTTTCATGCCCGCCGCCAGCTCCCCGAGCTTGCTGAAGAACTCTCTCTGGATGAAGCTCTGCGGCAGGAGTCCCCCGTAGGCACTGAAGTCCATGGACATGGCCAGGGCCGGGGACATGGGGAGAGCGGAGGCCATGGAGGCCGGCATGGACATCATGGCGTCCGATTTGTGATTGACGGGTAGGGAGTAGAGCGAGGCCAGGTGCTTCTCCGTCATCCCGGCCATGGCTTCCAGCCCCATCTGGCTGACGTCGACTTGCGGGTCGCCCATGCCTTCGTCGCGGACGTAGTGCAGCTCGCGGGCGCTGGTTATCACGCTGCTCCTGGTCGGCGTTCCGGGACCGTCTCGGTTCCTGTCTTCCCCGCTGCGCTCTCCGTTGCTGGAGGCGCTGGACTCCATGTTCTGCGGGCTCTCGTGGCCGTTGCCGCCCATGTCCACTTGCATCATCTCGGTCTTGATCTCGGTCATCAGGTGGTGGGCGTTGCCGTGGAGGAGTTGTTCGCCGCCGAAGCCCTGCTGCAGCAGAGACTGGCCGATGCTCATCAGGCTGTCCACGGCGGCTTTGGTGGGACTCAGGGCGGAGACGCCGAAGGAGGTGGAGACGGAGGGACTCTGGTCGACCATGCCCGCCATGGTGGAGACCTGCTGGGTACCTGACAGAAAGGGACTCTCCATGGAATGCTTTTTGGAGTTCTTGGCTCCGTTGTGGCCTTTGCGCTCGTCGTCCTCCTCCGTGCTCCCGTCGTTGGCGTTGACCTCCACGTCGTTCTCGTCCGAGGACTGGATGGTCTCCAGGATCTTGAGGCATTGCTCCTCCAAGTACTCGATCTCCAGGATCTCGGCCGCGTACAGAAGGTCATCCAGGTCCTCCACCTTGGCCTGGAGAGTGGCAGTGTAAGCATACTCCAAAATCTGCTGAAAAGTCTTTGGTGAGAGAAAGTCCAAGGTGTAATGCTGGCTGCTGCGGTGGAAGAGGATCTCGAACATTTTGCTGGTGCAGGCGAGCACGGTCCGGTGGGCGTGGAACTCCTGGCTGTCCACCATGATGACCACGTCGCACAGAGTCCCGGCCAGACGCATCTGGTTGGCCTTGTGCAGGAGGGCGGTGGGGTGGTTGGGGTTCTGGAGCTGGATCATACCCATTTTAGTTAAATCCATTTTGTCGATGCGATCCACGAGGGCGACTCATGAGGCTCGCCTTCCCCGCTCAGCAGTGGTTTTAGCTGTCTTTGTAAACAAGATGAAACCTGTGGGGGGGGGGACACAGAAGGAGGAAAAAAATCACCACCGGTACCTTCTGATGCAACAGCAAAAATGTTGAGAGTAGGAAAAGCATTCAAATCCAACAAGTGCAAACCAAGAAGGAAAAGGATGCTAAAACAAAATGCTCAGATTGTCCCAATTTCCATCTTTCACAGACGCCTGTTCCTTAATCAATTCGTCAATAAATGTATTTCAAGTATACAACTATTTATTCTGCAAATGGCAAGTGTGACGCCGTCGGGGCCTCAAATTGCAAACATCCCGCAGAGATGGTAAACAGTGTGCAGTGGCATTGTTCTCCAAATCAGCGGAGACTATTGACTGTAGATTTCTGAAGGGAGACGATTTGCCAGCCGTCCAACAGGCTCATCCTGCATACCAACCAGCTCCGACATATGTTAGGGGTTAAAAAAAAACAAGACGTCTTCATTCGTGGGGGGGGGGGGGGGGGGTTATCTGATGGGGATGAACACCGGGTGAAAATAAAGTGTGAACTGAGGGGGTTTTCACCGCCGTTTTGGGCTCACAAAGAGCGCCAGCAGCCTTTTTTCTGAAATTAAATAGCATCTTACTCAGTATTCTCATCACAGACGGGAGTCGAGAGCAGCGGCCAGAAAATGGGTGGAAAAAGGAAAGCAAAGGATGAGGCGAGAGCACACAACTGTGCTCTGCTCCCAACGCCGAGAAATCCCAGATGAACCGTGAGCCTCTGCGACAGCTGGTGTTTCAGGTAACAGGACAACATGTTGCTCCACCTTCATAGCACACGTTGACCTCCACTGAAATCCTGAAATTAAATAAAGTTTGACCCCTCCTACAATGGGCATCTCTGTGAGTCCTGGTATTCAGCTCAACGTGGAAATGTGCTGCTTATTCCTTCTTCCAATAAAATAAACAGCGTTGCAGCTGCACGTAATTTAAATAACAGAGAATGAATAAATAACTGCCAGCCAAGCACACTTCCATTGACCCATGTACCACATGAGCTCCAGTTTTAACTACATTTTAGCCAATACATCAGATTTATGACACATTTTGTATTTTGTTGAGAATTTCTGAATCATTAAAAACTTATTTTCTTATATTCAGACTCAATTTCATATCCAGGTTTTTTTTCTTTCTTTCTTTAAAAAAAAAAAAAAAAATCCACCATAAAAAGAGAAGTTTCTTTTCCTTCCCTCCATGACAAACACACGGTGTCTCACAAAAATAGAGGAAATATCATCAGCCCACCAACTATTAGACATCTTAAATAACATCATTAATGTCAGCTTACTTCAGAAAGCTGCAGTCGCACGAGGCTGAAATGAGAAGGTGCACGCGGTGGATGGAGGTGATGCTGGCACCTTTTGTTTGCGCTGAAAATACGAATCCCGGACGGGTTCGTGTTGTCGGCGCATTGACAGAATCGATATGGAAAGTAGGAGATGATGAAACCTCAGGTTCTCCTCTCAGTCAGCAGAGGTCATGCCTAAAAAAAACCACATTATCTTTATTACAGGTGTGCCAATATAGCGCCGATTTATGGCCCCGTAAATGATCAATGCTTGTTGCGCTCTGTGGGTCACCAACCGAGCGGTGGCTGAAGTTGCTGTTTGGGGACTTTTGTCTGCTCTCTATTAATGATCATTATTATTATTATTATTATTATTATTTTTAAAAAGGACAGACCCGCGTGCGTCTAGACAGCCTTAATATCGAGTCGCACCAGACAAATTATACACAGCGTTATTTGCATTATGCAAAACATCACGCACTACATTAAGTACATTAAGCCGGCGGAGATGTTTCCCTCCCCGGAGGAAAATATGGATCGCTGACAATAACCACATTAGGGCCGACTTCACAGGGAAAAGGCAGCATAATCAATCCGATCACGAGTTGTCTGCCACAGCGCCTTGACGAGGCAGCCACAACAGGAATAAACAGCGCTCAATATTCCACACCATGAGCCACACGGACACACAAACGTGGAGGGAGCAAGATGGAAACAGAGAGAGGGGGGACAACCAGAGACAAAAAAACAAAAAGTAGGGTTCACAGGAGACGAGACAGCAGCCAGGAGACGATTCTGGTCCACGCACAGGTGGACTTTGTTTGTGAAATAGTCCAACACCGCCGTGGAGCAGTTTACAGAGAAAGAGGTGTGATGTGGAGAAAGCTACCTGAAGGATTAAGGAGTGAAAGGGGGGTGGAGGGGTGAGAGAGAGATCAGACAGACTCGATAACAAATCAATTTGCCATTGCATCTGTTACCGGTTCCCCACCTCAGTGCGCTGCGCGTGCAAGCCGATTATTGTGAGCCAATCAAACATGTAGTTGCCGGTCAATCAATTTGTAGTCTGACTGGCTGCGCTGCTGGCTGGATTGTTTTTTGGTGGTTTGTTTCGTGTCTTTAAAGACGAGTGTCTCCCGTCCTCGTCATGATGTCATCACGGCTAAATAAGCCCCACTGGTGCGTCTGGAGACACAAGGACGGGCAAGACGGTCGCTGTCTGCAAAAAATTGCGTTAATTTCCATCAACAACAACAAAAAAAACGAGCGAACGCTGTTTCTCCGGTGAAAGTCGCACGCAGCCGAGGCGTCATGTGCTGTCTGGCTCCCGGTGAAACGGCCAGACCTCACGTCCTACTGCCTGCGATCTCCAGAATACTAACCAGACCGAGGGAGAGGGGGAGAGAGAGAGAGGGAGAGAGAGAGGGGGGGGGGGGGCTACGTCAACCTTAACATCTCTACAACAGGCTACCGTGCCTTAATGCAAACTTCAACACCTTGCAGCGCAATCAGGTAAACACTTGTTTTGAGCCACAACTCCGGTGCGCGGGTCCAACTTGCGTGCCAAAGTCGCGTTTGCTGTTAACTTCGGCGTGAGGTTGAACGGGGACAAGCGAGAGCGAATCCACAGCGCTGTAAAAACGCACCAAAACATCCATATGGTGAATGAAAGTACGCCGAGAAAACAGTGGCGGACGCGTGAAGAGTGGCGGGTCTGGCACTTGTCGCCGGGGAAACCTGCAGCTGTCGTTGAAGCCCGGAACGGGTACTCACCTAAGTTGCACGTTTTGATTCCGTCTAAGTGAAGGGGGATTGGGGCTACAGCATAGTAAGGCAGTTCGCAGTACCCGCTCTCTCGACACGCACTAACTCCTTTCTTCCCTCGCCTTAGCAAATCAACACGGCGCTGACGTCAACGCAGCCAGACGAGCAGCAGGCAGGCGGGCGGGCAGCCGGCGCTGCGCTGCGCCGCGCCGCGCCGCGCCGCGCTGCGCTCCAGCCCCGCACAAACACTGAGAAAGTGAGACACCTAGGGGGCTGTCTCGTGTCAAACGGCTGGCTGTGGTACTGGATGCTGGAGTGAAAGGTGAGCGACGCTGCACGCTCCCTCCAGCTGTTTGGACGCGCGCACAGCTTCCAGTGGTCCTCAAACAAATGCAGCCAGCAGCTGCCATCAGGGGTCTGCAGGACGGCCATGAAGGGGGGAACGCGTCAAGAAGGAGAACATTTTCATTCACAGGATACAGTCGGTTTTAGTGGCTGCACAGATGTGAATGTAAGGTCAGCTGGGAGGAACAATGCAGTGGATCCATCCACACTTAAGATATAACATTCATATTAATATTCAAAAACAGGTGGACATTAAATGGAAAAAGGTTCAACTTTGTTTTGTTGTTGTTGTTGTTATTTAGATCTTTTTTTGTTCTTTGTTGTTCTGATTTGAATGCATCTCACTTCCTGTAATGTTCCTCTTTCTCTTTGCAAACTCTTTAAATAAACGATTTCTGTCTCAATTCAACCCACTAAATGCTGTTGGCATTATTATTTATAAATAATACAATATAATGCTGAATAAATCCTGGAAAGAAGTTGTTTAGACCAGTAAGGTTTTATAGTATTCACAACATGTTAAACTAAACTAAAGTTTAGGATCATGAGCACCTGGCAGCGCTGCATCAGGTGCATGCAAGGAGCAAGAAACATGCTACATAGTCATACATGACGACAACATGCAGACATGACCGTCAGTTGTAAGAGCTGCAAATTTCAATGTGCCAACAAAGTTTTAAGGAAACCGAAGACATCAGATTTTATCCTAATTTTTATGTTTAAAGATCTTCTTCTGATTTCTAGAATCAAAAGTCTTGTTTTAACATCCTGAGCCTCATTTAAAGAAGACCATGAAACACACGAGTCTCCGCTGAGAACCACGAGTTACGTCTTCTCTTGTTTTATATTAAAAAAAAATGTTTTTAAAAAAAACATCCTCAATGATAAACGCAGTGAGATGGTTTCTCGGTGCATTACGAGCCTCCGACTGCTTTAATTCTGCTTCTCTTTCTCTCCGTTGACCAATAACCCGTGAAGAAGTGGACGCCTCACCTCATCATTGTCCATCTTTTGTAGTAAAAGCATACTTTTAGAGCTTTTCTGGACATAAACATAAGTGATGTTTTGGGTCTTAATGATAATTACCCTTTGTTTGAGTTCACCATATTTTACTTCTGTTGTTATGTTGCCTTTAAGTGCTCCTTGTGTGCTCTTACTTTCTTAAAGAATTTGGACATAATGTGTATGTAAATCAATATCTTATGAACTCCCTTTTCCTATTAGATTTGGTAATCGAAGTCATTTTTAATCTCACGGCAGCAGCTGAAGGTTTTAAAGTATAACCACTGAAATATCTCAATATCAAGGACATGATTTTGAACAGACATTTTACGGTTTTTAGTTGATGTATTTAAAAGACTTTGGTTGTATTTCCTGAAAAAATGTTCACATAAATCTTACAGTTTGCAGATTAGATCAAATGAAACCACAGTCTGGATATAAAAGTGTTCGTAGCTTCCAGGTTGGAAAAATGGTTCCGATGCAGAAGTTCCGTTAGCTGCAATACCAGCGAGTGCCACTAGAGGTCGGCTCCAAAAAGCCTCCGGCTCCATAGACTCCCATTCAACTTCTCTCATCAAATCCAAAGTGAATAAAATGTGTCCATCAGTTATCTCGGTGTTGTTAGCTAAAGTCACTCCTTCTTCTTAGTTTTCTGGAGGTCCATCTGAAAATAATCCCTCATTCATTAGAAAAGAAGATTCAAGAAGACCTGGTTTTGGGGGCGTGTCTGTTTGATTGACAGGCCTGTGGTGCAGTCAGCTTACAGCTATCGGTGGGCGGGACGTAGTATCGTCAGGTTTCCGATCAGATCGGTCAGATCCACCGCTGGCTCCTCCCCCAGCTCGTCCAAATATGGTCACTTCCTGCTCCAAACCGCTCCGAACTAGCAAAAATGGCGCCGGACAGAATCTGAAATGGAGGATTCATAACGTTCACAAACCAACGATGACATCACTGATGGCTGCTGCTTGGATGAAACACTATGAAACACATATTGAGCTTGAACACTAAAAACCCAGCAGGTTCAAATAGATCCTCCTAAAGGTGGCAGAGTTCCTTAAATAAGGAGCTTTTAGAGCAGGACTGCAGAAAGGCTGAGGGGGTCTCGTCATTCCAGGATGATGAGTTTGGTCACCTTCGCGCCTCGGGCTCACATCAACACTCCACCGACGGAGGCTGATAAAATGCAAGCGACGGACAAGTCGGGTCAGCGTCGAGTTTCTGAGGGAGACCGGGGGTCAGTCGGCGTCTGCAACAGATCACTCAGCACGTTCCTTCACTCAGAGGCTGACAGCACCCACGGGTGGCACGCTGAGGAGGAAATATTATCATTCATATTTACAGAGAAGAAAATGTGTCTCGTATCCAAAGCATTCAGTGAGATAAAGAGGTTAAATTTGGCTTTTTTTGTTTTTATGTCAGGCGAGCAGGGACTATTTTTAAGGAGAGCCTGAATATTTTTATGAAAAAAAATCCATCTTTTACTTTGCATTGGTCATCCTGATGCAGCTCATTCTTAGTTTGGATGTGTGGACCGTTTTTGTGTTTCTAAGTTTGGACAGACTGTTGGACTGTAACGGCTCCACAACAATATATAAATTGCTTGTCAGATTGTGTCTAAATTCCCTTTTGGTCGTGGTTGAGCAGCTCGCTGGTGAAAGTGTGAACGAGAGGCTTCGAGTCTCATTAATTGTTTTAATCAACTATATTTTAAAAGTCAGAAAAATCAAGGATTTTGGTGTCACAATAAAAAATATGTGTAAATTCAATTAAATTAGGAAGCAGTTTAAATGATCCTGTTTTATTCCCGGTCTCTCTTCAGTTTCTAAGCCGTTTTAGATTTATGTTTCACTGTTTGAGTTTTCACTTCACACGAAAGCAAAACATTTCCAAAAAATTGCTCCAATTCAAAAGTCTTATCTGTCTTCTTATTTAATTTTGGAAACTGCAACAGGTCGGCAGTTCTTGCACCAGGTTGTCACAGTTTATGGCTGTTTCAGAATGGAAAGCATAGGTTCGAAGGGGGCTTCCAGGGAAAATCTAATTTCCTTTAAAATACAGTGGTGCTCTGGGAATTTTTAGATTCATCCAGGCCCGGATCACAGAGTGCTTCATTACCTCTGAGCTGCGTGCTGTGCCGGCTTACCCGGGGATAAAGAAAAAGGCACTCCCTTAATCTGGCAATAATCCACCGTTTTACTGAGGGAGAGGAAGATGAGGGCTAAATTATAAAAACCAGATCATCGCTGCACTTTAAAATAATACCCAGAGTTAGACAATGACGGGCTGCCTGGAGGAAAGTTTGGGTTTAAAATGGGACCATTAACTGTCGGTGAGTTAACAGCAGGTCGTTGCTGATTCAGGTATCTACAGTGGGATGCATGTGTTTCCTTTACATTCCCACAGTTTGAATATATTTTTCCTGTGCAGAAAGAGGCTGATCGACTGCAAAGAAATGCAGAAATCGCTGCTCTCTGGCTGTGATATATCGGCAGAATTTGACGTCCTAGAAATGAAAAGTTGCTCAGTCGTACGCACAACGTGCCCGACGGGTTTATGCACCAAAATGATGCGGTTAAGTTTGGGAAATGATAATGGTTTGGATTCAAATAAAAAATTTAAGTAACATAATGAACATAAATTCAGTTATGTACTTTACGTCAATTAAATACATGATTGAAGTTTTCACTTATGTTTGTAAAAATAAAATGTTACTTTTTGATTTCTCATGGACTCAAACTGAAGTTTCCAGGATGAAAGTCCCGTTTTGATTCATCCAACATCCTCCCGACACTGACTTCTCTTTATTAACCCAGTCTCAAAAAACGTAATCGCCTCACAATTATAGAGCCGTTACTCTGACACTAATGTGTTTTAGGCTGTGGACCAATGTAACTATCAAACATATTTATGTGAGTCGCCTTTTGTATTTTTCAGACAGTCACCAAACCACTGGAACAAGGCTGATCCTTCTAACAGGTTTTGTCTACGCAGCCAAATCCTGACACATTTAATTAATCTGTGCCACAGAGCTCTGTTGTTGTCCAAAAAAACACATTAAATATTATGTGTATGAAATATTTAAAAACACATGGGCCACACCTTTGCAGTGGGTGACGTGTGCCTTATTTGAACTCATTACCATGAACACAGGTCCTGCCATTCATTTCAGGTCAGTCCCACACACGCTGAGCCTGGTTCTGCTAGACTGAACACTGAGATTTTAACACCAGGCTAACAAACACCTTCCTGCTGCTGTAAATAACCACGAGAGCACCAACTTCACTTCACCACTGATAAATAGTCCCTTAAAAAGGCACAATTTACTGCTGTCTGAACAATATTTGCTAAAAACTACTACGCACAAATTATTGAGCTCTTAGTAAAATCAGACTTATGTGACCGGTTGTTAAAGACATCCACAGGTTTGAAGTTACACCTACTTTACAGCATTACTGGTTTGAAAGGTTTTTTTTTTAGTTTTTTTTTTTAAATGACATTTGTAAACAGTAATAAAATATACAATAGTGAAAGAATAATCCTTTACGTTCTTTGTGTTAACTAATAATTGGATAATCTCTTATTTGCCCCGACTAGTTCTAATAAAGTTCATAAATGTATATATGTCATAACTGTACTGTTCATGTTTAAACTGTTCTTTAATTTATTCTATTTAAAAAATTGTTGCTTGAAAAAAAGAGAATGAATTAATGGCTCCAGTCTGGTGTGAATCACAAACAAACTATTTGTAATAGTTCTGTAAAGTAGGAACATATTTTAGGTTAAGATGTGTGCAGCTCTGCTGACCAGAAACCCCCCATTGTCTGAGTCCTGTGCAGGCATGGCGCTTGGAGGAGGTGTGTGTGTGTGTGTGTGTGTGTGTGTGTGTGTGTGTGTGTGTGTGTGTGTGTGTGTGTGTGTGTGTGTGTGTGTGTGTGTGTGTGTGTGTGTGTGTGTGTGTGTGTGTGTGTGAGTAGGGGCTATAGGCCCCACACAGTGGACCTTTGTGAAACTCTGCCCATGCAGCCACACTGAATGGACTCTTTTTACACTTGTGTAAACTTGGGGGGCGTCTCCGGCACCGAGGCCACGCCTCTCTGACCCTTGACACTCACCTCTGACCTTAGTGCTGGATTTGGTTGGGAGGTATTTTTTTTTGGTCGCCATGTGCTCAGGAGCAAAGCCAAAAATCACTCAGTTGGAATCCGAGTTTGACTGACAAACTATCGAACACATCTAAAGTGCTCATAACGGTTCAGGCAATAAATCTTTCACTAAAAGTTCTACAAAATCGGAGGAAAGTTGCGGTTAGAAGATGGAAAAGGGGGACGACAATAAAGTGGTAGGGAAACAAAATCTGCTATCAGTGCTTCGTCCATCCGAACTGAGCTCAGTTCAAACCTCTGTGACCTCTGAGTGAAGCGTTTAGTGTTGACAGAGTTACGGGTTTGCCCACTTCCACGCTCATAGAGAATGGCTGAACCTGCTGCAGGTTAATAGGTGAAGTGGCGGTGTTGACCTAGGTGTTTTATTTACCGAGGGCCTGTTTACTTCTCCATTCCAGGCCTTCAGTTGTAACCTCAGAGGACAAACTACAGCGCTCAAGAGAATCCTCCAGATCAATACTTCTCTTGTCTTGAATGGCGAAAGAATGGCAGCCTCACAAACTGGGCGTGTTTGGTCAGTTTTAAGGTGAAGAGCACCTCAATCTCTGCAATCACTGCCCCAACTAAGACGCACCGCTGGCCGTGGTGAAAGGATCATTTATTATTGCAAGGATGAAGAGACAATAATAAATGATCATCTGAGGGTAACTTTAGTGAACTTTACACCTAACAAAGAAAATAAAAGTGATTATTACCAGCATTCAGGTCTTTTACTTCAGTTAAAGTACCAATAACACACTGAGAGACTACAAGTTAAAGTCAAAAGTCCAAGATGTCACTTAAGTAAAAGTCTGCAAGTATTGTCAGCAAACTTTTAAAGTATTACTAGTACCAGTAAATGCTCCCTGGAAGTCTTTTATTGTTACTTTTTTTGATTAATATTGAATTATTGTGCATTATACTGCTGTAGTTATTTAAGTTTGTGCCTAATGGGTCGTTTCTGCGTGTCTACAAGAAGTCGACAAGATCAGAAAAACAAGACATTTTCCTGTGAATCTAAGTGGGTTTTAAAATAGTCTATTATCTTAAAAAGTAGGAGAATTTTGCCAGCACATAAAGGAACATCTAGTACTTTAGTTTATCAGAAATATTCTAAATCTAAATCACCAGAATCTGAACAGTAGTCAGACAAATGTAGTGGAGTAAAAAGTACAATGTTTACCTCTGAGATTTGTTGGACGAGAAGTATAAAGTTGCATCAAATGGAATTACTCAATTGTCTATTTTTTAATAGTATGAAAACAGTGAAACTGTGATTTATGTGATTTATTTATCCTATATGCACTGCTGCTGACTGTTGCACTATTTTATAGTAGAATATTATATGCTAATATTTTACTATCTATTTTATTTTGTCAGTTTTATTGCATCTATCTATCTGTCTGTCTGTCTGTCTGTCTGTCTATCTATCTATCTATCTATCTAGTGCTTATGATTATTGCACAGTTCATAATATATTTTCGGGGTATTAACATGAAGGAAAACATCAAAACAAACAAAAACTGAAAGACGAGCAGCATAAAAAAAAAAAAAAACTACAATTGATTGAATGAACTCCGCTGGAATAAGTGACTTTATCCTTGCAACGAGACTTTGGGTCATTTGTAGCTTCTACACTGAAATGATGGATGTGCCCTTGTGATGTTGCAGCCATGTTATTGAAGAAATTTATGATGTGGCGTCGCAGGCAGCCACGCTGTTAAAACCAAAAGCACAAATAAAACCCAGTCGGTATGTATACGTGTGACAAACTGTCACAGCTGTTTTTTTCAGGCGAAGGCAACATTAACTTGATGATTCATTCTTGCTTTAAGCTTTCAGCCATGACTGCAGATTATTCAGAGCAAAACAAGGAAATAAGAGCAACAAAAAGAAGAAAGGCATTAGAAGAGACAAGGAAGGCAGAGGGCAGAGAGACGCTCATTTATCTTCAAGCTTTTTGTATTTTCATGGACTTAAATGTCTGCGGCTACGCAGCCTGCTCATCTCTCTTTTTGTTTTTTTACTGGATTATCCTTATTTGCTAAATGAACACTGATAAGGCTATCTCTCAGCTATTGTTTAGTGATCATCCCTCACATATGAAATTAAATTCTCAGCTCTATAGCGAAGCTTCAAGGTCTGATTCTATTCTGGTTTGGACAGGTGATACACAGAAAAAAGGAGTCTGGCACAAACCCACGCAGACAAACACAAAACCCCACATGGACTTTGGCGGGGTAATTTTCTCATTAATAATTAACATATTTGAACCCATTTACACTCTTCACCAATGTCAGCTGATCTCCTTGGTTGGAGAAATCACAACAGAGAAGTGGCGATAGGAGGAGGGAAGAGAGCCCCACTTACAGTCTGACAGGAGATCAATGGGCTCCCATGCCTCAGGTGGTCCTCGTGCAGCGTACAGTGAGAGTGGATGAGTCAGACATTGACCAAATGAATCAGAGGGATTTCATTGTACATGTTCAGGGAATCCGCTTACAGAGGCTTCACATTCGTTACGAGCCTGTGGGAAGTACGTGGGCCTTTATAGATGCAACATCTGCAAAGGGTTAAAGATAGAAGACTAAAAATATGTTGAATCGATGGGAAATAAATTTAGTAACGCTTTTGCGAAGTGCAGTCTCTTACGACTGGGTTTAAAACTAATGTAAAATATTCCTAATTTCTACGATAAAACCACAAACCCAGTAAAAATAAAAGTGGATGAAGCTTCCAGGTCTGAAAAATGAGAGCAGTGAAGTGTTCAGCTGCAATACCACTGAGGGCCACTAGGGGTTTTCTCCAAAAAGCCAGAATGTGAGCCAGAAACAGTTTGCAATGTTTTCTGTGTGCATTTACAGCTGCATTACAATGAATTCTACACTCTGCAGAAAATAGATTTTTTTATTTATCACATATTAATGCAATGTGGAAATATGATTGAATTGAACACATTCAGAATTCTCAGGGGATTCATTTTTCCTGTTTTGGACATTTCAATGTGATTATTTTCAAATCAGTCATCCCTGTTTGCAACAAATTGAAGCATCAGGTTCATTTCTATAACTAAAGTGGCTATTTATCTTCCTGCCAGCCTACTTATACAGTACATACAGGGTATCTGCCACATGTTGGCTTCGAAATAGTACATGCAGTTTTTGATTTAGGACTTCATCCGCAGTCTATTTTATCTTTTTGGTTCTCTAATGAAGCAGAAACGTTGTACGACACCACTATTTCCACTAAAACTGCAACAATACCTTCAATATTTGTTAAATACTTGAAAAAGGGACTAAAAAACACCTCTGTTGCAGACAGACACACACACACACACACACACACACACACACACACACACACACACACACACACACACACACACACACACACACACACACACACACACACACACACACACACATATACACACCTCAATTTCTTCAAAGTGTCACTGTGTGAATTTGTTTGTCTACCTGTGTTCAATTGCCCTCGGTTTGATTCCCTCCATCCTTTCTTTAAGCGCTGCTTAATAGCCTCTTTCCTTTCAGAGGAGATTGCATGGACGTCCTGGAAGGGCCAAAAAGCCCAGAAAAAGACGAGTTTAGTGTTCAGTCCGTGTACTTAAATTAATCTCACATCACTGTAATGAGTAAGAGAAGGACTCAATTGAGAAATGGTGGGTGGAGAGATAGATGTAAAAAGACAGGCAATAAAGAGAAAAGAGACAGCTAGTGAGACAAAAGGAAAAAAAGATTCAAACGTAGGTCCAGTGATTGGTATATTGTTGTATTAGGTTCAATGTACGGCTTTGTAAATAGTAGCTACTTTGCCCAGAAATACGATGTGTAGTAATCCAAGAGATGGAGTCAGTGCGGTGAAACACAGCGTTACTGATCAAAGAAAAATAGCACAAATCCATCAGCTCAATTATATTTTTATAAAAGGAAAAAGGACTAAACTCTTTATTAGTATAAACAACAGCCTCCACTTTGATTGTTTAGTGTGCTACCCAGAGTCTGTGTCTCCCCCTTCTGGCCAGTGAGAGTAAATATAAAAACACAGACGTTTTCTTTGGGAGTTTTATTTCCTGATCATAACCATGTGTTTTTTCCTGAACCCTAACCAAGCGACAGCCAAAAGAAACGTCACCTGTTGGTTTGTTGAACGGCCGTTATGAATCCTCCAGTTCAGATTCTGTCCGTCACCATCTTGTTAGTTCGGAGCGGTTCGGAGCAGGAAGTGACCATATTTGGACGAGCTGGGGGAGGAGCCAGCGGTGGATCTGACCGATCTGATTGGAAACCTGACGATACTACGTCCCGCCCACCGATAGCTGTAACCTGACTGCACCATGGGCCTGTCAATCAAACAGACACGCCCCCAAAAACAGGTCTTCTTGAATCTTCTTTTCTAATGAATGAGGGATTATTTTCAGATGGACCTCCAGAAAACTAAGAAGAAGGAGTGACTTTAGCTAACAACACCGAGATAACTGATGGACACATTTTATTCACTTTGGATTTGATGAGAGAAGTTGAATGGGAGTCTATGGAGCCGGAGGCTTTTTGGAGCCGACCTCTAGTGGCACTCGCTGGTATTGCAGCTGAAGGCACTTCTGCATCGGCCTCATTTTTCGAAGTGAAGCTACGTCCACTTTGGTTTGTTTTTCCAAATCATAACAACGCGGGTTTCCACATTGTTTTATTTTCCTAAAACACATGATACTTATACGTTTCATGAGGCAATGATGCCACATTGATACACATCCCTTTATTTGGATCAAATCAGCTGATATGTGTGAACGGCCTCTCATCGATATTCTTCGACATCATGCTACGCCTCTTCTGCCGGAGTCTGCTGGGTTTTTGGTTCGTTTTTGGTTCGTTCAATTTCAAATGTACAGCCCGCAGCATAACATTTTGTAATGAAATATAAAATGGTAGAACATCTAGCTCTGTCATGATTAAGTGTTAAGCTGCAATCAATGCACCACTAGGACTACCTCGCAGCAAAAGCCTTCCACTGAAATGAGGTGATTATACTCTGTTTGCCACTCCAAGGTGTTGTATTTTCAGTAATAACAGACAGATGCTTCTGCAAATTGGAAAACTGAAAGGCTTTTTTATTTATTTATTTTTAAGTCAAATGAAGAAGACCTACAGTACAGTGAATGGAGCCGGATAGGAAAGGGAAGTCTAAGGAAGGTTAGGGTCTGAAAAATCCGACATTTAAAGAAAAAAGAAAAAACTTCGCAATTCTTCAAAACAAGTCAAAGAGATGTGTTTTAATATCTGTTGCTACCAAACACATTCACAGTCAATGACTGCTCTTGACCTGACTGAAGTATTTCTTCAGTTTAGAGTTATTCCAGTGTCATACGCCTCATGAACGAGGAGCAGCTCAACTAGTTGCTACCATTGTATGGCAACGAGCTAACAGTGGAAAGAAAAAGCAGCGTTCCTCAGAGGATTGTATCACAGTC
This sequence comes from Brachyistius frenatus, assembly GCF_029030835.1. Lineage (NCBI taxonomy): Eukaryota > Metazoa > Chordata > Actinopteri > Embiotocidae > Brachyistius > Brachyistius frenatus. The sequence goes on from NW_027210683.1 coordinate 1,047,529, forward strand.
GGGGGGAAACGCATGAAAAGGCAACGTTACCTTTCTATTTAACAACCACTAAGACAGACAGTGCCGCTGCTGACGCAGATCAGGAGTCGAACACGACAAAGATATGATACAACTGACATGTTATTATTCTCCCAGAATACCTGCGACTGAAGACAGAGACAGATCCTGCAGGTGTCGTGTTGTGTTGCGAGGAGGAGCAAAGTATTTGCAAATGCAAGTAGCGCGTTTCCCCCTTTTTGTGCGCCGCAGTCGAGCCCGATGGATGTCGTTTGCCAGGACGTGAAGCAGTGCTGAATGTAGATGCTCTAGTTAGAAACTCAATCACCTTCAAAATATTGCAGGAAACAATCACCGGTGAAATTGAATTGTCATTCTTCAGCTTAGCATTCTTAGAGAACTTTGTGCATTGTTTTTTGTTGGGGGAGGGGAGGGGCAGGGGGGGGGGTATTCAGGCTTGATCTATCTTATTACCGGCACTAACAGGCACCGAGCACAATGCAAGGATGGTTGGTCGTTTCTGACCGACCCCGTCGTCATTTCCCCTCCAGCGCCGACTTACTTTGTTCAAAAAGCAAAAGTAGTTGTACGAAAGTTGTAGAAAGCGATAATCTGATACCCAATAAAAAAAAAACTATTCATGAGTCGTTGGCGCATTTTGTTGTTATTTGAAGTGCACATTATTGAAAGATGATAATGATCGATAAGATTACAATGTGAAAGATTGTGTGCATGAGCAGATGGGTTTCCTGTGCAGAGAAGCCATCTTTCCTTCTCCTTGGTCAATCTGCTGCTATGATAACACTTGGTCAAAGTACAAGAGCACCTGGCTCTCAAAGGGAATAACAGGTGACTCTCATTTATTTAGGTCATGTGACACCTTTAAAACACGCCTGCGATTAATTAATAGACTAAGTACAACAGCTTTTGAACCTTGCACCTTACTTTATGCTCTAACTACCTGGCATTAAACCAGCAAAAGTAGTTACAGCTTCGATTGTTAACATATAACACCAAGTAATTGTCTTTGGTGGAGGGATGCGGAAAGACTCAAAAATATACAGTGAATAAGTAGCATAAGCTATTATTACATTTACATTAATCACTGATTATATATATATATATATTTTTTTTTCAGCACAAAAACAAACCAGATTTATCTAAATATATTAAATGATCTTGAAAAGCTTGTACGGTGTTTTTACACAGAAATAACGGATATATTTATGTTGTGTGTGTTTGTGTTAAAGCATAGGAATATAAATTATGACTCCAATCAGCTGTATGTGTTTACGCTCAGTGTTTAGGTGTATGTGTGCCAGTTCTCCACCCACACCACCTCTTGTCCACCTCCTCTGCCAAGACCACAGCTGCCTTTCATTCAGAGGAAAGAAAAGAAGTACCTCTCCTCCCCTCATCACCCATTTCTTCATCATTTTCCCCATCCTACAAAACACAAACACACATACTGAAACCGGAGGAAGCCAGCTGTCTTTAGCAGACTAGATTTTACTTCCTGGTTTCCTTGCTCCCCCCCCTGCTGTTTATTCAGTTCGTCAAACTCTCAGCGTATCACGTTTAACTTAAACAGAGCGTATACTTTTAGAAGTTGCTATACGAAAGGCACGTAAAAAACTCCAACTCTGATTCCCATTGTGCGAGAGTGGAGGCAGTCAAGCTCTTGTGTCCATAGTGCTTAACCAGTGGACCGATGGCAAACGACACAGTAATCACCTTACAGTGTTCCCGGTGTTCCTGGGAAAAAGAAGGCCCGCTCACCACAGGGAAGCTCCTCGCAGCTAATCCTTCAGCACATCTCTCTCTCTCTCTTTCTTTCTTTCTTTCTTTCTTTCTTTCTTTCTTTCTTTCTTTCTTTCTTTCTTTCTTTCTTTCTTTCTTCTTCTTCTCTCTTCCATCTTGTTTCCAATATCTGTGGAGGAATTATTGAGGTTAACCTCCATTCGTTTATCCCCGAACGCAGTTTTAAACTAGAAACCGCTCCCAACAGGTACAGTGTCATTTCTAAGTCTATAAAAAAAAGTGTGGAAAGTCGGAAAAAGTCATCATTAAAATTCCTCACGTCTATTATTTTGAACACGTTGGGTGGCGGGCTTTTTGATGTGCATCGTATTATCCTGTTAGCTAGCTAGCGCAGAGTCAAATATAATACGAAATGTGTCCAGTTTATTAAAACTTGGGTCTTATTTATAGTTCTGGCTCTCATTGCTGATATTGTAATTATTAATAATATTGTAGGTACTAGGGACACCGCTAAAAGGAAGTGTGGTGGTGTAAAAAACAAGAGAAGTCGATAAAACCCGAGTTTCACCATATTGTAAAATACTTACTCAAACGTTCCTCTTTATGAGAGAAAATGTGACTCACCTGTCATTTAGCAAACAGAGCAACCTCGGCATCCATCTTCAGGCCTTTAACCTCTGAGGTGTTCAAACGACTGAGGAGATACTTTCAAAGCATTGTCAGACAACAGAACAACAACATCATCTGAGCTCTTACTGCCGACACGATTACAACACCTGCAAAATGACTTGTTGTCAAAAGGAAAAGCCTCGAAAAAGCTTGACAGCTGATGCTGAGGAGTCGCAGCATTATCAGGTAGAAATAGGACGAATCGAAACATTACCGTACAGAAGAGACGGACAAGCGCTGCTAATGAGTCACTTCAAATTGAAATAGTTTCAGAGAGGTCTTTATTATCATGTCCAAGTAGGCCACACTCTAAAAAACCAAATGCTGTGTAATAACCTAAACGCTTGGTTCTTTGTCAAACTACGCAAAACGTTTGACGAGCTCGTTAGCCCGCAATTTTACTCCGTTAGTGTTGAGTCTAGCTATCACTCAGCTATAAGGACTATAAACTACACAGAGTTTGACAACATTTTTGCAAAATGGCGAGTTGAATTTGGGTTGTATTTTTCAGACCTCTTTTTGATAGCTTTAATTCAACATTTTGTCCTTTTTACCAAGTTTTTGGTTAAAAAAAAACCAACCCAACATGATGGCTCAAACCAATAACACAACTCTGCTATTTTCTGGGCTCAGCGCCACCTGCACCCACCTGAACGTATCATTGTGTGACATCATCACCTTTCGTGAAAATGTGGACAATATCTTGACTTCTACGCACTTCAACTGACTGAAAGAGCCCGTTCACCCAAGATTACTCACCTCCGTCCAGTATTGTGTCGCTTTTCCCTTTTGGTTTTATGTGTTCGGGGTTTTTAGACCGGTGACTCTGAGATTTCTGCCTCAGCTCCGATACAATAGAGCTAAATGAGCTTCAGTCTGGGCTGCTTAAATGATCTATAGAGGTGAGTGAGAGAATACATTTCATGAGATTTTGATGAACTGACCCAGACTTCCCCAACTGGACCTTCTTCCCCGTGTTTACATTCAGCTCCGGTAACTGACGAAGGTTTAATTGGGACACGTGGATGAAATCAAACGGAGTCCAGATTTATACAATCCACTGACATATATGCTGTAGCTCAAGGCTACATTTCACACAAGCGCTGACCTCCGAAAGAAAATCCATTTCAAACCTGAAGGGTAACAATAGCAGCTGATGCTGCATTCAGACAGCTGACATACGGAGTGGGAAGGAGGATGGAGGTCAGAGGAGCTGTCGTACGTCTTCATGGACAAAGATTAGAAAGTAAAGAACAGAGACGAGCAATTATTTACCAAATAGTGATGTTAATAAAACGCATGTTTACTGAGCTATTGTGTACAAATGTCGTCACGTTATGTAAAACATCTGGATTTATTCATGCTTGCTTTCGTTGAGGACCTGTGGGACAGGTCGATGTTTGAGACACAGCGTTGAGAGTGGGACCTCTCAAGAAAGACAATAGCATTGAACAAACGACGACTTCGGTCTCCCGGGAAGTCGGAAATATCGCAAACTCTTACGGCTCGGTTAGATGGACGAAGAAAATTCCCCAAACGTAACTAACTCAGGTTTTGTTCCTGACCTTAATCACAATTGCTTTGATAATGGTGATTTCATGTCATCTGTCTCTCAGTCTATCTATCCATCTATTGTTTTGGAAACCTGTTGTTGTTTCTTTTTGTATTCGCTTCTATTGACGATCAATGGCCCGCAGAGCTTTTCAGATACTCTGTGATCTTCATTAAAGCCTCAAAGACAATCAAACATCATCAGTTGAGCTTTTCTTCGTGATTCAAGACACAAAAAACATCTGAAAAAAAAAGACAAATAAATGAAGCAGCACCTTGTCAAAGTAAGACGGCGGCGCAGAGAAAGAGCGAGGGCATTAATTGCAGTTGTTTCATGTGTGTACCTGTTGTGTCAACCCCCCCGATCGCCCTTCATCCTCTGTCTGTCTGTTCTCTGACCAGAGGACGAGAGTGGCCAACAATACTGCCAGCTGCGGCCACAAGCTGTGAGCAAAAGCCATTCATTTAAAAGGAGTTTTTGTTCAGCTTAAGAAGTGAAGTGGGAAGTTATTTCTTTGAAGAAGCCCCCTTCTGAAGATTTGCTGATCAAAAACCGAAGGTTCTGTAATTTGCCAGAACTCCTGGTGCATTTCTGTGAAAGGTCCAGTGCAATGAGAGAATACCAAAACAGGGGAAGAAAAATGGCCCAGTGAAAAGTATGTGAACACATGGAAGATACTTGTTTTTTGCAGGATGTGGACAGTACATTTGTAACTATTTGCTGAAATAATTCTTTAACTTCTCTTATAAATAAAAGTTTTATAATTCTAAATAGCAATAATTATAAAGTATAATAAAGCTTGCACGCTAACCTTGAGTGAACACGAAACAAAAGGTGGATTAAAAAAATTGCATCACATCTAAGAAAAACATGAATAAATTAAAGTAAAAACAGAGAATGTTCTCTCTGCTTTTTAATCTTTTAACATTTTGCAATAACTTGAAATTATAATGCACATAAAATTTTGGTGCCACAAGTATTTTTGTAGTTCATTTGCATTTGTGACTATCAATAAGCACATATTTCCCTGTTCTGGCCAGCCGAAATATTTTGGTATGCATAATACAAACGGTTTTGTCCTGAGTTGTGGATCAGTTAAAGATATAGATGACAACTCTTTGCAGCTACAGGAAAGAGTTTGTTGTGAGACAAAAAACTTTTGGGAACGGTCGCCACAGTGTGTGTGTGTGTGTGTGTGTGTGTGTGTGTGTGTGTGTGTGTGTGTGTGTGTGTGTGTGTGTGTGTGTGTGTGTGTGTGTGTGTGTGCTGTGATGTAACACTGATGTGATTTAAAGGTTGGGAAGCAGAGATGAAGCAGAGTGTTCTGGATAGGAATGCATGGTTGGCCAGTTTTCCGCACTCAGGCTAAAGCAAAAAAAAAGAAAAAAAGAAAAAGAGGGACAAGACAGGAGCAGCCTGGGAAGGAGAGGACTAAGACGTGGCTCTGCATGAAGAAAAAAAAACAAATATTCTTCAACAATCGTGAAAAAAACCGAAAAGAAAATCTGCTGTGCAAACATCTGCTTTTGTGTATTTCAAAGCAAACTGCAGCTCAAGCATTTGGTATATTCAGGCTGCACTCTAATCTTCTCAACAAAGCAGACTTTGATGGGAAGCAAGGCCTTCTGTTTCATCAAATCACTTCAACACAAGTGAATATATTCGACTGTTTACTCCACTTTACAGGCTACTGTGGAAAATTCTGCCATTTGGCACTAAATATTGCCAGCACCGTCTTCCGGAAATGTTATCTTGATGTGAGTGTGGGCTCTACGGGCAGATGGAGAAAACACTGTTAGTGCACAGACCCAATTAATGCTGAAATACCACCCTGACAGACACGTCTGCAGCACGCAATGATTCACTGTTTATTCTGCAGCGTTAAGAAACAAACAGGAATCAACTTTAAAAAAAAAAGGAAAAAAAGAAGCTATAATCACTTAAAAAAAACCACCAACAGAGTGGGTTTAGAACAAGTTCTCAAACCAATGCGACAGCGATGGAAGTTGTTTGTTCGTAAACTGAAATACCACAGAAAAGGTTCATGGAAGGTTTCGAGCTGGATCGGATCGGCCGGAAGAACGCACACTGTAAATTGCACACTGCTGTGATTGATTGTTTAGCCGTCAATCAACTCGTCCCTAACCCTAACCTCAATCGTAACCCAAACCTTAACCCTCTTATAACGCAACAACCAATCAGAGGCAGAGCGCTCCTCCCGCTGTTCCGATATAGCACCAGCCTGTCCGAAAATAGCGGCGGTGGTAACCAACAGGATTTCGGCCGTCGGTATCTTGATGCTTTGGACCCAGAAGCGACCGTATTTGGACGAGGTGGGGAGGAGCAAGCGATAGATCTGACTCAATCTGATCTGAACCCGAGGGTACTATGCCCCGCCCACCGATAGCAGAAACATTACTGTCAATCAAACAGACACGCCCCCCAAAATACTGAGGCTGAATATCTAATTGACGGGTTTATTTTCAGATGGACTGCCAGAAAACTAATAAGAAGAAATGACTTTAATAAATGACATCATAATGACTAATGGTAAACTTTTATTGAGTTCATATTTCATCAGAGAAGTTGAATGGGAGTCTATGGAGCTGGAGGCTTTTTGGAGCCGACCTCTAGTGGCACTCGCTGGTATTGCAGCTTAATGCACTTTCTGCATCGGCCTAATTTTTCCGATCCGGATGCTACGTCCACTTTTATATCCAGTCTGTGGTCACAACAATTAAATCTTTTGCCATTACAAAAAAAAAATTCACTCAGCTTAAAAGAAAATACACCAGAAACGTTTTTGTTTTCTAAATCATTGAGGCTCCTAGTGGGCCTCAGTGGTATTACACTTTAAGGGACTTACTCTTTACACCCTGAAGCTATGTCCATTTTTATAAACTTTTTTTTTTTTTTTTTTTTTGATTGACAGGCGTCCCCGCCTAACAGCTGTTTTGGATTCCACTTGCTCCTCCCACCTCCCTCCCCCTAAGCCACACTTCCTTCAGATTTTTTGTGCTTGCAAACAATAATGTCCCCTCAGTAATGAGTGTCTGATGCATCTAAACCTTTCACAACCTACGGTCACATCCACAGGTGGAGGTAAATGTTCGGTCGCAGCAGCCCGACGGTGAATTCATGCTGAAAACATGCTGCACCTGGAAATGTTGACAATGACAAAAGGTGGACAAAAACTACACAAGTGCCACAACCACTTTACTAATTAACTCATTACCACACATTGACTAATGTCCTCTCTAAACACGAGATAGGTGAGGTGTGTACCAAACAGCTCAACACACGGCTATACCACAGCTCTGTGTGTGTGTGTGTGTGTGTGTTCGTGTGTGTGTGTGTGTGTGTGTGTGTGTGTGTGTTGTGTGTGTGTGTGTGTGTGTGTGTGTGTGTGTGTATGTGTGTGTGTTCGTGTGTGTGTATGTGTGTGTGTGTGTGTGTGTGTTCGTGTGTGTGTGTGTGTGTGTGCGTGTGTTCGTGTGTGTATGTGTGTGTGTTCGTGTGTGTGTGTGTGTGTGTGTGTTCGTATGTGTGTGTGTGTGTGTTCGTGTGTGTGTGTGTGTGTGTGTGTGTGTGTGTGTGTGTGTGTGTGTGTGTGTGTGTTCGTGTGTGTATGTGTGTGTGTTAGTGTTTGTGTGTGTGTGTGTTCGTGTGTGTGTGTGTGTGTGTGTGTGTGTGTGTGTGTGTGTTCAGACAGGTAATAGCCATGAGGCTGGACTGTGTGTTTTCAGTTATCTGTGTAGGATCAATCTGAGGCCAAAGAGAACCACACTGGACCATTGTTGTGGTATTGGGGGTTGGAGGTTGGGGGGGTCAGAGGGGGGAGAGGGGGGGGCCCGTGAAAGGCGCCCTAATCTGGGGTGAGCAAAGTTGAGCGGGTGAGAGTGGTGAAGCAGTGAGATTATGTCTTCAGAAGAAGAGAAGAGGACGACACAAAGCTTTGAAGAGTCTGATTACTTCTGTAATAATAATAATAATAATAGAGATATTAATGACATATTAAGGCGTTAAAATGATCTAAAATCTGTTCTTGTTGGATTTACTTTATATTTTCAACATTAAAATTAAAGTAAAAACCTAAAATCTAGAGTGTCCTCATCACATATTGAACCCTCATCCATTTAAAAAAACAAAATCAGACATTCACATAAACATGGTGATGCTGCACTTCAAAATGTGATGCATATTACGGTTGTATTTTTATGTGACTCTACAGGTGATTAAGTTTTGATTTATTCTGTAACTCAGTGAGAAGTTACTGAAAGTGTTTGTTATAATAAAATCGATCTGTCTGTTTTGTATTTTTTTTTCTTAATTAGAGGTTTGTGTATCTTCAGCCATGTCGATGTGTTTCTAATTTAAATAGATTTTAATGCACATTTAGCTGCTTTTCCACCTCTAATATGTGGTTATTTCTTGAGTTAGCCTGCCCCCTGCTGAACGTGAAATTGAACTGTGACGGACTTCTTAACTACACTTTCTATTACATCCTCTGGATTGGATTAAGTCTAAAATACTTAAATCCTAATGGCAATAAATTACAATAAATCAACATTATTTAAGTAATTGAAGAAAATATTCTAACGTCAATCATCTTGCATGTGAAAACCCAAAAGTCCTGTTATTTAGCTGTAAATTGTGTCTGGAAACATGCTGCTCCCTAGTGGTCAACATGTAGAACTGCATGATCCATGCACTTAATATAATATAGTTGCAGTATAATTTACGTTGCGTCTATTTTTTAAAATTATGTTATGAGAATATTTCTAAGTAACGTTCAGGAGCATTTACATGACAGTTTAGTAATTGACTGCAACGCTGCTAAATCTGATTTATAGGAACTGCAGCTGCATGTCCCACTTTTTGATTTGTTGATCAAAAGGAATAAAACTTAGATTCTTGTCTTGCATCACTGTACAGATTCAGTTCCAACGTGAATTCCGGGGAGAAAAAGTGTTTTCAGGTAAATAAATGAGTGAAGTTTTGGATTTTGTTTTTGCTTCAAAAGAATCCGTATTGGTAGAAGAAAACACAATTTCTAACAGATAGAAAATCTTGGTCACATTTATTCCTCTAATCCATTTATAAATGCATTTAAAAACATTGTAGGTCTGTAAGTCCATTATGTAACATATTATTTTCACACAATGGGCAAATAAAATAAGCATACAGTATATGCATATATTTTGGTGTTAGTGTGTTTTCTCATTTGGGAAATTGTTTTGTTTGTTCGTCTCTTTTTAAGCGCACTTTTGTACAATTAAAGCACATTTCGGATGAACTTCTCACAATGAAGTTGTTATTTTTACAGCATATGTTTATGTTTAATCATAATTGTTGGTAAAAATATACCCGCTGAAATCGTATTTAAGCCTGTTTTACGCGCCACAAATGAGATTAGCATTCTTGATATCAAAGAAAAAAAGCTTTACAGTGTTTGTTTTTCTTTTCTTAAATTTTATTGAACACAAAAGTTTGTGGCAGAATGCAAAGTGAAAATGTGTTTTCCTTTTTTCTCAGTCAGTATTTACACCGGGGACAGAGGATGGACAGAGGACGGACAGAGGACGGACCGATGTTCGACCTGCAGCGCCAGGCAGAAGTTAGATGATGCTAATCGTGAGACGGAGAAACCTTGGAAGCATGTTTTTCTTTAAATCTTTTTGAAACCCTGAAAATCTCCTCGAGCAGCGCTTGATGTTTTTATTCCGTCTGAATCAAGTGGCGGAGTCAAAGAGAAAAATGCAGGGCTTCTTCTTCTTCTTCTTCTTCTTCTTGTGTCATTCTGGTGTTTTTGAAGTATTGAAAGGAACGGCTGCGGTTCACCCGACGTCCTTCACTGATGGATTTCAGGGTAGAAAAAGACTTCACGTAAACGTACACATTAACGGCTCTCACAGTTTCAGAGGACTTTCAAACAACAACAACAAAAAGCCGGCATGGTTTTTGTTGTAAATATTTTTACTCTATATTTCAGAAAAACAATCAAATTTGTTTTTTGACACCTTCCTCCTCATCCTCCTCCTCCTCCTCTTTTTAAATTTACACTTAAGAGCTCGGTGAACAAACGTTTGAGAAACAGGACCAGTTACACAACATCTGCAGAAAAAGATCAATACTATTCATGAACATTCATTATTTTGTTTCCATAGAAAAAACTGTGATCATAATAATAATGAAGTTCTAATAGATTTTGCATGCTTGCTTCTGACAAATCTAACTATTTGAGACATTTTAGAGAATATTGGACCTGAGCAAAGTGTCAGTGTGTCTTGTACATGGATGTCATGGTTTCTTTTAAATCCTCTTCATACTGGGTTTATAATTTTTTTGGCCATCATTTATTGTAGTTATGTTAGCATTGTGCACAACAACAGAAATGATGGCCAAACCTACAAGATCCAAACGGTACTAAAGCAGAATTATCCTTTAAAAAGGACCACAAAGAACTCCTTATATATACAAGAACACACCGATGCAGCCATTCAAAACACACCAGACAATTTAACGAAAGCGTTGTTGAATTTACGACGGTGGGATGTGAATGAAAGAGCAAACTCAGCAGGGAGATGGAGATGTGAAACGTTTAATGCAGACACTGAGAGGAAACCAATGCATGCCACCATTTTCTTATTCAAAGGCACTGTGTCTTTCCAGTTTGCTGCTGTCGGACTTCTGCACGTTGGCGTCTTGTAAAATTCTGCAATTCTATCAGCTACGTCTTTTTCACAATCAAAACTACCTGCTCGACTCTATGACAAAAGGACACAATGGACTCACACATTCACAGTGGACTATAGCTCGCAGTCTAAAGTAGGAGGAACACTGTACAACAACAAAAAGGATGGTCAGGCGTACTCCTTTTTCACTTCCAAATCCAAATCAGCTATGAGAAGAACATTTTTCGTTGACCTTCTTTGACCTTTAACACCTAATTTATTCATTCAAATGGACCACTGACAGGCTATGCTAACGACTTCAGAGGGCACATTCGTTTACAGTCACTGACTCTGTATTAGTCAGTTCATTTAGGCCAAACTTCAGAGTTGCACGACTTTTCCACAGGAGTCCTCAGGACCTCAGACAGTGTGTTTTTTTTTTATTAGTTTAAAAGGGTTAGATATCATAAATTTGGGCAGTTTCACACTTATTATTTGACCCATAATGTAATTAAGACGGCTAACAAAGTCACCTTTTTCTAGCAATGACATCGGCATTTTCCTAAATTTGAATCACTTTAATGTGTTAAGTGCCATGAAATAACCCGTTGTGATTTGTCGCTATATGAATAAAAGTGAATTATAATCCTCGTTTGAGTTATTCACCAAGACGTAACGCGGTGTTGAAAGGGCATGACCTTTTTTTAAGGTACTTCTGAGATAAGGCTCGGATAGTGTGACGCTGGTGAAATCCGCTGTGCTTCGGCAGTGTTTCTGCTGGTTAGCTATCTTAACCTGACTTTGTAACGAGAGTAGGAGACACAGAGAAACTGTTTTCTACTAGATGTTCATTTGTTGAGTTACATTTCAACAATCCCCTTTAAAAAAAAAAAAAAGGCCTGCGTGGTCGGATCGGCCAGATCTGAATCTAAATGAGTTAAACTTCCAGATTTAGACGAGCCCCGGAAAAACAGATGCAGTTTCCTGCCACCTTCAAGTGTTGTTTCAGATGTAAAATAAATAAACAATTTTGTATTATTTAATCAACTTAACAAGTTGAGTGTGTTTAATATCCGGGCAGGTCTAAGAGGTAGAAACTGGCATCATCTGCAAGTTTACGGACATTTTCAAGGAAGTTTCAGCAACTGGATTTTGAGCTAAGAATTTAGTGATGGGGTGAAATTAGAAAAAACAACAATACCTGTCACATCACTGCAGACTCAAACTACTCGAAGAGCAACACGGCAGGAGAAGTAATGTCGCAAACTCACAAAACAACAGCGAAGGCGATCAGGTGGAGTCAGTGAAAGGTACAGAAATCTCAAAGACAAACGTCTTTACACGTCAAAAACTGAACGTGATATCCCAGAAAAATGTGTCAAAGAAATGAACGAGTTGGGCCAAAAAGCTGTAAAAGGCTAAAGGCAATGTTTTTTTGTTTCGATAACAAATGTCTACTTCTGAGTCCGAGTGAAATTGTTTTGACCGAACAGATGTGGCCTTTGGAGTCACAGTGAAGCCCAAACGTGTCTGAAAAGAAATGATCGGACACGCTTTGAGGAAACCTCTGGAAAAGGTGACGAAGAAGGAGATAAAGGTGCAACATTCGACAGTTTTAACAGCACACACACACACAAGCTGTGGCCCATTACAGGCACCTTGTTTTCGAGTCGGCCCACAGAGGAGGCGCCTCAGCATCTTCGCTATAATCCCTAAAACTAACTGGTGGTCCTCGTCAACTCAGAGGGTCTAAAAATTACAAACAGGAAGTTGCCTTCATTTTAAGACAGGATGGAGAATCTATTCATATAACTTAATTCACTACTACCAAGAAGGAACGGTGGACTTTAAGTCGGGTTTCCAGTATTTACATCCTGCAGCATCCTTTTTTTTTCATTGGTCCAGTTCGTAGAATATATTCATCGATGACGTGTTCTATTTTGGAAACATGATAACTGATGAAGGCTGAAAGCGGTATGAGCAAATGACTGGTGGGTTTTAAGGATGCTTAAGACAGAAATGATACACCAGGAGTTTTCATCAAATTCAGACAACATAAGGCAGAAGTACTCCAATAGGGATGTAGTCCCTGAAAAAAGAAATCTAGAATATTTAATGTGACGACATTTTTCCTCTAAACCCAAACTAATCCTGTCTCCTAAAGATTATGTTCATATACAGTTAAAATGCAGCAGCAAATACGTTTTGAGAGAAATCCAATGGGGACACATTTTTAATAAACGAGCTTTAAAGGATCTTAAACTGCAACTGAATTATCAAAAATGTACTTTTGTTTGTTTTTGTATTTATTTTTTCTGTATTTTACCGCACCCATGACGCAATGATTTACAGTATTTAACCTGAACCATGCAGCGATGTATCTCACAAAACATATAAGGCCAATGGTATATAAACATAATTTGAAGGATGATCAATCTTTCCCCGGTGTCGTCTTTCATTTCTTAGGCGACATGATTTCTGTACGCGTAGGTATCACATGGAGATGGCATTTTTAGAAAAAAAAAAAAAAAACCCATTGGAATAGGAACCAATTGACAGCAACATGTACAGAAATACAGCAATACTTTGCAAAAAACAGGCATGCTAATGTTCTAATAATCTCTAGCACTGAGAAATAACACATAAAAAAAAGAAGCTAAATAGGCAGTGACGTCTGCACATTATTCAAACACACACACACAAAAAAAATATCAACAAAGAAAAAAAATAAAACCCATAATCCATTACCACGATGATGACCATACTGCATAAAGAATAGTAGTGTTGGTAATGTACATGTCTTGCATGATGAAGGCAGTAATCTGTGAAGTAAAGCTACAGTCCAACCGTGGTTATCTAGACAATAGTATAGATTCTCATCTGTATTTAACAGCTGATCAATTCAATATTACATACAAGAAAAAAGGGTGAATTTTGTTCTTTTTTTTTTTTTTTTTTTTTTTCCGTGACAAATAAACAAATAAAATGATGTAAAAAGGAACTAAGGCAAGTGCATGAGGTCTTTACATATTCCTGGTCAGAAGAGACTGTAGAAAGAGACCCATGATGTATTTTACATTTTTTGTAATTTTTTATTCTTTTTGGTTGCTTTTTTTGTTGTTGTTTTTTTTCTTTCTCTAATGCAACGAACGGGGTGGTGTGTGAAATTGCTTTGAGGTTTCAGTGACTGTGACCACCCCCCTTTGTAACCTTAAAAACCCCCTCCACACCCAAAAAAAAACCCGAAAAAAAAAACCCTTCCCAGCCAGCCTCTCACCGCCCTGCTTCCCCCTCCTGCTCCTGGGGTGGGGGTGGGGTGGGGGGCGGAGGGGGAGAAAAATTACGCTTTACTTTCGTTGCCGTTCGTCTGAGGCGCCTCGTTAGGGACCGTCTTCACCTCGGCCGTGGCGTTCTTCGCCTCCGTCTCGCCTTTGGTGTTATCATCCTTCACTGTCTTGCCACTGCACAAACAGAAGAGAACCGGAGAAAGACAAAAAAAAAAGACAAAAAAAAGAAAAGAGTGGAGATTTTGTTAGCAAATCACTAAGTCTCTCTTTCACAGCTAAACTGTCGGCTCTGAGCTGCCTTTTGTGTCATTTTTCAAAGAAAGGAGGAGGGAAAAAAAAAATAGGGTAAAAACATGCAAGATGCTTTGAGGGAATTTGTTTTCCCTCCTGGAACTGAATGCATTTCACACATAATGGGATCAAGCTCACTATCCTAGCCAGACATCAAATAAGAGCACATGGATGTCACAGCTACTTTCCGGGAACAATGAATGCTGACGTGGAATGAGACAGGGCCGGTACAGTAGGCACAATGCGTGAGGGAATGAAAGACTGAGGCATAACCCTACAACACAAACTACAATGCACAAGAGGATTACACACCATCTGGACTGAGCCGAGGCACAATGGAGGGAGACTTTAAAGCCATACATCACTTAAGTCGAATGTTTTCTGCTGTTTTGGCTTTCCATTTTGAAAACTGTACGGTCTTCTCTTCTTCTGTACTCCGTGTCAGCGCTTAAATAGCGATCGTACAGTTCAGACTGTACGTACGGACTATTTTACAAAGTTATACGAGAGATATCGTAGGTTCCTCTTGGATGTGATGTTTGTGGCTCCTAATGTGGATTTAAATAATGTAGTGTTACTCCTACAAACAAGGCTGAAGTCTGAAGCTCTGCTAGAGGCTGAAATGCTCCCCACATCCTCACCATAATACAATTTTACTGTTCGTGGAGCAGCACAAGTTAACAGGAAAACACTGGCTGCATCTCTTGGGGTGCAGGAATGCCGTGAGCTACATGGGAAATTTTGCAAAGTTGACACTTTAGCTCATTTTCCACTGTCAGTACCGGCTTGGTTTGAGCGGTTCGGAGCAGGAAGCGACCATATTTAGACGAGCTGGGGGAGGAGCAAGCGGTGGCTCTGACTGATCTGATTGATAACCCGACGACTCTACGTCCCGCCCACCGATAGCAGTAAACTCCTATTTAACCTGACTGCACCACAGGCCTGTCAATCAAACAGACACGCCCCCAAAACCAGGTCTTCTTGAATCTTCTTTTCTAATGAATGAGGGATTATTTTCAGATGGACCTCCAGAAAACTAAGAAGAAGGAGTGACTTTAACTAACAACACCGAGATAACTGATGGACACATTTGATTCACTTTGGATTTGATGAGAGAAGTTGAATGGGAGTCTATGGAGCCGGAGGCTTTTTGGAGCCGACCTCTAGTGGCACTCGCTGGTATTGCAGCTGAAGACACTTCTGCAACCGTTTCATTTTTCAGACCTTGAAGCTACGAACACTTTTATAAACAGTTTGTGGTCAATATTTAGATATTTTGATGTTTTTAATTTGATGTTTCAGGTTTTTTTTTTACATGACAGCACATGCCTCTTAGTATTCAGTGTTTGGTCATCGTGATAATATTTCAACCAAAGAGACATCAGACTAATAACTGACATTATTTATGATATCACTGAAACGACTGCGCTATATTTATAATCTTGTCTTCAATAATATCTGCTGTAGACGTTAAAATTTCCTCTAGAACTTGGGGGGGCTTCACGATGACGTTGCGTCACGTTTTATTCCCTAAAATTTAAAGAGTTCAGGTCAACAAAGACAACAACGTCACAGGTTTACTCAACACGGGATGCAGGACGTCACATCCATCCTCTTCTTTAAGCAGCCCGCTGCAACGTTTGACCTTCGAACAGTAAAACTCCTGTTTAACAGCTCTATCTGCGTGACTCTCCAGTCAACGAGCACTACACCGCTTTCATGGAAGCTAATTGCACTTCTAACTGCTGTACTTTCAGCGCTTGCTTTTACGCAACCCTGCAGGCTCCATGTAAAACAGGCTCTTTAAACGCTGAAGAATTGTAATTTGTTTTAAACCTCATGTGGAAACTTCCTTGTCTCTCCATGAGATGTGTCGGGGTGTATATATCCTGTAGAAATGATCTGCAGATCTTTTTTGTTGTTTTTTTTGCACTTCTCAGCAGAGAAAATGAGTCCTGAGGAGACCTGTGCCACTCAGAAATCCAATAAAGCCAAAAGAAGTCTGACAGGATGTTGGAGTGTCGGGACGCTGAAGAAGGATCACCGCGCAGATCAGTGGGAGAGCCGCGCTTCACTTCTGTCAGAGTTATGAAGAAAAATCCCCCCGATGACAACTTGGGGGTTTTATCAAGGTGATGTTGAGCTGACAAGAGCCCTGCTTCCAACCAGCTCTCAACTCCCCATACTTCATCACTGACATCTTCCTCTGGCCACACGGGCGGGCGAGCGAGCGAGTGAGCCAAATATGAGATGAAGGAGAGAGAGAGAGAGAGAGAGAGAGAGAGAGAGAGAGAGAGGAGTGACTGTCATGAAGCCTCCATAATTCATCTTCTGCCACAGCTTTCTCATCATCCTCACAGGCTGTCAGGAATCAGGAACATCTGCAAAGTCCCAGGGCCAAAAACTTCAAACATTAACCCTTCAGACCGCCGGCATCACCACCATAAAACGGTTTATTCGCCTCACGAGTGAACAAGAGTTCCTCATTTATACGTATTTGTACTGCAGCTATGAACAAGTTAAACACTCAGCTGCATTTTTTGTTTCCATGTGATCGTTAAAGTATTAATTTGTCAGCTGTTGATTATATTCTGTTGCATTCGCTGACTGTAACACGACAGAAACAAGGCTGAGCCTTGTTTCAGCTGCGTGGCGTTTACACTCGTGTACAAAATGCTGCGTTCAAATGAAACGCGTGAGCTCCACTAAGTCGTAAAAATGCTGTTGGTAACGACAACGTGGAGGGTGTCTAGAAGCGTCGGGAAGATCAACATTTTCCTCAGACATTCGGCTGTTACCTAAGTTATGAAGACAAACTCGACTCGACTAAAATTACAACATCCAAATAAACATGAACTCTGATCTTTCTGTAAACACGTCACAACCTCGTGAACTGGAAGCTTCACAGAAAACATCGTGAATACCACGTTCATTCGGACTCTTCTCGTGTACGCGATAAATACGACAACATTTGAACGCAGCATTAGACAGTTAAAAAGCAGCAGATTATCTCGGAGGTACGTGAAGTTCAATCCTGCGTTTCAGTTCAGTCTCGTGCTCCTCAAACGTACTTTTGTTTTTATGGAAAGTCGTTTCCGTCGTGTTGTTCAATAATTAGCATCTGAGTGTTGAAAAACTGACAATTTCAAGACTGTGATGGATGTAAAATGTTATTTAGTGAGCAAAGATTTGCTGATATGCTCGGATCATCTGCAACAACAAAAGTTGACAAAGATTTCGAGGTCATGAAAGTAAAATCATTGATCCTGTGAACAAATTTAAAACATCGTAGTTCTTCACTGTCACACAAAAAGCAAATAGACGTGAGAAATTAATGCACACAGCTTCTCAGCAGAGTTTCAGATCAGATCGGGTGTTTGCCAGCTTTAAAATGAAGGTGAATGCAGCTGAAATGTCGGTAAAAGTTCAAATTCCAAGCAGGAAAAGGTGCTTGAACAATGATGGATGTCTGCAATGGATAACCTGACTGAAGGAGACCGTCTGCCTTCATTATCTCTTCAGTTTCACTCATTTAGAGATTCTGTTTATGATCTCAGCGATGAACTGATCAATCAACCCCAAAAATCATTTCAAATCTTCTCACTATTACAATTATTCATATTTATGCATGTGAGAATTACTATGGAGGAGGACTCATGAACAACGAGATGACTCGGGGGAAACAGAAGAAGCTGTGCGGTCGGAGGTTGTCGAACAAACAAACAGGCTGGAGGTGGAGGTTGAATGATGACATGCATGCACTGGTAGCATCCCATAATATTCCTGTGTCACTCATGGTAATATTAATGGAACAATTTCACCCTGTAAATGTTCCAAGAATTAATAATCAGCCAGAAAAGTTTGCAAACAAGTGTTTTTCAGTTTGTGTCAAACAGCCATGTTTGTTGCTTTTTTGGTTAATATTTATTTAATTTCCCAGAATGCAAATTTTACACCGTGAAAAAAAAGGTTTTAAATAAAATGTGTGAGTATTAAAATATGTAAATACCGCATTACTATCTACTTTTGAAGCTGTGTTCTTTATTTAAACCGAAACCCCATTTTTAGTTGCATTTCATTCAGATATAATGCAGATTGTTGGAATCTCTGGCCGACATTTCCGACAATATTTAAAACTGGTAATAAAGTTAACAGCTCAACATGTTTTCAGGGTTTGATCCGATCCACCAGGAGCTTCTCCAGGCAGCGCTGCTTCCTACCACTAATGGAAGTTCAAGACACTGAAATATTTTGCTGCTTTAAACTCGTTTTTTTTTTTTCACACTTGAGCTCCTTTTAAAATTCAAAGACACAAAATAAAGAAAAATAACATCTTCATCTGATCTCAGATACGTTATTTGAGGCTTTTCGCTTCTTGTTTTTATGTGAAATTAATGCGAGGTCAGTCAAATCAACTGTTTCTGTCATTCGGCTGCAGATTTCGGCCTCTGAATTATTAAACTTCAACTCAAACATGAATAAAATCAGTAAAAATAATAAAAAACTCAAGAAAAGCAGAGACGCTACGCTAAAACTGAACTTAGTTTAGTTTGAAAACACGTCCAAACAAAAATGCCTCAAACTTGGACTGTTTTTGGAAACATGCCTGTATTTATTTGATATAAATAAAATATATTTAATATTTACATTTCAGGGTGAATTTCTCCTTTAAATCAGACCGCAGGATGCTAGCAGGATGCGAGGTGACAATCAAAGACATAAACGGAGGTGTTCATACTCATGTCGGGCCGGTGTGGTGGAGTCTGTGCTCGGGGCTTTGGGGCCGTCCTGGGTCGGGCCGTCTACCTGTGTGTCCTGACTCTGGCTGCTGTCGGGGGCTTTGACCGAGTCGCTCTGGCCCCGTGGCCCCCGAGCGTTAGCGCAGGGAGGGCCGACTGGCTCTGACGCAGGGGGGGTCGGGTCGGACGAGAGGGCGGCTCTAGGGGTGTCGCTGAGGTCGACCAGGGGCCCGACGTCGGGCTGGGGGTTAGCTTTGAGAGAACCGGGGGGGTCTGCGGGGCTGGTTTTGGGGGAGGACTCGGCGGGGGCCGGTTTACTGGGACTGCAGGCGGTTAGTGTGGTGCTCTCGCTAGCAGGACTGCTCTGCGCCGTGCTAAAGCTCTCAGTGAGCGAGTTAGCGGTCGCAGTGGGGAGCTTTACCACCATGGAGGGGGTGTCTGCAGCGGCCGGCCTGTTCGGTGGGGGAGGACGGGGAAGGGAGGAGGAGGAGGGTAGGAGGAGGAGGAGGAGGGGAGGAAGAGGAGGAGGAGGAGGGGAGGAAGAGGAGGGGAGGAAACATACAGCCAGAAAAAGTGAGGAATAAAACTTTAAAAAAAAAACACAAAACCATAAAGGACAGCAAGAGAAATAAAGGGGTCAAAGGTCGAGGCATAAACCAGGCAGAGTCAGTGCTATTGGGAAATGTAAAGTCTGCACAGTCAAAAGGTTAGAAACTAAATATTTGTGGAGGGGAAACATGAAAATATACCAACAAGAAACTACAGGGGACTGTGACGCTAATGTGTTTTACACTATAAAGAAGAGAGTCAGTGGAAGACGGCGTTTGTTCTTCGTCTCCTCACTTTGGATTCGATCTGATGAACGCAGGTTTCTATAAACCGTAGGGTCACGATCAGGTTAAAGATCCACACAAATGTAGAGAAGTAATTGTAAAACCTCTCAAATTAAACCAGATACAATTTTTTTCACTTATATTATGCAGCGTTTTAAACTTATTTCCAGCAGAAAAATCTGAGTTTTGGTTGTTTTTCTAAACGATCTCTACAAATAGAAAAACATCTATTTTGTTAATATTCCTAAAATGGTTTTCACAACACTGTCGGATTATTATTCCCTAATTAGTTTGGTGTAGAAAAAGGATCTTTAAAAACATTGTAAAAATGTTTCGTGGTAACATTTCTTAAAATGCTTTTAAAGAATGTTACTTTACGTTTAGGAAGAAAATCCTGAGAACAACAACAACAACAACAAAAAAACGTATTAAGTTGTTTGAAACTCAGTTTTTGTAAAAACAACCATCAGCTTTAACTTCGATGTCCTGAGTCAGGGATGCTTGAACCTTTTCCCAACATACAGTTTGCAAATTGTGGAACAGCAATCAAAATAAATTCAAATTTACAAGGTTCTCACTGGAAATCATCATTTTGTATTCAAAGCTCTTTAAATCTACATTTTCCTGCATGTTTGCTTTCCTAACACATCTTTACTGAAGTGTTTTCCGCTTGTCGATGACCAGAAAGAGGATAAAACCACTCAGGCAATACGGGAAATGCCTGCAATAACGTAATATATATATATATAAAAAGACTATATGGAAAATATCATATTTTCATAAAAGGCAACTCAAATTTGAACACGCAAACTAAATTCCCTGACCTGTGGGAACCCTGAAATTAAGATGGCCCACATCCTGGTTCAGTGATCCAGACTTCCTGAATGTTGACCTATGGATATCTTTTGCAGAGATTAACCTCTCCAACCAGATACTGAGCAGATAAATCTGGACCACCACCCTGAAAGCTTCTGTACTCACTCAGGTTCTGTCAGCGGCGTGGTCTCGTTGGGCTCGGTGGGACCCGTCCCTTCCTGGTTTGGGGTGTTTTCTTCCTCCGTCCTCACCTCAACAATCGGCTCCTTAGACTCGTCTTTCCTGAAGGAAACCGACAGTTGGAGAATGTAAAACTAATGGGTTTAAATAAAAGGACAAACACATGCAAACCGCCTTTAAACTGTCAAACACTCTCTCTACTTCCAGCGAGTGCTCGTCCTCCAGCTGCAGATCTGATTCGTTCCCCCGGGCCTTCGGGCTCGGCTCTTATCCTCTCACTGCTCTCTGATTGTGTTCAGCTTTCAAGTGTTCGCTCGCTGTGTGCGACACGTTTAGATCTCAGGTTCAAAACATCTCCGTACGTCTCTGCAGCGCTGTACGTGTCACATGTCGCTTTCAATGAATCTGTTTATTTATTTGTGTTTATTCACAGCAGATATGATGAGACAGTCCAATATAAAGAACAGATTACTGTTCACACAAAGGCAAACATGAAATAACTGCTTTATAATATGATCAGATGTTTATGAGGATAATCTGTTGTCAATATTATATGACTGCCAATAGTTGTCTCTCGAGAAATAAATAAATCCTGTTAAGCTGGAAGATCTTCTTGTTGGTCCTCCAGAAAACTAATAAGAAGGAGTGACTTTAGCCAACAACACCGAGATAACTGATGGACACATTTTATTCACTTTGGATTTGATGAGAGAAGTTGAATGGGAGTCTATGGAGCCGGAGGCTTTTTGGAGCCGACCTCTAGTGGCACTCGCTGGTATTGCAGCTTCTGCACCGGCCTCCTTTTCCAGAACCGGAAGCTACGAACACTTGTACAGTATATTGAGTCTGTGGTTACTACGAGTAAATATTCCCACGTTAATCCATTCAGCTTTTAAAAAAGAACAACACAAACAACACTTACGTGAACGCTGCCTTGCCCTCCTCGATGTCCTTGCTCTTGGCGCCCGGGCCGGCCTTCCCGCAGAAGTTCACGGCGATGCACATGAGGAGCCCGCACTTGTTGAGGAAGTAGCAGGTGACGTCGATGCCCACCAGCAGCAGGAAGAAGACCACGATGAGGATGCCGACGATGGCTCCGGTGCCGAGGCCCGAACCGGCGATGGTGGCGTCTGCAGGGAAGGGGGGAGGGGGTGCGAGGACAGGGAGAGGGGATACGCAAGCGAAAACAGGCAGAAGAGGAAGGAGAGGGGTTTAATGTGGAGGAGAGGGGGAGAGGAAGAAAGTTAGAAAAGAGAGAGGGAGAGGGAGACGATGAGGAAGGCAGTCAGAGCTCGGCAAAGCTCGAGCGCGTCGTCGAGTGAATCTCTGCAACTTTACTCTGAAACATCCCGACGGCCGACACACTCGAGGCGTTCAATGTCACACACGAGCACAATCACAGACGTTTCCAACACACACACAGTCGTTATGAAGGCGATAAACTGGATCTGGAGCTCTACAGAGCATCACTTTCTTGAAGCTCCTATTGCACTTTCATAACAGGCCAGAATATTACACGTGACATCGAGAAAGGAAATCTTTAAAGCATACATGTCTACCATCTACTGAGGAAGCAGCACAGCACAGGGAAACAATCATCACAGCAGACTTTTATTTTGAAGGTAATACTAAGAATGTGGGTGAAAGGTCAGCTCTTCACTTACCACTCTTATCGTACGCTACAAAAAGAGTTACCAAACAAACAGCTTTCTACGTTGTTTTTTATTTTTTTTATCGGCTCCTAAAGAAAAACTTTCTGAGGAAACGTAAAGGTTAAAAAAAAAAAAAAAAAAGGTTATCTCAGCAGCTGTTTATCTCAACACATGCAAAAGTACAGGTTATTCTCCCACAGATGAATTAACAAATGCACATGCAGTTCATAAACGGGATGGAGTAAACAGGATTTGGAGGTCAAGGCAGCTCAGGCTTCTGCAGCTTTGCATTTAAAGGAACTTTCTGAGCCGTCATCGTTCATTTTTGGCGTTTCGACGACATTTCTGCAAAAACCCAGACTAAATAAATGGGGGCCAGATTTCCGTCTTTGCATGCAGCCTGCAGGCACATTTAACAAAATGGTTCTTTCAGGGAATAAAAAAATAAAATAAAATAAAAAAAACATCCATCCATGCTCTGTTTCAGTGACATCAGTCAGTGCATCCCGATCTTTAACAAATTAAGCAAACATTTCTTTAAAATATGACTCTTCCAAATGTTACACACACAGTTGCGTGGACACACCACTGTCCAGGAAACTGCAGAGCAATTAGCTGCACGATGTTTCCATTTACGTTTGGAAGAATCACATGAAACTGTCTGAAAACATTCGGAGGCAGGGCTCGCAGGGTTTTGATTTTACAGGGACAGAGCAGGAGCTACTTACCACCACAGGACGAACAGGAGGAATTATAAATATCAATGACAGTTTTACATCAGTAGAAGCATCTCATATGTCATCTCTCTTCATTGTCTGTAATTTAGACACCCAACACTGATTGATTTTTCTCTCGTTGCCACTTTACAGGAGGAAGTAGCTCATTTCCCGGGCAGTGCATCTCCTCACGGTCTCGTTAACACTTCGAGTTTTATTGCAGAAAACGACCACGTTTCTTTTCGCAGGGTGAATCAGACCGAGCGGATTTGTTAGCGGACGGTTTGCATGAAGCTGAACCTTCCTCATTTTATTGTGTCTTTGGGGGACGAAACGCTTTTCAAAGTGGCCGCCTCGATGTTTACAGTCTGCAGCATACGGTCAAAACTCGAACGTAAATAAATGGCATTGAAATGGTCGTAAGTGATGTTCATTGCGTTTTCGTGGTTATCATCAGATATACACGATGTTCCTGCAGCACAACCGACTTTGAACGAAACTATCGTCGACAAACATCAAGATTTAAGTGTCAGTTCCACTAAATTTATGTGTAATAATGTCTAAAGCTGTCAATTTGCAAAGCTGATTAATCATATGTGGAATAAATCATCACAGAAAAGGAAAATGTGCCAGTTTTTTGTGTGTGCAATTGTTGCATGTACAGCAGTTGTAATATCCCACTTAATCCAGTTAGTGACTGTGACCATGCACTAATGTATAATAGTATAATAAGAGACATGTTTTTTTAATTAAATATAATTTGGGGCAACAAGCTAACCTGTAAAAAAAACATTTGACTTGTTCACGAGTTCAGAGATGCATGTTGTCTCTCCGTGTTTTCATTATCCTGTAAATCCACGGACACGTCTAAGCACTGACTTCTATTATTTACATACTGCAGTGACTTTACGTGACATATTTACCATCAACACGTAAACATTGCAGACTTTGCGGGTTTACAAGCGCCGTCTGAACGCACTGTTAAACAAGTGAGTGATGTTGGTCCGTTTTCTAAACATATATTCAGTCTTCAAATGCAGACTGTAACAGAATAAAGTCATCTTTAGGGTTCCTGGAGATGTTAAAATAAAATGTATTTACTGTAAAATCACATCTAAATTTCCTCTGATGGCTGTGATCAGACAACAGGCCGGTGCTGCAGCTCCATGTGCTGATCGGTGACTTCACTGTTACAAACAACACTTGTGTTTTTTTCCTGCTCAGAACATTTGCATTTTAACAGGCACAATAAATCAAGTGGCGTGTATTCACTGCCAAAGAGGCGGTGGGGGGTTCTTATTGAGCGTGTCGGGATGGACTGCACAATCATTTCTCTTTTACAGGCTCGTCAGGTACAGTCCTGAGCCGCTTCCCCAGAGCAGCGCTGATAACACGCCGCCTGTGATGAACCCTTAATTTCACTGAAAACCACACATTCCTGAGAAATCAATAAGCGCTCAACTGTCCAGCATCGATGCTCCGTAGAGCTGTGTGCTCGTGCACTGAAGGAAAAGCTTTATATCAGGAGGTCATTTCCATATTATTATTGTAACAGCACTGGAGGATGCATTCACAGAGTGGATACTGATTCTTATAAGCAACATCAAACACTGACTACTGGTGTCGCCGTGGTTACAAACTAAGGTTGGAAAGCATGTTTTAAACATGCAGAAATATGTTGTAATTCTAAAAACATCCTGCAGGACAACCCCGTTGACCTCACGTGGCTGGAAAAAGTTCCCTCCATGTTTGTCTCCTCCATCAGAGGCTGCCACTGTGTGGCGCTGCACCACCATTAAAACAACATCAGCTGCACACTCTGTCTTCTTTTTCAAGTGACAAGGCTCCCTCTCTGACTGATTAAGATCTCTGGAGACTTTTCAAGCAGGAAGGTGTGTGTGTGTG
Source organism: Brachyistius frenatus (assembly GCF_029030835.1). Lineage (NCBI taxonomy): Eukaryota > Metazoa > Chordata > Actinopteri > Embiotocidae > Brachyistius > Brachyistius frenatus. Next base: position 1,072,601 of record NW_027210683.1, read on the forward strand.
TGTGTGTGTGTGTGTGTGTGTGTGTGTGTGTGTGTGTGTGTGTGTGTGTGTGAGAGAGAAAGGCTCGATGGGACTTCAAGCATTTAAATGATGATTGACTTAGTGGTGTAGCAGCGAGTGCTTCAGGCTGATGTGCATATTGGTTTTAAAAAAAACATGCAGTAGAAAATATACTGTAAAGTGAGGGGAGAAATCATTAAGAGGAAAAAGTTGAAATCTTAACGTGTCTAATTCAAAGCCCAGAGATGATCTTGAGATGATTACTGAGGAGGTTTCACACTGTTTCATGAAATAAACAGCGTGTGTTTAAGTTGTGAAAAAATGACAAATTAAGATGATGAAAGACAAAACGTAGGAACATTTCTACATGACAGACTAAATACACATCTGCGTATTTGATTTGAGCTTCTATTGGTTTAAACATCTCATGATGTTTGTCAGCTGACAGAAAGAAGAAACGTTCGAGGCAGGAGGAGATACGACGATATGTCTCCGGCAGCTCTTCCTGTCGTCGGCACGCACAGAGCACAAATATTCTCGCTTCTTTATATGCAACGCGAGTGTGATGCAGACGTTTAGATGAAGATCCTGATTAGCAGAAATGAAAATCTCTCTGCACTGATCAGGGCTATCATCACTCAGTAGGCACTGATGAACAACAGGAGGGACGGACTGACAGAGAAGACCTCGAGGGTGTCATGAGCTCTTATTATCCCGATGACAGAAGTTTGTTGAGATTAAACAGCGGCGCCGGGGATAATAAACTGACTTCAGGAAGTCCAGGAGGCCGTGACGGAAAAATAAAACTACCAAAAGGAAAGTACCTTGAAAAAAACGACGTAATATCTACAGATATTTGCCTACAGATCTTCTCCTGTCTGTCTGCAGAAGCCAGGCATTAAATGTAAGTGTTATTCTAGCTGCAGGCGCCTGAGGTCGAATCAAGCCAGTTTGATGATGCTTCTCCATCCTGAGGCACATTCAGAGAACCTCTCGAAAAACATTCACCTCCACAGGCTCCATCAAAGGTTAAAAATTAGACGGGCAAAAAACAACTGCTTATTTGGAGCTGAAGTGCTCTTCGCTGCACACCGACACTCCTCCGAATAAACCCTCGTGAGTGGCTGGTTTTTTTGGTAAATGGGAAGTCAGGTACACGGTGATATTAAACCCTCACTCGGTAAGAGAGCAAAAATAAATACAAAATATTTGCTGTATTTCAACACCGTGTCGAAAAAGTGGGTTACTCTCACGTGTGGACACAGCAAACACCAACCCATCTGCACCGCATCATTTGGAGAGCCATTAACAGCATCAGATTATTTTTTTTGGTGGGGTGGGGGTGAGGGGATGAGGGGGAGGGGGGGGTCGTACCACTGGAATTTGTTGCTTTAAAGCGGTTCGGTCTGTAAAGGGAAAACCTCGGTCGGCAGCCTCGACGATGTTCTCCAGAAAAAAACAATCACCATTCACATCTGTGTGATTACTGAAAATGTATCAATGCTTTATTAATTCTCTCACATTGAAATGTTGTTGATCGTGGCTGTAGCTGATTCTGATCTCGTTATCGAAGCATCTCGTGACTCTGCAGCGGTTTTTACAAGCTGCAGAGCAAAAGTCTGAACAAATGCAAACTGTATAGAGGAGCTTCAGTCTGGTAGCCATGTTTAAAATCTCCAACTCTGGGTTATAAGTGTTAAAGAAGAACTTTTAAAATGTCCTAAAGGTGGTGCTCCACTTCCTCAACTACAAGATTGTCGTCCCACGAAACTAAATGGCAACACTTTACAGTCAGGGTACATTCATGATCATGAATTCATGCATCAGTACCTCCTGAAATCATCATTCATGATCTCATGCATGAATTAAAGCATCGACTAAAGGTGAGTGCATCATCAGTGATTGTGGTTTATTCAGGTGTGTCTATTTCCCTGCAGGTTACTATGAATAAGACATAATACATAATAACTTGGACAGCATAATAACTGAAAAACATTTGTTCCCATATTCATTGTTCTCACATGTTCCAGCACGTCCTGCAGTTTTAACCACATCGGACAGTAAAGATCAAAACGTTCACCACTTCACACACACGATGAACTCATGAGGAACTGATGCCGACTTAGTGATGATGTCATCATGCGCTCTGTGCTGCAGAATTCATCCTGATCATGTTTATTAATAAATCATAATCATTGATGATACACTCATGCTTTGATCCATGTGTTGTTCATGCATGAGATCATTTTTGAACTCTGATGATTTCACAGCGTATTAATGCATGAAGTCGCGATAATTCATTCACCCCTAAGTGAAGTTTTACTGAAAGCTAGATAGACAGTCACTTGTCGTTTAAGAATAAATGCCTTAGACGACACGTTTATGTTTTACAGTGAGGAAGTCATTTTTTTTTACTCTGAATCTTGAATATTTTGGCATCAGATCTCAAAATGCCAATAAAGATCCTTCTCAAAATGTCACTGAAAATCAGTGTTGTTTGGCCAGTTATGACAGCAGATCAGAAAACTCACATGGGCTGTTTTGGAGGGCAATAATAAAAGTATTTGTATTTTTTTAAATTTTGGAATAATACAATTTTTGTGCTATTTTTGACAGAACACTAAAAAAAAAAAAAAATCTTGCTTTACTACTTTTTATTAGGAATTTAGTTGCCTGCTGCATGTCACATTATATTCTAATGTTTATCTAACAGTTGCATATAAAATCCGTGCATCTCGTTGTGCTGTAAAGCTGCAAAGCCTCCATACTTTATACAGTTTACCATTTGCTCCTTTTTTGTTTTGTTCAAAATGCAAACTTCCTCTCCTTCAGTTTGGCTACAGCCAAGCCTCTAATCTTCTGGGTTTAACAGTCATGTGTGGTGTGATGAAACACTGAATGCAGAATACAGACATTTTGTTAAAGCTCCAGAGGAATAACAAAAAATAAAAATCAGCTTCACAATCAGCTTCCCGCCACCGTTGAGCCACATATCTTAGTGAGTTTAGTCGCTAAAGCCTCAGAGCCGTTATGTTCATGAAAGAAAAAGAAACACAATTTATTTCAACCCTACAATGGTTACATGGAAACACACTGATATGCACTTACAAAAATGTCTCAGAGAATAAAATAATTTCACATTATTGAAAATGAAATCTTTTTTGTTTTGTTTTTGTTTTTTGTGTTTGACAGCTGCTGCGTTCGCTTTTTTTCTGACATTTCTCTGCTTTCAGGTAAAAAGAGAAACATGGATCGTCAAAATAACAGCCGAGCTCGAGTGTTTCTTGAATATCAGTTTGAAAAGAGTATGTACACTTTGTCACAAAACATGATTAGTTTGTCTGCACGACCTCCTGCCCTCTCCCGACGACGACGTGAGCAAAGAATATGTCGAAAAGTAAAGAAAAAAAACAACAACAATACTCTGACCAGAACCGATATCAAATCTCTCTCCCTCACTTTTTACATTTCAAGCTTGTATCCAAAAAACAGAAATTAGGCACGGCATTTGCACTCGTCTCCTGTTTTTAACACATTCATAATGCTTGACCAGGGAGCGTCGAAGCAGCTGCATAGCACATTCATGAATACTGGATCATGCCTGGTGTCTGCTCTCATGCAGTGTTCATGCTTTTTACGTCATTTTGTGACATCACAGTGGAATGATGTGTCTGTTTTTAATAGGCAGTACAGTCCAAAATAAAAAGGTCTGGTTAAAACACTGTAGAGCAGGGTAACGGTTATTATAATCCCTCTTCAGATCACATTAAGGCATTATGAATGTGTTACTAATCAAATCTAAAACAAAGCTACAATACTTTGTCTAAGCACCCAAAATCCAGCTTTGACCCCAAAAAAAACTCCAAAGTTTTTCACCCTTTTCTGAATCTAGTCATAAACAACATGAAAACAGATGAAAACGAAAAGAAATATCAACAGAATCTAAAATAAAACCGTGAGAATGATGCAAGTACCGAGCACCCTGTAATAACGTCATGAAACCAATGTCTCGACTCTTCATCTCTTTTTTTTCTTGTGTGTGGCTGCACAAGGGTCAAAAGGCATAGAAAGCAAAGGAGTCTGGGCGCCGCCGATTTTTTTTTTTTTTTTTTTTTTTTTTAAAGCCTCAGACTTTTCCTCTTTCTCCTCGAATGAAATCAGTTTATGAGAGCCAGAGCGCAGCCAGCGTGGACAGCAGGACGGCCGCCAGACTGCATGTCACGCTTTGGCAACCGAGGGTGGCTGTGGTTATCCACCAACATCCACCAAGCGGGGTTTTTTTGTTTTTTGTTTTTTTGGAGTGATAATCAAAGTGTGACAAGAAAAATAACATAATAATAATAATAGAAAAAGAAACACAAACAGAGAAAGAAATTTGTGTGTATGGCAAATGTCATGGTCCATAGGTGCCCAAGAAGATCACACATGAAGACAGGAAGAGGACACGGAGAAAAGGGAAGCAGGAGAGATAAGAGGGGAAACAAGAAGGGAGAGAGATAGAAAAATAGGTCAGAAATACAGATACACAAGTCTGAAAGGTTATTAGAGGCTGAACTGAGGAGTAAAAAAACAAAAAACAAAAAAGGAAGTTAAGGGGATCGAACTAAAAAAAAAAAGAAAAGTCGTAGCGTGTTAGTAAGCATGGCGGATGACACGTGGTTGATGGCAGGCAATGGGGGGGGGGGGGGGTCAGTCACACAGATGGAGGAGGTGGGCGGGTGACATCGATAAGGAAGACGCTTCAAACACGCTGCAGTCGAGGCTTCAACACAGAGAGGGTTTTTTTTTTTCAAGGGTTCAGATCAGTTCAGGATACGACGACGTGGATGCAGGAAAACATCCACAAGAGTCATTCATGATGGCCAGAGGTGTAACGTCAGGTAAAGGAAAGTGTTGCATAAACACCCCCACAAAGCGTCTTGGATGCCCGTTAGGAGATTATCGGAGGAACGATAGACGCTGCAGGGCCTCGACATTTTGTTCGGTGCGTCAGTGAATGTCGATATAGCGACTGACTAAAAGAAAATCCAATTTCCAATCATCAGCTGCCTTCTGGATTAATGATGCCGGATCCGTTTACTCCGGTTGCATCAGCGACTGTTCATGAATTTGGTGCATTTCGAGTGATTTCGCAACTTTGCAGATACAATCATTAGAAGTGTTTCAATTTGCTGATCAAACTGATCCGAGCAGCACTTCAAGTTTCCGTTAAAACATGTTTGATGCTGCAATTTAGTGAAATATATACAACCTCGTTTCCAGAAAAGTTGGGACGCTGTGTAAAATGTAAATCAAAACAGAATGAGATGATTTGCGAATCATGTTAACTTATTTAATTGCAAATAGACCAAAGGCAACATATCAAATGTTATTGTTTTATGAAAAATATTTGCTTATTTTGAATGTAATGTCAGCAAAACATTGGGACAGGGTGACGTTCACCACTGAGCTGCATCACCTCTTCTTTTAACAACACTCTGTAAACGTTTGGGAAATGAGAAGACCAGCTTCTGGAGTTTTGAAAATGAAATGTTGTCCAACTCTTGCCTAATAGAGGATTTCAGCTGCTCAACAAGATGCAGCGATTTTAATAAGTGTTCCTGAGCCCATGCAGTGATTTCCACTCCAGAATAGTGTGTTTTTAATGCTTGTCCCTCGTGTTCAGGGATTTCTTCAGATTCTCTGAATCTTTTAATGATATTATGAACCGTAGAAGATTAAATCCACTAATTCTTTGTAGTTTTACAGTGAGGATCATTATTTTGCACTATTTCCGCCAGACTCTGCCTCTGGGATGCTCTTATGAACCTAACTGGTTGTCACATGTATCACCAGGTGTTTGTTTTTTTATGCTTTTCACAATCTTTTCATTCTTTTGCTGACCTTGTTCCAACTTTTTTGAGACGTGTTTCTGACATGAAGTTCAAACTAAACATGTTTTTCATAAAATAAACAACAAAAACCCATCTCTGTTTCAACATTTCACATGTTGTCTTTGGTCTATTTTCCATTAAATATGGGTTTCCATGATTTGCAAATCATTGCATTCTGTTTTTATTTACATTTTACACGGCGTCCCTCCTATGTTGGAAATGTGGTTGTGTAGTAGAAGATGATTCCAGAAGATTGAAAAAGGATTCACATATTGCAGCTCTGACAAAAGAGCCGTGATCAACGTGTCAAAAATAGAGGTGTTGTTAAACATGTGGCAGCTCTTTTTTTGGTTAAATACAAAGAAAAACATGATGTTTGTTGTCACGATTCTTCAGCTGCACAAACACTTAACATGTCTGCCGCTAAAAATACTTCACGCAGCTTTTCGGTGTGAACGTGCACACGAGTTGAAAGGAAAAAGGGGGCGGGGCAATGAACTGCTTCTTCAGCCACCATTACACCACTGGTCATGGCAGGGAGAACGGCCCATGCAAAAACCACACATCCAAAAACAGAAGCTGGTTATGAAGGTCAAGTGGGCGACATGGATGATCATGTTATAAAACTTAGAAGGAGTTAATAGATGTTTTTTGTTTACTCAACCTTAGCTGGGGAGATCTGGATGGATCCATATAAGTTTATTTTGACCAACGTTTTACAGGCATGAGCGCTTCGATGGCATCTTATCTCTCGACAGCTGGGCAGCATTTCACCCTCTCTCATTCTGAAGTAAATGCTCCCCAGCTGTACCTGCAGAAACTCCAGGAGCCAAATTAAATCAGTGCTTCCGACACGGCAGATTCAACAGATAATTTCTTCAAAGAAGAGAAAATTTAAAGCTGAGATGTTCTCAGAGATCCTTCATGCTGAAGTGCATCCAAATTACTGGCGTGAAAAGATTTTATATTTTGTTTACGTGTGTGACCGCTTTCTGTGTTTGAGTCTCAAAACAGAAAAATAAATCTAAACAGACTGAGGCTCAAACTCGCATCAGCGCTGCACGAAGCGAACGGAGTGTATTCAGCTCGTACGTGTTTACAAAGGAGCAGCTGTTTTGAGTGATCGTTACCGAAAACAGCTCCGAGACTGCGAGTGGAATAGAGGAATTAAATGCAGATGTTGCAGCTAAAAATAAATCTCAGCAATTTCCCACGAGCCTTGAAGTGAACGGGGAAAAAAAAAACAGCAGCTTGGAAGTAAGACTAAAAATATCCACCCCCCCCCCCAAAAAAATGAAATGAAAGTAATTAGGGGAATTAAAGGGGGGCTGACTCGGATGAAGCCCCTTCGAACTGTCTGGTAGATTTTCTAAGTGATCCAAACCTCCCACTGCTAGATGGCTGTTGCCCAGCAAGCGCATGAAAAAGAACATAACGGGTTTCTTCATGTGCCATGCACTGGCAGCGGTTGCGTTTTTAGGGTCTCCAGTAAAGAACACAACAAAATTAATCCAGTTGGAAGGTGGCACCATGCAAAGACTTTACGGGGCTGCATCCCCACCGAACTAGGCCACACACTGCACTATTCAGGTCAGCCAAGGATCCTGAACTGTGAGACCCACTAAACATGGCAGAGGAAGGGAAAGATAAGAAAGAATAATGAAAAAAATAACAGGAAATGTCAACAAAGATGAAGAGAAAGCAAAATAAAAAGAGATGAAGAGACGATAAGTAAAAAAAAAAAGACAGGAAAGTAAAATATGGAGTAAAAATGAAGTCATTAATTTTCTTTGTTGTTCCATTTAAAAGCTATCTATTACCTAGAATTTCTATTTTTGCCTAATTGTGAGCTGGAATTATATTATCTTAATGAATAATCACAGCTTTATGCATGCTATTCTTTCTTTAGGATATCTGTTTTGAAAAATACAATAATTCCTCTGTTCATTTAAGTAATTAACCTGTTTAATTTAAAACTCGACCACAGTGAATAAAAGAATGAGGATTTAGTGGCTATGTAAATATTGATAATTCTAAAAATGGGTTTTCTGCGGAGAAAAAAATGATGAAACTTCTGTCTTGGTGTTAAATCAAACAAGTCTGCCTACTTAATTTAACAGTAATTGCAAAGATAGAGTTGGTGCTCGTCTCCATTTTTCAAAATGTTAACAAACCCCATTTAATTTCTCAGCACCTACAATTTTTTTTACCGAGTTGTTGTCTCTTAGCCACAAATCCATTAGTTCTTATTGAAGATTTAAAATTAACACAAATAAACGGTTTGAATTCTACGGCTGGGCACCGAAGTTTTTAAATCATTTCAATTTTATTTACATAATTACATACATTATTTCAGGGCACTTAACACAGTAAAGTCCTACAACAGAACTTTACAACATTGTACAGAAGAACGTAACAATTGAACAATTCCCACGTGAGCGGCTACGAGGAAAAAACTCCCCTTTAACAGGAAGAAATATCCGACAGAAGGAAGTAAAAACTCCCCTTTAACAGGAAGAAATATCCGACGGAAGGAAGTAAAAACTCCCCTTTAACAGGAAGAAACCTCTGACACAGCCAGGCTCAGAGCCTGGAGGCCATCTGCCTCGACCGGTTGTTTTTTTTCTCACTGCTCTGAGGTTAGTTTTGAAATTAGAGGTTTTATTAGGTATTTGTTACACAGGAAAATGTGAGCAGTCGTCATTGGAAACTGTTTAGAAAAGAGCTTTCCAAAAAATATACCTAAACAAAAAGATTGGATGAATCTTTGTCAATTACTGTCTTTCATTGGCTAACTTCAACCAATCAGATGCCTGTAGGTCCAAACCACCGCTGGTTGGGACACAAACGCATTAGATGGATTCTAGCAGGAGATTTGCAAATCCTTGCAAAGTAACATTAGCATAATTTATATTGTTTATTTTTGTTTTTCTTGAACGCACCCACATGATGGAAACATATGGTACAAATCTGCAATGTTTCATTTAAAAAAATCGGTCCAATACTGGAAGAAATGTCCTTTTAGTTTCCTCTTAACATGTGCAACTCATCAGCACAGTTCTAATTATGGTGATTAAATTGGTGCAGTAAGATATAAATAACATGTTGAATATTTCCATCGCTAATAAATAGGGATTTATTCCTGCTCCATTTTCCCCCGTCATTTTTGTGTTTCTGACTTGCAGCACAGCAGTTAACTTGCTTCAAATCTAGTTTGTAATTTTGTTCCTTTATGTGCACTTGCCAGTTCAAAGGAAACACGGCTAATGCAACGAACACGTCTTTTGAGGAGGAAGAAAATGGCAGACAGGAGAGTGAAGGCGAGACAGGCGGGATGATATGGACAAAAAAAACCAAGAGAGAGATCGTTTTCCCAAGAAGATAAAAGGATAGTTGGTCGTGAAATAAGTTTCACCTGCCTGATAGCTCAGGTTTGGTGGAATGGGGAGGCAGCCCAGGTTTAAAAGAAGTGCTCTTCACACACAACACAACAACAGAGCAGAAGGCTGACCGTGACCACCTGAGTGGAGAAGTGTTTGGGAGTAAATGGAGGGAAGGCTGTGGGTCTGACTGATGTCTGTCTGGTTCTATCTGCAGCAGCAGAGCATCAAGGAGGAGAAAAACAGAGTCAGACTCTGCTCTCTTCATGTGGACTCGATGCTTCTTGTTGATGTTGTGCAGCTTTGCCTCTGGACATTTTGTGGAGTGAGCACAATATTTTTAAGATGCAAACAAGCTGCTCTGTGCAAGAGAAGAAAAAAACCCAACAACCACGGAGGCATGTATTTGTCCGAAAGGAAAGGATTGGAAGCAAGCTGAAGTGTGACATTAACAGGAGGAAGTAAGAGATTACAGTCTGGCGGTAAAATGAAAAACACACTTCAGATGAGCGACCTGGCTTCCAGTCGCTCCTGAATTTCTACTGACATCTAAGTTTGACTTTGAGGCACACATGCATTATCATCTATGTATGCTTTTTAGTCTGCAAACAACATCTTATATTTCTTTTAATTACTGCAAAGACACCCTGTGGCTATAAACTATTGTGGAGAATTTCTTGTTGAAATAACGCCTCACTGGCCACATTTCATCTATTTTAATTAGTGTCCAAGTGAAAATAATCGTTTCTGCTTTAGCTGAGTTCCTAGAACTTAAAATGAATCTTAACTTTTTTTTAAAAGGGACAGCTTCTGTAAATATAAACAATAGTTCAAGTCTTTATGTAAATCAAGCTCGAGCTCCCACTCTTAAGTCAAATGTTAAATTCCCAGATTTTTACTGACTTAAAAGCTGAAACTCAATTATAATGAACAGAAAAACAGGCTGCCGTTGTGCCGAGCAGACAAGAAAAAGCCACATCATTTAATCCCATAAATTTGTAAACTTTTCAGTACAAAACTTTTCACTGCTTAAACCTGCTGCACAAATATGATTTTCACACACAACGATGTCGGTGCAGCCGTCGAAACACACCGACACGAGTGCAAAAGTGTTGCAACGTGCAAAGATGTTTTCAAATGGGAACGATAAGAAGCTCGAGTCATTTTACATCTTTACATTTAGCTTTTCTGACATTTATTTTTAGCAGCCAGTCTTGAAATCTACATTTTCCTGCATGTTTACCTTCCTAAGCAACTTCAAAACAAGTCATCTCTTTACTGAAATGTTTGACACTTGTTGATGAACAGAAAGGGGATAAAAGCCACTCAGGAAATACGTGAAATAAAAAATACATGGAAAATATCCTATTTCAATAAATGGCAACTGAAATTTAAAAATGTTAACAAAATTCCCTGATTTTCCACAAATTGGTCCCAAAAAATGATAAAATTCCCGGACTTTCAATATCTGGAAAAGAGTTTTAAAAATGTCCTGATATTGCATGAAATTCCCTAAATTGTGGGAAACCTGCACATAAGATATCCAGCTCATATTTCTGTAATACAACCCTTTCAACACATCATATGCATTTTAAAGTTTGTGCTCACTCCACACAGTTCTTTGGGACTTTTGAAGCGGTCTCTCGTCATTTCAAGCCTGCTGTTTGAGCTCCAATATTCTGCGTAACTCAGCAAATAAGTATTTGATCCACGCCTCAGTGGAGATTGCATCATGCATTTCCACTTTGTTACCCGCTGTTGAAACGATAAAGACAATCCTTCTCTCCTCTCCTGCGCACGGCAGACAGAGACAGATGATTCACGTCAGACCCTGCAGCCGGCAAGCTCTGAATAAAGCGGCCAGTAAAAGTCAAGGATCCCAATAATAGAGCCTCGGTGGTCACGGTGGAGGCCCGCGTGCACTGTGGCCGGTGTGTGTGGATGCTCGGGGGAGGGGGGGAGGAGGGGGAGGATGAGGGGAGTAGTACCTGGGACGGTGGTGGGCTCTGTAGCTGTTCTGAAGGAGAAGATGCCAGGCTTGGATTTGCCCTGCTGGTTCTCTGCCACCACACGGACCTCGTACTCTGTATTCCAGTCCAGGCCGCTCAGCAGTATGTACTCGCTGCCGTGGGGGAGGCGGATCTCTGGTTTCCAGTCGGATACGTGCTTCTGAGGAAGGAATGCAGACGGGACAAACCTCAACCGAGTAACTCTCTGCAGACGCTCGGGAAAGGATCAGTCGAGAATTTTGAACAGTGGATTTTCTGGGGCTGTTCTTGTTGAAGATAAAAAAAAAAAAAAAAGCTCTTTTACAACCTAACAAAGTGCTCGGTTGTTGTGCTCACAGCATGTTTTTCAGTTTAGCTTGTTTCACAGGAGATTAACCTCCAAAAGAATCTGCAGCACCGTTTTAGCATTTGAAAAAAAGAAAAATAATCAGATGTACACAGCACTCGCCAATTATCATTTGGAAATGGTTCCAAAAGGCCTGATTCAGTTTCAATACAGTTAGAAATTGAGCTGCTAAAATCTGAATAATAGAAGCTTTTTTGGGGGGAAACCAAACCTAAATAAATCGGAGTTGTAGAAACATGAGACATCGTGCTAACAAGCACTTAACCTGCACATTAAAAATACAAGAGGGAGAGGAGTTTATGTTTGTCCTAAAAGTAGCACACTGACTGAAGCTGACTGATTTTAAACACCGAAACCAGTCTCAGTCCCCGGCAGTGGTCTGTGAGGCTCTGGTGTTGAAGTGTCCTCTGGTGGGAAGCCAGTCAGGGATCGTGGTCTATCTACACTCACCCTTTCTCCCCTGTGAAAACTGCTCATTACAAATTGGTAGAAGCCACTTGGGGAACATGACTGTATTTCAAAAGATAAACAATTTTTAGAGGTAAAATAAAAAGATGTCTAAAAAAAAAGTGTTTTATTTTGAAAGAGCCTTGCAGCTTACTCCTGCTTCTAGTTGGTTGGTAAACATTTACAAGCACTTTAGTACTTGCTTTTTTCTTTTTTCACAAAAAACATTGAAGAATTGGGGACAAAAAAACCCTGCAAAGTGGTACCCGGTTACCTCCTTGCCCAGCATACTCACAGCCTTGTATCTGACCAGGTAATGTTTAATGGGGGAACCGCCGTCGTCCTGCTTGATCCAGTTCACCTTGATAGAGTTGCCCCCGTTCTGGACCTTGCCCTCTAGTTTGGGGGCAGTGGGTTCCCCTACACAGGACAAACCGAGGGAGCACGATTAGTTCACGTAAACACCGGTTTAGTCCTCTTCAAACCTTCCTGTGTGCTCCTGACTTCGAGGTCAGCCGAGCTAAAAGTTGATCTGATTCCTGATTCAACTGTTGGAATTAATTGCCTTTACTTTTTTTTTTTTTTAAAGATGCTTTTCTTTGAACTGGTGAACGCTGCAATCAGAGGCCGGTGCCGATTTGGACGTGTCCCTAATGACGGCGTGAATGAAGCCGTCCCTTGTTGACCTAATGTCATACAGACGGTCTTTATCTAGCAGGTCCGAGCTGCAGCAGGGTTAGAGATTGAGTTACATTACACTTAGCTTGTGGTATAATTTCTAGAATTGATTCAGCCTCATCTTTGCTCAGTTTCTACTCTAAATCAAAGCAATCTACATGAAGCTTGATTGGTGTGTTTGTTTTCAAGGGATACTCCACCTAAGTGTATATTCATTTGTAAGAGAAGTAAAAAAAAAAATTCAAGCTTCTCTGTAAATGTCGATACCTTCGACGACTGGAATAGATTCAAACCAACAACTTCGTCCACAACCTTCAGCGTCTGACCTAATGCCCAATTATGTTTTTTATTTGTTCAGTGCTCGTTAGCGGTCTCGTGAATTATGACTCTTTTACGTAAGAGAAGTTGGAAATAGTGTGAAATTGTTTTAACACCACCATTCAAAACCTCTTAAGTACAAGGTTGGCGTCAATGAATGGGTCAGAAAGTGTCTGAGTTTGACACTAAAGACCGATGTTTGTTTCCTGTTTCCTCCTAGCAGTCAGCGGTAGTTTCCTTTAACCACGACCACAGCCTTTCCACTAACCTTAACAAAGTAGTTATTTAGCCCAAACCATGATCTCCCACTATCCTATGTCCAAGTAGGTTTTAGCCTTGTTCAGACTACAAGTCCAAATTTTGAGTTTTTGTCATATCCAGATTGATTTTTGAAAGTCTGGCCAATCAGCAGTGACGTCACCAAATGTTTTGTGAACGTTATGAATCCTCCACTTCAGATTCTGTCCGTCACCATCTTTGCTAGTTCGGAGCGGTTTGGAGCAGGAAGTGACCATATTTGGACGAGCTGGGGGAGGAGCCAGCGGTGGATGTGACTGATCTGATTGGAAACCTGACGATACTACGCGGAATGTAAAAACTAACATTAACTCACGTTTTAACTCAACAGTTAAAGAGAATTTCATATCTCATATTAAAGATAGACTTTAGGTGGAATATCCCAGATGGCAGCGTGGCTGCCTCCGAACCAGCAGCTCAGGTGTTGTTCTCCTTTAACCTCCTCATTATCTGCTCTGTCCTCCCGAGTAATGACTGCCGGGTCGCCGGATAATGAGCCTGTAGGTTCTGATTGGACATGTTACTCTATTACTTTTAATAACATTTACATAGTCTGGTGGGAGGGAAGGTCACTGTGTTTTGTGTGAGTGTGTCTGAGGCTCTCATGCCGCTGCGAGGACTGCGAGGGTGGAGACTAACAACCCAAACTCATCAATTATGTACGTATTGGTTACACATAGTTAGCCTTGTTATCCTGCTATTAAATCCACCACCTCATGATTTTACAGCCTTCGGCCTGCGCTAACAATCTGGTGCTTCCAGCTCCACAAGCAGGCAGCAGAAAAAAAAAGACTTGGAATATTTTATAATATCTGTGATTTGATGCAGAACTAAATCTAAGCCGAAAAAAATTAATAAAATTTCTCCAGTATTTAACATGTCAATCGTCAGTGTTAGTGGTTGTAAATATTGAAATTAATATGCATGAAGGCACTTTTTCTCGAAGTAAGTAAATCACTCGAGTGCACTGCCTGAAAACTGCATTCCACCCGACTGGAGTGAACATATGACAAGAGGCTGAAAAGTGAAATCAGACAGTGGTGGTTAGTAACAGCAGCAGGCAGGCACGCATCGGTACATTCAGCGTTGTTATCAACAAGCATCGTCGCGGGTTAGGTTGAATATTTGCTGAAACAGCTAAAACAGAGAAAGGAGTGGTTAGAACGAAAGAAAAGAGTCCTCCATGCAGGCTGGGAAGTTTCGGAGCAGCGCCCATGACCTCACACTAAACATGCATGTGGGTGGTTAGCCGAAGCTAATACAGCGTCCTCCCTCATCTTCCGGTATTCAGTGAGAGAAAAGTGGTCAGGAAAGAAAAAAAGTTATTGAAAACATGCAGAAATCATTTATAATTAAGAACTTTTGGGGTCATAGTTCCATGTGATGCTGAAAATCATTATGTAGGAGAAGTATCTGTACAGTTATTAATACTATTAACTGTGAAGAATGAATGCAACGCAAACCAATTACTATTATGATTGCAATGCAACGCACTGTCCAACTTTAAATGTTTTAAATTAATTTAGTAAAATGTAAATGCCACTGATATAATAATAACCCACGTGCAAAAGAGTTAAACAATTTAGAAAAAGAAATGTTAATTTGTGTGGAAGATAAAATAAAAAAACAAACAACCTCCTGCCCACCCAAAATAAATAGACAAATAAATCAAATAAAAGCTAATTTCCAAAGGATTTAGGTAAATCTAAGAAAAATACTAACAATAAATTTATCCTTCAGTTCAGTTTTACTCGAGTTTTTTTTTAAAGATTTCTGAGATTAATATCATAACCTAAGTATATTACTTAAACAAAAAAAAAAAGCTAAATGTTTCTTAGTACCTGCATTTTGCAAAGCAAAACCTCTTAAAATGTTACGTTTGTTTTGTGTTCTTGTATGAAATTGAACTCCCGAGGATTCGTGACATCGAAGACACAGATACATGCAGGCAGGACCCACATTTTGATTGGGGAAACAGCAGAAGAAGAAGAAGGAGGATGCAACGAGAACGAGGAGAGAAACTTGCATGCTGCAGAAATGCGATGGGATGCTGTGAGTCCAATCAGCGGGACGGCGGGAGCCGTGGGGATTGTTTGGAGGAAATAATAGGAAAACAGCGTTGTGGGCGACCAACAGGGCGTGCGATGCAGATTGCAGTCGGTGTCACTTTGTGAGCTTGTGTCTTGGGATGTTTAAAGAGAATTTATAATGCTGTGATACTAACACAACTGGGAGTGAGAATTTTGGCACAAATTAAAGCCAAAGTATTGAAAATAGAAAAAGAATACCAGGAAATCTAACAAAAAAAACAAAAAATGACAAGTATGTTTGGATTAAAATGAACTGTTAACACTTTGGTGGCTGATGTTGGTTATTCGACTAATCCAGACTAATGAGATGTAAATTATCGTATCAATCTCGTTCTTTCTTCGTAACCTTTGTTACAATGTGAGTTTTTCCAATAACTTAGATTTATGAATTAAAGTGAAACCTTTAATGCAGCCCTCATATGACTGGCGGCACTGTGGACCAGTACTATGGCCAAACGAGACATTAAGACCTTCATAATCTTATCTTCCAAGTGATATCAAAGTGAGACAACAAATGCAAAGGTAGATTTAAAAAGACAGACATATAGGCGCTGCATTATTTCAATTTCCGACACCTGAAACAAAAAGGTATTTCACTACATTTTAAAGTGTACATGTTTCCATTCCCAGGAAAGAATAAGTTCATCAATCTGTCCAATTTAAATGACTCTTTTCTTGGTGCCTCTATAGACAGAAACAACCATATGTGAAATGTGTGACAAGACTCAACCCAGTATCACAGCAAAGCGTGAAATAGAGACGCCATGTCCACGACAGCAAAACATGTAACTTTCACGCCTACACAGCCCAAAGTGTGGCCATCTCACGCTTTGCAGCGTGTCTATTTCACGCTTTGCCGTGATACCGCACTAAGACTTGTTTGTGATGCAGTAAACTTTGAACAAGTCTACACTTTTTTGTAAGTTTGAACTGAATAACGGCTCACGGCTTTATTAAGCGTAAATCTGGACTTTTTTTTTTATCTTGATAAGAAACATGTTAATGTCGCTTTAAATGTAAAAAAAACCTTCTGATATTACTAAATTTGATTTTCAATTGCACAGCTTACAGTATTAAAATTACATTAAGGCACTCAGTGGGAAATAATCTTCTTTGCAATGGAAAATGTGCAAATGGATCACAGCTAGACTGAATGGAGAGAGAGCTTTAAAATGAGTGGAGATTATGAAATAAAACTGGAGTCATATTTACTAAATGTTTACTACTTATTTACAGAATGGCTTAAAGATGAATGGAAAATGGCAAAATAAAAGTCAAAGTGTTTGAATGTCTCGTCTATGAATCTAATTTAACAAAAAAGTCTAGTGAACGATCAGTGCTGAACAAAGAAAATTTACCTTCTGTTGGCCAGCGGAGACGACATCATCAGCACCATGCAAGAGCCACATGACAAAGTCACATGATGTGCGCGGACATGATTGGTTGAAAGGAAAACATATAGGAAAAAAAGGAGAAGAGGTTGCAGGGAGGGAGGGGGAGGGGGAGGGGGAGGGATGGGAAACATACAGAACATTTTTGAAATGATGAAAACATGTCAACATAATAAACAAAAACAAACAGGAATGTTAGAGACAAAATGACAAACAGAACAGCAAAAAGAAATATTGATAAAAACAGATTTTTTTTTTTTTTTTTTTGGGGGGGGAATACATGTGAAAATATGTAACTGAATATATGAGGCAGGTGGAGACTCGAGTTTTGGTTGTTAAATATCAATAAATAAGAAACCAAATAAATGCACTCGAGCTGATTTTAAGATATAAGTGAGAAGATACAACCAAAACTGTGCAGCCTGATTTGCCTCATGCATCCAGTCAGCAGCTTTTCCTCTGACACATTCTTTTATTTAAAAAAAATGTTATGCAGCAGAATTAAAGGCCAATCTGAAAACTTTAAAAACAAAAAGATAAAAATACAGCAGCTGCTTTTTTTTTTTTTTTCTTCTTCTGTGTGGAAACAATCAGTGTGAAAAAGAAGAACAGAGGAAACTCTGGGCGTACAAACCATGCCAACTAAGTGTGATACACACACAACAACACTGCAGACTACAACACAAACACGTGAAGAATCAGAGGTCGGCACCACACGACGATCTAGAAGCACTTGTGACATTTGCTCTGAGTGATGCGCTTGCAGAAGAACACTTCCTGTTAGAGTCTAACCTAAAGTCACGGCTGTGTCCGGAAAATGTTATTATTCTCATAGAGAACAAACATCAGGAAGTAAAAGCAGCAACTACACACATACAACAATTACTCCAGTTAGCAAACATACGAGTCATGTTTGTCTCCACACTGTTACCTCAAATGGTGCGTTAGAGTTTGTGTAAACCACGGAATTCAAGTCGTAAGCAGTCACATCGGTTAGTCGCTCAATGTGCAAACAGCTGTGATGTTACTGATCAAAATGATGATAAAATATGAGCAAGTGTTGTTGATTCGGTGTCAGTCACACCTCTGAAAATGGAGGGAAACGGACCTGCTGCATTTAAGGTAGACTGTGAGAATGGTTTACAAATGAAACTCCACATTTAGATGAGAAAAACAAGAAATCAGGAGGAGGAGGATAGCTGATTTCATAACCAAACAATGACTATGAATATGAGCACTAAATCCAAGATGACAACAGTAAGTGCTACGAAGGAACTTGTAGCTTTGTGTTGTGGAGGTAAAGTTGTGTTTAGTGACCATTTCGAGAGGCTAGTTCAGGGCTCTCCAACCCTTTTTTTCCTCTGAGGGCTACAAAATAAAAGTGTCTGAGAGCTACTCGTGTCAAATAAATCGTTCTAACATCATTGATTGGGACCTCCTGCCCCTCCTGAAAGAAACACATGTCCAAGTCATAACCTAGAATATGACTGGACAACTGTGGGAAACTGGAGGGCTTTTAATTTGAAAAGTCTTTCTAGCTCCGCCCCTCTGTTGCGGTATTTATTTTATGTCAGTATTTGTTTAATTTACACATTCATCTATGTTATTCAATATTGAGTGTACACGTCAGATAATCCCAGTAAGGTGTTAGCATGACCTAGAATCGCTCAATGCTCATTTCAAAATAAAAGCAGTGTGATGCGCTTGCCATAAATCAGCTGACTTTACACGGGTGTGTTAACATGGTAGATCTGCTACTACATCTACAAATAGCACTTACAGTTAGTGTCAGATCTGAAGCCGCTGATCTACCACAACAGCTCACATCGAGTTAATAATGCGACACATCACTCCATAGTCAGGCGGTTAACCTTCATGTCCTGACAAATGTTAGTAGAAAAATAAAGAAATAAATCTGAGTGTTGAAGACGGTTAGCAGAGCTGCTAAACATCTAGCTCAGGTTTGTGTTTTAGTTGAAGGTGTACGAGCCCTCCTATGAGCCGTCTACGCTAACTGTGAGGCCGAAGCAGGTGAGAGAGACAGAAGTGAGGAGAGAGACACCGCACACACCGCTCGACTGGCATACTCACTACGGGCCATACTGGTGGCAGCAATAGGGGGTGGTATCGCTGATGAAACTGAAAGATGGTGAAAACATGGTGAGAGGCAGCCGCAGTCCGTCGACAAGAATAACTCGGTTTGTTTTTTCTTTTCTTTTCTTTTTAAAAAAAATGTATTTATGGTCCGGCTGATAAGGAATTTCTCTGCAACTTTCCAGCAGAGCGATGGCAGCTCTTGTTTTCCCGCATCTGTTATCGCACCCGCTGTGCTAACCTGTTGGGATGCAACAACGGGGACGGTGTGCTGCATCACATCCTGTTAAATGTGCTGAATGTGAACGGAGATGAATAGACGCAATTT
Organism: Brachyistius frenatus; assembly: GCF_029030835.1. Classification (NCBI taxonomy): domain Eukaryota; kingdom Metazoa; phylum Chordata; class Actinopteri; family Embiotocidae; genus Brachyistius; species Brachyistius frenatus. The sequence goes on from NW_027210683.1 coordinate 1,091,852, forward strand.
AATATGTGCGAGGAGACTGATAATACTGTATCGCCCCGTGAAATACTGTAGGAGGACGGGCCTTTAATAACACACAGTTCCAAGCTGGCATCTCAAAACTCCGTGCTCAAACTAATACCTGTACAAATATAAATAAATCTAAATCACCTAAACGTTTTACTTTATCGCCCTTTAAATGTATTTGTTCATTTGAATGAAGCAGCATTCAACAGCAGGCTGCTCTCTTCCTAGGTTGGATATGTAAAATGTCAGGAACAAATTTGCTTCTGGTGATTAAAAAGGTAAAGAAAAGTAACTCCTTTAGCTGTTTGAAGCTAAAACCTTTAGTTTCCCGCAGAAACTGAAAGGAGACAACAATGACTGTGCCTTTGTAAACTGCTTGTTGAGGATCCGACTGCAGAGTCACTTTCATGCCTTTTTATACCAAGTGCCTTTAGTTTTGCTTTTGTTTACAGCAACAACCAACAATTAGTCGCTAAGTGGACATATTTCTACAGTCTGGTCTACACCTTTCTAAAGTGTGAGACACATTTAAACAGAAGACACACAATACTACTGTCCCACAAAGATAATTCCACAATGTTTTAAAAAATGCATGTACATGCATTTTTATGGATAAACAGGAAAACATTTACGGTTATGAGGCAGGTATTGGGGCTCTATTGGTGCGTTCAGGCTAGCTTGGAAGTAGGAAAATTCCTGATTTGATAATCTCCGACTTCCTAGTTGAGAGCGTTCCCATGACAACAACAAAGAGGCATCATGGCAGCCTCCAGGAAGTCTGCTTTATATCTAATGTCTGAATACTAAAAAGTGACAAACAACCTCGTCAACACTCATGTAGACCATCACGGGGACGAAATGGGGCTCAGAAGGTCATTATTATTTGTACACTACATTTCTACACGTGTTTTTTGGAGATAACGTTTAAAACAACCAGCAAACTAACAGCAACAACGTAACGGCAACAAAGTAACGGCAACATAGTAACAATAACAAAGTAACAGCAACAAACTAACGGCAACATAGTAACAATAACAAACTAACGGCAACAATGTAACAATAACAAAGTAACGCCATGTTGGAGGACTGTTGCCATCAATTAGTATTGTTTAACAGCACAATATCCTGTTCTAACGAACTAGAATGACCTAAATTCACCATGAAGTGAATTATTTTTGCAATGATAACGTTTCACCACAAACGTCGCCAGGTTGAGTGAAGTCACACCGACTTCTCAGAGCTCTTAAAAACTTTCGTAGGACGATATTCCCAGTTCGACAGGTGTTCAGGTGATTTCTCCCACTCGGAGGTCGGAACTTTTCCACTTCTCAGTTGCTCGTGAACGCACCATAAATCTACTGTAGCCCTGAGAGCTCAGCACACTGCATCGAAGAAAAACAAATGTAAAAAAGGAAAATATCTTCACAAATCTCTAAATACTGCAGCGGGATGAAGAATAAAGTCAGAAAACACAACCAAATGTTCACGTGATCAGTGTTCAAACAAAACAAACTTAGATTTGAATCCCACTGCTGGATTACGGACTTCAGTAGCCCCTCGAGTTGCCATGGTAACAACAAGCATGTTGCAGCCATGTCCGTCCCTTTTTTCAGTCTGTAAAACTGGCAGTGTTGCTGTGTTTGCAGAGTGTGTTCTCTCTGAGTGCAGCGTTTCCTCTAAAAGTCGTGCACGTGTCGAGGATGTCTTCTCAGTTTGCTTTTCCTACTGTTGCGATGCACTGAGCTCCAGGGCCACCGTATTTAGAAGCAAAACACCAAAACCTTTTTCCTGAGCAGCAATAAGCCACTGCTTTGTCCAAAGAGAGCTTCAGCTCTCCTCCCTCCTCTTCAGTCCAAACAGAAACTAGTGGCTGTTCTCAGTCCACCTTTTTATACGTCTATTTCTGAATCTAAATAAGTCCACTAGGCAAAAAACAAAAACAAAACAGAAAACAAACACACAAGAAGCACAAGTGGGAATCCTAAAGATGTTTTGGGGAATTGAAGTCCTGAATATCTAAACCTGATGTTTCCATCCGGAGCTGTTTGTGTGCAAATATCCCCAGTTTATATTGCACATTAATTACGGCATCGTAATGCAATGATAATCCTTAATAGCTGTACTCGTATTCACTGTGCGAGGAGTTCCTTATACCTTCTTTAAATCCCCTACATAACACCGACTGGATGAGCTGCTGCGATGCAGAAGTGTGATTAACTTTATACGAGAGAGAAAACAAAACAAAGATGTTATGAGACAAGCGAGAAATACTAAAGAGGGACGGGGAGCTCTACGGACTACAGAACAAAATCAATCTTTCTACGAACCTGAACCCTCATCTACGTGATGGAGCGGACTGCTCGCTGCAAAATTAGTACAACAGGTAATGAGCACTGGTGGTTATGGAGGCAGAGGCCGATGATATCTCTCGTTCTGGAGCATATTTTTGTTAAAGATTAAAGTTCATGTTTTTAATGGTCAAAACAAAAGCAATGGAGACACGTGAAGCAGACGAGACAGGGAGAGGAAAGAAACTTACTTGTGACAGAATAACCTGAGAAGTCCGATGGAAAACAGAACAGATGGAAAACCATGATGAGAAAAACAAAAAACAAAGAGAAGAAACAAAGACAATGAAATGAGAAATATGATCAATGGAAAGAGGGCAGCTCTATCATTAACCCGCTGTCACGCCCCTCACAGAAAAACTTCTTTCTCTTTGTTCTGCAGTTAATGTTGATGATACAGGTACAAATTAACCCTCAAAATTAAAATCATAATGGCTTCAAGCTCCTGGTCAAAGAAGAGATTCAGAGAGACACTAAATTTGCGGCTGAAAATCTCAACATCCATCCAATTTTCATTTCACTTTCGTAAATGATACATCAAGTAAAGTTTATACATTTTCAAACTGAGCCAAATAAACACGAGAGAGATATTTGAGCTGTAACATCAGTAAGTGGGACAAAAACCTCTTTTCTTCAGCTTCAGGGGATTCATGGGAAAAATGAGGAGGATGCTGAGGAGGATGCTGAGGAGGATGCTGAGGAGGATGCTGAGGAGGCAGATGGGTGATGAAGCGCAGATGGAAGTGTGACATGGAGTCTGGCACAAACCAAAATAAAGATTTATTCATGACCCTGATTTGAAATGCTGACTGAGAAACAGGGTCTGAGACGGGCTTAATTTTCTGATGTCATGATGTGCAGATATTTGGTAATATAATAATAATTTTCTGGATAAATACACAAGATCCTTCTTTTGTAAACAACTTGAATATAAGTTCAGTTTCTGCACATCTATTAGGTCCAATCTATTCTATACGATCAATACTGACACCTTATTGCACGTAAATAAACTCAAAGTCACATTTCATGTCGAGCCGACACGTTCTGATTTGTGATTACAGGTGTCGCGCAACTGCTCTTTGCAGATGTTGCCATATGTCTGACACAGCTGTGATGAGATGTCGGGTTATTCATGAAGAAAACAGGAAACGGTGTGAAAACCGAGGGTGACAACGGATCTCTCCAGAACACCCAGCAACCAACCGTGGGAGAGTCGAGTATGGAGTAAGAAGAGTGCCATAATAAAAATATATATCTGTAAAAGAATAAATGTGGAAATAGAAAGGGGAATAAATAAAGGAATACATTTAGAAAAAAATATCCATTTCCACATTTTTTATTTATTCCTTTATTTATTCACCTTTAAATTTCCTTTTTTTTATTTTTTTTATTCCCCTTTATATTTCATCTTTGTTTTTTAATTTGTGGCTTTATTTATTCCCCTTTACATTTCGACCTTTTTAAAAATGTACTCCTTTGTGAATTTCCCACGATATCTCCACAATGTATATTTCATTCTTTTATTCATTCCCCCATATCTCCAATTTTTTTGTATTTCTTTATTTATTCCAATTTAGATTTCTACACTTTATTTATTTATTCCCCTTTATATTTCCAAATAATGAAAAAAAATGTTTTCCTTGATTTATTCCCCCATTTACCCCATCACAGATATATTTTTTATTATGGCTCTCCTCTCACTCCATAGTCATGGTGGTTGAAAAGCAGTGCAACGCGGTCCAAACTTCCTTCACCTGCCTGAGAAGCAGCTATTCTCTCCGTCGTGCTGTTAAGATGACTTTCCTACTTTTTCCTTCAAAAACAGTCAGAAAGAAAATGTTCCTCTCCACCTCAGAAATATCCAACATTTCATCATACGCCGCCATCACCTTCACGAAACACAAACAATCCTCGGCGGGACTTCACCTGTGGCTGCTCTATTAAAAATGCATGCTTCCACTGAACTATAAATACAGAGATGACACTTCTTCACACTGAAGAATAAATCAGCTGCAGGAATGCACAAGTACTTTCCGGAAAGCTGGGGAAGCTACAGAGGGAGAAAAGAGGCTCTTACACACACTTCAGACACACAGGGAGGAAGAAGAAGAACAACACACACTGTCCAGGGATGAAGGACACACGGGTTACATTGCAGAGTTAACACTGCTGATGAAGTTGGATAGTGAAGTGTCGTTGCTGCTGGCGTGGATGGAAAAAGGACATCGCTGGGGCTTGGCGTGAGAAGAGAGGAGTGGACGGGTGAGCGGAGTGAGCAGCAGCGGCGTTAGGTTCAAAGCACCGGGGTCACGGGAGCACTTATACTGTGGGACACGGGAGGAGAGGAGGGGAATGGGGTGGGGTGGGGTGGGGTGGGGTGTGGGGCGTGGGGTGTGGGTGGGAGGGGCTGGGAAGTACTTACGGACTGGCTCGGTCTTGAAGGTTTGCACCTGGCTGCTCTCGCCTTCGCCTTTGCCGTTGATGGCGGACATCTTGACCTCGTAGGTGGTTTCTGGTTTCAGGCCAACGATGGTGATCTTGGTCACGCTTGCTGGAGGCAGAGAGAGTCGTATTTTATAAAAGGTGGACAACTGAGGCAGGGAAACGCCAGATTAAAGATGCAAACTATTTCTTTTACCTGCAAAAGTATAAACAGCAGCCACAATGACAGGTCATTATTTTCATGCACAGATGTTATAGTGTCACAGAGAATAATGTAAATCTTAATGTTACAGGTTTAGTATCATAGTATCTAGAGCAGGGGTGTCAAACATACGGCCCGCGGGCCGGATCCGGCCCGCCAGGGGGTCCAGCTCGGCCCGCCGGATGACTTTGCTAAGTGTGAAAATTACAGAAAGACATAAATTGCATTTCTATGAGAATATGGAGGTTTATGAGTACAAACGTTTTGTAATTGTTTTTAATCGATCCAGTAATTGCTTCAAAAACAGCGTAAATGCGACGTCTGCTCCGGAGGAAGAAGCGCTCGGTGCCACAGGCAGCAGCGCTCGCTGCTCGTTTTGTGACGCGTTTGACGTCAAACGCGTCACAAAGCGAGGGAATCTGCAGAGGAGAGCCCAGGCGGATAAACAGTCGGCTGATGTCTGAGTTTTTGGTCTTTATGTTTCTAGTTTATCGTAGAAAGACCTTAAAACAGGGTTTATCATCCAAAAACCTTCACCAATGATTTAAACATAGAGAAATATTGTCGTTATTATGCTACAATTTTACTGGTCTGGCCCACTTGAGATCAAAGTGGGCAGTATGTGGCCCCTTAACTCAAATGAGTTTGACACCCCTGATCTAGAGTATTAGTAATTTCTCATAGTTATTTTTTGAGAGATACAAAATTATATTTTATCTTTAAAATGTGCTGCGTTTCATTTGATGCTGTTATTCCCATTTGCACGGCACCGCTGAGACTCCATTGAGGATACACACACATGCATTTCTTTTTGTCATAAACAGTCTTCTCGACTCCGTGCAACACAAAGAATAGTAATTTCATGGATGAGAACAAATTCGGGCGGAGAAACATCTTTACGTTGTCGTGACTCCATTTAATCTCAAATTAACGTCTCAATGAGGAGTTTCAGAGTGAACCGAGCGCTCGGAGGAAATGTAGGAAAAACAAAAAGTATGAGGGCTTTTACACCAACGTACTGATGAGGTCACGGCTGAGGTCCAATTTACAGCTGTGAGGGTTTACATGTTCAACAGTGCATGCTTAAGGAATGTGTGCTGTACTAACATTATGAGTATTTTTTAATAATTAGTGAGTATTATAGTATCAAGGGATCAAACTGCATGAATGATTTCTGTCACATTCAATAAACAATAAACCCAAACAGAGTTCTGTGCTTTTTCTAACCATAAAAGATATTTAGCTCATGTTTTCAGATGTACAGCATTAAAAAAATATGCTATGGTAGAATCATAGCCGTTTCCTCTCTATGCTTCAGCTTTAGTTTTCCTTGTTTCCTCTTGTACGAAGTTTCTTTTCCAGTTTTTGAACTTGGACCTCTGCCTCAGCCAGAACCCCCTCCCCCCCCACTGTACTGTGTTCACCTGCCAGGTCATTATATTCTACCAGCTTTCTGTGAGTAAAGTTGGTCTTTTTGCTTCTTCAACCTGCCTCTAGTGTCGTGTTTGAGTCCTCTTCCTGTGACCTCCTGACATTTGACACTTTTTACTGTCAATAAAGTCCAGAAGAAAACTGCAAATTGCTCCTGCTAACAGGTATTGTCTTGTATAAAATGTAATACTTGGTGCAACAATGATGCACGATGAAGATCTAAGTGGACTACACCTCTCTGTTGTTAATATGGAAAAGCAAAAATTTAAATTTTTGCATTAAAAATGGCTACAATGTATTCATGCTTACTACTGACTGTAAACAATACATAAAAGTATGCATGATACATAAAATATGAAGTGTTAATAGATGTATTGCAGCTATAGTGTCACTGTTGTCATGCAGCTTTGTGTTGGTGCACACGGCGGCGCTCCTATCTACACAGTGTGACTGCAGGGCGATGGGTGGGGTATGTATATATCTGGCAGTACTGCTTTTAAACATGTGATGGCAGCCCTGGTTCACAGCAGTGGAAGAGACTCAGCAGTGTTTTTTTATTGACACACTTATGCCCCTTGATAATTCAGCATCAACAACAACACACTCCTCTGTGAGCTTCAACAGCTTCTAGTATTCCTTCTTTTTACAAATTAATGCCACAAACATCCTGAAAAAACGTTCTGCAGGAGAACGGTACGCTCACCACGTTTGTTTTGTAAAACGTATCAGAGGCGGCTGAGTGAGATATTTTTGGCGTCATCTACCATTGTGGGTCCATGTGTTTTGCTTTAGCGTACACGCCGGCGTGACAGGCGGCTCTCGGGCCTTTAGCTGACAGCCTCCACTGTCAGCCGCTGACTGATAAGTCCCGTGTGGCAGACGGGACGAGAACCATCCAGATTTGTAAGGGCCACAAGCCCTCAGTGGGACGGGGACATTATCGGGGGCCTGTCAGTGTCGCAGCTGACTCGCATCTCTGTTCCACCTCTTGACTGACATCAGCCACTGTCATGTTTGGCTTAACTGTTGTTGGAAGGCAGGAATGGTTTCCACGCATGTAGGAGCAGCGGTTCCCAAAATAATAACAACAATAATATTTGAGCTAAACAATAACAGTAAAGTGTTTGTTCCTGCTGCGTCCGAATGTTTGCTGTCATGAGGCTGTTTTCAGGGTAATTTCACTACCTTCACTGTTAAGCTCATATCTTGGACATTATAGAAGCTAACCATTCATGATATATCGTGTTTTTTTCAGGACAGTCTAGGCTATCCAGATCTTTCATCATTTAATATGATAATACTATGAGATTTTCGTTATTAGCATTTAGATCAAGGGAAAACAATGTTGTCTTATAAAATTAACATATAAAATAATATTTAAAAAAATTCAATAGTTGTGTAGAGCAAATTGTCTAGAATCTGGCAATATCTGAACCATGTTTGTGGGACACTATGACTCAGCAATTTAAAAAAATATGTTCTTAATGCCTGATGAAAAATAAATGTCATCGGCTCAGTCCTACGTTGGAGACAATGCAGAAAGCAGCTGTGATTTAAAAACTGGACGAGCTGAAAACTCTTTGTCGTACAGGGAAACGATGGGTATCATCAGAAACGGTAACTTCTGCTGTTTATTTTGAGATAAAGTACAACGTGAAGCGATCGGGATTTCAGAACTATTCAATCAAGAGTAACGGGTGTGGAGATGGACACAGCGCTTACAAGGGCTAAATTTGATGCAACTGTAAAGTCGGATTTCTCTTCAACGCTTCATCACACAGATGAAGTACTAACATTGTTGGAATGCTCAATTCGTGCAGTTTCATACGATATGTGCTGTGTCTCTGCGATGAACACTTGTTGCGCAATTCAACTGAGAAGAAGGGGTAGGAATTCGGATGCAATTTGCATCCATCAGGTAAAGCTGAGAAATATATTCCATAAATATTGTATTTTAAGAAAGTTGTGCAGTGAAAGGTGACACTGCATTACATACAAGCAGCTTCTCTTTGCACTGTAACAATTACAGATGACATCCAGTGGCTTTAAAAGTTTAAGAAACGAGTTCTGAACCATTTTTCACCCGATTTCTAAACTGATTTATGGATATTTGTTACCAAACAAAGACAGATTCCATTGAGTTGCCTTCCTCAAGATGACTTCTGAAATAAGATGCTTCATTTCAGTATTAAGGATAAACGTGAACTGAAACACTGACCTAAAGAGACGGTTGAATAACACGTCTTACATCCAGTATTTGTGAATAAAATCATATTCTGGGGGCTTTCAGGAGAAATGTAGGTAAGTGGTGGTGACTCAGGGATTCAAAGACTAACTCCACACTGACTCACATCAAGCAGAAAATATGTCACAGCAGCCGTTTTCGATCTGCTGCCAAAGGATGAATCAACGTGATGCTTTCAAAAAATCCATAACGTTCCTTCTTGTTAAATTATGACTCATTTCTACGTGTTGTCTTCAAGGAGGAGGAGTCATCACTCCCCCCCAAACTAAGCGGAGATGCTTACACTCCTCGACGTTGTACTCCTTGCTACGCCACTCCTTGCCAGGCAGACGCCACTCCACTCTGTACTTGATAACGGGCACTCCCCCCATGGAGTCGGGCTCCTTGAAGTCCACCACCGCTGTGCTGGAGAATGGCTCCACTTTGTGGAGATATGGCGATGATGGCACGTCTGCAACGGCAAAAAAAAAAGAAGTGTTATTTGTCTTCGTTTTAAAGGCTCATTTCAAAAGCTAACAAAGCATTTTAACAGTTTGAGGAAATACATAAAATAAAGACATTTACAAACTGCTTGGAGCTCCCTTTAATTGGTGTTTTTACATCTCTATCACATCATTTTTGTCTCTTAGTAAAAACCCTTTGCAACTGTTCCTCTGAAAACATCCCATATCTGGACAGCGCATACTTTAATGCTGCTGCCACACCACAGAGCTATTTGAGTCGCCTCTCAAGATAACTGTCACAATCAGCGCTGAGAAAAATCCAGGCGGCATCAGCATTAGTGTGTTTGCATTTAAAAAGGCTGCAGGAACATCCCTGGTGTAAAGTTCACGGTTAGAGACACCAGATAAGAGGGAAAGGCTGATTTTAAAAGTTCACCATGACAACTGGGAACTGCAAAAGACTTACTAGTAACTGTTTGCTGATATTTGAAACATTTGGTCCCTCATATAACCAAATAAATGCAAGTTATTGAATCACTTTGCCATGTTGAGGTAATACGGAGGTATGTTCACGCCTTAAAACATGGTGAGGAGTTCAGTGCCTCTTCTATGTTGGACTGCAGGACTGTACATGAATGCCTTTCCAAGCTTACCATGTGCTTTGTCAGGGAGAGAATTGCATGTAAAGGTATTGAAGGAACCCCAAAACTCTCTGGACACTAAATTACATTCTTCTGTAATGCTGTTTAATCTTTCAATCGGAGGATTTAAAGATGGTTATCAGGATGTCAGATGGTTGCTTTTGTAAAATTTTGGTTTAATGTTTTTGTCTCCTTACAATCACTGGTCAGAAAATGTATATTCTTGGTTCCTCAAGGATTATTCGAGTTGTTGCCCTTCTAGCTTTTTCCGTCGTGTCTCTGTCAAGTTTCTCACTTCTGTTTAAGAAAATCAATCTAATGGACAAATTATAAGATTAGTGCTACCATGATCTTTAGTCTACAGCAGCAAAGCCACAATATTTACGTTTCTGATACTGCTCTATGATCAATTATCTCTTATCTCTTGGTGTAATGATTGTTGTAACCTCTAGGGGTCACTAGCGAGGCTGTATAATTTTTAAGCTTGTTTGAACACAAGTACTAAAGGAGCTAATCACTGCTAAAAGGCGGATTAAACTAATTATCAGACAGTTTATGTCTGCAGACTTCCTGGAGCTACTCACTAGCATCACGCACATGCACACACCAGTGAAAATGATTTTTGGATGATTCATTGCTACTTTTTATTTTGCTATGCACCATTAAAAATACACTTTGTTTTGTAGAGCACTTTTGCTTGGCCTCCATGTTAAATTTTCTTACTGACATTAATGTGGAAAATGCTGTTCCAGGGTTGTATTTGGGGAGTCACATTATTTGTATGGAGGAGTTATGCAGCAAATGAGAGCGCAGAAAGAAAACACCTCAAAGAGCCTACAGGATATTAAACAATGGCAGCACAGGGTGTTACCGCAATTAATTCAAGTACACTGCGTTTAGACAAGGTCCTGAGCGACCTACCACATCTAATGGGTCAAAAGCAATTTGCATACAAAATGAGGCCCACGCAAACCAAATGTAGCACAAAGAAAATGAGACTTAAAGGGGCAGTCCCACCGTGTTTCCAATTATTTGTACCACCTGTGTGGTCCATATGCCGCGGAGCGCCTCAAGGCTCTGTGCACGGTCCGACTTCGTTTTCTATCTCTACTGTGCGCCGCCTTCGGGACTTCTCGCACAATGTCACTTCCTATTTGTATTCAGGTGATGCACAGATTTAGCTTATGGCTACAACTCATATCAAGGCTATTAGCGCCTTCCTGATTCCACATTCATGAGTAGACGCTTCACACATGCACGAAGTTACTCTAAATGAAAACAAATATGGTGTTTTTGTGTCTTTATTATGTAAACAAAAAAAATAAAATGTTTTGAGAGCAAATTTTTGTTGTTGTTTGTTTGTAAAAATATATGAACTGAGAATAAAATTATTTGCTATTACAGTTTTGTTAGTTTTGGTCACAGAATTCAAAATGTTACTTATGAAACCTTTTAGTTGCAAACTAAAAACTTTTGTTTGTGAATCCAAAACGTTTTGGTTGTGAATCAAAAACTTGTGGTTGCAGATCAAAAACCTTTGATTGTGAAGCAATAGAACCAATTGAAAAAAGTCAAGTTTCATGAGCATTATTATGAATTCTGTTCCCAAAATGAACAAAACTACAAGAGCAAATTTGCAATGCAAATCATTTTATTTCTCAGTTCATATATTTGTATTTGCAAACTTGATTTTTGATTGCAGTGCAAGAAATGCCCATAATAAAAACACAAAAATACCTTCATACAAAACAGATGCATGAAATCAGAACCTGTCACTCATACTGTACTTTGCTGACCTTGTTTTGCACCTTGTTCACTTTCATTAGTAAAAGTTCACTCTAATCTCAGCAGCTGATTCTAAACTGTGCAGGTTGGTGTTCACGTGTTTTTGTCACATCCGTGCTCTAAAATGGTTTCTGATTGCCTTCAGAATTGACTTTAACATTTTATTGATAATTTGATGGGCCTTTCTCCTGGTTTTATGGCCGAGGTGTTAAGCCATGTGGTCCTGGGTGGCTGGATTTATATCAGTAGAGCGACTACCCAATTCAAAGGGTTGAATTAAGGTGGTAAACGTGGCCAACATTACACACCTGCCAGGCAGATAAACCCAAGTGCTGCCACATCATGACTTTATTTCGGGTGTTTTCGTTGGTCTTCCCAAGAGCCCCAGTTTGGGATTTTAAATCCATAAAAGTTTGTTGAAGTAAAAAAAAGCACACACGGGATTAGCAGATAAGCAGCCTGTCCACAGTTCGATTCCCAGCAGGTCGGACCTTTAACTGCATCTCATCCCCATTAACTCCACGGTCACTGTCTAAAAAAAGCCAAAATCTAATCTTTAAAAGGAAAACACACACAAATCTATATAAATGGATGTTTACCTGCTTGGATCAGAATGAACTCCTTGGATCCGGTGCCCATCGCGTTGGTTGCTGTGCAGTTGTAGCTCCCAAAGTCATCTTCATCAGGGGTGACCTGGACACAAGAAAAACACACAGAGAAACATCAGTTCATGTGGCGAGTCAGTGCACATGTACAAGAAAAATACTAGAAACAGTATAAATCAGTATAAAAACGTCAGGTGTGTCGGACCTCCAGGTAGCTGACGGTTTGCGTGTTGTAGATCTTCATGTTGGTGTAGTTGGCCGTGGGCAGCTGGAAGCCATCTCTGAACCAAACCACCGAGGCTTCGGGGTGAGCCTCCACCTCGCAGCTGATGTTGGCCGGGTTCCCCTCCCACGAGTACAGCACCACCGCACCCAGGACCTTTGGAGCGTCTGCGGGGGAAAGACAGGGGAGTGACGATGGTGAATGTCGAGTATGTTTGGAAATCTTCACCTTTAATATGGGTGAATTATCCGAGATGGACTAAAGCTCCTTATGAGGAGTGAAAATACAAGATGACACTCAGGATTAAGACACTTATCTTTTTTTTTTTATGGGAATATTTTCAGAAAATTTACAGGACAGACAAGAATCAGTCGTCTCTTATCATTATATTAAACCTTCTATTTAGTTCAGGCATACTCTGCAGTATTAAAGTAAGTCTTAAAAAAAAAAACTCACGTTATTAACAAAAATAACTCCTCATTTACAATCAGAGATGCTTTGCTCCCGTTTTCTCGTCACCAAATAAAAGTAAAAAAAAACAACAGGAAGTGACAGAGTTTGTGGGAAATGTGATCTTCACATTACAATTTTTGAATTAAAAACGTATTATCAAAGGAAGTGATTACATATTACTGTACATTAAAATATTTGTATACACACTTTGTTTTTGTGCATATAGTTGGCCTATGTGTTGAATTAACATGAATTAAACAGCATCTAAAGCTCTTATTTTGAAAGGCTGATGTACCCGTTGTTTCTATATTACAGACACAGGCTGTCTGTTCTGGAAACATACGCAGCTTTTAGGATTTGTTTTGTTCAATAAATAAATAAAAAAATAGTGCAGCATGATTATTATCACAGAAAGTGATTATATATTTATTCCTTTAGCAGAGAGTGCTTAAAAAAATAGAATTTTTCTTTCTCGACTTGCAATTTCTACAAATTCACGCAATTTCAATGCAAAAAAAGTCATTTAAAACAAAAATTTTGAGAAAATCCACCACAAAATCGAACATTTTTAATCGCAACTATCACAAAAAAACAAGGAACCAAGGAACCAACGATGGCTGCGTTTGCTTTCCCTGAAGTTCTTCTCCACATTTCCAGCCGCTCTTATTGAGGCAAACAGTTAAAAAAGACTCTCTTGAAGACAATTAGAGCTCTGACTGCTGCACTGACAGAAGCTGCAGTTTTACAAAACGGTATATTGATGCTACGTGCAGTCGATATGTTTCATACATTCACTGCAAGGTATTTTATATGAAGTTTTACAGCCAACCGGAGTTGGTTTAGTAGAACATTAAAATGCTCTTTTTATTTAGAATTTTTTTGCTCAATCTCAGCAATTAAAAACCATTAACATCTCAAAGGGCTGAATGTCATTAACACTCGCCTAATAGGTGCACCGTCATGAATTAGCCAGAGCGCTGACTCAGCAGAAACAACATGCTGTTCTCCGCTGTGGAAAATTTCAGCTGCTTCATTTTTGGGTTTGAGGAAAACTTTCACGCGGTGAGAGCTCCAGTCAGAGAGCCGGCTTTGATTTGCTTGGTAGATTTAATTATCGGCAAAGTCTTTACACTGACAGTTAATTTGACACTTTAAGGCGACAGGTAGCGCCTGCTTCCCCCGTATTGTTTCCTTTCGACACATCCTGCTGGCATCACTCAGCCGTGATTTTGAATGCAGGGAAAGTTTTGCTTTGCTTCCCGAGAGGCTGCGGCCCTTGACACCGCCGGGGCTTTCTGTCTGACCCCGGATCCTTGAACAGCTCGGCGGCGTGCCGCTGCTGGGATTGATGGACAGGGCTGAGTCAATAGACGCTCTGTCTCCTGCACTCCTGATTAGACTCTCACTCTCTTTCTCACTCTCACTCTCACTCTCTCCATCGCTGCTTTCAGGGTCTCATTGACTCTCTACCGTGACTGCGACCTGTCAAATCACTGCAAACGAGAGGAATATATCTGCTTCTGGTACACATACAAATCACATACAATATATAACAGTATTACTTACCACAGACCATATATGGTAAATACAAAGATTAGGAAGTGAGGCATTTCTCTTTGAGTCGTAAACACTATTAAAGTTTATGTTTGTTTTTCATGCACTATCTCAACAATACAGCAATTCAAAGTGATGAAATACTGATTATATAATATAATATATGCATTTATGTATGAAAATACTATATGCAGTATTCGTTGCTTGTTCATAAATGCTTCACGGTGAGAAGCGCAGGTATAATAAGCTAAAGTTTCAGTCATAATTTTGTACATTACTACAGATTTTTTTTGACACTTCATCGCTCTGTAAATACTTGAGAACACAAATTTTATATTAATAAACTCAAAAGGTGGAAATAAAGACCAAGATCAGATCATCATGGTTGGTTCAAACCTTTGTCTTTGTGCCGGTTCAGAATAATAATATAAAAATGGGTCAAAATATGATGCAAAGAAATAAACACAAAGTGACACTTGAATGTAATTTGGTTTTGGTTTACATGGAAACCAAATTAATTAATACATACCTTTACCAGTCAAATGTCTAATTCCCTGACGAAAAAGCTGAAAGTCCATCACCTCTAATTAACAGAAAAACACCCTCATTATTTCATTCCCATCAATTTGCAAGCTGACAGGTGTTTTCAACACAAAACCTAAACCTCCTGCACAATTATGATCCCACATAACCAGACCTGTGCTCCCTTATACACACACTGATGCTTGGCCCAAAAAATTGCCAAAAAAACCAGTATTTGATAGAACTATACTTTACTTTGAGCTTGAGTCTTTGAAGTCTTGTATTTTGTAGCCTGAAAATCTACATTTTCCTGCATGTTTGCCTTCCTAATACATCTTCACTGAAGTGTTTACCACTTGTTGACAAACAGATATATACAAATATTTTATCTCTACCTTCATTGATATTCAGCCGTTAATATCTGCAGAAACACCTTCAGAAGTTGCCACCGATAAAAAAAATAAAAGCCTGACTTGGAGTTTGGAAGTGGACGTGCAGCAGGACTGAGATGAGTCGGTGAGAAGTGACCCGCCTGCAGCTCAAACACTGTTTTCATTTCACATTCCTGCTAAACAAACGTTAAAACGGAGCTCAAACAGGGACGACGGTAACGCTTTCCTATCAGTCCTCCTGCAGCGGACCTGGACTCGCTCCGCCCGGCTAATGGGATCATGTTGCGCGGCAGATAGAAAGTTCCACGCTTCGATAACGTCGTCACCGTGTGAGTGGGCGAGCGGTGATAGAGAGGACAGAGGAGTGAGAGCCACGCCGAAGACAAAGCACCTTTTCTTATCGATAATTGCTTGGCAACAGTGAATCAGCTGCCTGATCATTCGCTGATTACCCCGGCTAACTGAGAGCCCTCAAACAACTCTATCAGTGCAGCATCCTGATTATATCTCGGAGCAAATTGCGAGCGCATTGAGAGCAGGGCATATTAATCCAATTAAACATTAATTGCCTTTATTTTCCCCTCTTTTTTGAGTGTTTTTAAAAAAAACAAAACAAGGTAACATTTGATAGATTTCAAAATGAGATCAAACATGATTTGGCTTCTATTATGCACACGCAGTCTGTCTGAGCATATGTTTGGGGTTTACTGATGAGAAAAATTAATGCAAATACAGAAACTGCACGATCAGGACGGTTTGGTTTTGTGTCACGATGATAAACAAGCAGAAAATGGAGCTCGTTTTTTGGTTTAAAGGCCCGAAGTTCAAAAAGGGAAACTTATTTGTACCGTCACACACACATAAAGAGTTTAATTTAGGCTTTTAACTTTTCTTCAAACCCTTCTGACACCTGCGATGCAGCTGGTGTTTAATGGTCTATAGAATCAGGACTAAAAAACTGAGAAAACCTTAAAAAGAAAAAAGCCGACGCACCCCTGAGGAGCAGAGACCTCTGTTTCCATGGCAACACATCGCAGCGGTACCACTGACCCTGCAAACTCTGCTCTCGCTCAACTAGTGCACCGGTTGTCCACAGACAGGCAGGTGGCCGGCTGGACGCTGCAGCTTCACAACGTTTCTCGGGTCCTTTTAAGCCTTTTCATGTTTTAGGATTTTCTTATTTAATAACATCATTTCTTTTGCATCCAGTGTTTTTGTTTTATTACAGAAATATTGGATGGACTGAAGTCGGATCAGCGATGGAGCTTCACAGGTTGAGGTTGTTGCTCGATCAGTTTTAATTGACCCCAAACATCTTTGAACACCTGACGGCAAACGGTCGCACTACTTATGTGTAAGTTCAAAGCTTCGAGAAGGTAACTAGTGTCAATTTACAGCCTGCTACAGCAATAAGAGGTAATAATAGGTGCATATAAAAGTCATAGTGGAGGCGAAAACTTCTGGGTTTTCTTTAGTTGTTCTTTATCACATGATGAAACATAGTTTGAAATCAAACAGTGAGATCTTCTGTCTGCGCCAACATTAAACGACCACATGAGGTTTATACACGCAGGGCGGCCAGAAGGCAGCTGGCGGTTTAAATTTATTTTGCGAGTCTCTGTTTTTTCTCGACTGGAGAGACATGCCCTTCCTGCTCTGACTGCTGCTATAGATTTCTCTGCCTACAGGTAAAAAAAAAAATCAGCAGCTAATGAACAAAGACCAGAGAAGTATCTGTGGGTGCTGTCGGAGGCCATTTTCTGGAGACGGAGGAAACTGCTGCTGTGAGCAGAAACAGACGTGTTGAGAAAACGTCTGAGAACAAATTAATTACTGCTGAGACGAAGCAGACAGTCGATTCAGTGAAAGAAAAGGACTTGACAACAGTTTTAACTCGATCTTAATGACTTTGATGAATTGAATATGAATGATAAGTGAATGTCAACATACACAACAGCTCTTTTTAACCTTCAATTCCATCATAAATAAGTGAATTTTAACCCTGCAAACTGCAGCTGCTGAGTGTCTACATCACGGATAAATCAGCGCAGAGTGGAGCGACTTACAGCGGACCTCCAGGAACATGTGCTGGTTGTCCTGGCCGATGGAGTTGCTGGCGGTGCACAGGTACTGGCCGGCGTACGTGAACTGGACGTTTTTCAAGGTGAGGGAGGAGACCCGGGCGTGGCTGCGCACCACCACGTTCCTGTCGAGGCTCTGCAGGGAAGAAGAGAAAGAAACGACTCTCAGGTTTAAAGCAGGACAAAATAAACATGCAAAGTGTCAGTTGGTCCAAACACTGCAATTTTACTAAAAGCAAGAACATCTAGAGTAGATAAACAGAAGCTGAAAAAGAAACTGTGACACTACTGGACTGGGAATCTATTAGAAAATCAGTGCAGAAATAAGCTAGATAGAGACAACAAAGGATACGGTTACTTTTTAGACACAGGTTTGTACAGGTTGGAAGTTATTACCTGATAAGAATGACGTTATTATATATTTTATCTGACTACAGAGTGAGTGCCACAGATATCATCCTTTAAACTGTAACTGAGATTAAAGTTTGAGGTCGAGGCAAGCTCAGACAGCCGAGGTCCACAAATCCATCTTTAAACCGTAAAGTAAATAAATGCCGGCTGTAAAATGTAATAAATACGCCGGTCCAAAAGACTCTGTCTCTCCACGCATTCAGAAAAAGCAGCACAGTGGACATCCTGCAGCTGAATCCACCTGGAAATCAGTAAGTGTACGAAGCTTCGGCTCATAAACTGCAAACCGTGATAGTATTTCGATTACTGTCCGCAGCATTTAGCAGGCAAACTGCAGCTTTAAAGGCCGTCTAATTGCAGTTAGAGGACGATAATTGCAGTCGGGACAAGTGGCTTGTTAAATGGTCTTTTTATTTTTCGTTAGGTTTATTAGAACGGCCTGCTTAGCTGATGCTGCAGCTTTGGGAATGTGTTCGGCCTCAGTGCGACTCTCTGCACTGTTGTGGGTAAAAACAACAACTCTTCAGTTGGGCCAGTGGTTTTTTTAATTGTTGAAAAATATATATTTTAATTGGGTTGAGAGTTAAGAAAGTTAAGGGTTTTAGTAAGTCCAAGCAAAATGAGACAAAAATACAATAAGGCTAGCAGAGTACAATGCAACATCAGATTTAATGTTTATGAATCCTCCAGTTCAGATTCTGTCCGTCACCATCTTTGCTAGTTCGGAGCGGTTTGGAGCAGGAAGTGACCATATTTGGACGAGCTGGGGGAGGAGCCAGCGGTGGATCTGACCGATCTGATTGGAAACCTGACGATACTACGTCCCGCCCACCGATAGCTGTAACCTGACTGCACCACAGGCCTGTCAATCAAACAGACACGCCCCCCAAAAACAGGTCTTCTTGAATCTTCTTTTCTAATGAATGAGGGATTATTTTCAGATGGACCTCCAGAAAACTAAGAAGAAGGAGTGACTTTAGCTAACAACACCGAGATAACTGATGGACACATTTTATTCACTTTGGATTTGATGAGAGAAGTTGAATGGGAGTCTATGGAGCCGGAGGCTTTTTGGAGCCGACCTCTAGTGGCACTCGCTGGTATTGCAGCTGAAGACACTTCTGGATCAGAACCATTTTACAGACCTGAAACTATGAACACTTTTATATCCCATCTGTGTTTTTAATTATTATTTCTGGGTATTTTCAGTAGTTATTACCACTTCCTGACAGTCAAGGCCTCGTTTATTGAGGCACCTGTGAATGACACTGATGTCTTCTGAAATCAGAGCAGGTATGAAGGCACTTTAAATTACTTTCTACAAGTATTTATTGAATGTGGAGAAATGAGATCACCACATTTTAATTATTTTCAGGAAAGAAATAATAACCTGTACATTTTTCCTGGACTTAGAGGCTTGAGATGACAGAAAAACACTTCTAATGAGTGTTTTTAAACTTTGATCACGTGTCTGAGAATTTGAAGCTCCATCTCCTGTGTGCACGTTCACCAGGACACAGATGAGGGCGCTTCGGGTTCTGCTCTGTTCTCTATATATTCTTCGTAAGTTTTGAGATGTAGAATAAAAGAACAGAATCAATAATAAAGAAGAGCTCTATAAAATGTATAATAAGGAAGCCGCCCCCTGTAAAACCTCTTGGCTGTTAAAAATACAGCAGCAGCTCTTCCTCCCTCGGGGCGAAACACAGTTCGCTCCACTGGGGGGGATATATGGTTCCCTCCAGCTGCCATGATCTCCTCTTAATATTCCAGGCTAGTGGAGCTGCTTCTCTGTACACCTTTTATAAATAATGAAATGATATGTGTTGTATTAGCCCGCTGGCGCAGACCGTTATTGTTCACAGAGCCCGGTGATGCAGATGTGGCAGAATTTTTACTGCTGCTTTGCTGGAGATCTGAGGGAGCGTCCGGGAACGTTTTGAAAGGGCAGCATTAATCTGTTGCACGCCGCAGTAACACAGAAAGAGCTGTACAACGGGCACGCCGCTCGCATGGAAACAGCAGAGGAGGTTAATGGAGAATCATTCTTTAATGGTATAACAGAGGCATATGCCAACAGGCACACCTTTGAAGAGGATTTAATCATTAATTCCAATGAATCATTTTTAATTATACGACTACGACTAGTCATGGAATTAATTAAAACAGCAGCCGTACAACAGAAATACTCTTTTTAGTTGTTTGCGCAGTCGTCGCTGCTTTGTGGGCCAGAACTGACACTCTCTTATGTAAGCTGTCGATACCGGTGTTGTGCTTGTCATATATTGTGTACTGCAGATGTTGTGAAAGAGAGAAAGAGGCTGGCAGCGCCACCGCAGTTCAGGCTTTAAATGAGGCTTTTTTTTGTTTCAGCTCCGTCTGCAGAGAGGACGGATTGAAGGATTAAACCTGTGCAAGTAGATTCAACAGGAGTTCATTTTCTGGGGACGAGATGCATCAAAATATTTAACAGGGTTTCATTTTTGTCATAACTGCACAGTAACACTGACTAAATTATCTTCAGATACAAGAAAATATGAAGACCGGTAATGCCATAATGAGACTAGTATTCCTGTCTTCAAGGTGTTTATCTACTTTTTCGTGCAGAGACGAGCAGCTTCAGAAAAATCTGTGAACGGGAACAATAAACAGGAAATGCACTCCAGTACAAACAGCCTTCTCTCTTAGCTTATAAATAAAAGCATTAGATGACAATGCACACGCCGCCATAAATCACACCGCTCGAAATCCAGTCGGGTGTTGGACAAGGTGACACGATAACGGCCCCCTGCTGGGAGAACAGTGTGCCGAACAGACCATGATTCAAATAATCGTACACACACGGTAATTCACAAGCCCTGTTGTTAGCCGGCGGCTAGCTCGTGTTAACTTCGGGATTTCAGCGAGTTTTTTTGATGACAGTAAAATCTGAAAAAGTGCAGTGTTTTTTTTAGCGGAACAAACTTGTCAAACACTTAGTAATGAAAGTTAATTCTTAGTTCCATTTCCTGTCCCGTGCGTGCGACAGGAAGTGAGTGAAGTTAGCGTGTTATTATTGTGGAGTCGGCATGTTTCTGTGCACCCAAACAAAAACAACAAGCTGTTTTAGATTCGGACTGATGCTCCGATAGATGCTCTAATAGATGCTCTGATAGATGCTCTAATAGATGCTCCGATAGATGCTCCGATAGATGCTCTAATAGATGCTCTAATAGATGCTCCGATAGATGCTCCGATAGATGCTCTGATAGATGCTCTAATAGATGCTCCGATAGATGCTCTAATAGATGCTCCGATAGATGCTCTAATAGATGCTCTAATAGATGCTCCGATAGATGCTCCGATAGATGCTCTGATAGATGCTCTAATAGATGCTCTAATAGATGCTCTAATAGATGCTCCGATAGATGCTCTAATAGATGCTCCGATAGATGCTCTGATAGATGCTCCGATAGATGCTCTGATAGATGCTCTAATAGATGCTCCGATAGATGCTCTAATAGATGCTCCGATAGATGCTCTGATAGATGCTCCGATAGATGCTCTGATAGATGCTCCGATAGATGCTCCGATAGATGCTCCGATAGATGCTCCGATAGATGCTCCGATAGATGCTCTGATAGATGCTCTGATAGATGCTCTAATAGATGCTCTGAATCCTAAGCTTGCACACCACAAACACAATTTCCATCCACCTCCATGTTATTAGCTGCTGGACACAGAAATTCCAGAAAGTAAAAAACCAAACCAGAACTATCTTCTCGGCTTCGTCCCACCAACCGACAGCATTTCTTCTGCGGGTGAAGACGTCCAGTGAGGCCGCGGTGCAAATGAGCTCCCGGGGGAGTCGAGCGAGTCGGCTGCTGTCGTGTGCGGTTGAAGCAGAAACATGCCGAGCCTCCGGCCCGTGGCAGGACGTTAGACCGTTTTAAAACCGGCTCTTGTTAGGATTTAGTACAGCTTGGTGAGTTTGGGTTCGTCCGACGCAGAGCAGACAGTGTTTTCTACGAGAGGTTGGAGCTGCAGCACAAAGCAGGAACCTGTTTTTTTTTTTTTTCTTTCAACCAGACCGTGCAGCAGGAAATACCGGCACGCTGTAAGGCCTCAAAATGAACACCGGTGATGCTGCGACTGTCTCCGCCTCTCAAAAATAAACAGGGACGAGTAAATAGGGCACGTCTAAATGTATACTGGAACTAAGTGGATTAAATGAACTGTACTATGTGTCTAATGGTTGACATATTTAGTGCACAGCTACACGACAACACTTCTGCTCTGCAGTAAAAAAAATACAAAAATAAAAAGGGGGGGGGTTGGACTACAGTGTAAGTAATTTGGGCTATTACAACTAGTCAGGCTACGATATTTAAGTACCTCGTATTTGTCTGGTCGCGTCCATGAAGCCTGGAGAGGAAGGAAAGAGAAACAGCGACACAGTGGAGCAACGTCAGCTTTCAGACACAAAGTGAGAGCAGACGATGATTTCATGTTTGTACAACCACACCGGTGATTTGGAAAGTTTTAGTCCATGAGTTGAACATTTTCCAGGAAAGTAAACGTCATGTTTTTTTTAAAGTTTTTTTCCAAATATATTTCCATCCATTTGCAGGTGAAATCAGATGACTTTAAACCTGCCGGGTGATAATTCATCTACCTGCTGTATTGTTTACCACGAAACGTACATGTAAAGTAAATAAAAAGATTGGTAGTGCTTACTGAGAAAGATTAACCAACTCCAGTTTCAAGGCTGCGTGTTGATTTTCATATCCCAGTAAAATAAATGTTTGCCTGAGAAGTGGGTTAACACATCTTAACGTCTACTGATAAATACAGAAGAAAGATTTATGAAGAAGGAACTTAAAACATGTCGAAAAAAACTGTCAAAACAAAGAAACAACCAGCTTAAACAATCGATGGAGAATTGAATGAGACTGAATGATTTTTATACCGAGCTGTATTCGTTCTGATTATAAATGACTGCAGTGAGAGCGCTGCCAGGATTTAACAAGAGAGTTCAGATTTCTCCTGTTTTCGATTCTCTTCATTGATTTCATGTCAAATTTAAGAATAGAATTTAAAATTCTCCGGCCGACTTACAAAAACTCTTCATGACGAGCTCCATCTTAACTCAAAGATCTTATAGAACCGGCGGCTTCTTCCACCGACATGCAGCTGGATATATAAAAAAAATTGTTTTAAATATCATAGGAATAATATTTGTTATAAACTTATAAAAAATAGTAATAAACTGGAGCATTCATGTTTTTAATGACTAAAACTCAGCAGGCTGGATTAACTTTGTCTGCAGGCTGCAGCACAAAGTAGGAAATGACGACAATAACCACAAAACCGACGAAAAAGAAGCCGTTTAAACAACGTTTATCAAAGAAATCAAAGAAACACGATCAGGAAGTGAGAAAACGCGGGAAGACAAATGGCTCCAGGTGGACATGAAGCACACGGGACGAGACGGACCCGAGTTCAATGGAATATGCTGCTGCAGGCCCAGGTTAATACTTATTGAATACATTGATGTGTATAAAGTGTTAAAATAAAACTGAAATAACTTGATTCATTCTTTCAAAAATAAACTACGTTAAAAAAAACACAAAAAACCCCAGAACAGAACAGAAACAAAAATAGAACATTTCCGCTTTGGAAGTTCAGCTTCAATCCGAAGTGGTCAAATTGGAGCATGTTTTCCTGGAAGCGGCACGACGTCCGCTCAGTCGCTTATTAATTAATGTAATAAGACAGACTTTGGAGGCACACTCATGAAAACAAGGCGCTGAAACTAATTATAAACCAACCGGCGGCGGCTCCTAGGGACTCTGTTTTTCCGAATCAGCACCTTTTCTCATCACTGGTCCGTGTTTTCATCAGCTCGTTCATTTACGTACTAGAACCACCACCAAGAAGCTCCCGACCGTAACGTCAGCTGTACTTTTTACAAGTCAGACATGTTGAAAAGAGGCGAGCAGGAAGCCGATGATGAATGATGAGCCGGTGAAAATTAGTGACAGCTATTACGGACTCATCAGCTGTGGGTTTTTTTGTTTTTTGGGAGTACAGCAACGTTAAATCAAAACTGATGCGACAGTGATAGATAGGAAAGAGGGGGATGATGACAGGCCGTGAATGGGAGACGTTCGATGACGACTGTGAATGCGAAGACGGGCGAGTCGGTGTCTTGCAGGTGGAAGATAAGATTCAGTTGACTCGTCGTGCAGCCGTGAATGCGCCGGGTGGTTGTGAACGCTCCCACTGACTGGCAGAGATAAATGGGACGGTTAATAAGGGGAGAAACTGGGGATATTTTGGCTGAGTCAAATGTGCAATTTGCTCCTTTGGATTATCCTGCAGCACAAATTTGGAAGGATGAAGATTCAAACAGCTCGAGCTGGAGGGAAGGAACTCGTTACATGATGATTTTAATGACGTTATTATTTTTTAAAGTTTTCTGATAAGTCTAAAAAGTGGAGGTTTGTCTTTTGGAGGTGGAGCTATAAGTATAACGTGGTTATTAAAATCTAGGGAGCGTAATCGTTCTACACCAGGGGACTCTAACTTTTTTCCTCTGCGAGCTACTTTGACAAAATAAAAGAGCTTCTCATGTTTAGTAAGGTTTGTTCACACAGCTGAGCTCCATCCAAACCGGCCAAATAAGCTTCTTTTATGTGAATGATAATAAATTGATAATATTTGCACACATTTTGTATCGAAACAACTTAAATCACATGTCATAGAAAACAAAAAAACCCATTTATTTACTTTACTTTTCCAAATTTTCTGTCTGTCCACATGTCGCGGTGTCACATCACTTCCCTCCATCTGTAGTTCACATGCATGCGTTATGCATTCTCTATTTTCTTTCTTTTATTTTGAAAAGTTTTGATCGTCCAGACTTCCTCAGTTCCTCCTTCATATATTTACACAACCTCTAAACTGCATGAGAAACAAATGCTGAAATGGACCGCCAGATATACCTGGGGGGCGTATTTGGGGGAAAACACTTGGTATGGTTTGAATCTTCGGCGATCTACTCAGAACCAGTTGGGGATTTTCCTGTTTTTAAGAACTTTTAAAACCTGTTTACCACAGAAACGCCAGCGTCTTTTTCCATTTTCATGGAACTGAGGTGGTGACACGCCACCGGCAGAAACACATTTTGCATTAATTTACATTTCTGGCACAACACGCAGCTTCACGGGGCTGCATGAGGCTGCATGAGGCTGCACTCCACAGTCACATAGACCGAGCCGTGCCTCCTCACGTGTACACGTTCCACATTTTTGTATTATTTTTCAAATCTTTTGACAGCGACTTCTGTGACTAACTCAGTAGATGCAAACATAAAATAAAGAATCTGAAATGCGTCGCTGAGCAGTAATTTCAGGGCCAAAAATATGCCGAATTTTCAGTTTATCCTCCTGGTGAAGATTTATGTCTGAAATACTCACTTTGCTTCACTGCATTGAAGGCGGCTTCGAAAATAGAAAATCACTCAAGCTTCTGGACGGAGCGCCTCAACCTTTGATCAAAGCTTCTTCACTGAAACATGTCAACCTAATGAACTGAGGCCTGAGCATTAAAATATTTTGGGGCGTTTTTTGAATTCCTGGACTCGATGAGTGCCAAAACACACCAGAGCTGAGCAGAGGGGTTTTTTTGGTGGGGAATGTGCTTAATTAGCTCCTCGCATGGGACACAACAGTAGAGCTGTTTGTCCCGAAAGAGACGTGAGCTCAAGTTTTCAGAGGCCGAGGCAGCAGACGGTGGAAGGAGAGACCGATCCCCTGCAGCAACACAAAGACATCTGACTGGTCAGAACATCATTTTCATCAAAGAAAATCCATATTTAAAAATGCTTTCTTTTTTTTTAACCTTCAGATACTTTACTTTGATGTTATTACACCAAGAACCGATGTTCACTTTACTGTGATTTGCAGCATTTGATGTTTAAAGAAAAAGCCAGTCCATGGCAGATTTAAGACATAATTCATCACAGGAGCTCTCACTGAGGAGGTATGTGCGGTAAAGTAGGCCAGTGCGGCCCAAACATTGTGCAACCGAGCCCCTTCGTGTCCTCCGGGACGTCGGAGGACAGGTGCTTCCACTGCATTTACAGTGTGTGTGTGTGTGTGTGTGTGTGTGTGTGTGTGTCCAAGAATAGCACACCTGCCTTCATCTGAAACCTCTACCCAACACCTGTGTTCGATAGTGATGCAGGATAACAACGGGGGTTTGGATCCCTGGACAGAAAACAAACAAAAAAAAAGACAGACAGACCCCTGAGGGACACTGTGGGACCAGCTTGAGAGATTTCATGTATTTTAACTGCTTATCTAATGCTTCAAACATTAGAAAAAAACTGTGTTGTTGGTGGAAAGACGACAGCGAGTGATGCAAAAACATGCAGCGCCGAGCTCAAGGTGAGAACAGCCTGTAAGGTTACAATTATTATTCTGCATTTTTACACTAAGTTAGGTTTATGGGAAATACCCAACTTGAATTACTATTAGAGGAAATAGAAACACTTATTCTTGTAGTATTAGAAGCAGGAATTAATATTTGAAATGTTCCTTCTGAATCCATGAAGCTGCTCAAGGCAGCAAGGTAATTATCTTAATGCTGTTTACTGCATTCGCATCAGAAAATTACCCCCCTGAAGTGACTAATCTGTGGGCTGCTCACATGACGCATGTACTCAGAAAAAGACCAGAAACATGGATGTTTTATTTTTTTCTAAATTAAACCGTTTTAATGAGCCGATAAGAGCTCAACAATAGACCCGGGATGAGATCCTGTCGTCAGGCTGTGACCGCTGCGACGGAGGAAATGCGCAGGAACCGTATTCAGAGCTTCTTAAGGAGTCTTTTAACCGTGTTGAGCTTTAATCCGGTGTTATCTCCACCGCTGCTGAAGGACAGGAAGAGGAAAAGCGAGGATGCACACCGAAGGATGACAAAGATGCACAACCCTTATGTGGCTTTTTTTTACTCCTATCGTGTTCATCCTGAGAAAAAAAAAAGTGCCCACTCATTTTGTAAAGTGGATTATCACAGTGGCGTAACGGAGCTCAAAACAATCTGAATCACAGCAATAATTGAAGCTAATGTCGTAGAAATAATTTTCACTTAGTTTTTTCATTTTCTTTCAGTTTTTTTTTTTTTTTTTTTTTTTTTACAAAAATAGCCTCATTTAAAGGCACACGATTAACGGGGAGGGAGTTAGCGTGTTGGATATGTTGGAGTGTCATGCAAGGGAAATTGGTTTTGAAACTGCGCACCCTCCTCTCAGACCTTCATGATGGAAATACACAAAACCAGGACAGTAGTTTCAAGCAGAATTGGTTTCAAAAAAGTTTAGACAGAATTTACAAAATTTACCGTGAATCGCTAAAACATGAGTTAATGAGTCGTTCCTTATTTTAATGAAATAAATGAAAACTTAACTGCCAAAAATAGCGCATGCATCTTCTGAATTATAATAAATATGGGGAAGTTGGTAAATTTATGACTGGCATCTGGATGATTGTTTGACATTTTGCATCAAAAATCACGCACATATTTATTATTTTAAAGTTATTTTTTTCTTTTTCAAGTATGCTGATAATAAATATGCTAATTTATTTTCGTTCTTTTTTGTAATCTATGCTAATGCTGCAGAATGATTTGACCTTTCTACCAATAGCGCCCTTATTCCCAAAGGTGCTGCTTTGCTTAAAGGAGCCCCGTTTGCCAGAGCGGAATTCATTATGAGCCAAAATTCAGCGCGGGGTCACACGAGGACGCAAAGCTCGGGGAAAAAGTTGTACCTGCTCTCCTTCGGTGAACACCCGGTTCCCAAAGCTCCAGGAGATGGTGGGTGTGGGGTCGCCCGAGGCCTCGCAGGTCAGGGTGACTTGTTCGTCGAACTCCGAGGCGGTTTGGTTGTTCAAGTAGGTGATCTTGGGTTGCACTGGAAACGAGACATTATAGAAGCAGATCTAAAACAGGAAATAGCTGCTCGAGATGTTTTAGCTCTGCTGTAGTTAAGTACACAGACGGGCTTCATTAGCGCTGCGGTTCTGTACCCCATTGACCTATAACAGAGCCACAAGCACATGATTACATAATTTCCTCGTGAAGAGAAACTCTAGTGCGGTATATCTTTGGAGGTCCTAAGGGGTGGCTTAATTAGTTTTCAATAGGACACGCTGTATGCTTCACGCTAGGTACTCCTACACCCAACTGCTGGAAAAGCTGTGGAGGAGTTACAGCAACATGTCAATAAGTGCAATAGAGAGAGAGAGAGAGAGAGAGAGAGAGAGAGAGAGAGAGAGAGAGAGAAGCAGTTATTCTCTTACCGAACACGTTCAGGCTGACTTCCTCGCTTTTCTTTCCCGCCTTGTTGTTGGCGATGCAAGTGTAATCTCCTTCATCCACTTTCTTGACATCTTTTATTACCAACTCCGAGCCGTCCTCGTTCAGGCTGTACTTATCGCCCGTTTCAAGGACGGCGTTGTTACTGTAAGGGAGGGGAAAAAAATAAAGAAATAAAAAATAAAAAGAGAGGGGAAAGGACAAGGGTTCACGTCACATGCGTTTGCTTACAGAAGTTGAGGCGCCTACAAATACCTTTTCCGAACTTACTGACAATAAACCGACCGGAGTTTTAATCTCTTGAAGCACAACAATGGCTGCAAAAAAACCAACAACCTTGGAGAACATCTCCAACATTTCCACCAGCATTTGTTTGCCTCTCCTTCAGCCCTCACATCTGTGTTTATAAAACCAGTTGGATGACGACGCAGAGGTTTTTTCTTTTTCTTTTCTTCTATTGTTCCAGAAGCAGACCCTCACTGGAGGTTAGCGTCCTGTTTTGTAGGGAGTTAAGTGTTTGTATGCCTCGAGCAGCAGCGGCGTTCCCGCCGCGTTTTGCAGGCAGACAGTGAATGACAGCGCTGTCAGCGGCTCCCAGGAAACCAGAACAAATAGAGCTTCACCCCCTCTGTGCTTCCTTCCCTCCACCACCTCACCCATCTGTCCTCCCAACGAACACGTCTCGCGGCCCGAAGGGGGAACCGAGTCTTCCTCGGCTCAGACGCCACATCACACACCAGCTTCGCGGCGCGGCGGCCAGCTGTGAGCAGGATTTGGGTTCAATAGTCTTATTTACTCACATCTCTGGAAACAAATGCTTTATTTAAGGGTTCCTCCTCAGCGGTGGCGCCGATGAATGACACACCGTGAATATGAAAGTACACCGAGCTGCATTAGGAGAAATGAATTGTGGTTGTTTGTGTGAATTATCAGGACTGAACTGGAGCGTCCCCAATTCAGATCCATTAAAAGGTTCGTGCATAAAGTTCTTACGAAGATACTTTCGATCTAAAGATTTGGAGGTTGTACCCAAGGGTTGGGTTTAAATCCAGGTCAGTTAAATACTCAGAAACAAATCTCACATTGAAATATCCATGAAGAGCAGTGGAGGAAACAGCATGCTTCTCATTGTTAGGGCAGCGGGTCGAATTCCGATTCGATTTCCGATTCGATTTGCCTTGATTATATCTTGATTAAAGTTCCGATATGTAACTTAACCATTGTTCTCTGCAGGACCGTTTACTCTCAGAAAGAAGAACCAGCTCAAAACTAGATCGTTTATATTTTTTATGCATTGAACGCTGATTTCTAGCAGCCTTGTGACGAAGGACTGTTGTTTTTGGGGAACAAAGGAGGAGTGATTGATTGATATCCAGCCACGGGAAGCCTCGAACGGAGGATGTCAGTGTGGGTGGATAGATGGATCAAGAAAAGTGTAAAACCCTGATGCCAGTAAACGCCTCTGACAGATGATGTCAAACTGCCAATACGCTGGATGGATAGTTTGGTGAAGAACAATGACATTTGGAGAATTTGTTCTTTTACCTTGAAGACGTGACAAAGACAAACACGTTTAACCATCGTATCATATCTCTTACAGCTTGTGTCCTTTCCGGCTGGATTTAAAGGTTGTGACAATTAATTAGAAAGCGACTCAAACTAGCTGTGTTTTCCCTTGAAAAAAGGTTTTGATGCTAATTATTTTGACAAGGACTCCACTCTGAGCTCAGCGTTCACGTTTCATATTTTTCTGATTTTAGTGGAGTTATATAACAGACACAAACATGCAGTGAATCTGAAACTGGTTTCACTGACTGCCAACAAGCTGCTAACATATC
Organism: Brachyistius frenatus; assembly: GCF_029030835.1. Taxonomy (NCBI): domain Eukaryota; kingdom Metazoa; phylum Chordata; class Actinopteri; family Embiotocidae; genus Brachyistius; species Brachyistius frenatus. Next base: position 1,121,835 of record NW_027210683.1, read on the forward strand.
ACACCTGAATATGTGAGACTGACTGATTTGATACAGGATTTTTTTTTTTAGGTTATTTGATTCCAATAAAGTGATATTAACCTTCGAGGATAACTCTTATTTTATGCCTCTATTTATTGACTGATTTGATTGGTTGATATTTTATTAATATATTTATTAGGTATATTTGTAACAGGGACCATGTACAAAATACACAACGTGAAAAGATGCTTTGTACCAGAATTTACAAGCTAATTTCCATCTGCAGTCTCTGGACAGCTGAGATGAAACTATACATTCAACTACAATACAACACACTACTCCATTATTTGTTTTATTTTTCTACCGTTTGATCCAGATTTCAACGTCCGAGATATTAAAAATGTCCCTGTTGGCATAATTCAAGTATTTATGTATGTCAATCTATCTATCCATCTATTTATCCATCTAGTTGTTGCACAGTTATGTCTGATTTTGAAATAGAAAGAAAAAAAACTTGCACAAACTCCTAAGTCTTGAAAACAAGCAGAATACCGGCAATCATACATCATCAAAATATTGTGGGCAAAACAACACAATAAATGACATTTTGATGAGCTGTAGTGTCTGTATTGCTGGTATTCTGTCAGACTAGTGCAGCATTGGCTAATCTATAAATCTATTCTTAATTACATCAGCATCCAATCAGAGCACCATCACTAGTTTCTGCTGCAATATGAGCCACAGAATGACATTTCTTTTGACCCAATAAAAACAAATGAAACACAAATCTGCTGCTCATTTTCTGACAACTGTTAGCTGCTCTGTTCTACTTGTTGAGCCTTTTATTATATAATCCTCATGTGCATGTTTTTTTATTACCAACAAGCTTTACGTGAGAACTTGCTTTAAAAGTAAATCTCAACCTTTAAATGTGAATTTGTAATCAGTCTGTGCAAAACAGGTGAAGGTCTGCACATATTGCACAGTGATGCCTGTTATGTAACTTCACCAGTCACATCGTTTTGCACTCGCGGTCATGCAAACATAAACAAATGTAAATCTCACCATTTCTCCCACAAAACAGTTTGTTGGCGAGGATGTAGAAATTCTAATTTATGCTCTATTTTACAATCATTTAGCAACATTCACATGCACAGTATGTTGTGTACATGCAATTCTTCAAAAGGCTTTAAACTTGCCATCCTCTTATCCCGGACCTGAGCACAACACTCATTTTATAAACAGGCACAACAGCTATCAAACCTGAAACATGCTATTTGAGCTTCTGGCTGACGTCACATTGGCCTTTCATGAGGCTTGTTTGGAGCCCAGCTTCATTTGCATATATTTTAAATGAGTAAAACACAAACAACAACAACAACAACAACAGCAGCAGCAGTGTGCTCTTCTCGTTCTTGTTGCGTTTCAGCACTCAACCACCCTTTTGTCTGAGGTGTTGCCTCGAAATAATGATGCACACTCAGATCGAACTGACAACAAGCTCTGAACTGTCTTTAAAAAAAGACTTTCACTTTCTATCAGATATCTGCTTCCTGCCTCTCATTTAAGAGATGAAACACGACAGTAGATCCTTTTCCTTGTTGATGCATTTTCACACTTCGTCTGGTCTTGCTCTCTGTGTGTACACCGGTGTTATTTCCTTCTCTCTGAGTATTCTTCTTGTGTCCAGCAGCTGCAGAACGAGGACGGAGATAACCCGACAACTTCCCCCAGAAAACTGTCCACTTAATTTCTACATAATCCTCTGATCTATTTGTGATACGGACTACAGAGTGCATCCTGTTACTGAAGGGCAGCGTGAGCTGTATAGAAGTGTCACTAAACTACTTTCTGCACAAAAGAAAAAAAGAAAAATATGTGCAGGTCTTATGTGATTTGGAAAGTCTGTCACTTATTAATATAATGTGTGAGTATTAATTTCTAATATCTAGGGAACAAAGTTTCAGGAAAACCATTCTTATGAGCGGACGGAGTGTTTTCATGCCATAACTTGTAGAAATAGACAAAACACAATATGAGCATGAATGAATGATTTCAACATACACTGAAAATTAGAGCTCATATAAAAGGTAAAACCATCTATTCATACTTACGATTGCTATAAATGACAAAGAAAAAGTAAGGGAATAAAAATCGCCCACTGTTCTTGAAGAATACTCAGGCAGGGTAAAAATACTGTCCTGTGAAAATATTTTGTACTGCCTTGATGTACACGGCATTTGTGTCTTTTATCTTTGAAGTTCTTGCAGAAGCGACACAAGATGGTTTATTCCAATTTGTCCTTTTTTCTCAACTTTGTTTTACTGAATCCTGCTTCACCTCGAGGTCAAGAACAAGAGGTTCGAAAAACAACAACAACAACAACAACAACAACAAAGAAGGCGTTTAACTGCTGCGGCAGCTCGGAGCCACTTCTGATCTGATCAGTCTGAACTCTACTCATCAGAACAGAAAGAAATGATGTGAGCAGTGAATGACGTACTGTATCCAGGTGACGGTGGGTTCGGGGAAGCCATCCGCATCACAGGCCAGCAGAGCGAAGCTGCCGATGTCGGCGGTAGCGTTGACCTCTGACAGCCTGGCGCGGATGGTGGGAAGCACTGAAACAGAAATAAAGTGTTTGAAATGATATCTTAAAAAGGTTTTATCTAACTGACTGGTTGGCCACTTGTGAGCTGCCAAAAAGTAAATCTGTTAGGTTTCTAAAACGTGAATCGAAGCACCGATTTCTTTTTTGCTCAGTTTTGGTCTCCACCACCTAAAACAAATATTTTGTTCTTTAACTGCAGAGCTATGTTCACTATGGAGATGTTAACGGTGGCTACTTGACGTTTATTTCCGTACAGATACTCTACAGTGTTTTAAAAAGGTTTTAAACTTTAAACAGCTGCCTGCTGCACCCAAATACAACAAAATGAGAGTGAACCACAAAAGTAAAGTTCAGACTGTAAACAAGGTGATAGAAGTCGCTGGGAAGCCGAAGGAGCTGCAGATTCAGGTGAAGTTAATCGCTTATTTTCATATTTTCTCATACAAATGTAAACTTATTGTTTTCGTCACTGCTATGAATAAATAACTTTGCATTTGTAGGCAAATTAATTCCTGTTTCTCTATTGTCTATTCTGATACACCAACATGATTACAGCCAGTTCTACTGGAACTGATAGTTTTTTACTTGTTATTTCCAGGAAAACTTTACTTTGATTGATTACTCAGGAAATAGAGTTTGAAACCTACACAAACTTAAACTACCTCAATTTCCTGAAGAAAATCTACAAACCAATTTGGCACCAGACAAATGTTTCTGTATTCTGTATATTGTATTACAGGCATTACAGGAAGATATCTTGTAGTCATGATCAATGAAAAGAAAAAAAAAAAGGCAACTAAATCATTCAGAAACTTTCTCTGAGAAACACAGACATCAAAAACAAACTTCACACCCGTCTGTCCTGCAGGTGTTTGGACGTCTGACAGGTGTACAGACGAGCTGACTGACAGAATCAGGTGCAGGAACCGGACTTCAGGACGTTTCCAGGGTCATCATTACCGCAGCCGAGTCCACAAACAGCAGCAGGGCAGGAGGTGACAGAGACGCAGCACTCACCATTAACGATGACCTTCATCGTCCTGAAGTCGATTTCTCCCCTGGCCATGACGCGCGCCTCACACACGTACATGCCCTCATCCGTCTTCTTGATGCCACGGATCTGCAGGTGGCCATTTTTCAGGATCTTAAATCGCACTAAAAACAAAAGAAACGGCAAACAGAGAAGAGAAAGAAATCACGCACACTTCAAGATTAATACGATTACTGTTGTTGTTTTTTAAAATTCAGCGCTTCATCTCCAGGTGAATTATATATTTATCCTCCTGCAAGCCACAAGTTAAAATTAAATGAAGGAGCACGGATGTATGTACTTATAAAAAAAGAAATAATAAAGAAATCAAAGATCTGAGGACACAGTCCAAACTAAAGCGTGAGATTAAGGTGTATTTTAAACTGAAGGACTTCATTTAAACTCTCAGACAGGAAGTTGACGCCAAATAAAAAAAAAGTCTGTTATCCGCGGTAGTCTGGTTGTTGGAGCTACGTGACACTCTGGCGACGCCACACATATTTTAGAGCGAGCTCAGAGCCTGAAGCTGTTGCATCTCTAATTAAACATCACACGGGGACACAGTGTGCCGTCTGAACTGGAAACAGGTGTCGTTTCTCACGTTTCCGAAGACGAGCCGTCCAGCGTTTAGACAGAGCCGGGGCTCCGACCTCGGCACACGCAAATATGTCTGAAGAGTCGTTATTGTTTCTTCCACTTTGAGAAAGAAAATCGGTGACAGGTCAACGTGCAGCTAGAAAGCTTATTTGAAGATTTCAGTTCCTCCACCTTCTCCACAAGAAGTATCTCTGAATTAAAGAAACTCCGTCACGTGTGCCATAAAATCACCTGATGCATGTAATTGTTTGCTGGAAGGGGATGTTGGTTTAGGAAAATGGAAATAATATTATTGGATTTATGCAATTTATTGGACTGAAAATTCCACCTCACATACTATCAAAGCAGCTTTTTCCCAAATCTGGATGGTAAATACCAACATTTACTGTCTGGAAGAAGATTTCTGAGGTATTATACGTTATATACGGGGTATGATATACATTCAACTTTATATTTCTGATTCTTACTCAGATACATACGTTTACAGTTATTATTACAAGTTATTTTATGGTTAAAATGTTTTTTCGATCAGCATGTGAAATGAAGCTTTCTAGTAGTTTCACGCAGAAAAAAGCTGCTCGACAGATTTGAAGAAAAACGGTCGACGGATTTCCTGCGAAAGCCACAATTTCAGATTTATGTGCAAATCAAACATAGTTTTGGACCTGAACCTGATGTTAAAACAAATCTATCATGAAATCAAAGATGTTTAGTTGCACATTTGAGAACATGAGTCCTTCCTGTGGAGGAGGAAGACGAGAATTATGGGATTAGAGAAGAGTTAATGGTGTTTTCTTTTCTTTTGTCCTTATTATGATGAATTAAGACCTTTTGGGTTAAATAAAATGTATATTAAAAATCCAGAAATGTTCTGGTGCACTAATGATCACTTGTTTAGCTTTAATGTTTATAACTTGTCTTTGAAAAAAAAAACACCAGTTTGTTTACTTTCACATGAAATTCAGTTGTTATTTTGCCTCTGGATTTTGCTGTTAATGGTGTCTTTAAAGTCTGTTTGGTCTGGGCATATTGTTTATGCATGACATAATAATAAATCAGTCAATTAGTCTCCCTTCACAGAAGTACAGAAAGTCGTGCACTGAAATGTTTCGACCGTTGAAAAGTCCAAAAATGGACCCGAACAGCAGCTTTCCATTGTGTTAACTGGCTCTAAACACACGCCACTTTGACACATTAGCACGATAAACATCCCGTTCAACAATGCAAAAGGCAGCAAATGTTTTGGGTCAACTGCTGCTGCTGGGAGGAAAATTACATCAGCAGTTTTCAGTTTTCAGTGTCGGTTACAATTAGTGGTTTCTCCAGTGAAAAACACATTCCTACGCACAACACTGCGGAGACTCCGAGCTCCGCGGCGGTCAGCGGGGGAGGGAGGGGGTCACTCTGAGGTTAAACTAGGCAGAGTTCAAGTGTGAAGCGGGACGCTGGGCTCGCCCACAGCACAAAACTCCAACTCTCTCCGAGGAAGCTTTTTAAACAACGACGGTGATGTCTGTCCAAAGAAAGCAGCTTTTTTTTTTTTCAGATTAAAATCCTTCACAAATATTGCACACGGACACATCGACCGCGGCGTCGGGCCCCCCCCCCGTCTTTTCTAATTTCCTCTTTCCTCCGGGTCAGCCTGGATTCACGGCATTCAAACAAGAGTTGGCGGCATTCGTGTAAACATCTCGGTCCTGCAGCAGCGTTTCTGTGTGTACTTCTAAATACTTTCACTCTGCCGTGCTTCATTGCTCCAAAGTGTGTTCAATGGCAAGGCAGCGATTGTTTAGAAGATGGAAAGAAAAGAGATTATAATGCAAGAGCGGCTTGAGAAGTTTCTATAGATCCCTTCATGTTTTTTGTTTTGTTAGTTCCTGTCTGCCGTGACTCAGCACTGGAATCCATGGTAACGGCTGCAAATCGAAGCTAATTACAGCCGCCTCTCTCTCTGTGTGTAAAAAGCGCAACCACCTTTTCAGAAGCTTCTTTTTCGAGCCTCGAGGCGGCGAAGGTTTAACATATCGGCGAGGTCGTGTACATTTAACGGTACAGTCACAAAACCACACCCGACTGTAAAAACACCTCCACGCTCCCAAAACAACACCTTTGAATTCTGTGTTAGGAGTGCTATTCAAGTGTTAGGAGATCAATTAAGACAAGAGGACATTAAATAACCTGGTACAACTCTGCTGTAGTTTGTGACAGCTTGTATTGGATTGTAAGCTCTTTGAGTCCCCCCTCCCTCCTCTGAGTTTTTTCTCAGCTATACTTCCCCCTCTCTTTGGGGAAATTAAACTCCAGTCTGCCCTCAGATGTCTCTTTCAGTGACAATAACCACTTTTTGCCCGGCCAAAACAAAAAAAAATACAATTTCCACGTTCACGCACCTTCTATGAGGTCTAAAACTACTCCACCTCCCCCCCGCCCCGCCCCACGCCCCGTGAAAAATGCCCGGCTTTGTTCATAGATGATGGGCAGGAGGAGAGAAGGAGATGAGGAAGAGCGCGGCAAATTGATTGGAAAGCATGAAGTGGCAGACAGGCGTTGGCGGGCAGGTGAGGTGACGGCTCGGGGAGTCAAGAGGATGAGGTGGCGTGGCAGGTTGGGAGGTGAGGAAGCAGCTCCAGCGAGGTTTTTAAAAAAATTTTTATTCGAATCGGCTCACCGTCAGTGGCGGCTTGGATCTTGGAGCCTTTGTACTTCCAGATAATAGAAGCTGGCGGCGAGCTGACAACATCGCAGACGATGTCGGCGTTGTCGCCCTCGTTGAACTCCTGCGGGCTGGGGGCGCTCTCGAAGGTGATCTTCTCTGTGGGGGGGCGAGACGGGGGGCAAGACAAAAGCAAAACGTTAACTTTCAGAATGAGGCTTCTAAAAAGAGGAAACTCACATGTAGCATGATTAGAATGAGTGAAAAAACTCTTACGATTGATTAGCGGTGTAACGGTGCAACATATGGTTGATTTGATTGTTTTAAATGTTTGAAAGTTTTATTGGTTTAGTTTAGTGCCGCGCCTTCAGCAACTTTAATGGGAACAAGCTGTTGCCATGGCAACATAGAGGCCACCTGGTTTTGTAAAGAGTTGTAGACAAACCCATTTCTTGGCATCAGCGGGGCCATCCCTATTCACGCAAATGTCTCTCGCTGACTGAGTGATAATGTTACACTATTGGTGAACCAAATGCCACAACTTCCTGTGTCTGTTTCAAATTAAAAGCCCGCATTTCAAATGAAAAGCCTTCCAAGCGTTTCAAACACAGTCGTGCCGTATACTGGCTTTTGACCTGGATCTCGTCTCGACACAGGGATGGTTTTATCTTCAATCTTTGAGAGCTTCACATAAAACATACTTGAGAGCGCACCCGACGAAATATCAATATCCAAGACTTCCCTAAAAAGAAATGTTTTACTCGATTCAGTCTTGTTTGTCAGTCAGTTTTGCTTTTACACACCAACAACTCTGGGGTCACTAAATGTTACATTCAATTTCAACTAAATAGCCTCAAGCACGCAGCATCTAGAGTCAGTCCAACCCTTTCTAGTAGAAATTACATGTATATTCTACTAAACGTTTTTTGCTACAAACATAGAAATGGAAATGAATCACTGGCTGGATTTTGTTGTTAATACCAGTGAACATAATCCACACAGCATTAATGTAAATATAAAGAGACAGGGTAAGCTGTGCAGGAAGTGCCGAAGTATCTGTACTGTACAGAGGGAGTCGTTTATTCTACCAAACACTTGATACGATTTGCATTTGAATATTTATTTTTCTGAGAATATTAAATGTCACCCTTCTCTTTGAACGTAATGCCAAAGCATCACTCAAAGAGAGCTCTTGTGAAGACTGCGTTGGGTTAATACAGCAATGTTGATTGGTACTATGTAAAAAAAACTTAATCCAAGCAAAGTCAGAGGAAAGAAAAAAAAAATGCAAAAGAAGCTGAGACTTACGAAAGATCTTCACTTGTACGGTGGCCTCGGCCTGCTTTTCACCGTTCCTCGCCACGCACCTATAGATGCCGGCGCTGTCCACGTTGGCGTGGTAAATGGTGAGAGTCGACGTGGCTTCATCGTTGCGGCTCACGAAAATGTCCGGCTGGTTGGGGAGGATCTTCTCGCCGCTGGGGCCGTACCAGTCGATGTCTTTAGCATCTCCCACCACTGGAAAACAGAAGAAAGAAGCGAGTCGGCAAGAATCCTTCAAGGAGCTCAACAGCTGACTTGTAAAAACTGACCAAGTCATGGGTTTGAAAAATGTGATTTCTGCTTTGCTACTTTCCCCTACCATTGTCTTGAAAGATTCAAAATACAAACATACTCAAAGAACTGCAGTTACGTCCAGTAACTACTATTTTTTGCCCCCCATCCCGTCATTAATTACATCAACATTATTCGTAGAGACCGCACCATAGCCCTCATTCACTCCATATGTAACACAAAGGTGATATGTCTGTTTTTATTTATATCGGGTTGCTTCTTAAAATATAAAATACAGATATTTGCACCATTTTTAAAGGATTTATAAATGTATTTGTAATGATTACTGGAATGAGTGGGCTTTGCTGACTCTAGCAATGTGTGTGTGTGTGTGTGTGTGTGTGTGTGTGTGTGTGTGTGTGTGTGTGTGTGTGTGTGTGTGTGTGTGTGTGTGTGTGTGTGTGTGTGTGTGTGTGTGTGTGTGTGTGTGTGTGTGTGTGTGTGTGTGTGTGTGTGTGTGTGTGTGTGTGTGTGTGTGTGTGCCCAAGTGACAGAATTTGAACCAAGACAAACACACGTGATGTTTCTGCAGATTGTGCCAACTGGGTGAAAGGACAGCAGGTAAAGGGGGGAAATATTATTGCAACCACTGGGCTGCTGTTCGTATCTGTGCGTGCCAGAATAATGTATTTATATTCCCCAAAATCCCCAATGTAGAATATCACCAAACATGTGGAACCACTTTAAGAGGTTTAAGCAGGACTCTAAGCTCTCATGATACAGTGTCAGTGAACATAAACCGAAGACCAAGAGATGAAACACAATAAAAGAATAATAAATCAGGTATTCTTAGTATAGTGATGGCTATGAAACATCATTGTGAAATCAAAACCCATCTCGCTGCAGCAGATGTCTAAATATGTACGCTAAAACATAAAAAGAGTGGCATAAATCATTTTTATTTTCTCTGTAGCATTATTCAGAAGGAGATAACTTTGACTAAAAGAAATATCAAACAATTTTTCTACATGATTCATTTTTTATAAAGACGAGCGCGATGTTTTTTTGTTTCCCTAAGAAATATTAATGGTATGTCGTCTCTCTGAGGAACACAAAGGGCTCTGAAGACATTTTGACATGGTTCAACGGGAGAATTTGAGTTCAAGATGAAGCTGAATTTTCTTCATAGAACAATAAAATATCACCAAAAAAAAAAATCAATCGCTCTAATATAAAATGTAAAGGCTTCATATTCAACATGCACAAAGGCACTGAGCTCTGCTCGTGTGGCTTCATTCTCGTGGAAGGTTTCTTCAAGTGGCAGCGAACTAACAGGTTATTAGTGGATGTCAACTGGTTCCTGTTTAAGCCTGGTAACCTTTTTAAAAGGTGAATTCACCCAAACTACAGGAAAAATTATCTTTTACTCGCATCTGGTGGGTTTTAGGCCTGCAGATCATTTGTATTTTTTTGGACAAGGCTCCAAAGATAGACCAAATATCCAACTTTTATATGTATGACTCATTTCACAAATACCAAAAGTCACTTTTCATGCCAAATTCTGTTTTTCCAAAAACAATTTAACCAATGATGCGTTTTAGTAATTTAGACCTTTAATTTGATGATCAAAAGTTGCATTTAAATGAAAATAAATCAACAGAAGCATCCATATTAAGAAAGATTGACCAAGTATAGAGGAGCTAATATAGTTTTCTGCTCACAATAAAAAAAAAATTTAAAAAAAAAAAAACTTTTGTGTGAGACAGTTGTCGTGGTGATTTTGGGCTGTTAAACTAAACTAATCTGATTACAGCATCACTGAAAAACCTGTTACAGGTGCAAAAAAAACTCTGTCCCTTCCCACCCTCATTTAACTGGTGCATTTATTGAACGTGACTCATCTCTTTCTGTCAGCTTCTCTCTAACTACAGCTGCATCTTAGTCTTTTTGGCTTGAAAGTAACCAAACATTTTTAAAAACCTGTCACAGTATCTGGGACAATTAACGTTGAGGTCAAAAAGGAATGTCTCAAACTGGACGATCCGTCTTGACGTAAGTGAGTCCAGACTTTGTGTACTTCCGGTCACCTTTGTTGTATTTTGTCAGAGGAACAAATAAAACCAAAACTACATGCATGGATGGAAACCTTTTGTTTTTCTTTGCAATTTGGGGGAACAAAGTTAATTTATAAGATCTCAGGTCTGAATTTATTTGGCCCCCACTGGTGTCATGGTTCAATGTGAGGCTAAAATGTTCTATAATGCCAGACAGCTGGGTTATCTAATGTAAACACTTCCTGTATCTCGAATAAGCTGACAAATGCACATTCACCTCTGAAAACAGAGAGAAAGCCGACGACCTCTGTTTCATTATCCTTTCAGATGGCTCCTCTCCCCCTCCTCTTCCTAAATCCTCCTTCTTTACCTGACTGTGATCTCATCTTCCCGCCGCCTCCTCAAAATAAGAAGAACATCCTCACACCGCTACACCAGCTTCATTATTTAACCTGCCGTGTATCACTTTTTATCAAACAACCTCAATTAATACTGCCAATATTGCTGGATGAGGTGACATTTGCATCAAGCTGTGTTTAATGAGCTCGCTCTTACCTTCGCACAGGAAAAATTTGGATTCTCTGACGCTGATCTCCCCCTGTGTTGGAGTGATTTCCACCTGAATGGCAGCTGGTTGGAGAAAAAGAAGATAGAACAAAATATACATTAGTTTTTCTGGTTCCATCGAGGGGGAAGTGGTGACACAGGGGGAAAAGAGCACAATAAAGGCGAGGCTCAAAGTAAAATTGCCTCGGCAGCTGAGAGGAACAACCATGTTCAGCCGTGCCCTCGAGAAATGAAACTCTGGGATGAAAGTTTTGTGCTTAGTAGAGTGCAACATCTCAGGGTGGAGATGGGTTATAAGTTCAGATTTTAGATGAGAAACACACATTTGGTGAGCAGTAGTATTTAGGCCCCGAGCACCGAGTGGTGCGAAGCCCTATTATAATGCAAAGGAATTATTATTCTCATGAATCGCCTTTGTGGCAACTTTAACATGCTCAAAAACTCATGAAACTTTGCACAAAACTCAGCCTCGGTGAAAATTGAATCATTCTACAGGATTTGGCCATGGGCGTCGCAAAATGGCTCGCCAGCGCCCCCTAAAATGAGATCTCGAGGCTGCTTTCCTGCATGACCTGCACTCAACAGGAAATTGGCCATTTTTAATTGAGTGGCCATTTTGGCGATATGCATGCGTTGCACTTTAACAAACTCCTCCTACAGCTTTTATTCAACCAACTTGAAATTTGGTGTGTCTATTCTTAAGACCTTTGGGATAAAAGGTTGCTAAAAGAAATGTTTTTCGTTGAACGGTGTGTCTGTGACATGGCAGCCATTTTGAGCGCCTCGCCATGACATTAAAGTTGCTATAATTTGGATGTTCATTGTCCAATCTTCCTCAAACTTGACTTCTTTGATAAAAGTCCCTCCATGAAGACATTTGCATGGTGGTCATATTCAGTCATAGCGCCAACTACTGGCAACAGGAAATGACTTATTTTTTCCTCTCATGCTTCTTCAAGCCGGTTAATCACATCAACATCAAATCATAATAGCCTTAAAATGTTGATGAGCGGGCGCTGGTGCGAGGGCCCTTATATCAGTGCTTGCAGTTCTAATTTTCTTTTGTATTTACACACTTCATGACGTTTTTAAAATTTGTAATTCCATTATCACAAAGTTCTTTTCTTTTTTTAATCTCTAGTTGGTGGGAGATCTTGCTACCAACACCTCCAAGGAGCATGCCGTTAATAAATCCTGTACCTGTGATAATCAACTGTCTTACAAAGTCAACACATGCATTCGGCACCTCGTGACAGCTTCAAACATACAAGAAAAGAAAGTATCACGTTGCAAAAAGAAAAGCAGCCGTGTGTTAAAGCAGTCCGACTTTCAACAATAATGAAGTCCTCAAGACTTTAAGATAATTAGGATTTTCGAAAGCACATGTTTTCTGCTTTTTTTCAATGTAAGTTAATCTTCAGTCCTCAGCAGCAGTCGAAGCAGAAATACTGATTTATTTACTGGGAGTTTATGAAAGCCTCCCTGACTTAGTATTTCCAGTGTGTTCGTGTACTCATTTTCCCCGTCCCTGCTTCTATTGGCAGATGATTTACAGGCATAATGCCTTGAATTAAAGAATATCCTTTTTCCTGAGACTCTAATACACTTCATGTCTTGGCATCAGCTCCAGCTCTAGTGACAGAAATGAGATTTGTACAGAGTACAGAGGAGCACCTGGTGTTTGTTCCCCTCCCGCAAGCTAACAAATTAAAACTCTTGAATATTCAATGAAGGGGTGTTAAAATGTTTCATGATTTTCAAAGGCTTAATCAGCAAATCATCCCTTGCACGCGTTCGCCAGAATTAAAAGAGATGCAAGGACTTTAAAGTCAGACTCCGTTGTGTGGCAGCACAGCCTGTGAAACAAAGCACCACCAAGTCGTGATCCGGAGCTCGACGGAGAGATCCTGCTGAGCCTTCAGCGTGTCGCCACTTCACACGAATGAGTGAGTCAGTCTCAGCTCAATTCTCACCAGGAGATTCATGGGAATGGTTGACGAGGACTTGCCATTCAAAGACAGGTAGCCAACTATCATTGCAGCGCAATGTGCCTTCTGTGTTTCATAACGCGGCAGCCTCATAACTATAGAAAAACATCCGTGACTAAGAAGGCACTGTCACAGCAGTGGCCTTTGTTGCTTTTTATTTTTCCTCCACACACACTCACTGTGAAAAGGCCTCATCATTTCAGTGTGAAGCTAAATCTGAGCCAAAATGGTAGGATGAGGCGAGTGTATGCAGCATTTAGAGACGCAGAGGTTCACAATGAGCTTTTATGTTTGGAAGCATTTGAAGAGCAATAATGTGTTTCAGTTTTTATATAAAGTAAAATATTTCAGGCATTCTATATTCTATAAACTGCAGGTACACAAATGTCCCTTTGATATGATACAGCAGAAAATCCACAAAATTATCACGTAAAATCAGTTGTTTCTTGCTGGCTTCTATAGGAGCCCATGTACACTTTATTTAAACTATGGTTATGGTGAGCCAACAAAGCTGAGTTAAAGCCTTGGTTAAATGGTGCGTTCATAAGTAACTAGGAAGTGGTAAAGAAATCACCTGAACGCCTGTCGAACTGGGAATTTTCCAGTCGAGGGTTTTTTTGCGAGTTCTGACAAGTCGCTCTGACGTCACTCGTCATGGCAACTTTCGTGGCGAAAGTTAGAGATACACTTGTTAAGTGCAAAAACAAGTCATTTCATGGTTAATTTAGGTCAAACTAGTTAGCAGGGTGTTAAACAATACTAATTACGATACTGACAGATGGCGACAAAGTGGTTACTTTGTTGCCCCACTTCCCAGGTAGCCTTAGTGCACCAAAAGTTTGGATAAGATGATCTTTTGTGGTAAAAGAAACCAGTGTCGAAGGTTGCTATGGAGACGGGATGCAAGCCAGACAGTATCTGTGTCATTTTGAGAAGCTGCTTCTTAATAAGGGAGGAACGGTGAGTTTTCCGATTGAACATTTCAAGCCTTTTTGTGCTTTTTACTGTCCATCCGACTACTCACGTAATCCTTTATGTACAGAGTGACTGCGTCTTTGCATGGACATTATGGCCACAACTCATGTTCTGCGTTCATTAAGGGTGTTGGCTGGAAGATGAGAAGCAATTAAGCCGGTGATGAGGCAGTACATTAGAGACAATAGCAGAAAGTTTAATGAACGGAGCTTTTTCCCCGGTCACCCACGTTTTTATGACATCTCTTGCGGCAGCTTTTTTCTGCAGTAATCTCAACATGAACAATACAGCAACCTTATCAAGTCTCTCCATATTTGGTTGTGTTGTGTCTTTGCAAATTGGAAGCTCTCAAGTAAGACATTACCAGTGTCAACGGGGACAAAGTGGCCGTCCCCTCATGCACATACTTTTTAATCCTTTACATACAAAGTACACAGGCATTGTCAAAAGCAAATAGTTTAACACCATTGCGCAACTTCAGCTGTTGTGCGAAGACACGACTACATTTGTCAAGTAAATGTAAACATGTGTGAAGAGCTTGAGGAGGAAATTAAAGGCGTGATCTTCCTGTTCAAGGACAGCCTCGTGTATTGCTTTCATCAAACTATTCCATCTGAGAATAATATCCCCTTTATGTCTTTGTCAAGAAGTCCTACAAATATTGATTTCGCTGCTTCTGCCACATGAATGAACTGACCTTTGTTCCGGGAGAGCACGCCGGCTCTGGAGGCATGGAAAAACCACTACCCACAGAGTGTTTGCTTTTACAGGCTGGAGGTAGATACAAAGACAACAACATATCCATTTCCTTCCCTCGTCTAGTGAGATCACAGATACCATGCTGCAAACTCTACCCATGCCTCTTTAAGACAGCTGGCCAAAAATCAACTGATCATATCTGCAACACTAAAGACAACAGAAAGGAGTTCAGGCGGTGTGGGAACGATCACTATTCCCAGAGCCATTCTCTCTCAGCGCGCGCCTCTATAAACGGCCACTTGTGCAACGTCTCTGAGATGAAGTGGCTGTTGAAGCTCATGTGTCAAGCAGACGTGTGACTTTGTGTCTTTGCTGAGAGCATTTTGAAAGTAAATTTTTTTTTTTTTTTTTTAAATGAGGGTCCGTAACAGATAAGTTGTCAAGTTTAATCACCGGATAAATTCGAACTGGAGTGAGAGATGACTCTCGAGCTTCGGAAAACATATCGCCGCAATACTTCAGCTTTGAAAGGTGGAAACAATCGAGTGCACAGCAGTCACATTCATATCTGATGCTTATTTTGTCCCGGTGAACACTTATTGTATTGTAAAAAAAAAATCTCCTGACACCCTACTGCCATTATAAAAACATCGTCTGTAAATCTTGTACCTCAAATTGCAAACACGATGGATTAATACTCTCTGTAATAACTCAGAGCTTTTCTTTCAAGAGATGCAAAGATTTTGCAAGGATCAACAGATTAGGTAATTTAATATTAAATCGATGCTGAGGTGAGGCAGATGTAAGCTACACCAAAAACCTTTTTACTTAAGAGACATGATGGCGCCAAAATGTTGGCTCCTTTGAATCCTCAGTCATATCACAGATTATGTGAAACCTATATTTAATGTCAGTCTGAGGTTCTCATGAACTACAATGTCCAAAAGTCCATGAACCGGCTTGAAAATCATAGAAAACAGCCGGACTTGCCTTAGAATCATCTTAAGTTTCCATCCATACAGTCAAAACAGGAACTGTTAAACCTGCCGTGGGGAACTTTTGTCTCCCCAGTGAGAGAAACTACAACAACCCTGTTTGAAGCGTCCTTACATCATTGGCTCCTCCACCGCTTCTGTTGCATGGTGGATAAATTGGTTTGAAGCATCACAACCTCAAACAAAATGACATGTTTCACTACCAGAATTTAATTCTTTCAGTCTGACAACATTTGGAAATTTTAGAAGAGCCACATAATTATATTTTTTAACTCCCATTCAATTCAGCTGGCTAACTTCTGGTTTAGCTCTGCAATCATCCGGTTAGCTCGGGAATGCCTCGCCATACACCAGATTTAAAAACTCTGTGTTCTCCGAGCTACAAAGGGATTTATCTGATGATCATCAACTTAACCTGCATTGTGTGAACTCATTTGGCTTGAATGTAATGGATGTTTATATACATAAAAAGTCCGGCGCTCCAGCCTTAATAATTATTTCAGCACACTGTCATTAAATACAGGCTGAAAAAAGTAGTTGGAGTTGAAGCCCATGACTAATAAAAAGGCAAAGAAATAAAAAGTGAAACTGAGACGGCCACAAGTAAATGAGATGAGGTGTAGATTAACAGCTGGCAGAGAAAGAAGTGCTCGGCGAAGTGAGGCGAGAGCTTAGATAAAGGATGAAGCTATCTCTGCCCTAACATGCTCTCTCATGACACCAATCTAACATCTATCCACTGAGCCTGTCCCTCACTTCCAGTCCTCTCTGAAGGCTCATAAACCTCTCTGTCTCCACTCAAGAGTCCTTTTGTACTCCTCCCTCCACAGCTTAGACGCCTATAGTCACGTCGCCCTGCTCGAGTGGCACCTCGCTATCGTTCACATCAGCATATTTGCACAGAGAGAAACTTCTATACATCACAGGAAATCTGGACCTCAGATGAAACAGGTGCTTTTACATTACATTCTTTGTTGTCAGAGGCATTGTTGTGCCATCTCATTTATATCATATCTGACAGAATAGCCTTTATTCCAACAGTAATGTTGGTCTTGACCTCTTAACAACGTTGTTTATTTTAATCTTCAAGAGAAGTATGCTCTGAATGAACAGCAAAGTAGTTCATTAGATTCAGCCTTAAAGGAGCAGTACTCAGGGTTTAGTAGCATCTCGCTGTGATGTCACAGATTGCAACCAATTGAATTGCTCTCCCTTTTCAAGCATGCCGGTATGTTGGTTTGTGAACGTTATGAATCCTCCAGTTCAGATTCTGTCTGTCGCCATCTTTGCTAGTTCGGAGCGGTTTGGAGCAGGAAGTGACCATATTTGGACGAGCTGGGGGAGGAGCCAGCGGTGGATCTGACTGATCTGATTGGAAACCTGACGATACCACGTCCCGCCCACCAATAGCTGTAACCTGACTGCACCACAGGCCTGTCAATCAAACACAAATTCCATCAAGGCTTTCTTGAGACATCACGTTCACAAGAACGCGATGTAGAGACGGACGGACAAGCTAAAAAAACACAATGCTTCCGTCTAAGAGTATCGCCGTTACAGAGGAATAATACAAACATATAAATTATGAAACGGAGACTCCATTAACTTTTCCCGCTTTCATAATTTTTTCTCTTAAAAGTCTAAACTTGTTTTTTAAGTGCATTTCAGATTAAAAATTAAACGAGACTCGTGTCATTTATTAATAAAAGCTCAAACAAAGCATTAATTAACTCGCATATACGTCCATACATAGACAAACACACACCTTATGTTTGCCCAGTTAATAACTTTCCAAACACACTGATTGTTCAAGTTATTAATTTGCCAAAGTCAGAAAAGAACAGATGGAGGAGCACATTTAAAGCTACTCAGGGTGCGCTCAGAAGTGATATCTGCAAAGGCGTTTTAATTCACTGCTAATCCCTCCACATTTTGATGCAAATACGGCTGAGGTTTTAGTAACAATGACCAAAAAAAACAAAAAACACAAGAGTGAAGATGTGAGTGCTGGCCATTCTCTGGCAGGAGGATTATGGACTTTTACAGCTGCTACTGTGAACAAGCTTTGAGCATCTTAACCACTGAGTTCTTCCTGATTATGTAACAGCACAAATATTTACACGAGCCACGCGGCCATCATTATTTCGTTTTGAGGATGTGTGAGTTTGAGAAGCGAACAAACAAGAAGCCGTCAGTTCAGCTGGGAAAAAAACCTGACGTCTGAGGCAGCTTCTTTCCCGTCTTGGATCAGGAGGTTTGCATGCCTAATTGGAGCCTGGCAGCCGGTGGCGACTGGCTCCATTACAAGGGAGGCTACAGCAGTCAGCTGTTGGTGCTTAACATGCAAGTCATGTCGGAGCGAGCACACACTACGCAGGGGCAGACGGCGCCGTGTAGGGCTACTCTGGGACACATACATCAAGAGCACATAGGCCTGAAAAGCACCTGCCTGAGGATGCACAAGAAAAAAAAACTGATTTAAGATTCTGTATTTTTACATCTGAGCTTTATTTTTCTCTTTCAACACGGTACCGGCGAAGCCAAAGACCTGAGCAGCATCCACTTAACGCTACCTTTCTCAAAGCCGTCCGACAGGATACACATTTTCCCAGAAAAATCTCATTCTTTTATATCTTCCTAAACTGGTCGGACAGGTTCATCCTCTGGCAGTAAGAGGAAGGTAATGGTGGAATTCTTCAGATATTATCCGATAATTTTGATCCTAAATTGATGCGAGTTCATTTCAGATACATATTTTGGGAGTGAAAGAGGACAGAGACGAGGGAAGAAGTCAAAGACTTCATTTGAAGACGTCCAAACTCGGTGATATGTGGGATGTCTTATTAAAGTGAGACATAAGGATTTCTGGAACTTTCATGGACATTTCTTGGCATAGCTACATTATTGAAGACTTTATTTATTTATTTTTTTTATCAGGCAAAGGTTGATGTGAACGGGCATTAAGGTTGTTTTTCCTGCTGAATCTCTGAGACCAGGTGAAGTCAGCTGTCTGTGAACTATTCTTGGAACCCAGTGGGATTTTTCTATTCCCCTCATATGTCCTGTAATGAGGGAGCGCTGAAGCACAGCTTGGAGCTAAGTTGGCAAGTAGCCGCATCTATTAGCCCGACTTGTCATTCTCAATAAATCAAGAATGAAAAAAAAAAAAAAAAAAAAAAAATCAAGCACCTAAAATTATATGCGCTGCAGCTCGTTATTATTCTCATACAGTTTGGCCTCATCTTTGAGCTCTGAGGTCTGACTTGTAGTCGTAATCATTTTCCATTCACAGAAACACTCCTGTGGAAACCTGAAACAGCATTTATGAAAATCATTCACATTGTTTTGCCATTTAAATGGGATAAAGGCTTTTGAATAGAACACGTGTGGCTCTGTGAGATAAGACGCTGTAGTACAAACAGGAGAAACACAGAAAGACGACTATAAGCACCACAAAAGTTCTGCGCGAAACGTGCAGTTTAAAGTCTTCATCCTTTCCAGCGCTCCATAAACACCAACGCACCCTCCACCGTTCCTTCTCGTACACAACCTCTTACGAAAACCTTCCTCTGACTAGCCAGTCAATGTACAAAAAATATCTCACCGCTCGCAGCAGTTTGTCACTCTTAACCTCTCGATGATGTCTTTATGATGCCTGTTATCAGTAGTTCTTTCAGTAGCTTTTCAGTTTTGCACTCCTTCATTTGCTACTTCGATGACGCTACTCTTTAGGTGTTCAATTGGTTTGACATGGTGTGACTGTAGAGGGCACGGCTTACACATTCACATCATTTTCATACTAATCATCGCAGCACTTTGGTGAGCTGTCGTGTCCTTTGGATGAGGACATTATCATTCTTGGAGGAGACCGTTCCCATTAAGTGAGAAAAGCTTCCTGTGAGGGGAACCGTGGGTCAGAATGAACGGCTTCCAAACCAAACCGTTCTATTCTCTTGGAGCGTTTGACAACCTGGTGAATGACGACTCATCTGACGTTAGAGGAATCAAATGAAATCAAGCTTATTCATATCCAAGCGGCAGCCATCAGTGATGTCATCAACCAGCAGTGATGTCATCAACCAGCAGTGATGTCATCAACCATCAGTGATGTCATCGTTGGTTTGTGAACGTTATGAATCCTCCAGTTCAGATTCTGTCCGTCACCATCTTTGCTAGTTCGGAGCGGTTTGGAGCAGGAAGTGACCATATTTGGACGAGCTGGGGGAGGAGCCAGCGGTGGATCTGACTTGACTCAATTGGGAACCTGACGATACTACGTCCCGCCCACCAATAGCTGTAACCTGACTGCACCACAGGCCTGTCAATCAAACAGAAGCGCCCCCAAAAACAGGTCTTCTTGAATCTTCTTTTCTAATGAATGAGGGATTATTTTCAGATGCAATTTTAGCTGACAACACCATAACAAATTGTGGACAAAATTTATCGATTGCAGTTTAAGGCACTTCCACTTTCGCCTCATATTTTAGGCCTGGAAGCTACGTCGACTTTTATAAACAGCCTGTGCATATATCTCATGTTTAAAACAACTGTAGTTGACCACAACAATCTAATTATTTAGTTTAATGTTCACCTGTAAATGTATAATCTAAATTTGTTATGCTAATCCATCCATTTATTCAGAATATAGTCTTTAATTTGTCACCATATCAGTCACACTGAGCTGGAGCTGCATTACTTGCAGTAGAAGAAGTGACTTTAGTGCTGGCGGCAGCATAGTATTCCACAGTAGTTTTACCAGTAGCAATGTCTGCACGCTTATCTGCACCTTAAAGTTAAATGAACGTGCAGGTGTGCATTGAATATACACAACAGCTGTTATATTCAGCCTCCAAACAGAACTAACTTTGCACATTATGTTTCCAATTTGTGTTTCAGAGCAGATAAATGACCCTTTCAGAAGCGCATTGGAAACTGCCTCCACCACTTATCATTAACCTGCTGTACTTTGAGGCTCCGCACCGAACACGGAGCAGCCGTTTCCGTGTGCCGTGTGTGGGTGTCAGGCCTTAATCACGCTGACATGGACGTGTCAGCCACTAAGCTCCTTCTCTTCACATCTTTCAGTCATTCAGCACCACAGCTTTGTCAGGATTACCGTCACTTTCACCCCCCCCCCTCCCCCCACTTCAGTTGTCACCCATTATAAGTGGAGGAAAGTGAATCTGGAGGAGCACAAATGTTTGCTGCAGACATCAGGTGCTTTATTACACGAAAAAGTTTGAGGCAAACTATGGCGGCTTCCTCCAGCCTCGCCTTCAAACGCTGATAAAAAAAAAGAAGGTGCAATTTCAAGTAATCTTCTCCAGAACTCCAACGCCCCGATACACTCACCAATAACAGCTTCTTCTTCATAACGTGGATATTAAAATGAGGCCAATCAGTAAACTGTACCTCTTTCCTCTGACTAATTTAGGCCGCCTCATTCTGACGGCACCTCATTACTAAACCTGGAGAGTACACTACACAAAAAGGCTAAAAGGCCGAAGGGGGGAAAACAGCTACAGCGTGAAATGCGGCTGTGAATAGATTACACGTAAAGCCCGTCAGGCTAGAGGGCGATATGGCTAAAGATTAAAAACAGAAAGTAAAGATCTGCAGCTCTGTTTCAGCCCCGTAAACTGCAGCCGATTGACTCCAGTAAAAAATATAAATACTTCGTCCCGGGGTGACTCCTGGAGAAACTCAGGGGTTCATACATTAATTGCTGAGTACATGCTGAGACATGTACTCAGCAATTCTGAGGCACTCTGGCCGGTACTTTAGGAAACATTCTGCAGGAATTCTGTAAAAATTTGGCTCAATATTGATACAAGATGAAAGATTTCAAAGTATCCAGACTGTAAATGGGCCATTATCTGGTAAGCATGAATGTTCTCTGTAAATTTCAGGCCAATATTTGATATTTTTTGGGTATAAGTGAACATTCTGGCATGTTGCTAGACAAAAAGGAAGCAGAGGCTCAGCTGTTTCATCAGGGTTTAACCACTTGGGACTACGAATACTGGAAAAAAAAAACTCCTGCTTCTTATTGGTTGAAGGTACATTTGGATTTAATGTTGGTGCAAGATGAAAGCGTCTTCCTCTTGACTGTATTTTTGGATGGACAGACTGACCAACACTGGCATTATGACCACAAAAAAAAAAGCATTGGCAAGATTTCTATTTTGCTGTAAACTGCTAGTCCTACACAAGTGTTCATTACTCTGCAACACGTGGACAGTGAGAGTTAAAAGATGAGTTCTCCAAAGCTTTAATTCATTGTTCCATGTTTCACACACCTACCTATTGCACCTTTCAGCTAAAGCCGATCATGAAAAAGTGTTTCTAAGTCATTTGAACCGGGTCTGACCTGAATGCGCCTCGGCTCCTACCAATTAACTTTCTGAGGGTTTATTCTGTCACAAGGTCAAATCCCCTGGTACGTTATAATTAACAGCAATACAACTGAGGTCGAGCTGTAATTTGGAAAAAATAAAATGTAATGTGTTTTAGGTGAAGAGAGGGCAGAAATTATGACAAAAAAATGTTTCAACCAAAACAACGATCACATTAGCAAGATTTATAAAAATAATAGACAAAAAGAAGCGACAACAAATTATGTTCCCTAAAATGAATGCAAACTTGCATTCATTTGGTCTTAACTTCCTGATTCTAGCTCTTTACCTCAAACTTTATACAATATGTCTATATGCACATATGTACAAGTAAGATCTGTTTGCATGAGTACGAACCAACTTGACTAATTTGATATGTGCTCACTCTCAGACTCGGCTTTAACCAGGAATAAAACCAAACAACTCTTCTTTCAAAGAAAAAAAAAAGATCATTTCTGTTAAAAAAAAAAAAAGAAACACAAAGGCATGAAGTGGGGTGCACTTTTTGTCCACTCAGCTGTCTGCACTTCTGTCTCTGCTTCAGGTACATCTGAAGGCTTTTAAGATGCCTTCGACATGGTTGGATACTTTGGTTTGATTTGAAGAAAGGTGTCGCCTCTGAAATCCTGAGCAGAGACCTCTACCAGGAAAAAAAGAAAAAGAAATCCACCATAGGATTGTGCTGCAGTTTCTGAAGACCAAACTGGACCCAAATCATTCAATAGAGTCCAAACACCAGAAAACCAGAAGAGCCGAAGCTTCAGGGAATCGTAAATTGCTGTTGATGTCAGAAACACTTGATGTTGTTATTGTTAAATGGGTCCTTGCAGAAGATTTTCAAGAGGTAAAAAACCTGTGGAAATGGACAAACGTTAAATGAGAAGCAGCAGAGATATCTGATCTATTTGTTTCCGTTGATCTTCTTGCTTCACGTATTCAATTAAAGATCCTTAAAATGTAAATTCTAGTTAATCTGGCAGCACCTGTGTTTACAGCCACCAGTCGAAGAACTTCTGAACGTTTTCTCTGCTGAGTCCGTTTGTGTGGAAAAAAAAAGTACTTCACTGTTAAAAGGAAACGCATCTTATTACTCAGCGACTCCAAGATCAATCTGCATTTCCGTTTGGGGTTTTATTTGGGTTCTATCATAAATCCGATATCTCTCATGTATTCTTTCTGCATCTGCTCAAAGGCCAGCCGGAGTGAAATTGCCAGTCTGCACCCTAATTAACTAATGAGGCCAAAAGGGCTAAACCACTGCCCCCATCCTCTTTCTTTGTGTGACCCAGAGGTGGCCCTGCATCTCAGCAAGCAGATAATCACTGCAGAGCTACAGAATACTTCCCCGGCATACTAATGGCAAAAGAAACTCGTATACCGAGCGCAGCGGCAATCAGATTACATCATGTGAACCATATGAAAGTCGTCTTCCTTTCACTGAGATCTCTTCACGAGAACATTTCCACACATTCACTACGTGTCCCTGGGAATTCGTTCTTTCTGAATACCCTCTGTTTACCTTTCACTGAATCGTGACCTCACTTTCTAGACAGTTGATCTGTTTGAAGCAGTGGAGTAATTTTTAATACAAACCAAATTAAAACAGCGCATGGAGAAAAAAAAACTGATCCTTTCAAAAAGATGTTCTTATTCTTCTCCAAGGTTGGGTTCCTCAAAACAAGTTAGATTTTTGCCAAATGCCAATACCAGGCCTGCAATGGCTTAAC
Source organism: Brachyistius frenatus (assembly GCF_029030835.1). Taxonomy (NCBI): domain Eukaryota; kingdom Metazoa; phylum Chordata; class Actinopteri; family Embiotocidae; genus Brachyistius; species Brachyistius frenatus. The sequence continues at coordinate 1,145,641 of NW_027210683.1, forward strand.
TTGTAATTCAGTTCATAAGCTTGCATTTAAACATATTTTATGTGCCACTAAAGCTCCCCAAAAACTCCAAGACTTTCTTGAATGTATTTGTAATCATTATTGTCCCTCTCTGGGGAAAATGGCCTGTGAACTCCAATTTAATCCCCTTTAATGTCAATTGAATTTGTGCTTTAGAGTTGCATACAGTATTTCAAAAAAAATATGCAAGTAATCAAAGGAGCACAAACTGACTGTATTATTACAACAAGCAAACAAAACCCACCGAAAATACTTGAAGTAACGTTTCAGTCCACCTGACAAATGAAGGTCCAATATTTTTAGCTCTTCAAAACCAAAACACCAAGTTTAAGAGGCTAAAAAGCACCTCGTTTATTAAAACTGAATATAGTCATTGATTGTTTTGTAAGTATATAAAAAAAAAGTACTTTTTAGATTGTAACCTTGGTGTCCTCCAGAAGAGCAGAGGACATAAGTGATGATCCCAAACAGATTTCAGTTAAAGTGCCATCCACTCTTGACTTGGACGAAGCTGTCGGGTAAAAAGCTCTACCAGCATGCCGAGCGTCTGAGGAACAGCCGTTGTATTATCCTTCATGGGCCAGCAGCCTCATCTGAATGGTTGACAGTGGCTAAATGATCCGAGACGCATTTTTGGCAGATAAACTTGCATAAATCGAGTCAGTGAGAGTTTCCCCCTGCGGGCAGCTCGGAGAGCCCCTCTCGGTTTCAGGGTCGGAAGGTTATCGCCATCTATACTCCTAAAATACCGTCGCTCCAAATGTGTGCGGGGACGCACACGTTCACACAACAAGTGGGCTGATAATATACAAAGCTGGGTTCGGTTTCCAGAAGCAGTCTTGAAACCAGATGCAAAGATATGAAACTCGTTCAGGTAGGTGTGCCACAGAAACTTTCATCCAAGAAAAAAATCTGCACCTTTCGTACCATCAAACAGCCGAGTAATGACGCCTGGTAACACAAAGGCAGGACGCACTCTGATCACGGCGAGTAAATAGATCCTGTCTCTCTGCCAGAGGAGGACAGATGAAACATGGAGGGGATGGAGGAGAATAATGATGCTGTTCTTTTCAGAGAGAGGGGGGGAGGCTGACCGGCCCTCTGTTCGAGAGTTTACCCTTATCACTCCAACATGCTCATAAATTGGATGGCCTTCTTTTATTTGGGGTTTGCCCTTTTGGGTCAATGACATCCTTCAGAGTTTGGAATCTCCGCTGGCTGATAATAGCGATAATGATTGGTGATGATTAGGTCACTATAGATTGAGGGGGGAGGGGGGTTGGGAAGGGTGTATATGCTTATGTATCACTTGTGTATTGTACTAAAAAAACCCATTGATGTTTGCATGTTATGTAGTACGTGTGTTACTGGAGGAGTCCACCAGAGGGCGCACCAGTGAAACAATCACACGATTAGACTGCTCCGTCCCCACATTACGGTTTTTTTAGACAAAACTTCCTGATTAGAATTTGGAGAGGAATTGAGATGTTTGAGCTGTTACACCTCTTCTTGATCTTTGAAACAAACAAAAAACCCACTCAGCGCGAGACTCTCCGGGTTACAAACCGACAAGGTTCAAAGTAGGTGTTCTTTAATTTAGGGAAACACTCGCAATAACAGTGACCCCCCGTGTGAGGAATACTTTCGACCATGTTCTCATTTGTTACGGGTAATTTTACAGAGGTACAGCAATTAATCTGACAGTGATATATGGCTGTTTTAATATGCTAAGCTCAGCACTTTTCAAAGCAAATTGGGCCTGGCTTGGATGTATGGAGTGGCCTAACCCGTGTGTCCGAGGCTCCTCAGCCCATATAGTGCTCTGAATCAAACTAAGCCTGCAGTGGGGATTGGATATGGCAGGATCCATGAACAGAGGCTAACCTTAAATCCAATTGAATCTTTCGCAATCGCTTTACAGCCTCTGGCCAGTTCTGTGCTTATTCCTCACACCGTCCCTCAGAGGACCCGAGACACTTCCTCTGCTCCCGGTAAGCACTTTTCGGTATCATCTCCACACAGACGTCAAAAAAACGCACACGTCAAAGAAGAGGCGCTCGGTCACCCGTCGGATGATATAACAAGGAGCCCGAGCACATATTAGGAAACAGAAGCCGTAACCTCTGGGATGTGGCTCGGTATTCATAATTGATGAGGATCCCACACTGGCTGCTCGAGATAGAAGAAAACTCTTTAACATAATTGAGAGTGGCTTATTAATTCATTCCTCTCGAGCCTCTCCATTCGACCAGGCTCTCCTCGCTGTAATGGAGGCTTCAACAGCTTTCGAACAAACGAAAAGAAACCTTCATCCGTGAGCATTCATCCTCATCACCAGACTATATCTTGAGAGTCGGCCGAACAACCTCCTGGTAACCTTTGTCGAATCCTTTGCCGTCCGTCGCCCAGCAGAGCGATGATACCGGTTCTGTGAAAGACGACTCGTTCCCGCAGCCGAGACGCCGTCGATCACTCGGGCACAGCTGATATCCTTCAGATGCAATAGGAGGGCAGACCTTAATCCAGCTCTCAACTCGGGCTGAGCTCCCACAGCGCACTCGTAATCTCAATCAAAGACAACAGCAAACAGCAAACAGACCGCCGTGTGAGACAATACAGATTGTCTGCTTCTGCAAACACATCCGGCTACAAGCTCGCGTGGCGTCAGCAAAATCTGTCTAATGAAGCTGTCATGTCACCGTGCATTCATAACGCGGAGGAAAGTCCGATCAACAAAGTTCCTCGTCCTGGTTGTGGCTTGATTTTTGTTTATCTTTCATATTCACCTTTGAAATCTGCTCCCTGTTATTGGAGACAACTTAATAATAATAAACTTGATTTGTAAAGCACCTTTCGTTAACCAAGGTCACAAAGTGCTGCACAACAAGTTAATAACAGTATAAAACAATATTAAAATGATATAAAAACAATAAAACACACAACAGGTAAAACAGGTTTTTTAAAAGCTCCAAATCAACCAAACCTGCTTTTCTAAAAACTGGTTGAAGATGGTAAAGGCAACAACTAAAAATGCTCTGTCGCCTTTTTGTTTTGTTTTCTGGATTTGGGGACAGAAAGAAAACATGCCGTCGGTGCTCGTTTGGTATTTTTTTCATGAACTTTTAAAACTTTTGTGAATCAGAGTTGCAGAGTAAATCTCAGCCGAGTCTTGCCACCACCTCTAGTTGTTGCCTCACTCTGGGTCTCCCCGGTGTCGGAGGGGGAGGCGCCGATAACAAGCGCTCCTTTTCTGTGTGTGACACTGATCCGCGGGAATAATTCGTACGTTCACTTGACGCGCCTCGACAGGAAAGGTCAGAGCATCGGGTCTGCAGCACAGCAGCTCTTCACGGACCCGGCGCCGCTCCGAGAGGCTTCCGGTCCAAGGGAGGTCTCCCTAATCACTCCGCCTCCCCGATGCACACCTGAACTCTGGACCTCCGCCGCACCACGAGTCTAACACACCCCTCCAGGACAGGATGCACCCTTCTCACCTTTTAGGAAGGCTTCATCGAAAATAGTAGATATCAGTAAAAAGGAAGCAGGAATCTATCTTATGAAAGACTGACATTCAGCGATTGTCCTTTAAAAAAAAAAAACCCACCACAATGTCAAACTGTCCTCAAAGATCCAACTGTAGCGTTTCCATCAACTGCTTGTTGCCTTTTAACCTGCAGCAGCATGTCCACTCTCTCTTATCCACTTTTTTTAATAGACCAGCCTTTATAAAGTCAAAGCGTATTAGTGGAGTTTAATGAGCAAACTCTTCCTCTATTAACATCCAATTTCTCTATAAAACGTGTGAAATTTAATTAATGAGATAATAAAGAACTAGATCAAAATAAATCAAAGTAATCAGGAGAAAGTGAGTCGTGTCGCTTTAACCAAAACAAAGCAGGATATAAACAGCGTCGCTAAATGAAACTACACATCCATAACTTGTTAGATCTGACTTTACTTTCACATGTCTGAAATCTCTTTTCTTCATAAAGTCCACGCTGCATGTTGGATTTACTGATTTGCTTGCTTTGATTTAGAAACACAAATCATGTAAATGTGTGTGGAGCTGATTGGGTGGGAGGCGTGTGGATTGATGTCGTTTAAGTTCAAGGATGAAGTCAATTCAAGTTTTGTTTATTTAAGTGATCAACCGGCTGATTTACAGCAACGAAAAAAACAAATCCGCAATCAGCACGAGACACAAACTTATTTCATCTGATTTATAATCAGACAGAAGCAAACAGACACACGATGAAAGAACACATTTTTAAAATAGAAGGAATAACAAGAACCCACGCAGACCTGAGACGAGCCTGTAAACTCCAGAGAGAAAAGCTCACCGCCAAGGTTCCAAGGTTCGAACCCTGAACCTCATCGCTGACCACCGCAGGTCTCCAATTCAATACATAAATAATCTGTTCTTCAAACTGTAACAAACAGTCCACATCATCACGTGACTCCGTCCTTGCTTTCAGATTCAAACTCATTTTTTGCAGCTATTTATGCACACGTCTGATGTGTAAATCCTCAACAAGGAAAATGCAAAGTGCTGCTAAAAAAATGTAAACAAATGCAAATCAGAGACCGTGAGGCTGAAAGGAAACAGTCTCACAAACAGTTCGATTTTAGAGTTTCATTTGGTTTGTCAGACGAATCAAATATTTAAAAATGAAGTAATGGTAGATGCATCAACATCTAATCTCACTGCACAATGAAAACCTCCATGACCGCACGGCCGATGGAGTCACTGCTCAGAAAATCCCTCATTGGATCGGTTCAAAGGTTTTGCATTAAGCGCGCTGAAAACAGAAGTACGATGAACTTAAGCTTGTTACGGCTCTGACAAGTGAGCTGAATGGAAGTGTATCGTGAGCGTTAGCGTCATGTCAACTTCATTAGCCATGCAGCCGTACTTAACTTTGGTGTAATCAGTGTGGCCGCAGCACTTTATCCCCCATCATTATCATCCCCCAGAATACCTTTCACTTAAAAGTAACCTCCTGACAACACTGGAGGACACATTACATAAGTATTAAAGCGTGAAAATATATGCTAACTAATTTATGGCGGCGTTTAAAGTGCATTAGGAGCATATTTCCTCGTTTTCATTCCACCCTCGCTGCAACCCAATAAATTTGCCTGCTTTAAACATGATTATGAACATTGGAAATGCAGAACTCCTACAAGCTGCTGTTTGAACTCGGGTGGATGGCTCCTGGGCATCAGACACAGCTTATAACCGGAGTGGAAGGGGAGGACGCACATGAACAGGCAGTTTGTCTGCGTGTCTCGTGTGGAAAAATGTGTGATCTGCAAGTTATCTGGCGAGTCGGAGATACGACGGGAGGAAGGAGTCAGTCTGAATCCCCAACATTCAATCGACAGAGATTTCCCCTCCTGACAGATTCCATTTTAATTGGATTTTTTTTTTCTGTCCAATTCTTTCTGGAATAAATCTTCCTCAAAAGGACACCTGATCTGACACTTGTCATCGTCAACAAAGGCCAGAGAAGCATCGATTAAATACTTGATAGCTCCGGCTTCTGCTAGAATTGCAGAGTTTCCTGCAGCTTGGTCGTGGATATAGTTGAGCTTCTTCTTATTTATTGTTCTTTTGCTTGTTTCCCCCTTTTTATTGTGATGATGCGGCCACTCCACTATGTTCTCAGACTTAATTAAAAAGATGTGGAAGTACTTATAATTCATTAGACATGTTAATCTGCTAAAACGGTCTCCTACTTAATCTCCCCGTTTCAAGTCGAGCATTATTGTGGTTATTGTCATCAACGGATCTTATTCATGCTAATTAGGATCACAACAAATGTGATTTGTGTGTGTACAGTGTAGTGTGACTCCTTCACAGAGGCTTTAGTCAGATCAATAACATCAATTGGACAGATCAATAACGCACGAAAGATCTATAAATCTGAAAAGGCAACGACCACAAGAAATCAACAAATAAGCAACAATCTGCACTTCAGTCTTTTCTGAAATCTGAAACTTTCTTCTCTGCAAGATGCGTCATGTGACACGTTGTCGTTCCCTCTCCTGGGTTCATTGCAGTGTTTAGCATTCATGGATCTATTCCAGTCAAAGGCGGCCGCGGCAAGTGCTTCACCTGTTGCAGCAATAATTGGAGACAACGGAAAAATAATAACCGTAATTAACAAAATGCGAATATGTACTTGGTATGCACACTGCATCACACATACATACACATGTAACGCCCCAAATAAAAGGAAGTTCGAACTATTCTGGCGTTACGACCAGAATCAAACACCCTAAGCCTGCATCACACTAGTGCTGCGTTCAAAACCACAGACTTCCCTCAGTACGCAAACTAATAGTGCTCTTAAATGTTAGGACTCTTACATGCGTAGCGCAGTTCTTTCAATTCTTTACGCCGGTGGCCCCGCCCCCTTCCTCTACGTAGCCAAGATATATATATATATATATATATACAGTCATACATGTTACAGGGACATCCTCCACTGTCACAGCCTTTAGACTGTATGTTACAGTACATGCGGTAACTCAAGTGAAATAATGAATATCAATGAGCCCCACTCAGCGTTACCTTTGATGTATTCTTAACACGGGGGACTCAGGCCATAAGTGTGTCTGAGCGAGTTTCCAACTGGAGCTATTTCCATATGAATGCAGCACAAAGCAGCTGTTGTGGAGCCGGAGATCAAGAGAATGTTTCTGCTAATTTTCTGAAAGGTGCCGAGAGGAAGTTATCGTGAGTTTGAATAACTGCGGGAGGCGACGGGGATATCAAACATTACTGCTGTAAAAAAAATTGGTAAAACAGAGAAGCGGGATATTCCTTTACTGTTGATTGACACCCCGAAACTCATAAATCCCAGGATTCAATAAAAAAACACAGAGTGGGGATTACAAGCTCAACAGTGCGATCCGGAGACGAAACAAACACACAGTGATGGGAGGGTGGTGGTGGTGGTGGTGGTGGTGCAGACGGGGAATGAAATCAAACTCCTGCCACCCCTCTGTATCTCATTTTCACTGCAAGCAACCTGTGGTGAAATTCGTCCGAAGTCTGCAATTCCAACACTGGATGGTGTCATCCTAATGACACACTTGGCATACTGATGATTCCCATCTGCATCCGCCTGCATCCAGCAGAGTGGATGAGCTGCTAACACATACATTATTTAACCATCTGAATGGGGCGAAGGAGATTGGTAAAAATAACATGTCTCTGTGGTCCAGCTGGATGCTGAGACACTCTATTATAGCATTTTCTCCTCAGATTGTTAAATAATGTATAGACATAAAGCAGCGGGGAGGGAAGGCAGAAGCTGGCGCCAAGAAAAGGAGAACAGAGGGAGCTGGAAGATAGGAATAGACAGAGGGAGAGAATTGGTGCAGCTCACTGCTGATGGTGAGAAAAAAAATACCTTGCCCTTGAAAAATGAGGACAAGCACCTAAAACTAGGCTGACTCCCCGGTGGAAAAGTACATATGGTGGTTCTGACTTATATATAGACGGCTCGTCAAATGGACTCATGTGTTTTTCTTCCGAACATCATTGTTGCCTTCTTTTGTCAAATTGAGAACGCATTGCTTTGCAAGTTATAACAAGAGGGACGACTTCACGGATAACTCCGAATATCTGGAGCCCAAAAGAAGGATTCAGATCCATTTTCAGAGTCTCTGAAGATCATCAGTCGTGTTGGATGAGAGCAGGAATGTATTCAAACCTGCAGTTTACTGTTTGATTCGTCTTATCTCTCGCTCTCAGCTCTCCTGTTCCACTTCAGGCTGCAACCTGGTATCACGGCAAAACGTGAAATAAATACGCCCGTCCACTACGGCAAAACGTGAAATAAATACGCCCGTCCACTACGGCAAAACGTGAAATAAATACGCCCGTCCACTACGGCAAAACATGAAATAAACACACCTGTCCAAACGTTACATAAACACGTCTTTTTAAAACAAACTTCGAGATAACTGCTGGAGAATTTTTTTTTTTTCTTGGAGACAACCAAACCAACCATAGTGGCACTCGGTGGTATTGCAGTGTTGCAGCTTAAGACACTTTGGCCTCAGTTTTCAGACCCGGAAGCTACGAACACTTTTATATCTAGTCTATGTTAAAACCAGCCGTGTAATTTCATCCTTCAGCTCGGTGCTTACTTCCAGTATGTCACAAAGAAAAAGTTAGCATACCAGAGACACCAACTTTTGAGGCATTTATCAAATAATTTATGCATAAGAATATATTCATAGTCACAGCCAACATCGTTCAGTGCACCCAGTGAGTCCCTGAAGCAACATTTTAAATACGAGTGCCCTCCTTCACCACTGAAGCCAACTGTTCTGCCGCCGCCCGCCTCATCTCCTCAATCTGTTCTCTGCAGCTGAGAGCACCAACCGGGGCCGCCTCCCCCCCGACCAGCGCTATCAACAGAGCAACACGCTATCTATGGCTGCTCGTCCTCACGGGGAGATTCCCATAAATGGAACAGTCAGTTTGCAGCGAGCTTTCAGGGCACGGCGAGACTTTTGGAAATTAAGAATTCAATATAACAAAGCAGAAATGGTTAAATGCAGCATGTTGAGGTGTAAATCAAATATATTCTCTGATATGTTAGTTCAGTAGATCTCACTACAAGAGAACCGTAGAAGGATGTACGATTCCATGACTATTTAATACCCTTTCATCAGTGAGCCAGAGAACATCCTTGGCCCAGAACTATTCCTTCTTCCTGGATTGTGAATGCTGTTTTTCAGCTCTAATCATCTCTAAAGGGGTAAACAGTTTGGCTTCCACTGCAAAAATCATCCGGCACTGCTCTGAATGTGAGAAAATGTCCCGTGAAGTCTCTCTTAAGACTACAAACAGAAAGACTCACGTGCACGTGAAGTCGGCGTCGGGCAACGTGCCTCGAATTTGTTTTTTTGTGCACTTGGATTTCATAGCTAGGGGTCCTCCACTTAGCTGAAATTGATGCGTTGATAATAACAATGTGGGAAAATGAAACCTTTGTAACCTTTTTCTCAGCAACTCAGCCGTTCAAACAGCGATCCATGTCGAGAGCGGCCGCCTTTGAACGACCTTCAGAGAGAGATTTATCAGAAGAAGTTGCGCCAACACTTACGGGCTTCATGATAAAACAACAAACAGCTACAGAGGCTCCATACTTATCTGCTGTGAGCTGGGAAATGATGGATAATTCACACTTTACTGCTCAGAGTTTTGGACTTTAGCAGGTCTAAAACAGGTTTGTCTTATCAAAATTCGAAATCTTTTTTTTTCCCTGCAAAGTATTTGATCCGCAATCGCAGAAAAAACATTTAAAAACTGGATTTTCTTGTCTTGTCTTTGCTATAGACAACAGCTAGTTTTTACAAAACTGTTCGATTAAAATCGAGAAATCCACAAATGTGTGCATGAAGTCATTCACTGCATTTGGGCTGGTTTGATGTTAGTTCATCACAAACCGCATGACTGCTGCTGTGTGAGGGCAATTAGGACTCCAGGGACAGAGGGACAAAAAAGGAGGCGGTGGAGAAGGAAAATAAAACATGCTTGCCCTTGATTAAAGTTTATTAGCTTGATTTCCAACCAGGATATTGATGTCAGTACATAGAGTGGGAGTAAAGACATGAAAATGAGAAGAAAGGATGCATATTAGATGCTAAGAAAGGAGCAGCAGGAGACACGTGGATCTTTTGGTGACTTTAATTTTGCAGTGCTTGCAAAAAGACTTGCTAAAAAAAACCAGGCAGAAACAAAAGAAACGCTGTCTGGAACTCCCTAAAAGCTGAAATTCCTGGTCCTGTGTGCTGCATATCTGCGGTCGGCGGTGGGTGTCGCGTTGCAGGATTGTTTGTGTGCCTTTTTTTTTTTGTCTTTTATTTGTGTGTACTTTATGCGTGTGTGTGTGTTTGTACACACTCAAAACTGTGTACGCAACCACGTGTGTGTGTGTGTGTGTGTGTGTGTGTGTGTGTGTGTGTGTGTGTGTGTGTGTGTGTGTGTGTGTGTGTGTGTGTGTGTGTGTGTGTGTGTGTGTGTGTGTGTGTGTGTGTGTGTGTGTGTGTGTGCAGTTGAGAGATTTATACATTGGCTGGCTGCTTTTCCTGTGGCAGGGGTGACCACTGCAAGGCCCCTCAGCTTTGTCATGGTAAATAGAGACCTTTGCAAGTGTGCTTTACTCACAGCGTCTATTGTCTTCCTCTGGCCACAAAAACAAAAGGGAGGCTCCCGGGGGTCCAGATGTACTCTGGAAAAGGGCCAAGTTTGGGTGAGGAGAGGTATGTCTACATAAGCACAACCTGGAGCTCAATTTAGATGGAGAGCACTTCATCCAGAGCTTATGCCGCCTCCCCCCTCCACTCCCCCCCCACACTCCTCGCTGTCTTTGTCCTGTTTTGTAGACAACTACTTACAACCATTTCGCCACAAACCAAAACATATCTGTACGAAACACCATGGGTCATGGATGTGCAGCGCGGCGTGAACGGTTTAGACAACCAACTTTATTGGAGGTCGTGTAAACGTGCTCCTTCAGGCATGTTATTGTTGTCGGGGCTGAGAAAATTCTGTGGAGCATTTGAAATATGAGGCAGCACTTCAAAAATAAAAGATTAATTCTTTTAAGTGGGTTTCTAGTGAGGAAGGAAAGGCAGTCAACAACAGAGTGAGTCAAGGAAAACCACAGACTGGATATAAAAATGTTCGTAGCTTCCGGGTCTGAAAAATGGTTCCAATGTAGAAGTGCCTTAAACTGCAATACCACTGAGTGCCACTAGAGGTCTGCTCCAAAGACTCACATTCAACTTCTCATTAGAAATGTTTCCAGCAGTTATCTCGGTGTTGTTAGTTGAAGTCACTCCTTGTTAGTTAAACTGTCTCCAAAAAGTGCTCATACAGTCCTGTAAATGATCAAATGACCCATATGCCCATATTCACGAGTATTTTCTGATCTACCTCTGTGGTTGAGGTCCAGTGAGGTCCAGGCACATAAAACTACTTGTTTATGACTGAAAACCACCGTCTGTGGTGTCACACACTTTTCATAACCGCCTGGATCTCGTCCATTAAACATTTAAGTTTGTTATACCGAAGTCATTATTGCTCAACCACAAGAGCTCGCTTGGAAAAATGTAAACATCATTTTTCAGTGTTTAAAAAAAAATTACTCGACTTGGATGAAAGGTCCTTTTAGAGTTTCGAAAAAAAAAAAAACTGAAATATGTTGCTGATGAGGACCATGTGAGGTGATAAAAAGCTTCACTAAATGGAGCTTGATGTGGGATTTCTTTGATCTTCTTCAGTCAGATGTCCAAACTAATCTAAAATTTGACCTTTATTCTACAACTTCCATTAAACAAACTACTTCCTGAACACAACAATCTTTTAAAAATCAACTGACCAATCAGAGGATGAACCTCTATCATGCTGGGAACTCAGTGGATTTTCCCACTGTAGTAATGACAAGAATAACTACTTATTCAACAAGTCCTGAACCCTTAAAAAACATCAGTCTTCCAAAATAAAAGTTTTCTTATCTGCCTCCTGTAAGGTTAAGGTTTAATTAAGTTTAAGCAACTGAGACTACTTAATGAGAGTTCAGGAAAGATCGATAACAACAAGTAATGTGTGTGGTTTTATTTTATAGACAACACAGATGACAGAAGATTTTCGCTCAACATCAACGTTACCGATAACGACCTCTCCTTAAAACCTGCCGTAGTATTTCTCCCCCCGTTAGCCGACCCAACGTACGAGTTACCGAGCGATACGTTTTTCCATCCGGTGCAGGAACACGAGCGCTCGCTGCTTTCCCCAGTTTCAGTTTCAGATCCTTCTCTGAGGGCAGCTAAATTTACCCCCCGTTCTCTGCTTATGTGGAGCGCGCCCCAATTCCCAAAGCCATTTATTTTGACTGCGACCGCTGTCAGGAATTAATCTGACTTATAGTGGTTTCTATGGCAACATCCCTCCACCAATTCTGCACATATGTATATGAAACAAAAAAAGAAAGATGAGAGATGAATTTTTGAGCTCTTGACGCGGTTCCTCCCTCCAGACATGAACATGCCCCGCCACATACACCCACTTTGGTACAAGGTTTACATTTCAAAGCGACGGGGATGAGAAGGAACTTAAAACTGCCAAAACACACTTTGATAGACTTAAACACTTTGGGTTTGTTATTTAAGAGGCGGACTTCTCTGTTGGACCGTTTCTTTGGTCTCGTCCCCGAAAAACCTCGGCGTCTGGGCCAAAGTTTGCCTCTTTGATCCATATTGAAAAAAAAATAATCAACAAAATAAGAAAAAAAAGGATGGCTGCTGCTCATGTGCTTTAAGCTATTCTGGCCTGAAACATCACGAAGATGAACACAGAATGCATAAACTCTGCTCTTTCTGGCTTGTGGCTCCCTGTAATAATAAAGCTAATCCTTTCAAGGGGGTCATAAATTCTCATAAACTCGAAATGAAGATTTAGTGTTAATATACTACAAAGCAGCTGCAACACCTTCTGCATTTCTATTAGACTTTGAAACGGGCTACAGCGGGCCGGGAGCAACACTTATAGAGTTCGATTCTATAAACAGAGTTATTCCAGACTGAGTCAACACAACAACAGATTGACCACATATGCAGAATGGGATTCATTTTCTGCTCATATGGGGATGTACAAATAATGTCGGCGTAGTATTGCAACAGATTTCCAACTAACATGCCGCTCTGACTCACTCGTAAATAACTCAAACTAGCACTTTGAAATGTTGGTACAACAAATGCAGACAGTCTGCAACCCGTTTAAATCGATGCCTGATACATCAGACTGTCTGCACAACAACACAATAAATACAATGTCAGAACGTGTAATTAGGACGCTGCAGTTTGTGTACAGGCGGCAGTAACGGGTGGAAAAATAACAAGCTCAGGAACGGCCGTGAATATTATTGATTAGTGGCAAGAAATAAAATTCAATATGGTGCATCCTTAATGGAAACAACATTGTGGTCTTCACTTCACATTTGTGTATTAATGAGCTTTTTAAAGGTGAAAAGTGTACTTTTGGAGTTATTACACATTACTTTGTGTTTTTTCTGAGATGGCCTTGCTCCTTTGAAAGCAACCTGAATGCACAACGACACACGAGCAGCGTTTTACTCCTCGTTTCCGGCAAATTGACGTTGATGTCGTCTTTTAAAACAGAACAGAACAGAACTCGGCAGGATTTTTTTTCTCCAGGAAACATGAAACGCTAAATGAGTCAATATGTAAATCAAGAAATACATAAAAAAAAAATTAAAAAAAAGAATCAAAAGAATTATTAAAGGAACAACATCAATGGGAGCTGGTGGAGGTTTCTTTGTGGAAAATAGGAAATGACATATCAAAAACTAAAATTAACTAAACCTCTGCAGCACACGAACATCACACCTCATTCAATTTATGGAAACTGAGGATCTCATTCACTCTTCACCACATGCTAGAAGTGTTCTCCATCCCTTCTGACAGGAAGCATTAGGATGTGACGTCTTCCTGCAGCAGCGTCATCAATAACTCCGTCTTTTATACACTCTAACAATCCACCTCCAACTTTCCAATTAGAAAGCCTTCTGAGGACTCGTGTTACGCAATCACGTTATGCTTGATTGTTTCATGAATTTATCATCTGGACATATACAGCCAAGCCGGAGAGCACAAAGGAACACGGAAATGCACTTAAGTATGAGTTCGAACACGACTGACTGTCACCTTTGCAACCCTGATGGGAGGAGTCTGTGTGATGTAAGACCTGTTCAAGTGGCAACGAGGTCGTTCCAGAATTAAAAAATGGGAGTTTATTTTCCTCCGAGAGCTACTCTGACAAAATAAAAGTGTCCGAGAGCTCCTCATGTTCAGTAACATCTGTTCACATAGCTGAGCTCCACCCAAACCAGCTGAACAAGCTTCTTTCATGAAAACAATGACACATTTATACTATTTACATACATTTTGTATCACAACAGATTAAATTCAGCATGTTCAGCTTTCTTCTGTATGCATTTCTTTATGGTTTCAATAACACAGATGTTCAAACTGGTTTGAAAAGTGTAAAATAAGGCATTTTAATATCATTTAACTGATAAAATCCAGTGTTTCCCCTTCAATTGGGACCCCTGATCCTCCTGAAAAAAACAGACGTCTAGGACAAAACTTAGTATACGGCTGGACCCTGTGTGAAACTTTTAATCTGAGAAATCTCACTGAGTGACAGACATTATTTATAGCTCCACCCCCGCTACTGCAGTCCAGCTGAAAATATTGTATTTACTGTTATTTACCTAATTTCTGAGCAGCTATTTGTTTCCAGCTCAGCTGTGTTTCTGTCCTCTGATCTCTGTGTGTCTCACTGTGGGCGGAGCCTAACCTCTGCTGCATGTTATGAGATGTTAGAACTTCACATATCCATCCGAGAGTATATATTCTGCCTCGGAAAATGTTTTTTTGTTGTTGTTGTTGGCGTTGCACTCAAAATGAAATGATGGATTCCTGATTAAATATTTTTCTATCACTCCACCATCTATTGTCTGTCAACGTCACTCAGTCCACCAGCTGTCCCAGATGTTTGAGTGCATTAAGCTTCTGAAAGGCACCATTACCTCCAAGTAACAAACTCATCAGCAGCAGGCCCGGGATATTTGTTTAAAAGGCTCCAGTTTATTCGAACAAAATAAAAAATAAAAAAGCGTTTTACTTGATGTTTTTATAGCTCATATAAAGTCATGGAGAAAGGCAACACCCTCTGTGGTGACCGCGTAAATGCCAAATACAGTCAGAGGTTTACCATCACCCTCTGTGATACCTCCATTAAACAAAGAAACACATGAGGCCACAACAGAAAAACAAGACTTTAAATGATTCTGTTTGCTAGAATATGGGATGTGAGTAATGTGGGATCGGTCTAAAATCTGATGACACGTAGTATAGAGGTATAACTCACAGCCTTGTGAAGTGCAGAGTGATTTTTACTAAAATCTTCAGATGTAGAAGTTTAAACTCATCAGTACTTTCACTATTTATATATATATATAAAAACATGCACCAGCTAGTCTACACAAAGAAAAACTGTCATCACTCTATGTTAAAAAGCTTTTAAGAACTCTGTCCTGCATTATCGGCTTTGTTTGATGAAAGAGGCAGATCTAACTTCACCGTGTAACCCGATCCGATCCGAGTCATCACGGCACGGCCGACCAGATGTCGAGCAACGCTGCCTCTGCAAGCAGCTCGGTTCATCCTGTGCACACACCGGCCGCAGCCTGCACTCAAAAAGGTCTCCGAGTTTCCCACAGGTGGAGAATTTACTGGAGGTGGTGGGTGGCCGATGTGTAAACGGGGACTTCATGTGGTTTGGAGGGGGAGGGTGTTATTTTCCGTCGCTGTAAATTACAGATGCCCCCTGAATGCCTCGCATGCTGAATAGCGGTAAGCGCTACAATTTACCAGGTTGAGGTTACTCGCATGCAGCGGCTAAACACAGACACGCTTCACTGAGTCTTTACTGCATTCTGTAACTTTTATAACCTGCTGCACACTTATGAAGCGGAGCAAAGGAGTGACAGGTGAAGTGAAGACAATGTTACTCCAACTGATGACAAATAAACTTGTTATGATACTGTAAGTGCAAAAAAAAACACACCAAAAAAAACATGATTAATTTACTAATGGACAGACGTCGACCCTGAACGTCCAACTTCTTGTGATAGCATAATAACTAAGTTCATTCTCTCAGACGGAAAAAAAAACAAAACATTATTATACAAGTAAAGCCTGCGTGGGAAACAAAGATTGGGATTTTTGTGAGAGATTTTTTTGCTGAAACCTTGATGTAGAGTAATTAAAATGAACTTTATCCAAAATGTTCTATGTTCTTGAGTGACAAGTCTTTTTAGTGTCTTCTCATTATAACCAACAGAACAGATGTGGTTGTGTTGTCTTGGTCACAGCAGTGAAATTTCAACTTGATGTCAATTCATTTCAGTGGAATCATGACTTTGCTGGCAGAGGACGAGCAAATCTGTTCATTAAATGGTTTGTTGTTGAATTATAGAATTACTTTGAGTAATTAAAGTCACACCGCTAACCTGCTGCAAAATTTTCTGCATGAAATTGAACTTTAATGAAGCTTTTTTCTTCGTGTCGGCAGTAGTTGAAACTTGCCCCAACAAATGTCAACCACTAGCTAGACAGTATTTTAGGACATATCATGGACACGATGCTGCTGACATGTAACGCTAGATTAACAGTCATTGGATGGTTTTCTGCACCGATCATTTGGAGTGATTTTCTCAACACTGATTACAGGAACATTTGAGGCGTACTTCCACAGTCTTGGCATCAAGTAACATTTGCAAGAGCAAAACCACATGAAGAAAAAGTCTATCTGCTAAACCTCTTCACACCACCTCCACGTCCCCGAGTTCTAAGGAACCACGAAGGCTTCGGGGATTTTACAAGTTCAGATCAGAGGAGCTTTTCAGAGGTGCTTCGCAGAGTCCCCGAGGCACGTCGCTTTCACTCGGGAAAAAAAATAAAAAACTCGAAGCGTCTCGCTATAATGATTCTTTTCGCTCTTCATACCACCGTCGCTCCCTTTTCACCTACGTAACATTACACACTGCTGCCAAAAAAAACCCCGGTGACAGAGGTTGATGGAGATGAGGACCACTGAGGGAAACATCCTCGACATGAAAGCGCACTTCATCAGGAAAAGAGCTCCTGGAACGCGCCCGGACATCACAGACTGATATCCAGCTGTGGGCGATGAGAGGGTGGGTGGAATTTTTCTTTTTGGTCCATTTTACACCCACTCAAAATCACTAAAAAGCTGCTCAGTGGATACCTGATAAATAGATGCCAAATGGGTCTCCTCACTAAGCAGCTCTGGCCTTCAGACTCTGCCTTTTATGTAGCAAGCCAGCCAGTTAACCCCGCCGCCTTCGCACACTCCCCTGTTCGCTGATTTATTGCTCGAACTGTCCCAGAATGCAAAGAGATACCGCTTCACACAGGAATTCATATTTAAACAAATAGATGCCGCTTCTTCTCTTAATTCAAGCTGACCAGACACAAATGCAATGTCTGAATTAAAACCACAAAAAGAGACATAAACCACCTGTCGTGAAATTACTTTATTTCATTCGTCATTCATCTTTTTTTCCCTCTTTTTCACTCTAATGATTTTTTTCTTCTTCTTTATATTTCTACCTCAGCTCTCTCAGAAGTGCTGCTATTAAGAGTGAAGTGATTTTCTGATAGCCATTCATACCGAGGTAATTTAAACAAGACCCGAGGGTATCAGTGTACAAAATGACACATCTCTCTGTCTTACAGAAAAGCAATTCATTTTTTTTTATTTGGGTTTTGACTGGTGTTAAATTAAAGACAAAAACAACAAAATAAAGAATTGAAAATGACTTCTGTACATATATAAGGGGTTTGCAGAAAATATAAAACGCTGCAGAGCAGAAAATGTATTGTTGTAGGTATGATATCATATGTATAGTCAAGCAGATGCATTTAGAATAACTAATTGTAATGTGTCTCTGTAAAGGGTGGAGGGAGGAGACGTCCAACAAGACGGAGGCTACTCACAGATAACACGGTGGTTCTTTGACCTTGCAGCAAAACTAGACACTCAAAGACCGGCTTGTTTTCACAGGAAACCAATCGAGTGTCCGAATGATGAGAATAAATCATGTTTTGTCAAACTCTTCAAATTAATTATGAGATTTCTTGGGTTTTGATTGGACTTGAACTTAGCATTCAGGCAAATTTACAGCAAATTTACAGCAGTTAGCTGTCGAGGTATAAAAGTACGACGGAGTATAAAGTATCCTCTTTGTATTGCGTGCAGGTGTAACCATGGATACCCTTGCATCTGTCCATTTCCAGCTATTTCGGTGTGCACGTATGCGCCCACGTCCTGCGAAACCTCCTGGGGTTTCTCCTTCTGAACAGACACAATTTTTGGCACAATTTCTTTAAAGACCTGAGACGTATTAATAAAGTGTGTTTACGCCCTGAAGAGACGTGATTTCCTGTTTTCTAAAAGTGATTCTAAAGACAACATGAAGCAAGTGGCTTGGCTGAGTCTCATAAATTGGACTTTATTTTGAAATGTTATTTTGTTCTGGAAATATGATTTTACTTCATCCTCAAAATTTTGAATGCAAAACAAAACGTAAAAGAAAATCCTCCTCCTCTTATTGATCTTTTTCTTTAATGTGGCCCTCTACTACCGCGTCGTACTTTTTACCTTGACAGATACTACGTTTGGTGTAAACTGAATAAATCTCATAATTAATTGAAGAAATTGTCCCAAAAGATGACAAACTGTTGTGACCACCCGCCCCCTCAGTGAGGAGGAACAGTCTGGGACGTCCGGGCGGGACGGAGGAAGCGCTCCTCGTCACAACATGCGTTCCGAATTCGTCCCTCGC
The DNA here is from genome assembly GCF_029030835.1 of Brachyistius frenatus. Taxonomy (NCBI): domain Eukaryota; kingdom Metazoa; phylum Chordata; class Actinopteri; family Embiotocidae; genus Brachyistius; species Brachyistius frenatus. The sequence goes on from NW_027210683.1 coordinate 1,164,141, forward strand.
CGGCTAACGAACACTCCCGCATGTGGTTGCCGTCGGTTTCTATCCAACAGCAATAGAAAAGTGGAGCGTTCCTCTACTTTATCACTCCTTCTTATCTGCTGCCGGGCCATCTAATCTCTTTGAGAGCATCCCAGCTGTAAATCCACCGGTGGGGAGGAGATATCATCTCATGTCAAGAAGAATGCGCCTCATTCATCTCACTGGCGGAGACAATGTGCCTCACTCATATCTGCCTCCCCGCTGCTTCCAGAGACGCTCCACATACATACACGGCGGCTTTTTAGAAGTTGTAGCCTGAAGAAAAAAAAAAAATACTAAATATGCAAAGTGTCACTTTTTGTTTTGGACCGCGCCGGGATGTGTCACACCGGCAACATCTATCGTGTTAACATGTCCTTTTTTGGCAGCGGCATCTATTCTGGGACTCATTGTGAGTTATTTTAAACAGATGGCGCACAGGATGATCTTCGTCATTATGACACACGATGACATTAAATGACAAGAGCCCCCCCCAGAAAAAGAGAGGAAGATGAGGAAGATGGGGAAACACGGAGCAGACGGTTAAAGATGGAAAAAAATAGAAGGAAATGTGACGTTTCAGGAAAGTCATTTACCTACGGAGGAAAAATAAAATAGATATTTTGGAGTGGCTGGATTCTCCTTGTTTTTCAGCCCTGCTCCTTTATCTGTACCCACTTATCCTCTGCCGGGTCGCAGGGGGCTGCAGCCTATCACACATTACATTATCTGGAGCACCTCTGGTTCTTAAACCCCGATGATATGAAAGGTCACTTAGAAACGCCTTCAAAAAGACAAAAAGTGGTCTGCTCCACAACTCATGAGGTTGAGGCTTGGTTAACTTTAAACACCTCAAAGCACTGAAGGAGAGTTTAAGTTGGGGAGGGCGATGCTGCTGCTGCAATCTTAAACACGCTAGGAATTTGACTTTTATACCACATGTCACATTAATATAAGCTAAAGATGAGATATGCAAATATAAAATACGATAAATATGATTTAAAAGAAGAAAACTCTGTAGCCTGCAGCACAAAGTAGGAAATAACAACAACAAACACAAAACGGAGAAAAAAAGAGAAACCATTTACCAACATTTATCTGCTGGAGTCACAAAAAAAGACCAATTCAGGAAGTAAAACTAAATTTGGTGACGTGTCTTTGTTTTGATGCCTTTTGGAAATCACAAGTTGTGTTGAGGTTAAATGTTTTCTATGTTTATCAATGCGCACTGAGCTCGCCTGCCACTACACCTGAGCCTCAATGAAATAAAAAGAAAACTACATTTCCTCCAAAAGAAACTGTTGTGATGGTGATGTGACGGGCTCCGTCTATTATAAAACACAAATGAAAAAAAAAGGCGCCGTCTCATTGGCTGAAGACATCACGTGATTAACACCCTCCTCATCCTCACCGAGCGCCTCTGTCTACATCACACATGACTGTTACGGGAAGAAAACCGACATAATGCGCAGACAGAGGATGAACTGCAACTGTTCAAAAACATAAAGCTGCTGTCCGTAATGATGATGTCACCCTCTGCTAATTCCCTGAATGCTTCGACGGCGTTTCTTTCAGGGAGGATTGTCTCCGCGAGCCTCGCCGCTCTCTCTCCAGACGTGCCGCCTGTTTGCTAAGGTGATTACCACCACACGTTCTCCGGGATAATCCCGGCGAGCGGTAACGGCCTCGCCGGTCACACGGCGGAGAGCAACAATGGAGGGCCGCGGCGTTACGAGGGAAGTTAACAAGACATCCGGTTAGAAAGCAGCTTCCTGTTGCACGAGCTAAGCGCTACGAGCCATTAGCCTACTTCTTACTGTAAAAGTGGACACAAACTCTCAAGTGTTTTTTTGGTGGTTTTTTTGTTCTTTTCTCTAACACACACACACATTAGCAGCCAGCGGGCCCCAGCGCAGCCCAGTTGCCACTGCCTGCATGGCAGTTGCTATGGAAACACCTGCATCTCTGGTAATCCTATGAATAGGATGCAATGAGCAGGGCTTCAGGGGGGGAAAGGGGGAGCGGAGGTGGCAGGGGAGGGTGGGTGCTTAACATGGTGGCAGGTGGAGACGGTGAACTGAAGCTCATCTCTCTGAAGGATACTCAACTCTGATTCTTTCAGCTTCTCTGAACACCTGGTCTTAAAGTGGAGTGTAAATAATTCATGTAAAAAAACAACAAGACAAACAAGTCTTCTTCCAGATAATGTCTCTCCTTCTTGCCTAATGGTGTCTGATTAACGTTAAAGCAGTTGTACGGGGCTGGAAGTAGTGCGTTACTATTATAAACTGGCGGCAAGTCAATAATGCATATTTCCATTGTTTTGACTTTAGTCCCAACAACTTCCTGTTAGGATTTCACAATAAAAGCCTTTTTTAAGAGGGCTTTCTGTCTACTAAAACGCTGTAGGGCTTTTAAATCTGAAATAATACTGGAAGTGTTGTGGTTTGTGTTAACGAGTAATGCCGTAACCATGACAGCGCAAAAGGCAGGTGAACAAGATGATGTTTTGAATTATTTAACACTAGCAACCAATAAACCCGGCACGTAATGAGAGCTGAGCGTTAACCACGTGGGGTTTCGGAGGTGTAGTTGGACTTTGGTACATTAAGTTAGAGCCAGACTGCCTGTTTCCCACACAGAGAGTCTGAATAATGATTCAGTGCTGCAGCTGCAAACACCTGCACACAACACTGCATGTCACTCTGCAGATAATAAACACTGTACCTGAATTTCATTGTCCGATTGCATCAGCAGCGTGACACATGATAAGACCTTTTTTTTAAAATTATTTGCGGGATCCCGAGTCTCCACGGAGACGATTCATTCAGCTCTCCCTCCTGACTGGATGCACTTTATTTCTACCGATATCTGCCTGAATGCAGATTCTTGCTTTTTTTTTTTTTTTTTTTAATTAAGCGTATCGTGCAGAACACGTGTAGAAGTGACAGCCTCTACATGTTAAGACATGCAATCAGAAATGATGTGCAGCGAGGATTAATTTGTGAAGGCAGCAAAAAACTAAAAGTGACTCGGAGATTATTGTGATGTATGCGGCCCAATCACTCCGGCACACTTTGCATAATTTTCTAATTTTCCTGTAGGGCTCTCAGCCCAACTTTCACCGTAAATTATTGCCACTACTTTTTTATTTATTTTAAAACCCTTTTCTCGCCAACTTTAATTGAGGAAGATTATACTTTTTGGGAAATTACATGAATTTCAGAGTGTGTTTTATGAAGTTTGCAAACAATTTTAGAATCTCTTATTATGATAATAACTTTTTTTTTTTTTTTTTGCACGAAGCACTACTCAGCAACTCTGACATAAATTCGTAACGTGCCGCACATATTTCAAAGTCATGTCCATGTTTATAAACTGCTAAATTCAAACTATTCAAATGAAAAGTCATTCAAAGGACACCGAGTTTCCCGCGTTCGCGTCTCTTTCTTCTCACCTTCAAAAAACCGCTCAGATGTCCCGAAACAAAAAAAGAATGTGTCCCTGGCTCGACTCCACATCGCTCACACGAACAGAAGTGTTTGGGAAACATTCACGTATTAAAAGCCTCCCTGTGTAATTTACTGCGGCCGTTTGGCCTCCATCTGCCGTTGGAACAGGTCAAAGAAATGAAGAGTGGCTGCTGTTAATGCAGCTGCAGCTCTGACCTTGTTTGGTTGCGTCCAACAGTGAGAAGGAAGCCGGCTGATTGGATCCTGCTCTGGAGGACCAGTCGGGTGTCGGCTGGTAATGACGGACACTTATTGCTACCATGACACCAATCAACAACAACAACACCCCCCCACACACACACACACACACACACACAGTACCCCCGAGCATCTGCTCCTGATCGGACCAGTAGAAATGACTCTCAGAGGGAAAGAGAGGGCACGTCGTGGTCGCGTCGCACCGGCCGGAGGAAGACGTTGATGATCAGCGTTTCCGGGCGGTGAGAGATTTAAACATGCAGGTTGTTATCGAACTCAACCAAATGTCGAGACGATGCAGTGTCTCAGCAGCGAGACGCAGTTATCTGTAAGGAGGAACGCAGGGAAAGACGAAACATCTGCTGCGTATCCATCTGTGCGCTGAGGAGAAGCACTTTGTATTTTTAGCCGTGACCTTCAGCGGGAGTCACCTCGTCAGCCGGCCAGAAAAACTCCCAAGTTTCAGGAAGAACCTTTGAACTGGAGAATTTTTTACATCTGAATCTGTTTTCTTTTGAAGCCTCTGTCAGACCGACATCAGCGATATGGACCAGAAGTCATATCCTGATCTATTTTAGCTGATTTCAACTACGATATATATCTCGATATTTTCTACGAAGTGGGTCGAATGTTTATTTGTACGTCAAAACTAAACCTGAAACTTCACGAGCGCTTCTATTAACATATTTGTGATTGCAATGAAATACAAAGGCAGTGTTTCTGGAGTTGCTGCCCTCTGAACTCAGTTCATTTGCTCTGTTCTTCATCACAGCGGTTAATTACCTGCCGTGCATTTAAACCGGGATCAGAGAAAGTCTCAGTTTGTTTACAAACTGTTCACGTCTGTTAGCGCCTTTAGCTTAGCAGTTAGCGATAGCTTCCCTCCCTCTCTTTATATCTTCCTCTGCCATTTTGGCTCCGCCCCTCGGCCCAAATGTATTAGCATTTCCCAGCATGCCTTCGTTCCTACTTTGTCACTTTTGAGAAGAAAGTAAAAAGCTATAAGTGAGTTACAGTTTACTTTTTTTTTTTTTTTTTTTTTTTTTATCAAACATGCAGTTTTGAACAAATAATGATGCTTAAAATGGGGCTTTGATTCAAAACCATGTGTCCAAGATGGGAACAGATATATATCCGGTACCTATAACACTCGACTAGTCAACTGCTGACCACGAAGAATGCAAGAGCTACTTCCTAAAAATAGGAAAACAGGAAAATGTGAAATAAATGATATAAACTTTCTACATATTTCCAAAGAGAAAATATCAATATATTGTCAAAACTCAAAATATTGCCGGGTCCTACGTGCAAGCACACATCCTGAAAATTTGGCCCTTTTATAACACAAACTGCCCTCACAGACTTCACAGCAGGAAGACCTTCGTACCTCCCAGCCGGGTGGATCAGGGTCGGAAATATTCGCCGATTCAGCAGAAGGAACGGCGATTAGAAAAACGGAAAGCGATAACCGGACTGTGATTTTCTAACTTTAGACATTTTCGATGCAACATGACGCAGCGGTGAGTCGGCTGCGATCGATTCATTCCCTTCACGTCTCCCGTGTGGCTCTGCAGCCTCGCAGGTTTAGGGAGATTAACTTCTAGTTGTTTTGAAGGAAGTTTTTCCTCCTCCTGAGCAAGCGGTCCCAGCGTGCTCTCTCTTTTTCTGTCTGCCTCCGACGGCAGGCCGGTATCATGCCGGCGTTACCCGAACGCTGACATTGATGACATTTTTATTATCGTGCAGAGGGAAGAATGCGGCGTCGTTAATAGCTGCCACATTACGGCCACTTCAGAAAATCAATACAAAGCTTTGTCAGAAGAGATTCTTATATATATATTTCTGGCCCCAGAGGCTTTTGTGTCACCGCTCTCCTCACTGTGAACAAGCCGAGGTGTTGTTGTTTTTTTGTGTACGATTCCCTAAATTTGAGATAAACGTCCAAGAGCAGAAAGAAGAAGGGCGACGGACATGAAACGGGGGAAACAATGGCAGCGAAAACAAAGAGGAGATTAGACCCCGGGATTGCGACGCCAGGCTCTTGGGAGATAAAGCACAGAGGAGAGCCATATTGTCTCTGCTTTTTTTCTTGCGACCGTTTAATTGAATCTGCTTTGTTTCGTAATAACGGCTGATCCAACCAGAGCGGAAACAGAAATTGGAAAGGAAACAACGGGCTCCACGTGTTTTGCTGGGAGTCAAGAGGAGACCGTTGTACTTGGCAGAGGCAGCGCTTCACATATTTTGTTTACGACTTCCTGTCGTCCTCCGCCGCAAATTACACAGCTATGCAGGAGATGCGGTCGGCCTGTTATCTTAAAAGCATATGAGGCTGAGTTAAACATCCACATGTGTTTTTTCTTTTCCTCCAGTTTATTTAATATTCAGTTCAATTCAGGGCCAGAAACAAAAGGACGAGGTTTTTTTGTTGTTTTTGGTGCTGCTGTGTAATCTGTGACAGATATAGAGCTCCATGTAAAGTGAATGAAAAGGAACGGAGCTGTGTCAGAGTCCCGGGAGTCGTCTGACTTTCTTCAGAGGATCATCGTGTTCGCCGAGTCTGATGCTGTAAAACACGCTTTTAATTGAAAGCTGTCTCCCGATTAAGTAAATTATTATCTTCAAAAAAAACCTTTTTTTTTTTTTTTTTTTTTAAATATCAAAAGCTTGTGATGAGAAAACAGCATTGATACGCGCGTTTAATTTGAGCAGCATCAGAAGCATAATCGTCTCTCATAAATTAATCTGTGCAGTTTTGGAGCCTAAAAAATAAAAAACGGCGATGCAACAGAAGAAGAGCAGCTCTGATTGTTTTCAAAGGCAGCAGGGCTGAAGGCGGCTTCCTAATGGCTGTGGAGGAGCTCGGAGGGTTCGGGAGATTAACTTCAAATCTACTCAGCATTCATTTAAGAATATTTCACGTCTTAATAAGGAAGACGAGCTTCTTCAGCTCGCCGCTGTGGTTTCACATCAAGTAGAGGAGCTACTGGTCTAAAATGGGAGGCTACGGACCGAGGCTTCGACTCGTGATGCAAATCCGCTTCAACAAACCCCACGTGGGCTTCTTGAATTCAGTGTAAAATTTTAACAGTTTCTTTCAGAAAGAATCGAAACCGACGGGACGTTATTCACACATCTAGTTACCGTCTTACAGCGGCAGCAACAAAGAAAAACGCTCATAGAAGTCGAGGTTCTTACCTTTAAGGAGACGTGGAGAGGTGATGCAACACCAAGAAGGTTCGGAAATCAGCAGGCAGCAGCAGACATGGAGAGAGAGGAGGAAAAAAGAAGAGAAACTATAAATTTATCAGAGAAAATATTTCCCTCAGTCCTTCGGTGTGTGTTTTCAGAGATGAAGGGGTCTGATCTGAGGCACAGTTACAAACCAATAAACAACCAAAGCTTCACACGAGACGGGACGAGCAACAGAGTGGATTTAAAACAGAAGAAGTTTTTAGCTATAAGTTTCAGTTTTCTGTTTTTTAGTTGGTTTAATTTTCATCCACGACAGGAAAACGTGTAACTGTCACGCCTAGACAGCCCAAAAGCGTGGCTATTTCACGTTTTGGTAGACAGGCCAAGAAAGTCTTAAATACAGATATTACAGGCAGGTCCGACAGCCTTTAACAACTACATACTGGGGTCATCCTGAGTGGATATGATCATTCAAAAGGCCCTTAGAAAAACAGCACAGCCTGTCACATGTCTTCTGGTTAAAAACATGAGGATTGTGCATCTTCGATGGAGATGTGTCGGGGAACCTCGTAATATTTCTACTTCTACCTCCAAGTGTTTTCCAACCGACTGGGTTTTAATTTGACTAAAAAACGGAAGCAGCAATCAAAATTTTTCAATTTATTCTGAGTCACAGTTTCAACGTTGCGTCCGAATGCAACCGAGGCATCGCAACCAAAATATAACTATAAGAAATAAGTGAAAAAAAACAAAAAACTGAAACTTAGGAAGGTTTTTGCAGCTGATAAACAGCTCATCAGATCCAAGGAAAAAGAATAAATAAAGAGAAAAGGTTACTCTGAAGAACATCCAGCCCCGGGAGCCCTGAAGCAACTTCATTTGTTTCTTTAAAAGCAAATATTTGTTTGTTCTGATAAAACAATGGTGAAGTGGCGCCGAAGATACCGAGCAGACCCCGTCTGTGGGACAGCTGCTGGTTTGAATCCCGGGAAGAGAAGCTCATATCTTGGCGAACCATTCATCCTGTATCTTGTTTTTCCAGGACAGTCTAGGCTATTCACATCTTTCATCATTTGAGTTGATGGTACTTTATTAGAGATTTTATAACAAGGAAAATTAAAAATGTCTAATGAAATTGTTATGTTTTTACATGCATCTCACCATAAATCAGTTTTTATAATTGTGTAGAGGAGATTGTGTAGAAACTGGTAATACAACGAGCCATGAGTTCACTTCATTTGCAGAAGAAGTGCACAAAATCAAACGACAAAATAACCCAACATTTTAAAGCCCAATCTTATGTTTATAAAACTGCTTTCCGGTTGCAGAAACTCCATAATTGTGTGTGGTTTTAGATCCTGTTGACTGCCTCCATTAGACTCGCTGCACAGCTCCGGTCCCATAAAATCCATCTTCACATTAGATTTTAAAAGATGGATCACTGTAATTTGTGCACCTGTCTCCCGTCTACCTCTCAAATGACCGCACTAGATCATCTAAACAGATGATCTTCAGCGTCTGCGTGATCTGATGTAAACTTTCGAAGCAGTTTTGTTTTGCACATTCATCAATAAGTTCGATTTGGAAATACAGCCATCAAGACAGGCACACAGTCCAAACATGTTTCACGGAGAATGTTAAAGTTGATTCTGACTTAGGAGTTTTTAAAAATATGAGTTTTCGTCTGATTTGCAGCCTCAACGGTTAATATTTGTTAATAATATTAATATTTGGTGAAGTACAAGGACAAGGAAGTTTGGAGGTTTTTTTGTAAGAGAGAGGAAACAAACAATTCAATGTGCAAACTCATAAAACCAAATGTACATGCAGCAGGTTGAGCTCTGCTGTCCTTCACTATAATAAATTAGATTAAAAAAAAGTTCTCTACATGCGACATACTCATAATAAAAGAAACATTCATGTCTGGACGGGATGCAGGGAGCCGAGGAAAAGAGCGGTAGGCATGAAGAGAAAAGGGAAATGCTGAAACAACCACCGTGGGCCATCTCTCTCTAATACAGCAAATTAGCACTGATGAATTAACCATTGTCAGCAGCTCTCTGCATCCTCTGGGTTTCACTTATGATGAATACAGAAATGTTAAAGCGGCCCGGGCGGCGCGGTGAGAGATTAAATTCAGTATTCAGGGTTGACGCTCGGACCTTGATATTTGCGAGCAGAAGTTTAATGTCACCTTCAGAAGGTGGATTCAGGACATTTTAATCGGAGGCACAAGGAAGGAAGAAAGGATTCGAATTAGTCTGATGTCACCGAGAGAGGAAGTTTATAGTTCAAACACTGCGGAGACGAACGACTTCAGCGTGATTGGTCACAAGACTTTCAGCATCCGTCAGCGTTTCTTTTTTTTTTACACAATCATTTTTGGGTTGTATATTGTTGTTCAAAAGTCGTGACAAAGATGTCTTGTGATGCAGAATATTTTCAAGGTGAATATTAAACCATCGATGAAAACAGTAATTATACAGTAAAGAACTCTATGGTGGACGAAGTATCGAGGTCTTTAACTTAATTAAAGTACTGATACCACACTGTGAACCGCTACAAATTAAAGTCCTGCATTCAAAACCTAGCATGTGAGTACTCATAGAAAATTGTACTAAGTGTAAAAAGTAAAAGTACATATTGTCTGTGTTTTATTATTATACTTAATGTTTTTGTTGAATTAATATCATTTTTATTGCCTTAGTTGATCTTATTTTAACTACTTTATGTCATGTTGGTTAGTTTAATCTACAGTGTTGCATCATGTTTTCTAAGATTAATATATATTTATATAATTTCTGCATTAAAAAGTTAACAAACTCAGAACAATAAGGCATTTTCCCAAAAAGTATATTTATCCGAGTTGAGGAATTTTCTAAAAAGGGAACATTTAGTCCTTCTGTTAATAAGAGAAATTCCAATTGAAAATCACCAAATTTGGAGATACGTAGTTTTCACTGGAAAGAAATGGTTTGAAAAACTGTCATCTTAAAAAGTAACTAAAGCTGTGGAGTAACGTAAAGTGAAACGAGAACCGGACCGAGCCGAACGATCGTCCTACAGAACAAACACGAAAGCTGCTGAGTTTAAACGATGAGGACACTTATTGTGTTTTATTTTTAGTCCTGTCTGCTGTGGACCAAACACAAACCCACACATTGTAATCGCACACAGATGGAAAGGTGTGAAGTCAGAGGACCGTTTCAAGGAGATCTTAAAAACAAATATGTAATTTTTGGAAATGAAAATAGAAAACCAGACAAACTAAAATGTACAATGAGAGGAGGAGAAGTAGGAGGCTGATATAGTTTCCCACAAAATCACTGCACACCCTAAGTCACTTGCAACGTTAGCTTTTTATCATCAGTATTGTTGGAGTTCGAGACGCCTGAAGGTATTTTGGCCGTCACTATGTTGTTATTTTGGAGCAGGAAGTGACCATATTTGGACGAGCTGGGGAGGAGCGAGCGGAGGATCTGACTGATCTGATTGGGAAACCTGACGATACTACGTCCCACCCACCTAGAGCGAAAACCTAACTGCACCACAGGCCTGTCAATCAAACAGACACGCCCCCCAAAACAGGTCTTCTTGAATCTTCTTTTCTAATGAATGAGGGATTATTTTCAGATGGACCTCCAGAAAACTAATAAGAAGGAGTGACTTTAGCTAACAACACCGAGATAACTGATGGACACATTTTATTCACTTTGGATTTGATGAGAGAAGTTGAATGGGAGTCTATGGAGCCGGAGGCTTTTTGGAGCCGACCTCTAGTGGCACTCGCTGGTATTGCAGCTGAAGACGCTTCTGCATCGAAACCGTTTTACAGACCTGAAGCTACGAACACTTTAATATCCAGACGGTGGTCCTAACATGATCTAAAATCATTCATCCATGCATTTACCTCCAGCACATAATATAGTTTGAGTTATTTCCTCTGCGCAGTTACAGTCCAAAATACTGCTAATGGGCAAGAATCCCATTTAAATTATGCATTTTTAATCATGTCCATTACATTTTAAGATGGAATTCGAAGCACGTTTTCTCTGTTATGAGGCTGACTTGGCCACACAAACGAGAAGCCTCCATTCAAGTACAAGACCTTTTTCACATTTCAGATTGTTGGATGGTTTGTTTTCCCACACAAACGTCATACTTAATAAATAATAAAACACAAGCTAATGACACAAATCAAACCCGGCGAGACCCGTCCAAACATACTTAAAGACCTCCATCCCACAACTTTAAAACCTGTGACTGAGTTCATCTGCCGGGCTCCTTTTTTCGTCACACAAACACAAACGGAGCACAGTTGCGGCCTCTGGGAATCTGTTTCAAACCAAAAGTGTCACACTGAATCTGTCAGCTGCCGACCGCACAGTGAGAAAATGGCAGTCGCAGAGCTCAGCGGTCAGTTCGCCCGAACTGACCTACATGTGACAGAGAGAGGAAGCAAAGAAGAGCCTCATTATGGAAGTTATTCAACATCGAAACTTTGAAAACAAGACATGGAAACATCAAAGGCTGCGGGTTATGTTTCAATAACACCAGAAAATGTGTTCCTGTTAACAGAAAAAAACTAAGGAGGAGACCAAATCTAATATCTATCATCATATTTAAACATTTCTGAATGATTTTGAATCATTTATGTTGATTCTTAAAAAGGCTGTCTCTCGTGAAGTGCTCTATTTTGTGCTTCAAATCACATTATACTCCATATTTAACGAGTACAGCACTCTTTTTACACATTGCCATATTTATTGTTATTCTTTCAACACCCTCACTCAAACACACGGTTCATTATGCAACGATTCATAAACATGGGGACTTTTGTCGCTTCATATTTCACCGCACAAAACGCAGCAGCAAACGTGCAGATCGCAACCTCGCACGCGGACGCACAAACGGTCACAGACGGCAGTTAGTGCGGTGACCTTGGAAACGAGCAGGGCCGTTCATTTGGAAAAAGCGGCGGGGGGTGGTGTTGGTGGGGCGGTGTTGGGGGGGGGGGGGGAGGGGCGGGGGGGTGTTTCATCACCAGGTCGAGCTCTGGACGTGTCGAACTCGTCGTCTGCCGGCACAGTGAGGAGGACGATTGATTTTTCAAGAGAGTAAACAAAATGTGACGATTGAATTTTCGTTCACAAATGGATCCCTTATGTTCACTCACATCCCCAAATATCAATAAATGGAGTGACGCCAAAAGCACTGCTGCATAATGAGAGCTGCGAACACACACACACGTGTATTGTTCCCGTTTCCAAACTAATTTCTCAGACACTAGGAGCTCGACAATAATGGGAACTAAAAGCACCAGCGTGGTTCTTCCCGATGCCCGGCAGCAGCCCCGCAGCGCCGCAGTTTGCCCTTCAATCGAATGTAACTTCTGCCTCTGTTCGGCTCTGAGCTAAAAGAAACCGGCCCGCGGCTATCATCCCGCAGTCTGACGACGCGTTGCTGCGTGCTAACGTGCTGACGGCACTCTGGAGGCGCACAAACGACAACACGGTCAACAGAAGCAGGCGGACCGGATGCATCCTGACGCTGTGTTTTGATTTCAGGAGAATCAGACGCGGGTGAAAGTGAGTTGATCTCTACTTTAAGCACTAACGTGGCGACGAGGTGAGAGAGGCGCTGAAATCGGAAACAACACATTAACATCGCTGATAGAAAAGAGGCAGACACCTTTGAGGTTAGATTTAAAACGGTCCTCTTTGATAAAGCTCGTAGTCAGGGCCGGAGCGGGTGACCCCGGCTGTCGGAGGTTTTCCCTCCTAACTGAAGCGCCCTGAATTAACCTGTCGAGTAAATAGAATTGAATTGAAGTTGAATGAAGCTCCAAATAGAAGCGCAGCCTCGTTTGTAAAAAAGTTTGCCAACGACGGGAGCCAAGAGGAGGACGCATGAACAAAAGATGTGAAAAAACACCAGTGACAGATGTATGAAAACATATGATATGTAAATGCTGCATGTTTATCACAGAGGAGATTCTTATTGGATTAAGAACAAATTCAATTTGGTTTTTAATTTGTTTTTTTTTATGTTGCCACAGAAACTCCACATCTGCGTCAGTATGCAGAATGTTTGAGGCGTAGACAAACCTGCTTTTCTAAGCGAGCAATAAGACATTCGTTCTTTTGTTTGTGAACATTTATGCCGACCGCATTACCACACAGGAACTAAAACAGCAAACACGGAGTAAGACGATACGCAGGTGGAGATTTTGGAGGTTCTTTCACAGCCTGGAACTGTTTCTGAACTCTGTCACGATGAATTATATGAAGTAGTTTGGACCCAGAGATCTGATTGGTTAACTACGTTTGGAGCGTGATCATGACATCACACCCTGCTCATCACTACAAATATCACTCCGCCATCTCCACGCCAATATAGTGGAATTTAATTTCATAGAACGTACATTATGATGAAGTTTCTACTTGTTATAGGTCTATTAAATGTGACCCGTTTGGTGAAATCGGGCCTTTTTGGTCCTTTTTGGTTGCTAGGTGGTTGCTAAGGGTCGGCCTACTTCCTGGAGTAGCAAACAGTGGCTGAAGGAGAGGAGGAGGCCGGGCGCCGGCGGCCATCTTCACCCGCTCTGTGTTCCGATTGAAAATCTTTGACCTTCCGAACCACAATTTCATCTCCCCGTCCTCCAGATTTATCTCCTCATCCCGTGTACGTTGTCATCACCCCTCATGATATACCTCTCCCAGCGCGGCGGGTCTCACGCCGAGCCGCCTCGCGATGATTTCAAGCAATTACGGCCGGCGCGCCGGACGCGTCTCCTTCAATTATCCCGACTGCGTTAACGGCTGACCGGCGCTCGCTGCGTTTGTGCCGTCACCCACGAAAAAGTCAAACCTCGGAAGACTCGGAGCTCGCCGGATTGTTTTCTTCTTGTGCCGGCAACACGGCGCAGCGAGTGACCTGGCACCGAGCCCAAAACCCAGCGACGGGGTCGCTGGTGGAAAAACAATCCCATTTTGAAGAAGAACGGGGGAGTGAAGAGGACAGCCGAGGCCCGCTGATGTAAACCGACCCTCCGACTGAAACACTATTAATCCAGATGTTGAATTAATCATAATTCCCCCCCATTCTGTATGCAGCTGATAGCTCTTTTAAGTCATAATACCCTGAATTATTCACGTCCCCTTTCTGAAGAGTAATTTCCCTCTGAATTATTGAACTTCACAATCCTACCAGTCTCCCTGATTGGTCTGTTAATACAGCAACTGTGCCTTCAGCATTTCATACATTACACTTACATTTTTTTAATAATTGGGGTACCGCATCTGAGTTCCCTTTGAATTGCCGTTGCCACACTGAATCATGGGATGAGTCATCGTTTGTAGGATTAAGGAAATATTTCACTTTGCCGTGGCTTTGTCGCCTCTCATTACGATCACCCAGTGTGGCTTTTCTACTGTAAACGTCTTCTGGAGTCTGTTCCAGAGCGCATTGATGCCATTTGGACTTTTCTTTTGTATTCCTTCCTGGAAAATACAGGGAATTTGAAATAAATCGAGGATTGCGCTGCTCCTGGAAGTAATCCCGTGACATTTCTGGCTCTTGTAGAAAAACGGATGTGTTTACATATCTGTTCTTTGTAAAGGTGTAGTCACACTATGTGTGCTGCTAATATCGTTAATCAGACAGTCCCTCCAGGAAATGACGATCTTGTGATCACAATAATTAACAAATTCAAGCAAAAACGTGAAGAAGTGACGCTGTTTGTGGGAAATGTGGTCTTATCATAAATACATTTTCTACAAACTTCCAGCTGTAAGAGACTTTATTTTGGTGTTTCATATATGAGATTTAAAATGCATTTAAAGCTCTTATTACTTTATTAGGACATATTACTCTTTATCAGAAAGTTGGTAAAAAAAATATTGAACTTTGTTTCTAATTATTGTGATTTTACTGCAAAAAAAAGTCTGAATTTTTTGAAAATTATTTTTTTGCAGCAATAATCACCAAAATCTTTGAAGAACTGATCAGACAAGAGATGTTAATATTTACAAATTCTTATATTAATATTTGACATTAGTCCAAAATTCATGACACCCTTTCCGTTTTTAATAAAACCTCCTTCAGGAAAACCTTCAGATTTCTATTAAATTTAATGAGCATGTTCAACCAGCCTGTTGATTTTATCATCTTTCTGCTGCCACCATGTTTTGTTACAATAAATATTATTGTTTATTTTCAGCTCAAATACTGGAACAATAATATGTACGGCAGGAAAACCTGTGTACTTTTAGTTTAAATGGGGGACAGCACACACCCGAGGCCTGAATTGAGATGGACTCGACTAGGCGTCCTGTACCTGTTCATGGACTCACACCAGGACGTAATGAGAGAAACCTGCAGCGGAGTGGACGCCTGCCAAACCGAACCAACCTCAGCAAATTACAGTTAATTGTCTTTGAGCCAAATATCGAATTCTCTTTCTGACACTTCACCCTAAATAACCTCGATTAACACGCATGTGATTTGTTTACACATCTCAACTGAGGATATCTCATTTCGCCTCATTTTTCAAGAGCCCCGCCCCCCCGCGGCGGCCTGGATGGTGTCCCGCGCCGGCTGCTGCTCAGCCCCGGGTTACGTCTCCTGTCGGGAAAACCGAGGTGCGCTGCTCGGTAAGTAAACTCATACATGAGTGAGCACGAAAGAAAGATGAAATACGAACACGAACCAACGGCTGTAAATTAATTCATTACCAATTGTTTGACTGACAGGTGATCTTCACGTACAGAAACAACACGAACAAACATAATAGCTAACATGACGCGTCTCCATCTTAGAAACATCAGAAGGTGAAAACTGAGACGGAGGCAGCTCTGATGTATTGATTTGGCCTTTTGAAATTCAGTCTTTGAGTCGCCGATTATTCTCATGAAATTCAACATGGAAGATGAGGGTTTGTGTGAGGGGGGGAAAAAATAAAAGAGAGACACGACATCCGACCCAGAAATGTTGAGCAGGAAGAGACCGTGGCTTGGAAAAGGCTGGCAGTAGTTTCGCAGAGTGCTCGGCTCCCAGCAGCTCTGTAACGCTGCGCTCATAAATATGAATGATGCTTAACCCCTGGGAGGAAAGCTGTCATGTCAGACACAACTGCAGCACCGGCAAATCTTTTAAGACGGATACCAGAGCCGAGCCACGACGACCAGGTGGCCAGCGCAGGTGATTCGGTCCGTCTGCACGCTACCGTCACTTTCATTTGACCACCTTTGTGAAACATAAAACTAAGAAAAACAATTGTTTTCTTGCCATTAAAATCCAGTTGGTCGTGAATAGGTGGAAGGTTTGATGCAAAAGGTGTGTTCTTCCTGTTAAAAGGGAGTTTGTCCTTCCCACTGAGGGATGTTTTTTTGTTCCTGTTAAAAGACAGTTTGTCATCCGTCTGTTAAAGGGAAGTTTTTTTGTCCTAGCTTACATGCGAGTTGTTGAATTGTTGGGTTTCTCTGTATAATGTTGTCAAGTTCTGTTGTAAGGACTTTACTGGGTTAAATGCCATGAAATAACCCGTGTTGTGATTTGGCGCTATATACAATCAAATTGAATTAAATGTAGTGAAATGTAAAGACATAAATGACTGGTAGCAGACACATTGTGTGTTTATCCTGAAGCTTTGAGATTAAAAAAAAAAAAAAAAAAAGATCAATTCCTATGATTTGTATTTTATGACACAAACAAAATGCGACAGGTGCATAGTTAGTCTGTATACTGCAGCCTAACTACAGCTACCATTCACTATGAGGTGATTGAATAAACAGACTCCACAAAACAAATTTACACATACAACACAAGGCAGATAACCATGCATATTCAATCAGGCCTACTGGTTCTCACACAAAGGCCATCAAAAGGTCACCGTCAGGGTTCAAGCCGAGTCACGGCCATCAAATGTCACGTTCTTTTCCTCTGTACGCTCATTATTCAAGGTTCTTACCCAATTTTCTATTTCTTACTAAACTGTCTTTATTAATTTCACCCTGAAAGGACAAAAAGCTATTAACACTTTAATACCTTAAATTATATTTTCTTTCCTCATGGGACCAAATTTACACATCAAAGCGTTAGTGCACAAGAGGAAGCCTTCAGTGACTCAGATGGACTCATGTGAAGTCTGATGAAGGTGTAAAAAAATGTTCAGTTTGAAGAAGAAATCTATAAACTGCTGCTGGCAGAACAAACCCGAATCTTAGAATGAACTGCTGGTAGTTGTGTTGCATTCTGGGTAACGTAGGGACCAAGGTATTTAGTCCAAAACACATTATTACAATACACACATTTGGGAAATCAGTGGTGATACCCATCCCTAATCTCTCTCTATCTACCTGTATACATATTTTTCTTCTGAGTGCAACAGAAGAGCAATGCAACACTTCTGTGTAACGGTTATAATATCAAATAGTTTTTGTACCAATTTGATTGAAGTTCTCCGCATGCCATTTTCTTTTTCGAGCAACTTCCCATTTTAAAAACTGCTCACTGTATCCACTGGAGGACTGCAGTCTACTGTGCTCAAAGCCCCTGAGTGCTGAGTGATGATACCCAACATGTTCACAGGCGTAGCTGGAATGTTTCTGCACCTCTAAAGCTGCAAACGTCTGTTTTTTGTCATTGAGCTGCTCTGACACAAACCGTGCCTTCAGCGAGGTCTGGACAACACACCTTCATGTAGGACACGGCGGAAAAAATAAATCATGTTCACTCACACGGGCATAAAAGCACACCTCTGATTCACATGCCACAATGTTGTTGCCCAACGGGGGTCACAGCGACAAGTGTAAGGTGGCGTGTTCCCTCGGCTGAGGCTCGATGTCGACGAGTGAACGGTGGCTCTCGGACAGGATTGAGATGCTGCAGCGGGGACAGACTCTGGAGAGGCTCTCGGTCCGGTGGACCAAATGTTTTGCTCCTTTCAGGGTTTATCAGGGACAAATATAATAAGAGGCAACATCACATAAATAAAAAAAAGTGAGCTATAGGAAGAGAAGCTGCAGGGAGATGGTTAAAACACTGTGGTCCTATTCTGCAGGATCTGAACCTCACTGATGCAGCTTATAAAAAAACCAACATTATGCACAAGCACATACTGTAACGTGCACTTGACATTTTAGGAGCTGATAAAACATCTCCACAATCTCCATCACTCGTATTCAAGGACCCCACCGGCGGTGTTTGCTTGTTTGAGCCCATTAACTCCGAATCACATCATGTGCACTTCACTGTATTGTTTCCAAGCACCAAAGCAATTTTGCTAATTCTATGAAAATTAACTTGTTTGACATTTACTGGACAAGAAAACCACCATGCTTTCTTTGTTTCCTTTCTTTTCTTTTCTTGTTCCTGCAGCAGGAGGGCAGCAAAATCATTTTCAAACCTCGTCTCGGTGCTGCATTCAAGGATATCTGACTTGCCTAGTAATGCCAACAATCCTTTGCATTGTATTTTATTGTTGTTGTCTGAAGCTTTGAATTTTGGATTTGGTCCGTCACCATCTTGTTAGTTCGGAGCAGTTTGGAGCAGGAAGTGACCATATTTGGACGAGCTGAGGGAGGAGCCAGCGGTGGATCTGACCGATCTGATTGGAAACCTGACGATACTACATCCCGCCCACCGATATCTGTAACCTGACTGCACCACAGGCCTGTCAATCAAACAGACACGCCCCCAAAAACAGGTCTTCTTGAATCTTCTTTTCTAATGAATGAGGGATTATTTTCAGATGGACCTCCAGAAAACTAAGAAGAAGGAGTGACTTTAGCTAACAACACTGAGATAACTTGTATAAAAAAATGTATTGACTTCGAATGTAATGAGAGAAGTTTAATGGGAGTCTATGGAGCCGCATGCTTTTTGGAGCCGGCCTCTAGTGGCACTCGGTGGTATTGCAGCTGAAGACGCTTCTGCATCGGCATAATTTTTCAGACCTGGAAGCTACGAACACTTTTATATCCAGTCTGTGGTGGAGCTGCATTAACATTCTCTGTGATCAATTACCCATCTGAAGAATCTTCCAATTCAAGATGACAGTTACGGCCCACTGAAAATGATGTGTGGCAGGAAATCGGTCTAAAACAATTTGAGCTGCAGCATATCATAATACTAATGATCAGCTTTGTTGTGACACTCTGTGTTTTGCAGGTTGCTAATCCTGCCACATGTTGTCGGAGCTCAATTCACGTCTCTCGTGAACATTGGCAGCTAAAGAAGCCGCGGATGAGTTGTGTGCGCGGATATCGGCGGGAGGCAGGTAGAATTTGCTGAAGGATGGAGGGGGAAGGAAGGATGTGAAGTCGGGGGGGTGTTAGTGCGAGCGAGGGATAAGCAGGCCTGGAAACGTGACAAGAAATGGGATCAATGGGAGGAAAGAAAGAGATAGGGGGGGAGAAAATCCCAAACCTAAGAAGAGACAGATGCTTCACAGCCAGCAGTGCTCCACCTCCAACACAAACATGGATGAGGGATGATGGGGGGGGTGGTGGGGGGGTGGGGGTGGTGGGGGGCTGGCAATGAGACAGACTGTACAGTGAGTGCTGCTCTGACTGAGTCGTTTGTCCATTATCAGACTGTCTTTCCGTCTTTTTTCATCCATTGTGGTCGTCCATTCTTTTGCAAAGCACGTTGCCAAATCTAGAATATTATAAAAGCTGCAAAAATAACATCAATTACCTCGGCGGGGAAAGTTTTCTTTGGGTGTCAGCTCGAAGGGGCAGCACGAAGATAAAAGACAGAGCGAAGTGTGTCGAGTCCTGATGGGTTTTATTCCTCCTTTGTTTTTTGAGGGGGTGGGGGGAGGGTAACTAAAGGTTTTTCGTTTGTTTCCTGTTCTCCTGCAGCATCGGAGTCGCAGCATTACATTCATTTTCATGTCAAGCACACTGTGCGCAGCCTGTTTTCAAAGTCAACATCCCTGCTCACAACTTAGTTTTTAAAAAATTCAACAGTGAACGGGAGCTTTTTTTTTTAAGGCTTGTTTATGAAAATAAAATAATGGAACAAGTGTTTAATGTGGTTTGTAACACACAACAGAATATATTTCAGGGTAAAACGGTCAAATACAAATAAAAAAAAAAAATCAATTTTAAGAAAACTGAAAATTCTAATCTTTGGTTCTCATGCGGTTTAGAGGGGGAGAGTGTAGCCCGGGGCGTTTTTCTGTTCCCACACTAGTTGTCACCGACGGCTCAATTTATCGATGTTGCCTCGCAAGGAAGCTACCGCTCGACATTCAAATTCACAGATGTTCCCGAAACACCTCACGTGCTACGAGTAACCGCTAGCTTGCCAAATGCGTAGAGAAGCCTCCGGTTACTGCAGCTCATCTCTGACGGATGTGAAGCCAAGAATTAGTGTGAAAATAGGTCTGTTAATGTGAGATTTACTGACTTACTTCTAATCTGAGTGACTTTATCCACATGTGGAGGCTACGTGATAAATACTGCGGCTCGGTGACACTGATTTACATAAACGTAGTAAAACGTTACGTGTCGATGTCGACTCGGTCTCCAAGTTTGGTACCAAACGACACGTTTGTTTTTTGTAATAGCAGATACTACGAAAGCAGCTCGGTCAGGGACAAACAAGTGTTGAAATTCAGCATCCAGCCAAAGTCAAAGTCATGCTGTGTTATATATGCTGCCAGTGATGTTTGTCTTTGCCACCAACACAGGAGGAGTTCACGGGTCTCTGATCTTTGGTGGTTCCTTCTTTTATCACCAAAAACAACAAAACGAATGTGAACAATAATTCTCTCCTGAACTAGTTTATCATTTTATATGATTAAAAAACGCACACAATCTGTAACAGGACAAACAACCAGTGTCGGCCCACGTGTGGATTCTTATCTCATCTCTGCACCGACTCCACTCCTGTAAATAAACGTCTGTTTTTCTGCTCCACACACAGACGCAGATCATCAAAGCTCTGTGAAGTCTGAGGGTAGTTTCTCCGCTTGAAAAACGCTTCGGTGCACCGGAAGGGATGTTTTAACGTCTGCGGCGTCACAATGTGCGGTTTGTTCGGGGCTGAAAACACAACAAGGAAAAACGAGGCACTTAGCATGAGCGGGTACAGTCGGCACGGCTGAGCAGAGCGAGAACAAAGTAAGACACGAAGACGGAGAGGACGGCAACACCTCGGCTGCTTTGCATCAGCGCGCCTTCAGGACGAAGACTCGGAGGGTTGTTGGTGAATAAGAGCTGCTGTTCTGTTGTCGGCACACTGCTCCTTTTAATCTGGTGAAATCTCATCGCTTTAGAGGAGGCGGCCGTCATCACCTTCTGCTTCTGCTGCGTGACCACTTCTTTGTGCAATTTAACAGATAGCTCTGTCTGTGGAATGAAAAAAATATAAAGAAATCAAATAAAAAGCCAGAGAGCGCAAACAGGGAGATAACAAATGGCTTCGAGCTGCACGATCCCATCTGTTGGAGGGAGAATCTCATTTGTGACGACGAGATGTCCTGCCGGACTCTTTTCTTCTGACCGTGTTTTCTACACAGCAAACAAGCCCCCCCCCCTCCGCCTCCCCCGACGCTGAATCGTCATTGTAATTAGATTTCCATCAGCTTAATGCAGGCAGCTCCTCTCAGGCTACAAAAGGCACACAGCGGTGACAGACTTCTTTATTTTACTGTCGATAGCGCCGGGAGATATTAGACTCCAGCGCTGACGCGTACTTCGGTCCCGTCAACTAATGGAAGTCGTTTGCTTGACAAGCTGTAATCTGCAGAAAAATAAAGAACTCCTGCCCATAAAAATGAGGCGACGTGTGGTTGTTTTTTTTGAAGTACCGGTCACAGATGATGAGTTATTGATAAAGTCATTATGCTGCCTTGCATTAGTCAGGCTATGTATGTTTATGATAAATGACATGATGTTAAATTGGCAAGAGTCTGTCTTTGGCTAAATGATGAATGGCAGGAGCCTCTCCCGTCCAACGTGTCTGGTTATCTGCTGAATCAATTCGCCCGCGCTGTCAGGTAGCTGCGTTTGCTTTGAGCTCATCATTTTAAAAGTCGTTCCCAGAAGTCATCCCTTCACGTACATTTCCTACATTTCTTTATGCAACTTATGACTAATGGGTGACGAACACTTCAAACTCACATTTGTCTTAATACTTCATTAATTCGACAGTTGAGGCTAATTAGAAAAACTGGACACCGTGTTGGCACCAAACCTGCAAGAGCGTTCAATTTGATTTTCATTTTCAGAAGTTCATATTTTGCAGCTTCTGTCACAAAAATTCCCAAATAAAAGAATTGAAATTTATCCTTGTTAGCTGTTTGTTAACTTGAGTTAACCAAGAGGTCTCAGAACTTTGTTAGGTTAGGTAGGTTAGGCAGTTACTTTATTAATCCCCGAGGGGACATTTTTTTTTGTATCACTGTGGATTCAGTTTCACAATATCAGCAGTGACCTTCAAAGAAATCTGGTGTTTTGGAGCCGCTGGCGGTTAAAGACAGAATTCAGCCTGAGAGGTAGAAGTCAGGGCAAAAAAAACACCCCAAATTACAATCCTGCTCTGATGTGAACGGTGAAAATGAGCAAAGCAGAGTTTGTCTGGACTTTTACTAACTCGGAGAACTGATGGAGCTAGATCTGAGCCGTTTGGAAAATTACACAGTGTAATTCAATTCTAGACGTTCACTGAATCCCAACTTAATAAATGACTTTTTTAGCTACTGATGAAGTGTAGAGAGGCAGAATTATACTCGTAGCATTAAAGGACCACGCTCCATTATTACGGTCTTCTTCGGCAGTTATTCATCTTAATTCTCCCCAAATTAAATGTAGAAAACATTTAGCGTAACAGAGTACTTTTCCTGATATGTTTTTTCTTCTAGTTTGGATTACTTTTTTTTTTTTTTTTTTTTTTAATAACTCGTAGAAATAAAGAGTGAAATCTCTGGTAGAAGCTGTATCTGTTAAATGGAGTGTTTTGAGCAGGGAACACGTCTTCCAGAACAGCCAGTCATTTTGCTGGAGAGCGATGAAAGTCCCGTGAGCCTTGTTAAAGTGGCATGTATTGGCATTTTAATAAAGAGAATATTTCAGCGTGAGTGTGAAACACGTGCCTGTGACAGCGCTTGTACTCCTGCTGACTCCTCATTGGTCCATCCAGGGGAGACCGATAACTTTAGTCCACTTCATTTTAACAGTAAATCAAATTAAATACATGATTTGTGATGCTTCTGACTCAAAACATGACTGTTTGGTAACTTGCATCATGATTTCAATTGATCAGAAATAATCCGATTTAATGCTTACTGCTACTATCGTCAGTGGAAAGATGATTCACCGACGCGGTGCCCTGCGCAGCTCATTGGTTCTCAACTAATATCACTGCAGAAGAAGTGCAGTGTGTACTGTACGAAGCGGCACACGCTGACTGACTGCGAAACGGTCTTTAAATATCCTGGTGGGATAATTATGGAGTGATGTACGAGCTGCTGAAGGTGTGATATATGCGCTCACGGTCCAAGTCGTAGTGGCGTCCTTGTGGACTATTTATGATCGCTGACAGACGCAGCCAACGTCTGCATTGCAACACGGTGACGGCACGGAGCATATGTTGCCCCCCCCCCCCCCCCCCACAAAAAAACCCACGTCTCCGTTTGAGCAGCCTTTACGGGCCAGCGTGATTTGAAATGTAGCTCAAGTGACGGCCGAATCCCCTACAGCTACCGCTGACATGGCGGTAGCAGAGGTCTGTCAGTCTGCGTGGCAGCGGTGCAGTCGGAGCAGCAGCCCGAATGAACGCACCGATAAGAGTCTTTTTACTTCCTATCAAGCTTCTTTCTTCACTTTCAAAGGGACACCGGGAGTTTATAGGTCACACAAGCATCCAGGGATCTTAAACGCTGCGCTGCAGCGGCCCGGCTAATTACACCGCCGCAAACTAGCTTTTCAAACTTTTCAAGAACCTGGAACAGTTATTTTAAAATGTGTTTACTGCTGAATTTTCATATTAAATCCCATAAAGTGCAAATGGAAATAAATAATTGTATGCCGCTTTTCAAGCTCTGATTTTAAGTTTGTTTGTTTTTGGCCAAAAACATCATATTTTCATGAGTTGGTTCATCCTGAGGTCATTTACGTGCAGCATAGAAAATAAAATTAACCAGAATTTGAATTTGACTTAAAAACATGTATTTTCTCAGGCAATTTAATTTTGATATAATGTTTTGAGTATGTATTTTTCTGGCTTCATTTTGCTTTGAATTTCTTTCTTTATGTTTTGTTGCTTATTTTGTGTTTTATGGCTCTTTTATGTTGGGCAGCACTTTGCACAACTTCTGTTGTATTTATATGAATAAAATGACTTATTAGCCAATTGCAGTAATGAATGATCTACAGCAGTGATGTCATCATCCATCAGTGATGTCGTTGTTGGTTTGTGATCGTTATGAATCCTCCATTTCAGATTCTGTCCGTCACCATCTTGTTAGTTTGGAGCGGTTTGGAGCAGGAAGTGACCATATTTGGATGAGTTGGGGGAGGAGCCAGCGGTGGATCTGACCGATCTGATTGGAAACCTGACGATACTACGTCCCGCCCACCGATAGCTGTAACCTGACTGCACCGCAGGCCTGTCAATCAAACAGACACGCCCCCAAAAACAGGTCTTCTTGAATCTTCTTTTCTAATGAATGAGGGATTATTTTCAGATGGACCTCCAGAAAACTAAGAAGAAGGAGTGACTTTAGCTTTTAGACTTTTTTCTTTGTGCTCTTTAGGTAGATTTATTAAAACCGGTATTTGAATTTGTGTGGAAATGGACAGTTGCAGCACACGTGGTCTTTGACTGTCTCTGTGTACTAAATGAGCAAACAAGACAAAAATATGCAGCTTTTTTTTTTTTTTTTCAAAGCCTCCAACGTACAATTACAGCAGTCTGCGACGGGTCAGCAGTTTCACATGATGCGATTCTCGTGTGTGTCCACCAGACCGTGGATTTCTGCCTAATTTCCATTTCTCACACAGATGCATATTTCACTGTCCTGATTGCACATATCGTAAAGATGAATCACCGTGAGACCGCAGCCCTTATTGGACCGTTGGAGGAGGGATGATTGGGAAACTCTGTGTTTCCACGGTGAGCCCTCTATCATGTGCAGACATGAAAAAAAGAAAAGGACCTGGAGACACAGCGGGTTTACCAACACCTACTCACAGAGCTGCTTTCAACACAAACTTGAAAACAACAGCGTTTTCCAGCGAGACTATTTTTCTTCCAGTATTTTTCTGCCTTTGCTCTCCTATATTGTTTGTGTGATTATATTCCGACAGGTCACGCAGATGTTAAAACATCCATAGAATATTTCTGATCATCGTTTACATGAATACAAACAGGTTTAATGTATTCTGGAGTTTAAAAATCTCAGTAGGAAGAAGTAGAGTCGACCACCGGGCTTGCCTTGAGGCATCGGCCCGGCTGTCGGGGAGGGTGGGTGTGATGTGGGTGTCAACTCTGCATTCCTGAGTCCAACACAAGCATCGCCTGGGTGAATCTACAGTACATCTCTGCCCTCTGCCCCCTGCTGGGCCTCTCTTCCATAAAATTAAAAAAAAAAAAATAAGACAACTGCCTCCATGACAGACTGGGAAGGACCAGAAGCGGCTTCCTGTCATGATGAGGCCACGTTATTCACCCTCGGATGCCGTCAGACAACGGCTGAGTTTATCGCTTCCTCCCCCAGGGTCCTCTGGGGCCGTCTCACTCGGTGCTATTGATGAGAGGGATTTGCCAAATAAATTCTAATTAATAAAAAATCCAATAACATGAAAAGCATCACCATGAGATCATAGTCAGGCGTAAGATACCAGGGCGGGGAGAAGGGTGGGCGCGGTGTGGGAATAAACTCATTAGCAGACAGAATAATAATCTGCGATCACGCTGCTCCTGGCGAGGCCTAAGGCATGCATATGAATTGATTAGCGCAGCCTGGAAGCCCGAACCCAGGGGAGAAACCTTAATATACGTCGTGTTGAATGGCTCCATTCATTAAATTTCCTCACTCACAAGGAGACAGGGGGTCTTTTTTTCTTCTTTTTGTTTCCTGAAGAGTCAATAGCAGTTGTGTAATAGAGGGAAATCGGTTGCGTGCACAGGGTTTAAAAAAAAAAAAAAATGGACTAATCAATTTTTCAGCGAGGTGTTCTGCTTGTAAAACAAGCGCCTAATCGGCTGCGCAGGGAAAGACGGGGAATCGTTCCTGGAGAGGAACGGCACCGCTGACATGTTATCATTATTACTTTGCAATAACACGTCCTGCGAAAGTGTTTTAGCTGAAATCCAGGACACGTCTCAATCATCCAGAGTCAAGTACTGAACGCATGTCCTGCTTGTTTTCTTGCTTGTTTGTTTTTTGTGTGTCGAGGACTTTCTGACATCTGCAAAACACCTAAAAACATGAGAAAGAATGAGAGCAATTAACACTTATTGATTGGCTGTTCAAAAAATTACAAAATAAAATCCACCAGGAAAGATGGAGCTGCTTTCAAACGTCTCTGCTCGTTTACTGAGCAGGAGATGTTAGTGAGGGAACTCCTACCGTGGACAGAAGCCGAGCATTTCAAAATCTCTGCAGTCTTTTTGTTGCCGCCTCTCTCTCCCAACCCTCCCTTGTTTTTGCCGACAGCACGGTTTAATCTACTCTCTATCTTCCATATTCATCAGCAAAATAGCCCCCCACTTTTTCTGCAAAACTATTTCATCCTGTGCATGAAGGGATTACTCTCCCCGGCGAAACATCTTTCTTATTTAAGCTATGCTAAACGGATGAGCTAGTGCTACAGGTAAAATGGATGGTTGACGACAAACAAAAGTGACAAGTGAACAACAAATAAATTACAGTTTAAGGAAGGGGTGCTTGCCATCAAGGACAAAGTGAGGCCGGGGGGGGAGGAGGTGACGCAGTGAATGACTGTGTAATATATCTCTGGTATGATGTTATCAAAGCAAATGTGTTGTGATTTAAACACCAGCAATATCTGCCCGCTGACACGAGGACCGAAGGAGTTATTTACTGCACAGATCGCAGATTGAATTGCAAATGTCGGCATTTCTGTTCGGGGAGAGAGAGGGAAAAAAAAAAACTTGGAACGCGACATAAAATCACGGGCATGCTGAATTAAAATGACAGGTTCACTAATTTCCACCTCAGAGCTTATTAAAATGTTGTTTCACATCATTTATCGCTGATAGGTTTTGGATGAGAGAACCAAACCCCTGCACAGGTTTTTTCTTTTTTCTTGCACAGGTTGAAAAACCTTCAGCTTATCCTTCCTTACATGTCAGCATGTGGCATGTAGCCGTCTGATTGTACGCTGGCCCCGTTTCTTTGAGCGTTTTCCTTTACATGTAAACACGACCTAATTAAGGAAGCGTGTTGCAATGAAAGCAGCAGGTTGGAATAAAGATGCTCTGAATAGGACGCTGAATTAAGAACCCGCATGAGCTGATGATAAGAAAAGCAGGAAATGGCAAAAGTTTCAGCTATTTCCGAGGTGGCAGTCTTCCAGACTCCCCCCACCCCCCGCCCCCTCCCCCCACCTAATTTGCAACTCATTAGCTTGTTGCATATTCCTTATATAAGACTGGGGGCACATAATTCACATGCAGACAGGCTACTGGGGATTGTCCTCTAAAAATACTCCGCCAGTGTGATTGGCTTTAAGGGTGAGGGAATACGGCCTTAAAATAATAATATCACAAACAATATTCTTCCAATATATTCTAGCGCTAATCCTTAATTTAAGTTGTTTTTTGCTGTGTGTAAATTATTCATGCAATGTATCATAATAAGCTGCGTACTTTAGATACGTCATGATTTTTAAACATTTAAAAATATATTTAAAAATCGATTTGCAAATATTGTTCTTCATTATTTCCTGTTTTTGTTTTTTTACCGGTACCTGGTTGTAATGCATTACTCCCATCAGAAGGTGGCGGTAACGCACCTGAAAGCTGTTTGACAGCCACCATAAAACAACACGAGGAGAACAGGAACACGTCGCTACCAGTAATGTTGTGTGCTTTTTGGAGCTACTATATACAGTATCGTTGATTTCTTCCAGATCGGCTGTAAATGGTGCAAAATTCGTTAAACTTGCCAGAACCTCAAACCTGAAGGGAAAAAAAGGCCTGAATAGTCGCTTCCACGAGTGGCAGGAAATGCAGCGCGTACACTTCTGGGCCCTGTTTGGTTACGTTTAAGCGCAACAACAAGATCCGAGTCCAGCGTTGAAAGAGGGATCGCTGGTTGCACAGACCACCTACAGTGTTCTTTGTCTTCATTAAGAACAGAAAAGAATTAGAGCTGCAGGTTTACGTTGGGACTGTTGCATCATTAATAATTCAAATTTGCCAAAGTAGCAGCCCGTAGCCATTAAAGTATGAAAGCAAGATCAGTGTAATGTGACGTCTCCTTGCCAACTCTCTCTGCAGCCCCAGCATGCAACAGTCGTTCAAAAGCTCCAGCTAATGCTGATTCAGATGCTTTCTTTTTTTTCTTTTTTTCAATGTAGGTTTCACTTATGCACATAGCGGAGTGATGAGAGCACGGCTTCTGGCTCAAAGGTTCGACCACTTGCGGTAACCACGTGGAGTCGTCACATATCCAGAGCGCACTCGGTTTTCCTGTCGGACTGGAAAAGTCAACACAGCAAAAGGGGGGGGGGGGGGCAAAAGGGAGGATGAGCTATTCCACATGAATTGAGTTATTATTCAGCTGCATCGAGGGTTATTAGCTGTCTTTAGAGTCTGAAATTTTACCCATGATTCCAAGTGCTGCTTGCAGAAAAGCTTCAAAATTCAATATCTGTGTAAAAGCAAATCTGAGGAAGCCGTTATAAATCACAATACTATCCCGACTTCTGTGCCACAGAGGTCTTCAAAGTTTCCTCATGCGTGCTCTCAAAACTGCCTTTGGGTAACAGCGCGAGAAAAAAGAGAAAAAAGAAATACTGCAGCATTTCTCTCTGTGTTTTTCCTAATTTCCTGAGAACTGAGTCCAAACTCAGCCTGACAATATTATGACTGGAACGCCGAGTTATTTTGAGGCACGAGAGATTTATTTGGATTTGTAGCAGGAAAGTGGAGATGAAGTTCTTGTGGAATCTAAAATGAAAATCAAAGAAGTGGCTAGACTTTGGTTATAATCTGAGATATTCCTCAGAAGATGAAGTAGGAATGAGTTACAGTGAGGATTGTCATTTCTTTAAGACAGTTTAAAAGTCACACACTAAAGATATTAGAGAAAGAAATGCCCGATTGAGGCGGGACTTTGAGACGACACTCAACAGAAAGGGCAGCATCGGTTTCTTTTAATCTCTTTTCCTAAAATGAACCTTTTATTGTCTGAACCTAACTTTATCTACAGATAAAGCAGATCAGACTTACATCTGTTTCATGAGCCTAAAGTCACACTGTTGGACCGCACCCCAACGCGACGCGAGAAATCCCCGAGTCAGCATTGCTTTCTTTCCCATCCGTAATGAATTGAATTTTATACGGTGAAATACAGTTCTTCCTAATCAGTGGTGACTAAGCACTTTGCCCAGGGCGAGCTGGACCAGTCCTCTGCCGCTCTTGGCACCCTCTGATATCTGAATCACCCAGATGTCTGTGGGAGTATCAGTTAAAGTAACTGACGTCTTGCAGGATTGAAATGTTTCTGTCCTTCGTCACTGCTAAGCGTGCAAAAAAACGGGTAAATGCAGCTGCTGGTTTCCATCACGAAATGTGCTCAGAAGAGCAGCAATGGAGGGAAAATCAGTAATGTGAGATTCGGTAATGTCATACCCCATCAAACCCCGAATACCTCAGTTTAATTCTGCAGATGTCCCGACTGAACAGGAACTGGCTTGGTCATCGCAACACTTTTCCAGTGCACACGGTTTAAAAATTAATTTCCAGCGAAAGTATTTGGGTTAAGTGGGTTGAGTTTGGTGGAAAATTAGATTTGCTGAACCTCAGCGATTATAAAGCTGATGGCGCTCACTCAAGAGTCTTTAATAATGGGACTGTAACCTGGTCCATCGTTTATGTGATAACAAGACCCGGTATCACAGCAAAGCGTGAAATAGACACGCCTGTCCACTACGGCAAAACGTGAGCTAGTCACGCTTCGGGCTGTCTATGTTTGACAGGTATACTTTGTGTAAATGTAAAAGTAACGTAACGCAGGAGCATGTGAGTAACTACGAAGGACATTTTTCGGCGTTATTAGGGGGAAGAACCAGAGACTGCCATGCGGGAGGCAGAGGTTCGAATCCAGGAGGTGACAACATTGTTCTCGAGTTGTTTTTTGTCACAAACCCCAAACTATGTGTTTTTTTTCTAAAAGTTAAATTTTCCTGTAAATCACATGGCTGTATACATGCACTAGGTTTCATATTCATCCCCTACAGGAAAACGTGAAACTGTCACGCCTGGAGAGTCGAAAGCGTGGCTATCTCACATTTGTTTCTGTAGTTGGTGTGTCTAGTTCACATTTTCCCATGATGTCGGGTTGGATAACAAGAAGTCGTATGGTATGGAACTATAAAAACTGTCCTGACTCAAAGGTAATAAGGATAATAACCTTCTTGATCTTTCTCTGGCTGTCTTTTGATCTGTGAATTCTTCCGAATAAACTGATGCTTGTTTTCAGTGATAAACTTCCAAGGCTGTATCACACATATTGTTTTTTCAGAGGATGACCATGTGAATAAATCCAATCCCCCAAAGCTCAGAGGACTCACCTGCAAGCCTCCACAATAATGCTCGCCGGCAGCTCTCCCAGCCAGATGTGGCAGCTCACAACTGCAACGGTGAAACAGAAGCCTCCTCCTCTGAAGGAGAGTATATTAAGACCGAGGCTGAAACACTCGAACTAAGAAAAACAGCGAGCGAGGCGAAGAGAGAGCGTGGAAGCCTGAGAGGCACCAGATACGGCAAATAAACACACCTCACATGGACTACGTGTGTTCTTAGCGGCAGGAAACAAAGACGATCCAGCCCACTTTGAAAAATAAATGGTGCTGGGAAATATACACAAACACAACAGACACAGGTAACGTTTCCCAGCCAATGAAAGCTGTTCCCCCGTCTTCGACATGAGGGTCCAGTCCGCTCGTATTTCAGGCTACGTTTAAGGAGCTCACAGCCCACATTTCATGAGCCGTTTCTAATTAAGGGGATCTGTTTTTACAATATGTGGGCATTAAAGCAACAGTTGAAAGTCTGCAGTTGAAAAGAATCTTCCAGAACCGTGTTTTAACAGATGGTTGTAATAACCGGGTATTTTCATCTGCTAGAGTCGCTGCTGCCAAAGTCATTTTTACCGATTTCTGTTAATGCCACCATGTGTAAATTAATGTATCTATTTAATGTGGTGAAGGAATCTAGACATTTATTTTAATGGCATAGGAATCTGTCAATGTGTCGTTGGGGGTTTAGTGTTGCTGGACGTTTTCTAGGATCCAACAAGTTGGGGCACCAAAGGTATCCAACTTGTCCATTCCTGACAACGTTATCTTTCCACCTGTCTGAAAACGACAATTCAAGTGAGCATTATCACCCTGGATGATTATCTGGTCCGATTTTTACGATTATCTGTGTTTCTTTTAATTCAATCGCCGATTAAATGAATTAATTTAAAAATATGCTGCTTTGGCCAATCAAATGCTGCCGCTTCAATAAAGAATTTATTTGTTTATAATACAATAAATACCCCAAAATTGCAATGTACCTTCATAATACCTTAGACTTAACAAACTGGTTAAGAAGGCCGGCTCCATCATCGGCTACAAACTGGACAGCCTGGAAAAGGTGGTGGAGAGGAGGACGCTGAACAAACTATTGTCCATATTGGATAATCCTGTCCACCCTCTCCACCACCTGCTGCAGGGACAGCGGAGCACTTTCTCTAAAACATTCCTCCAGCTCCGCTGTCACAAGGACAGATACAGGAGATCATTCCTGCCCACTGCAATACGTCTGTACAATAACTCACCTCTGGCAAAATCCATCACAGTACAATAACACTGTTGACTGTGTTTCTTGGTTTGTTTGTATATAATATATATATATAGATATATACTGTACTGTATATACTGTGCATTTTCTATTTTCTATTTTTTACTGCTATTTAATTGCTTTTCTATTATTCTATTCTATTCTATTCTATTCTATTCTATTCTATTCTATTCTATTCTATTATTTTATTCTATTATTTCTATTATTATCTTATTGCTTCTGTATGCTGCTGTAGCGAAAAAATTTCCCCTCAGGGATTAATAAAGTAAATACCTACCTACCTACCCCATAATATGATTATATGGTCTATTCATTGCAAATTTTGACACAAATATTTCCATTTTTGCTGCAAATGTATATCGGTTCCAAATATCAGTTATCGGTCTCCCTGACAACCAATAATTGTTATCGGCTCTGAAAAAAACATATCGATCGACCCCTGAACAAAACTACAGGAGGGTATGATGTCACGGGTCTTTTAATGTGCATAATGTACCGCTTTAAGAGACACAATGTGACTGAAACATGAGAATAAAACCCTCAAAGGTGGAGAGAGAACAGAGAACACGCCGCATTCTTCACACCAGAGCCATGAAATGCATCTTGGTGAAACGGGTGAGTTCCCATTTGTGCTCATTTCAGCGACAAACTTTAATTGAGACCAGGGAGGGGTGGGAGGGGGAGGAGAGAGATGACTAAGGGGGAGATAATCATGCCTTCCCGGGGTGATGAACAGAGAGTGTATGCAGTCACAGCTTGTGCTGGTGAATCCAGTCTGCGAGCTCTCCCCCTTTTTCTCTTTTTTTTTCCCAGGACGGCTCATCAAGCCAACATTAGAGGCTGATTTTTTTTCCCATTGTCAGCAAATGCCAGCATGCATTTGCATCAGCACACTGCCTCTGAAAAGACACCCAGACTTCTTCACTGCCACCATGTACTAGTATCCGAGGATTGGGAAACTAAGCGCTGCTCCTATAAATGGATCCAAACCCTTCACGTAACAAAAGCACTAATTAAACAATCTCATTATCAGCGTATGGAATCTGTACTTAGATTTATAAATCCGTTTTTTTTTGTTTTTTTTACTGCGTCACAGCAAGAAAAGAGTAGAATATCTCCCTGAAGTCCTGGACTTCGGTTTGAAACAATGCCTCTCTGCCCAAGGGAGTTTATATACAGTGTTCGACAGCGAGAACAGAGTTCAGCCAGAGTGAAGCCGTATGTGGGTTGAACTTAAATGAGTTCAGCAGCACGTAAGAAACCTGGAAAAAATGATAACACAACGGCTTCGGCAACCGACTCTGAAGATGGACACGTGGGGGAGTTGTAACAGTTAAGACTATTTTTCTTCCAAACCTGCCTCGTGCAGCTTTAATGGACCTCTACAGTACCCTCTTTTCTCCACAAAGAGCGAGGAATATGTGATCGGTCGTGATCAGCAATACTTCGAATCTGAAGAATGGACGGATAAAACAACTACCCAGACGCTGTGACGAAGGGTTCGAGCCCGGGCTGACACAACACGCTGAATATCCGGTGAGGTCTGGGTCCGCTCCACAGGGAATCATTTGCAGTCGCTGCTTCCTACTGGATGTTGACTTTGAGTTATTTTGAAACGAGTGGAGCAGCTTTAACCAATCAGACTCGACGGCAGCTGGAACTCCATTGAGAGAAGAAACGTCAACATCATCGCACTCAACCACAGCTAATGGTCCCTGATTGGTTTGCCCTTCAGAGAGTCAACGCAAACAGGGTTTCCAGACTATAATCACAGCGACGTAAACTGAAGCTGGGAGCAACAGTCGGACTAGTTTTCACCACCAAAGTAAAAGACATTTTGTGACGGACAAGAAATGAGGCTATGAGGTGTTCAACGAGTGCGTCAAATACATTTAATCATAGTTGCTCCTGCGACACCTCGTGTATCTCGTATGGACGCCAAGACATCGATAAGGGAGTTTCGCAATAACTGAAGAATTGACCCAATGAAAGTATTGAATGGACTAAATATACGACGCAATTAAAAAGATGGATAAAAGTCACAAAGTTCAAAACAGTCCTGATCTCTATGGAAACCAGTTGTATTCAAAGAAAAACAGAAGTCCTTGTTTTCATGTATTACATGTGACTATGAACCATAATACCAGATTATAATCTAATACTTGCAATAAAAGATTTGTTTTCCTTTGAATGCATTGTGCCTCCATGGTCTGCATTTGCAAAGAATATATGAAAGAAGATGGTGCACTTTATGGCAGCTTCACATTGTTGTGACTCTTCACACACACAGCTGGAAACAAGCATTTCAATCTTTTTCAAGAAGGAAAGAAACTGAGGGAAGATATTTTGCTCACTTTGCTTCAAATAAATCAGACAAAAAAAAAAAAAAAAAAAAAATCACTTTGGCAGCTATCTTTCATCGGGGGTATTTTTAGGGATTGCCCCCCTCCCCCCGAAGACAACATCCGAAGGCAAATATTTTTATGTGGAACCAAACACAGGTTTACCGCTCTCTGCCATCTTTGTCAGCTCAGATTTAGAAAAAGAGGGGGCCGGGGGGGGGGGGGTCCATGGAGGATGAGGTCACACAAACGGGCAGCGAACACAACAGGTGGCACACAAAAAAAGACATCTGTTGTTTGGGGTGACATCGTCTGAGCAGAGTCTGAGTTAGCTGGTAGTGGATAAACAGCATTATTAGTCTGGTGGAGTTGAGTCTGAAATCATCACAGAGCCGGAGAACAGAGTCTGGAGATGTGATGATTTTATTAACGCTGCTACACACACACACACACACACTGATGTGTTAGTCTAACGCAGGATCAGATGTCCTGAGAGGCAGCAGACAGACTCTGGGTCATACATCGGCCTTCAAACATTTTCTGGAACGGACCTGCCAGGAGACTTACAGAGGGACTACTAAAAATACCCACCGGGTTGAATAATTCAAGAAAGTCCAAAAAGCGCAGCTGTTTCTGCAGACTGTAAAAACTTTTTCTGTGTATCTGCCTCGGCTCGTCTGGTAGGTTCTGT
Organism: Brachyistius frenatus; assembly: GCF_029030835.1. Taxonomy (NCBI): domain Eukaryota; kingdom Metazoa; phylum Chordata; class Actinopteri; family Embiotocidae; genus Brachyistius; species Brachyistius frenatus. The sequence goes on from NW_027210683.1 coordinate 1,199,150, forward strand.
CTGTTGAAATATTTGGGATTAATTATTAACAAGAACTGATAAATAGTTCTGTAGCTAACAGGAAGTGGATCTAATATGGTTTATAAGGTGCAGTACATGAAATTTGTCTTTTATATCTCTTATTATCAACCAACAGGTGCAAAAACAAGTTAGAACATTTACATCAGAAGTGCCAAGAAGAAGAATTTAGTGGCTGGAGGAACAAATTACTGGTCAACCTTCTTGGATGAACTCTGAAATGTTTCCGAGATCAGTTTCCTGCGAGTCGTTGTACGGCACACCTAGAAATACTTCTATAATTAAAAACATGAAGCCTTGCCTGTAAATGCAAGAGTCAGCTTCCTGTTTGGAGGCTTTCTGGGAATAAAGGATTTGACTCCACATACGTGTCAACGAGCTGTGGAATCTGACAGATCTGTAAAAGGTCTGCGTGCACGACAATAACACGGAAACCTCGAAGCACTCAGACGTTCACTCAGCACTCAGCTTTTTATTCTTTCACTAGATGGTTGAAACCAAGCGGCAACCGGCCGTGACGTCAGCCGTTGGTTTGTGAGCGGTCGTGATGAAGCCTCCAGGCCAGTGTGCAGAGCTGATAACATCCATGACAAAGACGCTTCACATGCTGGAGGACTGAGCTCCATCTTATTAGTCCCCGTTGAGCAGGATTTAAAGGGTGTTTTTGTCCTGGCGGCTTCATCTATCTGTGACCGAGCAAAAAGAAATAACACAAAACGTCCGGCACGACCACCTCCGAGCTGTCGGTAGTTACAGCTGTCAAAAGTTTTGCTGCTGTCTGAAGTGGCAAAAAGGCATCAAAAAAATAAAAACAAAAAAGCTCTTAGAGTGCATCCAATGCAAGTGTTCTCTTTGAAAATGTTCTGCCGCTCGCTGCCTCCGGGCCTGAAAAGTCTCGCTATTTTGTGGATTTCATTTTATTTCGTTCTTCACGTCAATAATAAAATAGAAATGTCGACTTTGTTGATATAATTTACCAGTATGATGATGGATTCATGCGCCTCGTATATACTCGTGAGGACAGCTGTCCGGCCGGTGGAGTATCACACAAAAAGGAATCAGCAAACCCGTCGTTCCCATCGCGCACCCTTCGCTCCTGAAACGGTGTGTCCTCCTTTTCCAAGAGATGCGACGAGAGATGAAACTACTTTCTATCCTCAGAAGGCCGTTTCCTCCCTCCCTCCGGCAGGCTTTCATTACTAATCAGATTATCCTCACCTCACTCTTCATGAAAAAGTCGGCGACACCCTCCGAACCCCTCATTGAGCAGGCGGGATAAGGATGTTTGGCGTTTTCCTTTTGTCCTAACGACAAGCACCTTCGAATCATACGAAGATAATGAACGGTGAATCGCCTGGAATCCAATTTGAATATTCTCATTGTGTATTTCAGATCCATTAAGCACCTTGTGAACCAATCAGACTTAAACCCAGTTCCTCTCCTGACTTTCAGATAAATAAGGTGTCAGAAATAGGAGTATTTAAAGGCTGGAGGTTTGACAGCAGAGGGATTTGGCTCCATTTGAGGGAATTTGAAGAAGGTTGAAAGGGCTTCATCGGGGTTTTTTAACATACAGTATTAAAAAATAACATACATTTTAAGTCATCATTGCTGTAGCTGCCAGAATTATTTTAGGACACTGAAGAGCGGCGCTGAATGCTTCAGATTGTGAGAATTAATAAAATAAAAAAAGCAGTGGGAGTCATTCACTGAGTACTTGGTGGATTAAATTATAAGGTGGACATTTGCATGGCG